>NC_089039.1:26465000-27065000 GCF_034140825.1 Oryza sativa Japonica Group
CAATCTGAGTAATTATGATGTGAAAAAAAAAAAGATAACAGCTCTGCATGTATCCAACGGTCATCTGTCAAGGAATGCAGGATCAACAATAGTATGCCAACTGCTCAACTTTCATAACGACAGAGGTGATTCTCAGGCTGGGCAATCAGGCTAGTAAAGATCACCGTAAACAAGCAAAGTGGTTCAAGGACTCTAGATAAGTCTAAACCGTCATATAACAACAACAACGGCAAATAAAAAAACAGAGAAAGGTTTGCCTCCTGCCTGTTACCTCTGGTTTGGCCAATTACCGTCAAAATACATCACTGGCAGCCTCTAACGTCTACACACTCCAGGAAATATTATCTACTGGAGGATTATGGTCATTATGTACATATCTTAAATGAAACGTGACAATCCACGGTATGCTGCAGGAAGTTCAGTTGGGAAGCAGACAACGGCATAATTAAAGGACTCTCAGCTGAGTTAGAAAGGCAGAGCACAGGTCCAGAAAGAGAAGCTGTGGTCCACTGACCCTTTGCAAGTCAAGAAGGTATTTTTCATCCCTTGTTTTGTAAAGCTGCAGCAATTAGAAGTATATCAGCATAAATTGAATATTCCAAACATTACACTTTACACGTCAAAAAAAGATGCGGTATATGGACTTCCTCAATCATAAATAGCCTTAAGGAATATGAATATGGTAACAGTTCATAAATACTCTGCAGCTTAATCATCACATATAGAGTAAAGGCATGCGTAACTATGTAAGACTTAACTAGATCGTGCACAGATCTACATTTCAAAGGTTCTAACCGATACATGATCCCAGGGTTAATAATCATATGTCAAGTTCAAAATGATACCTGAATTTCAAATTTCACAGTGTGGGTTGATTTCTCACTGTCATCAGTTTCAATTATAGCAGATTCTGCACCAAAGCCATGGTTGTTATGCATCATACTCTCATGACTGGGAAAACTAGGACTCCATCTGCATTTCATGTTATAATGTCCAATCTTCTTCCAGCAAACATTTAGCTCTTGCAGAGCTTTAAGAACTTCAGTTATTATTTCTCGTGGATGTGCTCGAGACTGTTAAATAAATACAGACAAATGAATTAGGATAACTTATAATAAATAAAGTGAATAAATAAGAACCTTATAGTAACAGCATAAAACCTGAAGACCAAGGGCCCATTTCCTGTCAGCTGCGAAATGATGCCTCAAGCCAAACCCAGGAGATTCCATATGCCCATGCTGCCGATGATCAGTGGCTGAGTTTGGTGTCTCAGCTGGAGTTACTTGAGCGAGAGAAGATTCCTGGATCACAGAAAGCAAAGCACCAAATTATCATAAACTTTGTAGTGCTACAGGGAACAGCACATTTGCCAGGAATTTGGAATCAATAGAAAGCAATAAATGAGAGAGAGAGATGAGTTGACATACCATAGATTCATGGAACTCAGCTCCAAGGTAGCCACTGGTTGTGCGCAGCCTATTGTCCAATAGTAAATAGTAGGCAACTGTCGCCTGCACATTATTCAGAAACTTTGTCATGCATTCCCCAAGAAACAACAAAGAGGAGCAATGGAGTGAAGCAAACACCTCGTTTTGCAGTCTCTTGTGAAGTGATTCGATTAGCTGATTCTTGTCAAACCCCATATTGATAACATCATTCAGAGTTTCATCGTCGAGCTACAAAACTCACATTGATCAAATCAAACACTGAAAGTTTCAAAAGCAGAATACGGCTTTAAATAGTTAGATGCATAATGGCAGCATGTTACCTTTTTAACCTGTTGTGCAGTGTCAGGAGGTGGCACAGCTAAATAACGCGGAAGACCAACTGTGAACCACTGATGTTCACGGATTTCACGTATGGTGATCCTCTTCATGGGATCAACAACAAGCATTCTGGGAATCAAATCCCTTGCCAAAGGTGACAAATGACTGGGAAGGGTATATATGCCACCCTAGAACATCAAAACGGACAGAGTTTTACTTTAACATATAAAAGGAGATGAGGCAGCACCTTTATCAGTAGGATATATCACATCTTTGCTAACCTTTATTTTCTTAAAAAGGTTGGGAATATTCTCGTCATCAAATGGAAGGGTACCACAAAGAAGAGCATAAAGAATAACACCACAACTCCACACATCAACTTCAGGGCCAGCATATAGTTTACCAGATATCACCTAGTCAAATGGAAAAGGAATTGAAAAAGGTAAAGAAAGATAGAAGCAATTATGCAATCATGAAGAAGGAGTAATAATGCAAATCATTCAAGATAAATACCTCAGGTGCTGCATAATTTGGGCTACCACAACTTGTCTTCAGAAAGTGACCATCACGCATAACATTACTCAAGCCAAAGTCTGCAATCTTAACATTGCATTTGGAGTCCAAAAGAAGGTTCTCTGGCTTAAGATCACGATGAACCACCATGTTTCTATGGCAATATTCAACACCAGATATGATCTAATTCAAAGATCAAACAAAAGAAAATTATCCTCGGATGCTAACTGAAGCATATCAGTACAATGCATATAAAAAATTACCAAATCTGTAATGCGGAAGCAACAACAGAAAATGAAAAATTGACAGTGACTTGCTGCATTTAGAACTTGTGCAAACCCTAACTAGAGATGGGATTACTGAGTGTATTCCTTAAAAACCAATCCAGGAAAATGGTACAAAGCCTACCTGCTGGAAAAAGCGTCGAGCTTCTTCCTCTTGCAGTCTTCCCTTCTCAACGATGTAATCAAACAACTCTCCAGATTTGACATACTCCATAACAACATAAATATCAGCTGGGGTGTCTATCACCTCATAAAGGCGAATGATATGTGGGTGCATAAATAATCTAAGTATCTTGATTTCTCTTTTAACTGCAAAGGAATAACACGACACGATTATTCATCAATGATAGAAAGTGTTTGGCAACAGACTGTATACTGAATAACATGGTTCAAAGACTTCACTTTACACAGCAAATCATGGCTGGTCAACTGTGACCAATCATTCAGTATTTTAGACCCATAGTCAAAGAATATTGCTAAGTGAATGGTGATCGACAAGGCATTGTTACACAAAAGGAATGAATAGTTTTTGTCTTACTCTAGAAATATGATTGTGTCGTTATTCAACTAAATGTGCTCCTGCATACTACAAATTACAAGATATAATGTCTTTTTGCTAAATTTGGGTACGTCTTTGGATTGTAATATTAATGCCTGATCCAACCAATCGTGCCACCTAAGGTTGCTCATAGTTTGTCAAATGGAGCAACATGAGGCTCA
This sequence comes from Oryza sativa Japonica Group, assembly GCF_034140825.1. NCBI lineage: Eukaryota > Viridiplantae > Streptophyta > Magnoliopsida > Poales > Poaceae > Oryza > Oryza sativa. Next base: position 26,468,284 of record NC_089039.1, read on the forward strand.
CAGTTCTGTCCTCAACCACCCAGATACGATTTGAGCCCTTTTTTTCCACATCAGTCATCTTCCCACCTGAAATTTACCACCACCAGCACCAGCGATTCATGCATGCCCTCCTACTTCCCTGACACCTTTTTGCAAAACCCAGCTGCACCTACTCATGTATGCCCTCTAACTGGAAACAAGGAACCTAAGATGAAACTTGTTTTGGGAATGGGAGTGCTTTTGGGGGATCAGCAGCAGTGTATGTCATTTAGAGAAACATGTGATGGATCTTAAATATTTACCCAAGTATCTATCATTTCGTATATATTCTACAAACATCTTGAACAAAAGGGTCAAAGGGATCAGTACCAACCTTTCTCTTCCATCTCCATGCTCTTGATCTTACGGCGATTGAGGATCTTGATTGCCACCTTGTGACCAGTCAATATATGCTCCGCGATCTTCACTTTGCCAAATGACCCAATCCCTAGGGTTTTGCCAATCCGGTAACCGCCAAGAGGGTTCCCATCTCTGCCAGCTCCCTCCATCTTCTACCTAAGTCCCAGTCGAAGCATATTAACATTTTTGTGCTCTTTAGGAGACACAAAATCTTCATAGCTATTATCAAATCAGGAGTATTAAGTACGATATTACAGCACATCAATGGATCTCGACGAGTTACCGATGCATAGTTTAACTTACTGCGGTAGGAACACAAAAACAAACATCAATTTATCCCGCGGAAAAAGATGACTGAAACTCGCCCCCCAATCCCAGAAATCAATTCATGGGAAAATTGCCTGCCCAGCTAACCTACAGAAAGCGAAACCGGATTGCCCACTGGAGCGTATCGCGGGCACGAACTCCCCTCCTGGATCTGGCGGCGCGGAGAGAGAGCCCGTACGGAATCCATCCGCAGGCGAAATCTCTCTCCACGAGAAGCAGGACGGGATGGGAGGAATTCCCACGTCCCCAATCCCAAACGCTCGGGCCAATTCGCGCCGGCAACGTGGTGGAGGATGATGAAGAGGAGGGAGGAGTGAGAGTGTATGCGAGAGAGGGATGGCGGAGGGGGGGGGGGCTCCTACCTGACCTCCGGCGCGCCGCGGACGAGGGGGAGGGGCGGCGGCGAGCAGGAGCCCTCGCTCTTCGCCCTCGCCCGAGAAGGCGACGGCGGCGCGGCGCGGCTGTGCGGGGAGAGAGAGAGAGAGAGAGAGAGAGAGAGAGAGATGCGCCCGTGACGGGAGAGAGGAGAGGAGGAGGAGGAGGAGAGGGAGAGAGAGAGAGAGAGAGGGGGGGAGGTGGAGGAAGAGGACGAGGAGGTGGTGGTGGTGGGCCACGTGGGTCCCACCTGCCAGCGGCGGCCTCGTGGCGCGCGGAGATGCGCTCGCTCGCGGTGGGCCGGGTCGGTGGTGGGTCGCGCGACTCGCGACGCGAGCCGTCGCTTCGCATCGCGTCGCGTCGCATGGTAACCAGAGACGGACGACAGGCAACGACCAGAGATGGGTCCCATTGGGACACCGCGAGACACGCCGACACGGGGTAGGGCACGCACGCACGAGTCGACCGGTTTTTGCGAGTTTTGCTCGGATTTCACACGAATCCCACGAGAAATTTGGGCGTTTTTTGGCGATGTTTCACGCGAATTCCTCTTGTTCCTCTCACACTGTCACACACCCACCCACCGGTGTCAGGCCAGGTCGGCGGCCTCTGGCTATCACCTGGCGCTCGGTTTGATTTGTTGGTGACACGGCACGGTAACGGGCATGGGGCATGGGCTGATGGCTTTGCCGGCGCGCACAATCTGTTGCAACATTGCAAGTTGCGAGTAGCTCGAGAGGAGAGTAACTCGCAAGTTTTCTCCGTGATGAGCTTTCAACGGGCGGGGAGAGCAACGCGATTGGCCTCGTGCAAAACCAACGGCTTGTCCCGCCCCAATTATTCCCTTCCCATGATTGGACAGCACAGGCATATACTGTTGGGAAAAGGCTGCAGAACTATAGCAAGATCCATCCTTCACACGTTCAATAATATCAAAACACTTTACAATGCTAGTAGTACTACCTTAGGGCTAGTTTAGTTCCCAAAAATTTTCCCCTTCACCTATCACATCGAATCTTTGGACACATGCATGGAGCATTAAATGTGGACAAAAAGAAAAACCAATTGCACAGTTTAGCTATAAATCGCGAGACGAATCTTTTGAGCCTAATTAGACCATGATTAGCCATAAGTGCTACAGTAACCCACATGTGCTAATGACGGCTTAAGTAGACTCAAAAGATTCGTCTCGCGGTTTCCAGGCGAGTTCTGAAATTAGTTTTTTCATTCGTGTCCAAAAACCCCTTCCGACATCCGGTCAAACGTCTGATGTGACACCCAAAAAATTTCTTTTCCCCAACTAAACACAGCCTTAATAAGGTGACAAATCCAAGATTTTTCTCTCTTATATTAATACTACACTGCTAACCACCACAAAAAATGCATTGTACAGGAAAATATTAACAAGAAAAGCTGAGATCAAGGTTTCTCAGTTGCCACTCAAGTAGGGGTCGAATTGCGGGTGCCCTGAGCAAGCTTCCAGCAATCCAGCTACAAGTACCAGCGTGCAAAGACGTCTGATCTGAGTCTACCTGCACTTGTCTTTGCACTCCTTGTTTAGATCACGCAGATCTTCTAGAGAAGAATAGGCTAGGACAACCATAAAAAAAAAACTAGAGAAGTAGCCCTCTGTCGCAAAAAAAAAATCATACCTATGAATCTGGACAGATGACACATGCGTGCCCAGATTTTTAGCTAGAGTTTATTTTTTTAGGGACAGAGTAGTACTACTTCCTCCATTCTAAGAAAATGAATATATAACTGAATATGATTTAGTACTACAGTACAATGAATTTGACATATCCAGATTCGTTGTATTAGAATATATCATGTTAAATCTTAAAGGGAGTACCTATACATCTTTCGAAAGATTTTTATGATCGTATCACACAGATTTTTAATATTTGGATTAAAATCCGATAGATATAATAAAAAGCAAAAAGCAATTAAGAAACACCATAATGAACACTAAATTACCATATCCTCAAGAAAAAGACCAAATCCAATACAAAATTTAAAATTTACATGCGAAGATTCAAAAATTACAGTGTAACTTACAAAAGTTACAGCATAAGTTTTATAAATTACACTGTAACTTACAAGAAAATACACTGTAAATTTGAGTGAGAAAATCGAGTGAGAGATAAGAAAAAATCTTTCGAGTGAGATATAGCAAAATCAAATCTTAAATTTGTAAGAGACAGAGAGGAGAGAGGGAGTACAGTACTGTGCCATTGCCATAAGGCCCATGACGATGGTGTAACGACAAACGGAAAGCCAGTCGCTACCTTTGGAAGGCCCCGGTGCGTTATGATCTGCTTCCTCCTCTGGGCTGAACGGGCTCCTAACTCCTAAGGTCCACTAGGCGTGATTTGCTGTGGGCTCTCTTTCTTGTTGCGATATCTTTTAGGCCCAATGAGAGTAGACAGGTAGATGTAGAATGGCTCACTGTACTCTGCAACTTCGCCTGAGTGGCCTGTACAAGTGACCAGTTCGTTCACCGCCAGCCACTGGGCACGCGCAAACACATCACGTGCACAAAATAGTACGGCTAATTTTCTTGTGCAAGTAGCACAAATGTACTCCAAAACAGCGGCAGGTGAGACGACGACTCAGGTGCCGCCCATTTCCTGCAAAAGCCCAGGCCGCCAGGCGCCAGGGCCGGCCGGCCGAGGCTCCCAAAACCACCGCAAGATGCGTGGCGCGTAGCATCAAAAAAGGCACACACAACAAGACGACGACACCCCAATACCCCATCCCTTTCCCAGGTCTCGGATAGAGACGAGCCGTCCTGGCCATCCATCCATCGCTACAGGGCGTCGCTGCATGCTCGCGACTCCTCCCCACGTGAGGCGGGCAGAGAACCCCAGCCAGCCAGCCAGCCAGAGCCAGGTGCGCGCCCGTGCGCACGGCCCGGCCGCCGCGCGCGTACAGTACGTACTACTCCTTTCCTTGGTGTGCCCACCACCGCGCGCTCGCTCGCTTTGCTTGCGTTGCTGTTCCCCGGCGCGGCGCTTTGACCAGGGCACAGCACAAGTGCACGACACGCGCGCACGCACCGCGCGCAGGCGGCACAGTGAGGCACTGTGCCGCGCTCTGCTGCTCTCTTTTCCTGTGCGGCTCACCCGCGCCCGCACGGGCGCACCAGGTGTGCCGTGTGCGTGTGCGCGCCGATGGGCGATGGGTGAGTGGTGGTCTTTCGCGAGTAGAGAATGTAGCATCACCGTGCATGCATATTCTACAATCGACGCCATGTTTCACCGGCGATGTCCCGAGCGAGCGAGCGAGCGAGCTTACACCGTTACACGGCGTAAGAGAGGAGAGGCCACAAGCCACACGCTACACATACGATGCGGTACGGTGAAGTAGTAACGGGATTATGAGATTTTTTTTAAGGGTAGTTTTTTTACCGGTTTCTATAGGGAGTTTTTTATGATGGTGAGTGGGTTTTTCAGGGAACAAGGAGAATGGCTGCACTGGCTTTTTTTTTACCACAATTTTAGTGATTTTTATTCGAAATAAAGGGAGCAGTTTTTTTTTTAAGAAGAGGAAGAGAAACAATCGTACTTTTAAAGTAGTTAAGATATGTGTACATACTTTATAAGAATGGGACGGTTTAGGCTACTTTTGTTTGAGCTGTTTGGGAGCAACTCTTGTCAATTATTATAAACATTCCCACATTCATATTAATATTAATAAATCTAGACATATATGTCTAAATTAATTAACATCAATATGAATATGAGAAATACTATAATGACTTACATTGTGAAACGGATGGAGTATACGGTAGTACGTTCTTTTTAGAGACTTTTTATATCAAAGTTTTCTTAAGCAATCAAATAAATTTATTTTCTGAATTTAAAATAATTAATACTACTTACTACTATCTTCGTCCAGACTATAACAATCTAGACCCATCCTAGGATAATTATCTGGAATCCTATCTAGTTTACTATATTAGGGGATGGAGGGAGTAATTAATTGTGCGTTAATCACTCGTCCATTTTCCCCTCGTCATTTTCAGCTAATGACAACTGGTTTCTGCTCTCTGCTCTCTGCTCTCTCTCTCTCTCCCGCTCGCTCGCTTTCGGTACATGGAGCCATGGAGGGTATCTATCGATCTAGGAGTATCCAGCCGGCAGTAGTGCTAACATGGTCAGGATCGATCCTACTGCCTGCAGGGAACCGATTTTCTTTCTTCTTTTCATATTATCACTTCGATCAATCGATCGCTTTGATGTTTACTCTTGTTTTTTTAAAAAACAATCTTTCAGGTTTACGCCATGCCCCTAGCTACCGCAAGCTTGTTGTATAGCCCCGGCAGGATGTACATTTATCATGTCAATCACTTATCCTATCACTGTCCTTTTCAACAGTTCATGTCCATGCACGCTGAACATAGACACCAATGATTTTGTACATTGCCAGGTACTCCTCAGCATGTATTTTCCCGTCACAGGACACGGGACTTCTCTTTCCTCCTTGGTAGGAGTACAGTACTGTACTACTCTTACTCCGTACAGTACAAACAGTACTGCCGTATTTTCTCGTCACACGGTTTTCTTTCTTCGGGTGTGTTTAGTTCACGCTAAAATTAAAAGTTTGATTGAAATTAAAATAATGTGACGGAAAAGTTGGAAGTTTATGTGTATAAGAAAGTTTTGATGTGATAGAAAAATTAGAAGTTTGAAGAAAAAGTTGGAAACTAAACCAAGCCTTGCTTGAGATCTTTACGGTGAAGTCCAGTAGCCGGTAATGTGATGCACTAGTACTACTTGGAGTACTACGTGGAGTACTCCCTAGCTCAAAAAACGTTGCAACTCTCAGCACCTCCCAAAGGACTTCAAAACTCTTCCATCTTCCCGGACATCAAGCCCGAACCGTGGTTATAGTTAAAGAAAGAACCAAAGAGATGATAAAATTCCAGTGCAGATGAGAAATAGTCCGGTTAACACATACTCCTACTTTGTTCATGCATCCCTATAGACAAGCCATACTGTCAGTTAGTACAAACAGTTCAGACATCAACGCTGGAGTACATGATCACCTGACCACTGCATCTGGTTCCCTTACTTAAGGCAATGAGGGGCATAACACTCATTGGATTATACAGCGGCAAGCAATGAAAAGCAGGGCAGAGCTCAGGCTGCAGAGTGCCTGAAAACTGCTTGCAAATTGCAGGCGCAGCCGGATTTATGGCCAGATCGGCCACGCACAAATCACAGCCAGTTACCATAAGGCTGTGTTTAGTTCAGCGCAAAGTTTAAATTTTAGTTGAAATTAGAGATGATATGACTGAAAAGTTATATATGTATGACAGGTTGATGTGATAAAAAAGGACTAAAGTTTGGATCTAAACTTGAATCTAAACACAGCCTAACTCCCCTGGGACCCGGACGCTAACTTTGACCGATCACAAATCCGGGCCCCAACCCAACAACCGGCGCGACGATTTGAAACCAACGTGCCAATCCAATCCAATCCACACCCAAGTACTGTAGAAGTGTAGAAGTACCCCAACACTACCAAACTCTTTTCCCTTGCCTCGGAATTCTCGCAATTAACGTGACAAGTTATACTACCACTAACATAGCAGAGTTACATACAGATCAAACCACCACGCGCGCGCGTGCCGCGAGCTCAGAGCAGAAGGCAGCAGCTGCAGCACAGCGCCACGGCGACCGGCCGGATGAGCAGCAGCGCTGACCAGCGGCCGCCGGCGAGCCAGAGTTGTCCATCTCGCCTGAACAATGTGCCAACTGATAGTACGTCGGTGGCGGCGGACACGGAGGCGATGTCCCCGCCGTCGCCGGCGCGGCGGCAGACGCCGACGCCGACGTCGGCCTGCAAGACGGCGCGGCCGTCGACGCACAGCCCCGGGTTGCCGCTGAGGTCGAGGTTCCGGCCGAGGCGCCTGAGGAACGCGCCGTCGAACGGCACGACGCCGTCCAGCCCGTTCTTGCTCAGGTTGAGGTGGTACATCCGCTTGAGCCGGCTCAGCCCGGCGGGGATCCTCCCGGTGAGGTTGTTGTTCTCCAGCGACAGCGTCGTCAGGCTCGCCAGCCGGCCGAGCGTCTCCGGGATCGACCCCGAGTAGCCGGAGTTGGCCAGCCGGAGCTCCTGCAGCCGCGCAATGTCGCCGAGCTCCGACGGCAACGGGACGCCCATCGGGTTGTTCTCCATGATCAGGTACTGGAGGTCAAGGAGGTCGGAGAGGCCGGCCGGGAGGTGGCCGCTTAGGCCATTGTTGCTCAATGCCAAGAAGGTGAGAGATGTCAGCCCGGTGATGGTGGCCGGGACGCCGCCGGTGAGGTTGTTGGAGCTCAGGTCCAGCTTCTGAAGCATGGCGAGGTCGCCGAGCTGGCCCGGGATGGAGCCGGAGAAGGAGTTGTAGCTGAGGTCGAGGCCGACCAAGCTCCGGAGCTCGCCGATGCGGCTCGGGATCGTGCCGGTGAGCGAGTTGTAGCTGAGGTCGAGGTGCACGAGGCTCTTGAGCTCGCCGATGCCCTGCGGGACCTCGCCGCGGATGAGCGCGTTCTGGGACACGGTCAGCACCTGCAGCGACCGGATGCTGGACAGCTGCGGCGGCAGCGTGCCGGACAGCGACGGGTTGGACCGGACGCTGAGCTGCTGCAGGCGGGAGGAGGTGAGGTTGGCCGACGGCGGCAGCGTGAACGCCGTGGTGGCCGCCGGGTTCTTGAAGCAGTCGACGAGGAACAGCGACTGGAGGTGCGGCAGCGCGAACGCGAGGTGCGGGAACGCCGCGCCGTCCTTGCACGTCGGGTTCGGCGCCACCCCGAAGTCCAGCCGCGTGACGTGCAGCCTCGCCGCCGCCGACGACACGTTCCCGGCGGCCGGCACAGGCTTGCACTCGAGGCCGGGCCACGGGGAGCCGCACGGGTCAGGGCCGACGGAGCGCCACTCGCGGTCGGAGGAGACGGCCTCCATGACGAGCAGCAGCGTCTCCCTCTCGGCGGGGTCCATGGCCAGCGCCGCCGTAGCCGCCGCCGCCATGGAGAGGAGGTGGAGGAGGAGCACGACGGAGGCTACAGGCATGATGGCGCGCGCGCGTGTGGCGTCGAGGTTTCGCTTTTGGGAGGCGCCGATGTTATTCAGGGGGGAGAGGAGATGGGGTGGGGGGAGTTTATGTGGAAAGGGGGGTGGGGGTGGTGGGGTCGGGGGTATCTGATGTGACGAGACTGGGGCCTACATGTCCGTACATGAACATGGACAGGGAAGTGTCTGAGCGTGCGTGCGTGCGTGTGACGGGGAATCAATCAATTGCTACCAACTTTTAGACTGTGAAGGCACATAGGATAGGAGCATCGATTTTTCAGCAAAAACATGAAAAAAAAAACGCTTACATTGCGACGGGTAAAAATATTTTTTATTGCCATATATTATTTTGAAAGCCTATTCATTCCTTCTTTTTTTTTACTAACCCAATCCACTATCTCTCGGCTTGGTCTGTCTCTCTTTGATTATAAGTAGAGCTATAGGTCCAAAACGTATAGCCAGCTGTGTCTTCAACCTCCATAAAACTGACACGTGTATTTTTTATTAAAATCGGAGCAAATATGTAAAACTTAGATGAAAACTACGATTTAAAATGGAGATTCAATCCGATGAATTAAATTAGAAATGAAATAGAAAAACATGGGAACAATGACGAGAGAGTAGTGGAGAATCGATTTTTACAATCAATTGAAGAAGGATACGCATGAGGAGGCATATCGGCGTGGCAACAACATGAGGGTTTGAATCGGCGTTGAAAAAACATATAGATAAATGATACTTAATTAATTATACGCTAATAACTCAACTTGTTTTGCGTATCTTAACCTTTCCCCTCCTCTCAAACACTTTCTAAATAATTACTAGCTAAGAAATTTAAACAATAAATTACTTAGGGTGTGTTTAATTCACGTTAAATTTAAAAGTTTAATTGAAATTGGAACGATGTGACGGAAAAGTTGAAAGTTTGTATGTAGGAAATTTTTTGATATGATGAAAAAATTGAATATTTGAAGAAATTTGAAGAAAAAGTTGGGAACTAAACCAGGCCCTAGTTACAAACCAAGAATCGTCCATGCAAAAAGGTTCTTTTTGCACCTTACTCCCACTTCGTGTTATGATTGAATTAACATACGAAGTACTACTAGTCAAATACATGCATAATCCCTGGTCCCTGAAAATCTTGGGTGTACTTGTTCCTACCTGGTACTCTCCTGGCTCCGTCCTGGTTTTGACACAGGTTCATATATAGACTGACAAGCTATTCTATTCTATAAGTAAATTTCTTTCTATTATATTTATTTGTATCAACCACGCAAATTCATATCCCATTGGCGCATCTTTCTTAAATCTGTGAAGGGGAGTTTGAGGATTTGACACCTCTTAATATGGTGTTTTTTGAGGATTTGTCTATGAGACGTGAATTTGAGGTGTGTTTAGTTCTTGAAAAAAGTTGGAAGTTTAGGAAAAGTTAGGAGTTTGGAAAAAAAGTTGGAAGTTTACGTGCATAGGAAAGTTTTTGATGTGATATGATACGATAAAAAGTTGGAAGTTTGGGGTAATCTAAACACGGCCTTGGTGAACCGTGAACGAGATATTGGAATTGAACCGTTTGCAACAGACGGATATGCAAGACTTCAAACAACCCCGAATCTCTTCTTTTCCCAAATTACAGCAGTCCGGACTTTGGTTCCTGTACCAAGGGAGTACTACTACAGTAATACTAGCTCATGTTGTTTATTAGCTCTTGTCATGCTTCAGACAGAGCACTGCACACGCACACACAGAGAGCAAAGCATGCTACAGCAATATGAACTGTGTAAACCTGACTGGCTCAAAGCTCAAACAGTGGTTAGAGAGTTAAGACACCACTCCTATATTGTTTGATCAGTGCACCCGTGAGGGGGACAAGAGCTAGATTTGTAGCCAAATAGCTCTTCTATTTCTAGCCCCAGATGCACTGTTGAATTGGCCCCTCTGAATTATTGCACCCGAGAGAAGGACGAAGAGATCACAAGAAGAGAGGGTTCCTTCTCTGCACTTCTGTAGATGATGCTTGGAGCTTTGGCTCCACACACTTTTTGGAACCCAGATATATTGATGAGTTGAACATTCGTCTCGAGCAGTCGCAGTGCTGAACGCTGAACTGAACTGCATGCTGACAGCAAACGATGCACTTTGCAGGCGAGTGGTCACCTTGATGAGTCCATGTAAAATGACTCCATGACTGCTGTTTTGGAGGCTCTCTCTCCTCCAAAGTCTCCAACGTAAACATCTTAAACAGCATCACTGCTCTCTACTACTCCCTCCGTCCCAATATATTAAAATCTAGGACAGGATGGGACATTTTCTAGGTTTTAATATATTGGGACGGAGGGAGCAGTACAGAACTGAAATGGAGCCATGTTTTGGAGAAATTTTTTTTAAGCATTCCAAAGAAGCCAATGGCAACAAGGACCAAACCAGAGACACCCCCAATGAATCGCCCAAAGACAGACCGATGCACATGTGGTGTTGCTGATCGATCCTCCAATCTCTACAGCGAAGGAATACAGTGCTTCCACTGCATCATCATCGTCATCATAATCGATCACCATTCATCACCAGAGTTGCACTGCTCCTCACCTACTACGTACACTGCTTTATCGATGTGACATATATATTCACACAGGTGATCGTACTGGCTCTGAAGACTGAAGGCAAGAACAAAGTGTGTGACCTCGTGTGAGCACGAGAGGAGCAAGCAATGGGGGGGCCATAGTATAATGGCATCATCATGCAACGCAAAGCAAATGCAAATCCAAATAAATTGCAAATGCATTCGGGATTGCATGCATGTGTGGCGACACCTCGCAGTCCCAGGTGATGTGACAAAAGATACCTGACAGAGAGAGCGCCATTGCCATTGCTGCCATTGCTGGGGAGCATGGTGTGCTTGCTAGGGAGGGGAGAAAGTTGACCGGAAAGCCACCACTGGCTGAGATGACCGGTCGATCGTGTCGACGCATGCAGTGCCTCAGGCTTATCAGGCTCCTCGATCGCGAGCGTGAGACGCTGTTGCCATGTGCACGCCATGGACGGACATGGAGCCATGGGCTCTTGCAAAACGCAAAGGCGAAGAGATTCGATCATCCATGCATCGATCCCATCCACAACCAGTGCTAACTGCTAAGTGTAAAGTTGGAAATTTGGAACCATGAGATGCACTTGATAACAAGAGGTGTGTGATTTTAACCCGGAGATCTCGTATTCAATCTTAACATGAGCTAATGCAGAATAAATCTGACCTCATTGAGTTTTATCGTAGGGAGGCTGTAATCTTCACTACGTCAGTACAAAATTACAAATGGTCATGGGCTTATTGGCATGCCATGTGACTTGCAGCTGATTTTGCATCTTCAGGCAGCCTGCCGTGAAGTGACCATATTTTTCCTACTATACTTCAGAACTGGGCCAAATAACTCGATAAGTATATCAATGTATAGTTTTATCAGGCTTATCATCAAATCATCAATGGGTCAAACAGGCCGAAAGTATAACAGGCTATATATGTGCATTATTATACCACATCTAAACTGTGCATTTGGTCTGATGTGATCGTGTGAGTCCCACGACCATAACTTTTGCAACGTGCGTTGTCTCAGCAACATTTGGAAAGCTGGGTTTGCAAACAGTTTTATGGCAGCAAGAAGTTTCACTAGAATAGTTAGAAATTGCAAGCAGTTGGACTAGGGAAAGGAAATCAAGGGTGGCAACTCACTCAACTCTCAAGATACTGTAACTGTTGCAATGGAGATGCTGATTGCACATTTGCACATACTGTGGGGAAAGATATATTCATCTGCAAAAAAGCAAAGTTTCAGCATTAAAACTTTGTACAAATAAAATTTCTGCATTAGATTTGGTTGAGATTATTTGACAATTGAGTTCCAAGGATTCTACTGATCACTTCCCAGAGATTTCAAGCCTGAAAAGGAGGTTCTTTTGATGGTGCTGTCTGTCTGAATTGTATAGCATTTGCTGCAACCGTTGCTTTGTTTCCTGTCATGTTTGATAACGAAATAATCATAAACAATTCACGCCTATATAGAAAGAGTTTATGTACAGAATGACAAGACAAGAAGATGTAAAAAAAAAAAGAAAAGAAGAGAAACTGGAAAGCAATTTTTTGATCCAAACTAAACTTAATGTTGACGCCTTCCTCAAATCCCAATACTGTGCCCGGCCAAATTGACACGAGCGAGCAGAGAAGGCACAATCTGCTTCACTGAATCAACAGGTTCGATCGATTATTTTGCACCGCAGGATCAGCCTAGGTCACAGACCAGAGGGCTATAACCTGCGGCCTGCAAGATCTGACTAAACATGAGATCAGGATGATATGGCTCTGAACTTCTGCAGTAGTGGACTAGTGCAGAGTGCACAGCCGACAGTGAAGTCGCCGTCGGCATGTGTAACTCCATGCTGCCGTCGCCGTGATCATCCCGCTGCACATCGGAGGCAGCGTTGCCGGACATTGCCGTGCCAGTGATAATTCAGGGCAACAGGGCAGGGTGCCATGGCCGGCGGCGGAGGCGCCCTGATGAGTAGCCATCCTTTGATTTGGCCACGGTGGCAACTGAATCCGCCGCCGTAGTGCCAGTGGACGGCGGCGGCTGAGGCTGCCGCATCGGGCAATCGTCTAGGGCAGCGAGGAGGCGGCGCACCGGCGCGAACTACTGAGGTACAGTAGCCGGCGGCGGGCGGGCGGCAACTCGATGACGACGGCAAGTCGGCAACGGCGACTCGGCGAGGAGGAGGAACCAACCAGTCAACCCGCTCCGGGACTCCGTGAGACGTTCGATCACATTTGAGCGGCTTGGATTGAGCATGTGATACGTCAGCGCAGGGGATGAAACGTATCGCCACAGGATAGCCTTTGATTATGGGACTACTAATGATCTTTAGGTAGAACTTAGAGGCTCAAATCTTATGGAATTACCAACCAATAGATACAACCCGTTTTGAATGAAATAAAAAAAGAATAAATATGTCAAAAATCGTAAATTTAAAGACAAAAATAGTTGTAAAATATAATTTTATTGTATTGTAGCTGAGTGTAATTACTATATAGAAGTAACAAAGTATAAAGTGCTCTATAACTGGGTGCAACTATAAGTTGGATCTACAGGATATAAATCTTTTATGTAAGATTATACAGAAGAAAAATCAAAAGATATGAGTAAAAAATCTGTTACAAATGAGATCCTGCCTCTGTTTCATATTATAAGTCAATTTGTTTTTTTATAAGTCAAACTTATTTAGTTTGATCAAATTTATAAAGAAAAAAAATACAACAACAGGTTTAATATAGAACAAACAAACTATTAAAATATATTCAATGTTAGATTTATTAAAACTAATTTAATACTATAATTAGGAAATTGCTATATAACATCCTACTATAAATGTTATGTTAGTCGAATTAATCCCTATAAATATTGTTACATTTTTTTTATAAATTTGATAAAGCTTTTAAGAAGTTTGACTTTAGAAAAAATCAAAACGTCTTCTAATATGAAACGGAGAGAATAGCAAAACCATAGATTATTTCCTTTTACACCATAGCAGATTTGGTTCGTGAAAATGTCTATTGAAGATTTGGAAGGAGGAACGTGTCGGGTATAGAATACGGAAACTCAGGGTTATAACAATACACATTTTACTATTGTACTGTCAAGTGTATCCCATTGTATATTATGCCGTTAGATCAAGATTGAACGGCTTTAATTGTGCTTAGGCACTATCAAGACCAAGTGCATCTCGTTGTCTGCTGCGCCGTTCGATCAAGATTGAACGGCTCTGATTGTGGTGAGATTTATGTGATGTGGACGTCCTTTTTCAGAACAAATCCTTGTGAGTTGTGACACTCGTCCACATCACGACTCACCTGATCTCGCATGGTCTTGGTGACAACTACGGAAGCTCCGCCCCCCGCCGCCCCAGCCCCGGGCTGCCCCAATTCCGTCTGGTCCATCGTCCGTGGCGCCCTCATCGTCGTCCTTGACCCGGCGAGATTTCCGTGCAGGTTTAAGGTATTTCAGTTTAAGATTATTGTAATCTAGATTATTAAATCAGATTACTCTAAGCTAGATTATAATAATCTGATATAAAATAAGTTGTGAGTTGTTTATTTCTTGGGATTATTGGAGACATTTAAGGGTAGAGAGTATTTAGCCACTTAATAATCTGGAAAAAAACTCCTCTAAAAAAGATTATTGGATTATACTAATCTGGCTTATAGATTATAATAATCTAGCATAATAATCTACTTGTTTGTTTCAGCTTACTCCTAATAATCTAGATTATAATAATCCTATAAGCTGAATCAAACAGGGCCTAAGTTTAGGTGCTGGTTTAGTTTCTAACTTTTTCTTCAAACTTTTAACTTTTCCATCACATCAAAACTTTCCTACACACATAAACTTTTAACTTTTTTTAAAAAAAACTTTCAATCCAATTTTGACGTGGAACTAAACACAACCTAGGTTAGGTGGAGTCGTGGAGATCACTAGCTGTAGGCCTGTAGCAAGTCTGCCGACTTCACACCCTGCTGCAGCGTTGGGAAGACATACGCGAATATTAGAGAAGGACCTAATATAAATAATTAGAAGGGGTGAAACTTTAAATCCAGATTGTCTAGCCCATCACCATGAGAATCTAGCTAAAATACCCTGGGTATTTCTCCGGCGTTGGGAAGACGGATAAGGCTGTGTTCGGGAGTGAGGGTTGGGAACCTTACTCCCTAGCACACAAAACAAAGCAGTGTTTAGTGCATGATTAATCAAGTATTAACCAAAATAAATTTGAAAAATATTTTTTTAAAGTTACTTTCATATAGAAAATTTTTGTAAAAACACACTATTTATCAGTTTGAAAAGCGTGTGTGTGAAAAACGAGGGAGATGAGTTGGGAAAGTGAAGATAAGAACTAAGGATATGTTTAGTTCATTTCAAACTTCCAAAAATTCCGTCACATCAAATGTTTGGACACATACATAGCAATTAAATGTGGACGAAAAAAATCAATCGCACAGTTTGCATGTAAATTGTGAGACGAATCTTTTGAGGCTAATTACGCCATGATTTGATAATATGGTGATACAATAAACATTTGTTAGTGATGGATTAATTAGGCGTAATAGATTCGTCTCGTAGTTTACATGCGAAATCTGTAATTTATTTTGTTATTAGTCTACATTTAATAATTCAAAGAAAGGTGTGTCCGTATACTCTAATTTTTTTTTGTGAAAAGTAACTAAACACGTCCAGCCTAAATCCACCCAGAAACCAGAGCCAAAATTGCCCTGTTTGGCTGTTCACACGGATTGATCATTGATGGATCCATGCTGATGAATAGTGAGGATGTTGACGGGCGCAACTACTACTACGTACTGGCGTAGTAGTGCACTGGAGCAGAACAGAAGCATATACTGTATATTCCTATATCCCTAGTTGCATTTTGTCGATCCCAATTCCCAACTGCTCACTGATTACAGCCTTGATTACGACCCCGGGCCCAATTAATCAACCCATGCTTAATAAATTCATCACCAAACAAAAAAAATCAAACCATGCACACTGCGATCAGTCACGTACTAAGTGGCTCGCGTCGATTCCCTTGCAACGCTGCAACAGGGCGGCGTGCCGGCGAGAGGAAACGTGTGTTCCGTTCGCCGCGTCCGGAGCCCGCGGCGCGATGGCGGCCGCGGCATCCACACGTACACCTCCCCACCGCCGCTTCTCTTTCGCGGACGCGTGTGGAGCTCGCCCGCCGAGCGGTCGCCGTCGCCCCAGAATTTCTCTCGCGATCCGATCCGATCAGACGCGGTAGAATCCCATCAGGCAGGCAAGCCGCGCGCCCCGGTATATTTAGACGCGCTCGACGCCGCGGCGCGCGCCTCAGTTTGAGCTGAGCTGAGCTGCGAGCTCTCTCTCTCTTTCTCTCGGCAGCTGGTTGCCACGCCTTGCCATGGCGATGGTGGTGGAGGAGCTCGACGAGTTCGAGGTGCTGTGGCCTGACACCGACGCCGCCGACGACGACGCGCCGCCGCCGGCGATCTCGCCTGCGCCGCCGGTGCAGCCATACGAGACACGCGCGCCCACGCCGCGCGTCAAGCACTCTCGGCCGGTGGACGTCCCCTGCAGGGGAGCGCGCTTACACCGGTGGAACTGGAGATACGGTGGTGCCAGCATGGAGGAGGACGGCCACGGCAGCGTCGTCGGGAAGGTGGTGATCGTGCCGCCGCACCTGCTGCTGCTGTTCGGCGTGCGGCGGCCGGAGGAGGAGGAGGAGGAGGAGATGGCGGCGGCGCCGTGCACGCTGCCGTCGTCGTTGGGGACGCGGCCGTGCAAGCGGGCGCGCGACCTGCGCCACCTGCGCAACTCGGTGCTGCGGATGACCGGGTTCATCGAAGGATGATGATGCATGCGCTGCTGCCATTGAGGGTTAAGGACAGGTTATGAAGTTGAAGCTGTATATGCATCCATGGAAGTACTGGATTTGTATCATGAATGAGGAATTAAAATGTAAGAAGATGATTTGGGAGCTCGATTTGAATTGGTCTCGTTGCTTTAATTTTACTTGAACAAATAAGTTCCGGGAAATTTTGTCATGCTTCAGTATATCAAAAGGGATCAAACACTGAGGATGCCGTGGATTGTAAATACCTATCTTGCCGTGTGAAAATTGTCATTTATCAAGTTGGGTTTACCAGGAAACTGGACTACCCCAGTTTAATACCACCTCGTGTGTTACGTTGTTAATCAACACGTGGGCACACAGTAAGCGACCTAGTTAGAGAGAGCGTAGGATTAAACTTGGCAGAAATCATAACACCACTCTAAAATTGCCGTTTTGCCGTTTTGCTGTGGTGCACAAAAGAACTTGTTCATCCTCGCTAATATATACTCCCTCCGTCCCATAAAAAAACGAATCTAGAACCGAATATGAGACATCCTATGTCCAGATTCGTAGTACTAAGTTGATTTTTTATGAGATGGAGGGAGTACAACCCAATTAAACCCATGCTATAATATTTCAGATAATTTATTTTAAAAAGAAAATCAAATCCTTATATTAGCACAAATCAAAACAGTCTGAACAAAACTGTAGTTCATTTTCAGACTCTCTCCACATTCTCAGGGATTTAGCGTCTGCTTAGTTTGTGAAAAGAAAATTTTTAGGTGTCACATAGGACGTTTGATCAGATGTCGGAAGGGGTTTTCTGACACAAATGAAAAAAAATAATTTCATAACTCGTCTGAAAACCACGAGACGAATTTATTAAGCCTAATTACATATGGGTTACTGTAACACTTATGGCTAATCATGGACTAATTAGGCTCAAAATATTCGTGTCGCGATTTTCATGCAAATTGTACAATTAGTTTATATATATATATTTAATGCTACATGCATGTGTGAAAGATTCGATATGATGTGTTTGGGAAAAAAATTTGGGAACTACACAAGGGCTTATAGCGAGAGTGTGCCACACAGTAAAAACTAAAATGACCCACATGTTCAAAAACAAAAATGACCAACGCAACTGTATTAGCGTGTGCTATCCACGTGGCAGCCGACGATAAGGTGCACCGCACTCCACATCAACCCTGTTCGGTTCCTTCCAGCGTACAGACACACTCCGCTCCGCTCCTCTCATTGCCGTCTCCCCAAGGAATTGTGCTTGCTCACCAAGACACGCCAGCTTCTTCCTCTTCTCCTCCTCCTTGCAGCGCACACCACCGTATATAAATACGCCCTCGCCGTCTCCTCGCCGACCTCTCTCCGTCGTCCAGGAGACGGCCGGCGACGGCGACGGCGACGCCATGGAGGAATTCCAAGAGGCTGACATCCTGTGGCCCGAGCCCGCGGAGGACAACTCCGACGACGGCGCGGTGGTTGTCACCACGACGCCGTCTCCGGTGGCTCGTCGTCCTGTGGGCTCGCCGGAGTCGTCGTCGTTGTCTGCTCCGGTGGAGATCGCCGCCTCTCGCCGGAAGCGGCGGTCTCGGTCGTGGGCTTCCGAGTACAACATGTTCGACCAGACCAACGACGACGACGACGCTGTGAAGAAGAAGATGATGAATAATGGAGTTATGGTCGCGCCGCCGCACGCCATTGTTGATCGGAGGAGGCTCCGAGGAAGGACGGCGGCGTACTCCATGTGCGCCGGCAAGGGGAGGACGCTCAAAGGGCGGGACCTCCGCAACGTCAGGAACCTCGTCCTCCAGATGACCGGATTCATCGAGAAATGAACACAGAATTAAGATTATTGATTGATTGGTTGATTGATTGATTGCGAATAGGATATACTGAAACCTGAAGATTTTCAGCTTGCCTGAAGGCTGAAGATATTTGCGGAATGCAATAACTCTTTGTTTAATTAATTAATCATCTGTAGGATTGCAAGTTGCTGGCTCGTGGAATAAATGTACATGTATTACATAAGAAATTAACAAAAGAAAGGGGAAAAAAATGAATGCCAGATGCTACAGAGTTGCTGAATTATTGTAACTCTGTAAAACAAATTTCCATCTAGCAAATTCAGAAAACTTTGATTGGGTCAAGAATCTAAACTAGTAGTTAGCAGGTATCTAGGTGATTTTAGATAATTCAATCTTCATGCAAAAAATAAATTTACTGGTTCGCATACAGAAACATGGGCAACATTTCACGATACCGGAATGCTTCGACGACTACACTTAGGGTGTGTTTGGAACTCTAAGTTTCCAACTTTTCCGCGCGTACGCTTTTCAAACTGTTAAACGTTGCGTTTTTTCAAAAAATAGTTTCTATACGAACGTTGCTTTAAAAAATCATATTGATCCTTTTTTTTAAAAAAAAAATAGCAAATAATTAATTAATCATGTACTAATGGACCGCTCCGTTTTTCGTGCCAACTGTTCGGGATGGGAACCGGCCTATGCGAACGCAAGAACTACTACTTGCTATAGCTCAATAAGCTAGCTACCAAACTATCTAAACTTCATTAATTTCAGCAAATGACAAGGTATCCTATCAAACTGGCCGTCCTTCGGTGCTTCCTGAAATTCTAGTACTCCAATTTCTCAGAGAATAAGAACAGTTATCAAAATCATTAAAAAAAACAAATCCTGAATAATCATTTCCCCCCGGAAGCCGGCCTATTCCTTAAGCAAGTCAACTACAGTAAAACAATCGAGCCAAAAAGGGCAAAAACTATCCATAATCACAACTACACTATGTCACTATTTACCAATTTGGGGAAAAAGCCACTACGTTTTCTGAAGAATCATTCTTGCGTTGCGTCTGCCAGCCAATGTCTTGCTTAGAACAGCTAGCCGTTAAACGCGCGATTCTTTTCCAGCATTACCAATCTCCTTGTTTTTCGCTTGATCAATAATTTTGGGGACCCATAATCCAATTATGCTCTGCTGTGCAGCGTAGCTATCCAAGTTGCGTGTACGAGAGAGAATTAGCGATGGATTGAAGGAATAAATTTTCCCAAAGCCGGAGGGAAAAGGTCAGGGATGATAGCAACCGGAAGCGTACTTCCATCGGCGCACATACTCCTGATGATTTCATGATTTCTCCCAGATTCTCAATCAAGAAATCTAGGTCACCGTCAATTGCAAGCTCAATATATATCACCAGCGAAAAGCATCTTCTCAATTACCTCCTCCTCATCAAAGTTTCAGTTGAAAAACAGGTTTGATGTCTCCTGACATGCACTTGATAGTTCCGTGTTTAATTTCTAACACGCTCATAATTTTTTTCTTAAAAATGTTTAGAATGACGTCTCTCCCTCCAAATCTTTTTTTCTTTTTTCTTTTAGGTTTGATGTGTCCTGATGTAGTTGCATCATGCATGTAGAGCCTTTCCCTCCTGCAAGACTACATGAGCTTTCAGCCCAGCGAAAAGAGAACCTCATGGGCTTTTGCATTACAATTGGAGTCCCAATAGAGGAGCAATAGCACTGTAAATTGGCCCCCGTCTCGTGTTGGGTTGCCTAATGAAAGAGAGATACCGAGATGGGCCTTTTCGCCTTCCGCTTGCAGGCCCAAATGCCCACTCAATGAGTCAACCTGAGTCAAATTTTGTCTCGACTGAAAACTGGTGCAGTCGAGGCAAACTTACTGAAAAAAAATTAGACATATAGTTTATTCCCTAGTTCATGCATACATTTGAATTTGATAGCATTATCTGTTCGTGAACACTTGTATATCCTCACGTTTCCTCTGCTACAAGCATCCATTTCGTGACAAGTAGTTGATCGAGTGACTAGATCATCTTCTGAGTGGGAAAAAAAGAGTACTGACTAGTAACGATCGATGAACGAATTCAGAACCAGAAATCAAGGATTCAGGAGGGAGGCTTGCCTGCCTTAGAAGCAACTCCGCACAAATACCCAGCTCAAAAAACTACTCTATAGTTCGTTCATGTAGAAGAGTACAAACACAGGTCGTCGCCGTTCAGCGCGAACATCAGTACTGGCCACGCTCTCCAATGACAAATCAGATTAAACTTTTAACGCCCCGAAAAGCTATGTACAGCTTCTTCTTCAGCTATCTGCCTAGCTCGATCTAAAACTTTCAGGGGTAAAAAAAAAACACGAAAAATCCAACTGAGCACGGTAAAGAAGTGTCAAGTTGGTGTAAGGATTGAATCCGATAAAAGGCTCAGACTCTGTCAAAGTAAACGCAGTAGTCACTTGGTCAGGTGTAGTAGTATCTTCTGCCGATATTTGCAGTAAGCAAAAACTCTGAGAATGGATATGATGCTGAGATCAAAGGTGACAACAAATTGCAGGAGATGAAGCCAGGTAAAGAACAGTTGGCAGTTCACGAATTCGATCCTGCGTTGGCTATCTACAGGCGTCAAAGACGTCCACGCTTTCATGCTTGCAGCAGCGTACTGGAGTAGTGTGATGCATTTGTTTAGAACCCTAACGGACTCTACTGTCATAAGCCAACAACAGCATTAACTGCGATGCATCCAAATGGAATCTCAATTAGCAGCTATCAGTTGTTTGATCGCAAATGAAGCAAACCAACCAAATTACTCCAAACGGCAGGAAACCCTAGCCATCTCCGTCTATAAATTAGCTCATATCTGGAAGGGCTCTCACACTCGATCAGTACTGCTCATTTTTTCAGTTCCACTCGAGCTAAGTGCGGTACACTGATCAACGATGGTGTCCTCCAAGATCCACTGCGCCATGGCCGCGCTGCTCCTTGCAATTCTCCTCCCGGTTTCTCATGCGTCGGGGAGGTATGTAGCTCCGGCTCCGGCTCCTGTTCCTGTTCCTCCGCCGCCGCGCACCTCGCCGCCGAGCCGTATCCAGCCGGTCGTCGTCGTCCAGGGCACAATCTACTGCAAGTCCTGCAACCTCAGCGGCTACAACCGCTACATGGACGCGTCTCCCCTACCAAGTTAGTATCCAGTGCCGTAGGCAAATGTCGGAGATGTAAACCATTTTCATTACATATGTAGAAATTAATTAATCTTCACTTTGGAGATATATATAGTAATTTAAGTTTTGTTTGTTATTTTTGTTACAATTTATTAAAGTTAAATTTTAACTTGTATGTTTGTGGAGCAATATATGTAATTAATTTTTTTTAAAAAGTTTTTATAGCTATTTAGATGATATGCATCAAACAGGTGAACAATCATCCGAGCGATTAAAACAGTTTTCCATGACTAACATAGTCTCTATGATAATATTTTGCAGATGCGACGGCGCAGCTGGTGTGCTACGGGGACAAGGTGCTGAACATGACGAGCACGGCGACGGACAAGAACGGCTACTTCCTGGTGATGGTGTACAGGCTGGACGTGTTCCGGCGGAGCAGGTGCCGGGTCTACCTGGGCTCGTCGCCGTCGCCGCTGTGCGCGGCGCCGTTCATCCCGTCGAACAAGTGGCTGGGGCTCACGCTGGAGAGGGAGAGGGTGGCGTCGCTGCCCAAGGGCGTCCGCGGCGTGTACCGCCCCAAGAGCACGCTCATGTTCGGCCCCGGCACCGGCGGCAAGTGCCCGGCCGCCGCCGCCGCCGACGCCGCCGGCGTGCCGATGATGTGATGAGACGATCGATATTGACATGGAGAATTCGAGATGTGCGTTCACGCATATCGCCAATTTAGTTAGTGGTTTGGTTGGATGATGCATGGTTTAATTAAGTTCGTGCACGTTATTTGGAATTAATAATGGGTAGAAATTAGCTAGCTCGTCTTTTGGTCGATGGAGCATTTGTTGTAACCTTGTAGTAGCTCGTCGCTTAGGTTTGCAGTGGTTTTAGTTCGCTCGTCAGTGTAATGTCATGAGAAAAAAAATTATCTGAGTACGTCTATCCTTTCGGTCGATTTATGATGAGTTTGTGCATCTGATCATGCTGTTGTTTCAGAGGCGTTTTTCAAATCTTTTTCATCTTTTGCATGCCAGGAGAAAAGCAACGAGCGGGGGACGCTGCCTCGATAGGCCCACCGACTGCGGCCCATGTTGGGTGGTAGATGTGAGTAAGTACTATTGGGCCAAATGGTCCTGGACTGGTGGCACTAGGCGGGAAACGGGCTAGAATTGGCCTAAGATCAGAGGGTGTTTTTCATTTCAAATAATTACTGAATGATGTTTGTTTTGTTAAAATTAAATCTTAGGCTCCGAAAATTCTGAGAAACTCCAGAGAGTATTGTATGACATGGGGAAAGTAAAGTATTGCCACAATTTACTAAAGGCTATTTTACTTCTCATATTAACTTCACTTGTTTAATTACTCCCACTTTAATATAAATTCTACAAACATTTTATTAATTCCTAAAATAATTATGGCGTGACAGTGAACACGATGAGACCTCCGCTTCTAGCTGCAAAATCTCGCTACTCATATAAAACACCACTTAATTGTTTATTTCCTAGGTACTACTACAAAATCGCATTTATAGCTAATCATTCTTTCAGTGATATACCTAACCTTTCAAAGGTGCTAATAGAGATATGATGTACGTGTGTGTTTATAGGGGTGTGTACGCCCATTATGAGTATGTGCATTTATATTGTGTGTTTTCTTTAAAAAAAAAAGCCACGACATAGTTACCATGATTCTCACTTTTGTGGAGAAAGTTTTATATACATGTTGAAGTATTTCGAAGCAAATAAATAATTTTATTTATTAAGATACAGTCCCTTCAATACAGCTATGGAGTTTAACCATGGGGCTTCCGCGCAATGTTTATTTTTTTTTAGAAAAAAGCCTTCCTTGAAATGACCAATGTACGTATTTGATATTTGATACTGAACATTGTAACTTTAATGTTTTTTCAATCATCTGACGTTTGTTTAGCGCATGCATTTGTCGAAGATTATGGGATATATATGTTGCCAATTTCAGGGATGCGCATGCATTTGTCGAAGATTATGGGATATATATGTTGCCAATTTCAGGGGCATCCAAAATGGAGCATTTTTATTGTTTCTCGGAAAAGTACCGAGGATGTGGTTAGTTAACATCAAAATTGAAACGATGTGACGAAAAAGTTGAAAGTTTATGTGTGTAGGAAAATTTTGATGTGATGAAAAAATTGAAAGTTTAAAGAAGAAGTTTGGAACTAAACTCGGCCCGAAATAGAAATACACAAAGAGTCGCAAAATCGTTTCCGATGCGTATACCTTCTCCAACGACTACACAGTAACGAGCCGAATAACTATGGGCTGCTGCGGCTGGGCCAATCCGACTAGTTTTCCTTCGGTGCTTTCAGTCCTTGAGAGATGTGGGACCTACAAATCTTTGTGTCCGGCCGACGCGCAAGATGCCGAGGCGCTCTTCTTGTGGGGCGAAGAGGAGAGCGTCCTGCCAAGTCCAGGCAGCCTCGGAAGAAAATTTGGTAGGACTGAAGTCTTATGTTTATCAGAAAGATTTTGTTTCAAAACGTGACACGTGTTCCCTACCGATCTCAAAGCAATCTCTCAGTTCTCCCCTTTCGGTACAGCTGCACAGATAATTCCTCCGTTTGCACAGATGAAACGGCGCATGAGTGATTCCTCCGATCCGTCCAGCTCAGTCTGGCGGCAAGCTCTCGCTCATAGAGAACAGGAGATCGGCGGGAGGCGATTCCTTACTCCCATTCGGCATCTTGACGAGCTCGCACACATGGAGGGCAACGCGTCGATTCAACCTTCTTGTTCAGCGAAGCAGCAAGGTCACACTGGTGGGGGCGAAGCGGTGGCCTGCGAGAGGTCAGCAAGCTCCTCACCCTACGGTCAGACTCAACTGCCCATCAATTTGTGCTCGATGTACTCAACTATTCAAGCAGTCAAGCTTGCTACAAATTCTTCATCTAGACCGCTGGAGTTCGCCACTGCTCCCCAACCCAATGTCCTGCTGTGAGCTGCTCGGCAGACCAAGGAAGGGCAAGCTCCCACGTGCTCCTCTTTGCAAGCTCGTTAGGAGCATGGGGGCAGCGGTGAGCCGCTGGGCAAACAAGGAATGGGAGAACGTTCGTGAGGCGTGAGGTTGAAGATGAGGATGGAGTTGCTTTAAGATTGGTGCCCACACATGTCGCGCTTGGAAACGAAGTCTTTCTTGTTAGCGTAGGACCTCCGTCTCACCAAATTTTCTTCCGGCAGCCTCTCGCCCGGCAAAGCTACCGTACAACCGTCACGATCCAGCGGCACCAAGCTCCCAGATCCAGATCAGTACGGCAGAAAATGATCCGCGGCGCTGGTGGTCATCGCAGATCCCTCCAAGTTTTTTTTTTTTGGGGGGGTGTGAAACGAGTGCCTTCATCCAGCCTAATAATTGGTACAAAGTTTATCCTCCACTCTAATTCTACGAGTCTCATCTTTTCGCTTATACTTATACTTATTAGTTAAACTTTAAACTTTAATTTTAAAGTTAATTTTAGGTCTTTTCATTGTAGTTTATTTTCCCGCCTTTGCTTTTCAGATCGCTAAGAACGCATATATAAAAGTTTTATTTATAAATTATTTTACGTTTGCAAATATGCCGTGAATAATCCAATCGACGGGGCCATATATTAGTTTACCCTCCGGTATATTTCCGAATCCAACACGATGATTTCTCGTCTTTTATTTTAGGAGAGACTGGACGAACCTCGGGGAAGGGCCCGCGGGGCTGATCGCGGAGCGCCTCCTCGCGAGCGACGTCGCGGACTACGTCACCTTCCGCGCGGTCTGCCGCCCGTGGCGCCTCTGCTGCGCGGACCCGCGCGCGCACGGCGTCCTGGACCGCCGGTTCCACCCGCGCCGGTGGATCACGCTGAGGGGCACCCGCGCACCTCCCCGTGCCGCCGCTGCCTCTGCAGTCTGCACGCCGCCACCGCCCGCGCGGGAGAATATGATCGTAGCAACCGCGAGCTACCATATGGCGCACCGCTGCTGTTGATCAGATCTTGCACACGAGCGGAAACTCTGCTTCGAACGTTTAGAGTGCGCAGCGTGCGTGGCCCAGGTTGGTTTGGTGGATGTCACCGCTTGGGAGTATTGGGCCAAATGACTCAGGTTTAATGGGCTAACGGGCTTTTTTGGCCCGCTCGAGAAGGCAGACCAGATTGCCAGCGCTTGCAACTGCCGAACGGAACCTCAGTTGGCAGTTGCATCTGCATACGATACAAATACAATACATCAACAACACAAGGAGCTACTACGTACTGGAATCAGAAAAAACTACTGTTTTTACACTGCTCGATCAAAATTTGTTTGCGTTGGTGACTTGGAGTACTACTACTTGACTACTCCCTCTATCCCATAATATAAGGGATTTTAGGTCTAATAGCTCAACCTTGGAATCTATATATGCGGCATTGTCACTACTGTCCATCAATCATATTATAAATTGATATGATTTTTTTCTAGTCAAACATTTTTAATTTTAATCAAGTATACATGAAAAAACACAGTAGTATTTTTAACATAAAATAACTATACTATTAAAATATGTTCAATTTAAAATTTAATGAAACTAATTTACTAGTTTTTTTTATAAATTTGGTTAAATTATAAAAAGTTTGATTAGGAGAAAAATAAAGCGGACTTATAATATATAAAACGGGGAGAGTAGTATTTACTTGCTCCACTTCAGACTTTGGGCTCGTCGATTATACCAGTTAAGCAGCTTATTACATTCCCGATCGAAACAGATCCGATGCCTTGAACGCTACGTATACTGCAGTTATTCTGATGTCCAAGATATGCACTCTTGTTCATCGATCCCATGCATCCTCGATTTGCCTAACCAGGTGATTTTACTAAGGATGCATGGTACTTAGATAGATCTACTGGAGTGTACACTACTAAACTCCGATCACTAGGCGAATTAAAACGGCCGATGTACGTGATTGTCTTAAAAAAACACGATGTGTCCACAGTAGTGCGATACAGTGGTACATAGTGTCATGTATTTTAACTTCTAACACACCTGGAATCAAGTAATTAAACAGAGATAATGCTATTAACGAAGTACTGATCGCTTGCAGCGCACTCCAGCCCACACGCGAGTTCATCATTTCCTGGCCCTCGATTCCCCAACGAACCCTCGTATTTTCCACACAACTTGAATATACAGTCTCTCTGATCCCCTTCTAATCAGAATCCAAAACAGCAATCACGAGCCATCTTAAATTTCTTACTATTTATTTATTATCACTGTATGCGTCTATGCACTTCTACGTACGCACACGCACGCTATAAATTGCACCATCATCTCTCGCTTCTTGTCTTCGCAACGTATCCTAGTTAACCCAAGTGTTTAATTCTGTCTGTATACTATACCATATCTTACCAGACTAGATCTTGCTTAGCTAGCTAGCGAATTAGTGTCGTCTTCTAGCTAGTTATTACGTATTCTTGTGTGGATTACGTTGACTAATTAATGGCGAATTCGATCGCGATGGCACTGTTGTTCGTCAAGTCGTTCGTTGTACTCTCGCTCGCCGCCGTGCTGCTCGCTCTCGACGGCGGCGGCGGCGCCTCCGCCATGGGCCTGCCCCCGCCGCCGCCGACGGTGAACTTCAGCATCGGCGTGCAGGGCATGGTGTGGTGCAAGACCTGCAGGTACCCCGGCTACCTCGCCGCCATGGACGCGTCCCCGCTCGCAGGTAAGCTCGCAGATCAGACCGACCATACATTTCACCATTGAGAAATTTTACAGTTTTCGAGAGTTATCTCCTCCGTCCCAAGAATAATCCAATCCTAGCTACGAAACTAGACACGTATAACCTGGAAATATGCATGTCTAGATTCATAGCTAAGATTTGCTTTTTTCTGGGAGAGAGTAGTACCTCCCAAGACGTAATAATTTTTTTAATGCATTTCCGTACCTTCTAATACTAGAGACACCAAATTTACACTAAAAAAAATATGATACCTCCCAATATCTTTTTAAGAACGGTAAAATCAATATTCTTGATTACACGGTGTCGTTGTCGACGTAACATAGAAACTGTTAGGGGTTTTTCGGCTAGCTTCACAAGATTGTGGGTTAGCTTATTTGGGTTCAAAGCCTTACCCACTTCTATTTATTTAATATTTGGTACTTTCCTAATATTTATGTTTTGTTTTAACGTACCATCTCGCCGGCGGCCGTGCGTGTGCGTGTATATATGTGTGTGCAGGAGCGGTGGCGTACCTGCGTTGCCGGCACGGGCACCGGCGGGTGGCGTCGATCAGGGGGGTGGCCGGGAGCGGCGGCTACTTCCGGATCGAGACGTCGCAGCTGACGTCGTTCACGAGCCAGGAGTGCAGGGTGTACGTGCCCCGGTCGCCGTCGCGCGCGTGCGCCGTCCCCGGCCACGGCAGGAGGGGCCTGCCGCTCAAGTTCGAGGAGTTCGTCAAGCGCGACAATGGCCTCCAGGGCCTCTACTCCGTCGGCAACTTCGTCTTCTCCCCCAAATACCCCAACAAGTGCTACTGATCCATTGATCCATGTTGGTGTGTTCGATCGTCGTCGTCGCCAAGATCAGAGACCGGGCCTGAATAAATCGATCGGCTAGGCTAATTAATTCATTGACTCGATCTTGCATGGGGAGATGAATTAGTTGCTGTGGTACGTAGTTAGTGCTGGTTTTGCATTGGTTTACGATGCTTATATGGTAGAGGAGTATGGCTGTAATAATCAAGATGTTATGCAATTGAGACAGCTTGTATGTTTATTTCGCTATCGTTTAATTTTCTCTGTAACCTTGTTCTTCCTATCACGTAAAATTACCTCAGTGAATCCGTTAATTTCTTGATCTTAACTCAGTCTCCCATGCTGACAACTTTGCTGGATTGGACATGAATAGGTTGTAGTAAGTAGAACCGATTGCGATTCAAATAAAGAAAGAATTGGTTTGTCTTTGCTGCTATCAGGCCCAGCCCAATAAAGAATAGTAAAGCAGAAAAGCCCACGAAAGGCAAGATAAAGAGCCCAATCTGTTGTCAATCTTTGATCCACAAACCCATCAAGATCACGTATAGTCGACTGGTCACCGACGATCTGTACCCAACGCGGTTTGGCTTGGGCAAAGCCGGCAAGACCGCACACAACCACACTAATCACACATGCTTGTAGCTAAGACAAGATCATATGGGAGCCATAGACTGAAAGGAAGTATGGTTGCTAAGACGTCATTTCAGAAAGGCGCAAATCCATTGTAAAAAGGGGATCAAAAGGAGATGTATCATGGTTATGCTCCTCCCACCTTCAACCCTTTTTTCCGCTTTCGCATTAATCATCCAAACGTGCTCCCAGTCACTCTCACTTGCCAAACACTCCTCTTCTCACACATCCCCTCCATTTTTTATTTTCAAAAAAATCCTTTTGAGAATCTCTCCAGGTATTTCAATCTGCCAAATGGCAATTTGGCATCAATCATTATCACATATTTCTTCGGCAGTTAATTCAGTACTAACTCTGTTTCTTTAGTAGATAATGTTTTTGTTTTTTAAAATAGTATTTGATCATTCATCTTATTAGAAAAATAGTGTAAATGTGCTAAAGAATAAGACACATTTAATGTTTCTTTAATAATAAAACGTGTCACAATAAAAGAAGTGATATTTATATAATTTTTTAATAATACGATCAAACTTCACATTAAATATTAATGTCATTTATAAAAAACAGAGAGGGTATTAGGTTGCTATATATTTTAAAAAGAAGGGAGAAATAAAAAGTGTAATATTTTCGTCCATCAGCAGCAAGCTCTGACGTGCACCTACCCTACTACTGAAGATCGCGTTGCCCATCACTCATCAAGTCATCATCACTAGTAGTGATGGCGTTTAACCGAAGCGGCTTGGGCCGCTTTTTAACCTCCCCGACTTGTCACCACGGGGCGGCACACTACACTCCACGCGAGCGCCAGGCGACTCGTCAGCCGCGAGGAAGACGACGACGAGGCCACCGCGTCGCCGTCTCGTCAGTGAGTCGTCACGCGCGCTCGCGCGCAGGAATCTCACATGCTGCTGCTGCCGCTGCTGCTGCTGGTGTGGTGGTAGGTTCCAGCTCCGTGAACCGGCAAAAAAAATCCTCCCCGTCTCGCCGCCCGCCGCGCCCGCGCCGCGCTTCTAACCCCCACCCACCCACCCACCGCCCGCGCGCGCGCGCGCGTCGGTGCTCCACCTGCATCCTCTAATCCCCGCGTGGGCGGCGCCTTGTCTGATCTGGTTGCCAGCCACAGCTCGCGGGATCTCGCGTGTTTCGGTGGAGGGGATTGCGGCGCCGTGTGATTCGGCGATTGGGATGAGAGAGGGGAGGCGGCGGCTGCGGCGGTGGCGATGAGTGGCTCGGCGGCGACGCTGGGGATGCGGTGCGGGAGCTACGGCTCCCTCGCGTCGGCCGGCGGCGGGAGGAAGGGCGGGGGCAGGGGGTGGGGGTGGCGAGGCGGCGGGGAGAAGGAGCGGCTGCAGCTGCTCCACCGCGCGCTGCGGCTGGTGGGCCGCCGGAGGGCCGGGGTGCTGCTGCTGCTCGCCGCTGCCTCCGCCGCCGTCTTCTGCTCCATCTTCGCCGTCGTCAAAGGTTTGTACGCGCTCTGCCCTTTTCTTTCTCGCCGCTGCCAATTGGCTGCCTGCGCTGAATTCGCGCCGCACGCTTCCCTCCCTAGCTGCTGTTCGTAGCGAAATGGGCATTTGTACTAGCAGTTTGTTCCGGTCACGCAGTTCACGCTTGCAGAAATCCAGATTAGTTTATGTCTTTGTGATGCTCTAAACATTGGGAATCAATAGCGCGCGGCATTCATTCTGGTTACATACTGGCCTATGCTGATCGTGTGATCGCCTCCCATTTACATGTCTCAGTTTTGTGGTGTTGCGGATCAGCTAGACTAATTGGATGTTGTTGTCTGTGATCTGGTCTGATGGCAGTGTCATGTATATCTTGGTCCAGGTAGAGTACTTCTCTATAAACCAGGTTTTGATGCATACAAGTGGTCTTGATGGTTAGAGACCTTCATAAGGTCAAGGGAACTACACACTCTTAGATTTGAAATGGTAGATTGAATCTTGCAGAGCTGTGTGGCCTCCGTCTTGATCACCGAATACCCTCCCACTTAGTACTAAAATTTGTTATATTACTTGGGAGCCTCAGATATGATAAATTGTCTGCCAATCCTAACTATCAAGGGACGTTAGCTGCTCATGCCATATGCTTTTACTATGGAATTCTCAAACATGTACTTTATTCAAGGAATTCAAAAGAAAATGATGTTTCTTGAATGAAAAATAATATATGTTTTTGTTAGAAAGCATAGTCATTGACTTGTTGGTTTGGTGACTTGTTTCAGATGATAATGCTTCAATGATCATTGCAAATAACTATGAAGTCGCAAATACCATACAGAACTCTGTGTATCCCAGCATGACAAGGCCTCTAATGACGTCCAGCGACCAATTCTCTGCTAGTAGCGTCAACAAAACTGAACTTCCAAATCGACTTCGTCTTTCATTTGCAAACTTTACACATCATCCTTGTGAAGGTTTCTCAGTTGCCCCTCCCCTGGTTGATCCGAAACGCACTGGACCACGACGTAAGCTTAGTTCTTTACATCTTTTTGGTTAGCGTTGCAAGTTTGTTTGTGTTTGACTTGTCATTAATCGTAAGATATGTTCTCATTTTCCCTGTAGCATGTGATGTTTGCTACGTGCCTGTAGACCAGGCGTTCGCTCTTATGCCTCCACAACCTTCACCATCTCCTGTCCTTAAGAACTTAAGTTATGTATTTGAAGACAACATCACTGCAAATTTCTCAAATCAGGGCTCTGTATTTGGTGGGCATCCATCTCTGGAGCAGAGAAATAAATCTTTTGACATTAGTGAGTCTATGACTGTCCACTGTGGGTAGGTTACTTGCATCTTCTTACCCATATTTAATCCAGAACTTCTGCCAAAACTTAATGGCTGAAATGTGTATGCTGAATGAAATGATTTGTGCTGTTTTATCAGCTTTGTTAGAGGAAAGAAACCTGGCCAAGGTTCTGGATTTGATATCAATGATGATGATCTGTTAGAGATGGAGAAATGCCGTGAGCTGGTTGTAGCTTCTGCTATTTTTGGTAACATCACTGTTCAGTAATAGTATTAATTATGATTGCATTCTGCTTGTCTGCTCACACTTTGATACCGTTTTCCAGGGAATTATGATATGATTCAACATCCAAGGAATGCCAGCGAATTTTCAAAGGCAAATGCATGTTTTTATATGTTTGTAGATGAAGAAACAGAGGCTTATGTAAAAAATTCTAGCTCATTGTACAGAAACAACAAAGTTGGCTTATGGAGGCTAGTGGTCGTTCGAAATCTCCCATACGAAGATCCA
This sequence comes from Oryza sativa Japonica Group, assembly GCF_034140825.1. Lineage (NCBI taxonomy): Eukaryota > Viridiplantae > Streptophyta > Magnoliopsida > Poales > Poaceae > Oryza > Oryza sativa. Next base: position 26,500,209 of record NC_089039.1, read on the forward strand.
AGGCGTACGGGGAAGGTGCCATTCTTATGACTTGTAATTTCTGTCGACGTTATATCCTTGTGATGCATTACTAGCTCTCGGTATATTTACAGGAGACAAACAAACCTCATGGACCTCATACTTGAATGCTAACATAGTATAATTACGTGAGGCTTCTTACTATATTGCTTAAGTGGTTTGGGTCCAAGTAGAGAATTGTTGAAATGTCATGTGCAATTCAGGATAAATTAAAATACTAATCCATGAGAAAAGAAATGTATAAAAGTGATACAGTCAGTTTGAGTGGGCACTAGGCAAACTTGTTGTAGGGGCGGGGCCACTGAAGAGAGTATGTTGCAAACAAATGTTTGTCACTGATATTGAAGTTCCCAAACTGAAAGTTGTTGCTTTAATGTGTAGGCCCACGTTATATGTTGCCCTTGTTTTGTGCTTGTTAATTGAACAAACATCTAATTTGTGCAGATTCCTAAGCTTCTGCTCCATAGGCTTTTTCCAAATGTGAGATTTTCAGTTTGGATAGATGCAAAGCTTAAGCTCGTTGTGGACCCTTATCTACTGCTTGAGAGGTATGATTTATGTGAAGATCTTGGTTTATTATATGCTATTTCTTTAAGGAGAGAAACCTGTCATGTGCTATAGTTTTGTCAAATTAAAATTTGGGCTGTTCTACACCTTGGCATCTTTGCAACAATTTCAACAGCCACCATTTGCCATTACTTCTATCAACGGATTACTGCATATTTAAGTCTGTTGAGGATATTAGACTAGAAAGATTATCAATGGCTTTTTCACAAGACACTTTATTTATAACAGCTACTCACTCAATTTCTTAGTATTTTGTTTGTATTTCCTTGTTGGTCTGCTGACATTAGAATTTGGAACTTACCAGCTTTTCATTATTTTAAGATCGCAATATTGCAATATTTGACTACTGTGTTGAGTCTGACTGTGTCATATCATGGCTATTAGGTTTTTGTGGAGGAAGAATGCTACTTTTGCTATCTCTCGGCACTACAAACGCTTTGATGTATTTGAAGAAGCAGAAGCTAATAAAGCTGCTGGCAAGTATGACAATGCATCAATTGATTACCAAATAGAGTTTTACCGAAATGAGGGCCTAACATATTATGCACCTGCTAAGCTTCCTATTACAAGTGGTCAGTGATCTCATTGAAGTATGGCGAAAACAGTTCAGTTACTTTCTGAGATTTTAACTGTCCTTTTTGCATTGGTTTAGATGTCCCTGAAGGTTGTGTCATCATCAGAGAGCACATTCCCATCACGAATCTCTTCACATGCCTTTGGTTCAATGAAGTTGACCGTTTCACCTCCAGGGATCAAATTAGTTTCAGCACCGTCCGGGACAAAATAAGGGCTAGAGTTGGCTGGATGCCTGAAATGTTCCTGGACTGCGAAAGACGCAACTTCGTTATTCAGGTTTCTCATCCTACTACATAATTTTTGTTTTCACATACTTCCTAGGACACAAGCACACACTACCTAACCTGCAGAACTAAACTACCAGTGCCCTGTATTTCCTGTGTCCTATTGGCAGCACATGTTGAACCTCATAAGCTTACTAGTGTATCTGTTTTTGCTGTTTGACATCACACCAGGGATACCACAGGGAGCTACTAGAGCAAATGATTGCATCCGGTTGGAAGCCCCCTCCAACGGCCAGTGAACCATCTCGAAAACTCAGATTAGGTAGCAGGAAAGCTCCTCCATCAAAGAAGTCTTCCATGAAGCGGAAAAGAGTGAAGAAATCGAGCTCGCGGAGGCGTCTCCCCAAACCAATCACTAGGATGACTGATACTACTACCTGGCAAAAGTTGGGCGCATGATGATCCAGGGCTCTTTCCTCTTTGTTGACACAATTCACTTTGCTGGAGGGCGAGCTCATTCTATTAGGACACATACTTGTAGTTTTTTTTCCCTCCGACGAGATTTGTTCATAGTTTATTCTTGATTGTTGGTGTAAATAACAGCGAAAGCAATATAATCAAATATTTTCGATGAGCAGCCATTTTTTCTTTGTAACAACAGCTGCTACCACAAGGTGACCAACTAAGCTAAAGGGTTATGTTATTTCTCAAGCTGGTGCCAAATCTCTTGGTGATTTGTCTAGACAGAAGAAATAGCAACTAAGAGATGTGCTGATTTATTCTGTTACTCACTTGGGATGTCAAGTTGGCAATTGCATATGCTACTATTGTAAAGATGGGCCTGATTTCTGATCTATATGATGCAAATGCAAGTAGAAAATGTACAGAAAACAAAATCTGATAGAAACTCCCAGCAAATGTAGGCTTCAGGACAAGCACACTCAAAACTGCAACTATTTGCATTGGCACAAGAGAGAAACATCATTCTAGTAATCAAATACTCTGTTTCTGTATTTCTATCATCAATCTGTTCATGACAGCTAACTAACCAGTAACCAACAAGGCGTCTCTATTGAATCTTCGAGTCATTTACTTACACAGCGAAGCGATCTGGTGTTCTTGTTGGTAACAGCTTACTTGGGGATGACGTCGGGGACGGCGGGGAGGTTCGGAGACAGCCGGCGGCGGCGGCGGGGGAGGCTCTCCTCATGGTCTGAGGCAGAGCCGGAAGCCGCTAGGAGGTGCTCGCCTTCAGCTTCAGCAGCGGCGGCGGGGGAGGCGCTCCTCTTGTTGCGAAGCAGAGCCGGGAGCGGCGGGAGGTGGTCGTCGTCCGCGGCGGCGGCGGGGAGGCGCTCGTCTCGCCCAGAGGCGGCGTCGGGGTCCACGGGGAGGTGCACAGGTTGTGTGACGAACATCTCGATGTCCTTGAGGAGTTTGTCAGCCTTGTCGAACCACTCATCGGACACCGGGTTGTTCCGCTTCGTGCGATGCTCCGCGTCGTTGCCGATGACTTGATTGCAGAGGTTGATGATGCGGTCGCCCATGCCGCGTCCGCCTTGAGGAACCGACTCCTGATGATTCTGCCCGAGGAAGACTGTGCCGGTAATCCCGCCGAGCTCCATGGTTTTGAGCTTGCGACCTTGGCGGAGAAGCTGGGGAGCCTGTTTCCGCACAGCGGTGATGCCGTTGTCGTGGCGATGGCGGAGGATGATGCGGAGAATCCCGATGGAGAGGAAGAGGGGGCCGTAGAGGGTGGAGAGCGCCTCGACGACGCCGAGGTTGTTGACGTGCCAGTCGTTGTTCTTCTTCAGGTCGCCGAGCGCGTCGGCGATTTCCTTGGCGTGGTGGACGCCGTCGACGGCGTAGATGAAGACGAGGACGCCGCGCTCGTCGCCCCTCTTCTCGGCCAGCTTCTGCACCGCCTCCAGGGAGTCCACCCTGATCTCCTCGCTCTTGCACTCCATTCCGGCGAGAACCACCCCCACCCTGCTCTCGCGCTCTATTCCGACGAGCTCGATGGAGAGCTTTGGAAATGTGGGACTTCGGGGGCGGGGGATTTCGGGAGGAGGTGGTTTCGTGAGGAGGAAGACGCCGTTTATATAGACAGACAGACAGACAGGCGGGGCCGAAGGGAAAGGGGTTGGGCTGTGATGAATATTTTCAAAATTCGAGAGTGAGGTTGGCCCTCGCCGCCGCGGGCGTCGCCGTGTTCGACACGATTACTCTCACCTCCGTTCGCTCTCGTCTTGCGCCTCTCCGCTCCGCTCCACCACAATCGCCGTGCTCTCCACGCCTCCGCCGAGGAGGAGATCGACCTCGCCGCCGAGGCCGCGCCCCTCACCCTCCACGCGCTCCACTCCAACCGTCTCGCGCTCCTGCTTCACCTGCGCCCAGTCACCGCGCCGCCTCTGATGTCTTCCTCTCCTCGCGCCCCGATCCCCACTCCCAGTCCCAGTCCCAGTCCCACGGCGCCGCGCCACGGCACAGATCCGTCACGGCCGCGGCGGCGTGCTCTCCACCGTCTCCGTGGCCTTGCTCCCGCGCGCCGCGGCGCCATGCGCGTCACCGTCGCCGTGGGCTTTGCTGCCGCGCCACGCAGCTGTGTGCGATTCCCGCGCGGCGCCGCGCCGCGTCTGATTTCCTCGCGCGCAAGCTCTTCCTCTCCGCCTCCGCCCTCGCAGCGCCCCATTCCCCACTCCCACCGCGACACGGCCAAGCTCCGTCAGGGCCGCGGCGGCGTGCTCGCCACCGTCGCTGTGGCCTTGCTCCCACGCCACGCAGCGGCGTACGAAGCCGGCGGGAGCGCGGCCGTGGGTGTCAACTGGGGCACGATACTGCCCCACACCCATGCCCCCCGTTGGCAATCGTGGTGCGGATGATGGCATGCTGCAGGCCAATGGAGTCGACCTGGTGAGGATGTTCGACGCCGAACCATGGACGGCCGGCGCGCTCGTCGACACCCGCATCCAGATCGTGATCGCCGTCCCCGAAGACCAGATCGCCTACGTCTCCAGTGACCCACGCAGCGGCCGCTTATGGGTTCGCGCAGAGCGTCTCCTACTACCTCAAGACCAGCATCGACGTCAGGTACGCCCGCACTGCTTCTCTCGTGAAATGGGGAATCGCGCTCTCTCTAGTCGCTACGGGTTGTGGATTGGTGAGAGGGATGTCGCGCGCGCATGTTGTTTGCGTATGCATGCTAAATGTTAGGTGTTGTGCGCGGGGCGAGACGATTCGGGGCGTGTAGCGGATATCTGTTCGGGCGCGTCGAAAGTGTTCGACGGAATGCCTCATAGATGGTATGGAATTGTGACATGCAGTATTGTGTGGTTCATCTGAAATCGATGGTTCGTGCAATCGTGCTGCTGTCGCTGCCTGCTGGGTTCAGGTCTGTCCTATCGCCTGAAAGACTTCGAGTGTTACTGTTAATTAATTAGGCATCACATAAAAATGTGTTAATTAGAGGCAGTCCATCATATGTATCCTGCAACCAGCACCATGCAGTAACTAGTTTCATTTATATTGGTGCACAGTGCCAGTTGCTGTGTCACGGTTTTTATAAATTCAGTGACATCACACTATGATTTCCATGTTTGTTCAGAGCGGAAGTTGTATAAGTTATGGCTATGCAAATGTTAGAGAAACATGCACTGATTAGTTTATGATTTATGAAAGGTTGTTTGTAGACTGTAGACTCTGTTTATATGCTTCTGCAGATGCTGACTGAACTAGTTCATTCAAAACATACTCAAAATGTCGAGTGGATAAACGCAGAACTGGGCTGATCAATTGGACTACCATTTCTAGGTTTATAACTGTAGATGCCATTGGAAGCCAGGATGAAATTGTATGTTGTGTCATTTAGACCATTTTAATCCTAAATTGTGTTGAATCACTGTGGTGTGTCCTTATTGATGAATGTTTGGGCTTTGGAGAAACAATGTGGATTCTACCGACTTTAGTCAATTCAGATTCTAGCTAGTGCTTTGATTGAATCTTGATTTTCTATAACTCCCAGCTAATTAAATTGAATTGTTGAGAACTTTCTTTGTAATTGTGTAAGAACTTTTTAGTCACTTTTATATCCAGATTGTAACTGGGCTTGAACCTTACGTATAGCATTTCTTGGAACTTCTGTTCGGACGCACAGAAATTGGTCGACTGAATGCCGCTCTAGGACATGGAGTTTTGTGTAATCGTGATCTTGTAGTGTTTGATGGGATGGACTGTGATACATGGTTGAATTTTGGTTTATGCGAAATGGATGGTTCATACTGTTGTTGCTAGCGTGCTGAGTTCAGTTCTCTCTTGTTGCTTGGAAGACATGAGTGTTACTTAACATCACATCAAAATGAGTTTTACTTACTGGCAATCCACCATATGTATCCTTCATCATGCAACTAGTAGTATGTAAATATTACGGGCATACAGCATCAGTTGGCAGAGTCCATATATGTCATGGTTTATATGAATGCTGTGGCATCACACCACGCTTCTCTTGTTGGTTCAGAGTGGAAGTTGTATAAGGTATGTAAATATTAAAGAGATATGGCTTGATTGGTTTCTGAAAGTCTGTGTATAAATCGCCTCTGTTGATCGTGTTTATATGTTTCACTGTTGACGAAACTAGCTTATTGAGGGAAAGTATTGAGTATGTGCACTGTGGAGTAAATATACAGAGTGGCCGAGTGGGTTGACCAATTGAACTATCATTTATAGGTTTTCTGCCCGTAGAGGCCAATGGAAGCCATAATGAACTTTTATGTAATAAATTCAGAGTATTTTAATCCTACAAACTTGTTAAGGAGTTTACTGGGGAAATTTAGGCGTGCTTTTATTGGTGAATGTTTGGAGGAACAGTACGGATTCTCTGGACTTCAGTGACTTCATATTCTTGCACTTTCTTTTGTTGGTGAAGCAGCAACGTGACTTCACATTCTAGTGCTCAAGTCACAATGTTCTCACGTGAAAGTGGTTCATTGTATTCAAGATGATACTTGAAAGCAAGGTGAATTCATGTTTTAGAGGTACAAGAGGTTAGACTTGTTGTGTAGTTGATGACTTGATGTGTCTAACTGAGCGTATTATCTATATTAATTCGATGGCATATGTTGCATGTAAAATTTATTAAGTGCAGAACGCCTGGGGATCTAGGAACAAGGTGTGGGACGGCGGGTATAGAAGGATTTTGATAAATGGAGTTTCTTTGCTTGAGCATTTTTTTGCAGATTCACCATAGAAAGTTGAGGGCATTCTGTACATGGTACTTCTGTGGTCAATAAATCAAACATGCATAGCGGATGTATAGTAACATGGCATAGCAAAAGAGTGGCGCATGTCATGTCAGGAGTCTAGTTCTTTTTAGTTCTGGCTTTCAGAAAAACTGTCTGCCACCTGGGAAGTTTAAAAACCTTAACAAGTCATGTAATTGCAGACCTGTGTAGGAACTTTCTTCATTTCTATTAATGGAAATGGGAGGCCATGCCTCTTGTTTTAAAAAAAAAATCAGAATAGTAGCGCTTGTGACAACTTGAGAAATAAAGCATGACCCCTATAGTATTCCAAGACAAAAAAACAACGGGTAGATGTAAAACAAGCCACATCGAGCTTAAGCAACACGATGATCTTTTACTCCCAAACCTTTAGTAGCATGGCACCAGCCGCAGGGCTTCAGAACAACTAACTTAACTGTGGAGGGGACTTTCCCCACAATGTATCTTTTGATAGCCAAGAGCGCGTTTTCGGCTTCCATGATCATAGGGCTACCTATACAACCACAGAAACCAACTTCGTGAACAGATAATCTATCAGGGTGAACATAATCATCATGTATTGTGTCTAGGGTAAGACATTCAAGTGATGTTGCATTCTCAAGAATATGACAAGTTAACTCGATCATGCTCTTTGCAGAGCAAAAGCCAATGATATTCACATTCTTTATGTTGCCATGGATGGATCTTGGCATCTGCCTCAGATGTGAGGAATCTTCAGAAATCACATCATGCTCCATGCGAATCTGTGATACCTACATAGGAACAAGTAAAGCATACTTGAAGAAATGGTTCCACTATAGATAATAGATATATTTGCCGCATTAAATTCCAAAAAGGAAACACATGAAAATTTACTTACAATCAAAGTGAAAGTCTCCAAGACAGGAGACACGTCAATAAAATAAGCTAGAGAAAGATAATCATAAGCTGGGGAAAAGGCCCCATTGAATCCGATAAGATTAATCATCAAGCTCTTGAGGTGGAGGAATTTGAAAGGTGCAACTACTGTATTGACCTCCTGCACAAATAGCCATATTAATCATATTTCAAGGTAAGACCATTGCCATATGCACAATAGTGGTATCTAATGAGATCATCATATCATAATAATATACCTCACCAAATGAAGATATTATGAGAGTTTCAATAGTTGGCACAATGGATGAAAGATTGGCACTGGCATAATGAACATTATTATACCGATAAAAGGATGATATGTGTAGTTTCTTCACTGCCAGTAAACCTCCATCTGATAGTCGTGCTAGATTACCATCATAATAGAAGGTTGAAAGATTTGGAGCTTTAACTTCCATCATTTGCAATGCTTTGCATTCATACACTTCTAGGTCCTTAAGCTGTTGTAGCTTGCAAGGTATCCTGAGGTAGTTGAGCTCTTTGCAATGTTTGAGTGTCAACTGCTCTAAAGCAAAAGAATTGGAAAGAAGGCACTCTAATTCGTCCCCAGTAATATGCACTTCACGCAGATGTAGTCTTCGCAAGAATTTAAGTCCACCAGTAGGACGGAAGGCACAGTAGCTAAGATGAATATGCTTAATCGAGTTTCCACCCCTATTGAATAAAATTGAGGAAGGGAAATTGTAGTACTTTGCATTGTACACTGGAAACTGCGTAAGACTGAGTTCCTCAATTGCTGGTGTAATAGCAATATTGAGCCAACGGTCAAGATAACAGGTGTTGATCTACTACTACTTAAAAAATAAGAGGTGCTTCCATCGTCCGTCAAAAAAACCGGGTGAAAAAAAACCAGGCAGAAAAAACCAAGTTTTTCCGATCAAAAAAACCGGACGAAAAAAAAAGTCCGATCCAAAAATTCTTCAGATTATACTGTCCCTATTCAACAACATTGAAATTTATTTTGTATGTATAATTTGTTAAAGGAGCCAATTCATGTTCATGGTATTATATGACGACTATAAAGATCATATATATGCATATACCGGTTTTATGTATTGCTGCGCCTTAATTTGTTTTATTTTTGAATACTCCGGTTATTAGTAGATTAGATACTGTCGTTGTAGCAGCAGCTCTGGGCTACCGCTGAGGTCAGTCGCCATGGCCATCCAAAGCATAAAATCATATTTTTTTAAAATCATATTTTTTATGATCCACGTAAATATTGCATGACGGATCCATCGCCGCCGGATCTAGGGCGGGAGGGAGGTGACAGGGGAGGAGGGAGCCGCCGCCGCCACCGCCGACGGACCCACGCGCCGACGCCGCCGACACCGCCATTGCCGCCGGATCTGGGGCAGGAGGGAGGCGAGAGGGGAGAAGGGAGCCGCCGCCGCCGCCGTATCCGCCCACAGCCGCCGCCACCATCGCCGGATCCACCCGCGGCTACCGCCGCCACCGCCACCACCGGCGGATCTGCCGCGGGAGGGAGGCTAGAGGGGGTGGAGGGAGCCGCCGCCGACACCGCCCCCACCCTCGGATCCACTGCGGCCGCCACCAACCCGCGGCCGCCGACCCGAGAGGGAGAGGAGGAGGGGGGGGGGGGGGGGCGCCGCTCGCCAGTCGCTGCTCCACGCCGCCGCAGCCGCTCGGGGGAAGAATGCGGGGCGGCGGCTCTGCCATCGTCGCTCGGCGAGAGGGGGGAGGGGCGGGGGAGGGGAGAAAATGAATCCTAGGGTTAGGGTTTGGGTATGTTTATTTAGGTTAGGATTAATCTGGACCGTCCATTCGATCGGACGGCTCCAGCTGCTCCCACGTCGGGCCGCCGGCCTATTGGGCCACCGAATGGAGGATGCAAAATAGACATCAATGGAGAAAGGAAAAAGGCCAAACACATAGAATAGACAAAAGGGAGGGAATATAAACTTTGCTATATTCAGCCCAAACATAGAAAGGAGGATTTTGATTTTTTTTTCCAATTAAATAATTATTAAATTATTTTTGTATTATTCAAAATTAGCAATTAAGCTCTGATAATTCCAATAAAATTCTAAAAAGCGTAACTAATCATGGATAATTTAATAAAATTAAATTTAACCATGCAATTTTATTTTTCACACTTGCTTTACTTGTAAATTGATTTAATTATACACCTACGTACTTAAAAATACCAAATATTTTAATTAATTACATAATGTAAATTTTTCTTTAACTTTTTCTCAATTTTTTGTTCCGTACACTTCCCGTTGCAACGCACGGGCACATTTGCTAGTCAAATTATAAGATTGAAGCCCGAATGTCCTCAAGCCAATGCCTGAGTGGTTTTTCATAATGTGATCAACTTTGTTGATGAGTTCCCTAACATTTTCCCTCCAATTGCCATTCATTCCCAGTGCTTTCTTACAGAAGATGAGGTTGGGACGACATCTCCAAGAACATAGAAATGTGCTAGACACGCATGCAGCACGAGCAGCATCTCGCAGTGGCAATAAGGAATGTATATGATACCAGATGTCCTGAAAACACAAGGATGGGAGAAAAATTCAACACCACATCTGTAAAGGCAAGTGAACCAGGATGCATGGGATGATGTTCCATTGAACAACAGAATCCTATAAAAGTTCATGTAGCAAGGAAACATAAACAAACATATAATTTCTGAATAGGGCATAAATAGTGCATCTGAGTACTCGACCAGGCGGAAACCATGTAATAAGAACGTAAAAACTAAAATAAGTAGCGGTTACATGAACGTGGTTAATTAAAATGGGTTCTATATTTGAGAAGATAAGATGAATCCAAAGGCTCCCTATAAGAATATATACTAAACCACCATATGTAACGGAACTAGGAAGCATGATAACAAAAGCAATGCCCTAGTGTGAACGACAGAATCAACAAAAATGGGTAGGGGGATCATTTTCTTGTCTTGTATAAGTCATGGTGGAATTTTTTTACTTGCAATTATCTGAATGCCTTGCGTTTGCTAAATGTAAATGAACAATAAGGTCCTAATATTGTTTAAAACACATACATCACTACATTTTCTTTTATAATGGCATTTGAGAGTGATCAAGCATGCTAAAATTAATTCATACATAACAGTAATCTTGTCATATTGGAACCTTCGTCTGAAATTTTGATTTTAGAAAGCAATATAAGAAGAAAAACAATATGTGGAAGTTTTATATTGTGCATAAACAGACCCGGGATCCAGGGTAGCCTGTAAAAGATTGGGTCAGCCCAATGGTTGACTGAACTTTACTATTAGGGATGTGAAAAGAGCCGTACAAACAAAAGTAGTATTAAGAGAAGTGCAGCATATGGTGGTTGGTGGTATATCCACCACCTTCTTTCTAAGAAGAAAAGGGGATACATGACGAGAAATTTATACCTATGGAAGGGAGACCCGTGGATTTCTCATTCTTTTGACATCTTGGTTATCATCTTGTTGTTGGCAGGGTGAGCCCTTTCGTTTAGCCAATAAAGTAACCGATCCATCTGCTGTGCACATTAAGGTTATGCATGCTAGGTACGAATGATAATGGAGTATAAAATAGAGAGTGCAATGCCACATGATAAATCTGCTTATGTTATACAACTATTGGGCAAAAACCATCCAAGTTGTCCTTTTGTGGAAGGCTCAATCAGAAACTAAGGACAAGGATTTTGCATACGACTCAAATAATTATAGAAAAAATTGAAAAAATTTAGTAACATCGATTGTAATGATATAAGTCTATACATAAACATGCATGACTAAATTTGATCTACAACGAGAGAAACAAAAATAATAAAATCAGATAGTGAATAGTACCATACCGCGCAGATAAAATTTGTTATTTTTGTTTCTTCATATGTCGATCAAATTTAGACTTGCATGTTTGTATAGTGTCTATCTTATCAAATTTTTATATAACTGTTTAAATTACATGCATACACCAGGTGTAGAAAATACTTTCCCAGGACACTAAAGGAAGCAACGTTGTTGATACTTGTTGATGCCTACCAAAGTACTAAGGGGGTATTTAGATCCCACCTCAAAATTTTACACCCCGTCACATCGAACGTCTGAACACCTAAAGTAATCAGTTAGCTACTCTCAGCAAAGAAAAACCCAGCCTTTTTCTTTCTTCTCTCTCACAATAGCAGTATCTTCATCTAAAAAAAAAGGAATAGTTGTAAACTGAAGAAGCTATATATATGCCAGCCAGGACCAGGAACGTGTACAAGATGGCATGCGATGCAACAAAGAGGCCAATGGAGCTAAGAGAGGGCTTAATTTACCACGAGCTTGGACCTGCCGCCGTCGCCGTCGCCGGGGCCGGGGCCGCCGCTGCGTCGACATGAGCCGCTTCAGCGACAGCAACCCCATGACCCCTCCCTCTCTTGGATCTGTGGTTCTTCCCGTTTGTTCGAAAACCAACGGAGCCCCCGATCCGCCGCGCGCTCTCTCGAATTTTTAGCCACCCGCGCCGCGCGAGGGTGGGAGGAGAGGGGAACCGAACCGGACTCCCGCAGCCGTGACGACTGACGAGATCAGGAAACAACAAAACCGGCTGTTCCACGTGACCACGTCGTTGTTTGACGGTATTTTGTACTCCCTCCGTTTCGTTTTATCTGACACCGTTGACTTTTTAGCACATGTTTGACCGTTCGTTTTATTCAAAAACTTTTGTGAAATATGTAAAACTATACGCATGCATAAAAGTATATTTACCAATGAATCAAATGATAGGAAAATAATTAATAATTATTTAAATTTTTTGAATAAGATGAGCGGTCAAACATATGCTAAAAAGTCAACAGTGTCAAATAAAACAAAACGGAGGGAGTACGTACTTATAAAATATAACCATATATATTGCATGTTTTAATGGCTATCTTCAGGAACCAATTTAGCTAGCAATGTCAATGTGCTAATTAAGCCAGTTAATTAAATATTGATTCCTGTTTGGGCCATGCAAATGCATGCATGTGCTATGACGTACTGATCCACATAGCCTGTATACGTATGCATGTGTGCTCGGCTATACGTATAAAGATATATGTGTGTGCATGTACTGAGCTATAGAGAGCAAGCCAATAAATTAAGGGTTAATTGGATCCATGCCACTCGAAATGTGGCAAATCAAAAAAATACCACACATATTCGCGATATCGGTTAGATACCACTGAAATTTTGGAAAATTGGATCCATGCCACTCCGTCACATTTTCCATCATATTCTCTCACGCCGTCTCCGTTCCCCTTCCTTCCCCCACGTCGGCAGGCTACGGGGTGCCGCCGCGGTGCATGACGAGGCGGCCACCACTGTCGCCATCGCCATGGTCGACATCCGGGCACCGCTCGCCGACCTCTCCCGCTCCAAGGACGCCGTCGCCGGGGACTCGTCGCCCCTCCGAGGATGCGGCGGCCACCAAGGACACGCCACCACGCAGCCGACGCCCTCCACTTTCTCGCCGCACGCCGTCGACGCCCTCCACGCGCTATTGGGACCCTCTCCCAGCTCGCCGTCGACACCGTCCTCGCCGCCTTCGATCCGGCTCACCCGGACCTCCTCGATCTCCGTAGTAGGGGCGGCGAGGCCACCAACGCCACCTTCGATGACGACTGCTACTACCACCACCGCACGACATGGATCCCGTGCGAGCTCGCCGCCATGTTCTTGGAGGCGCACAGGCGGAGGTGCCAAGCTCGTCGCGGATAGGCAATGGTGGCGTGTGGCCAGAGCGGGACGGCTTCGGCACCGAGCTGGAGGCCGCCGTGCTCGACTAGCCCCGGCGTCGGCTTCTCACCATGGCGTCGAGTGGAGCGGCGGCGGCGTCATCCACGCACGGGAAAGCAACGAAGTTGGCGCCGTGGATGGGGAGGGGATGGAAAACGTGACGGAGGGGCATGGATCCAATTTTCTAAAATTTCAGTGGCATCTGGCCGATATCGCGAATATGTGTGGCATTTTTTTAATTTGCCACATTTCAAGTGGCATGGATCCAATTAACCCATAAATTAATTAAGGTCTCACACATGCACGCGTGTGGTCGAGAGCTCCATCGACGGCCCAGCAGACCGGCAAACCAACAAGAATGGCAGCCCAGTCTAGCTAATACATGCATGCGCATTCGTACACACCCTGGATGTGTACGCGTACGCGGCTATGCCTCATCTACAAGTTGATTGAAGCAACAAACCAATCAGAAGATAAGCACACGGTCAAGCTCTATCCATCCAAACAAACTGCCGGATAGTATATATATCCATCGCGCGCGGCTGTGTGGAGATATCATCGGATCACGCAACCGTATAGAGGCTGGGTGGCGCCGGGTCTCGCGTAAGCCGCTACCGCCTATAAAAGGCACAGCTCGTCAGCCATAAAGGGGGAGGCAGAGATGGAGAACCACAACGGAGAAGAAGCAAATCAATCTAACACAAGATAATACAGAGGCCGGGGCGGAAGCGCACGCCAACGACCAACGTGTGCGTCGCCGGCCGGTGGCAGCCAGCGGGCGCTCTGTGTCGGGCGCCGGTCGACGCTGGAAGATCAATCTACCCGGAGACGAAGGCTGCGACAAGATCGACGCCGCGCCGTCCAGGACGATCCCATCTAACATTGTCCAGTTCTTCTCATGTTTATCTCTCTCCCTCTATCTGGGGAAACTGTTTTAATCACTCGAGGGGATATCCCCTCGTTCTTTGTATATCACTTAAATGGTTATGAAAAAAATTGAAAAAAATTAGGAAGGTATATGTAATATAACACTCCACAAACATGCAAGTTCAAATTCAACTTCTACATCTCGTAACGAAAAAAACAATCGTAACGAAAAAAACAAATTGAACCGCAGCTAGTTAACGTATATTCAGAGTCAAATTTGTTTTTTTCGTTGCGAGATGTAGAAGTTGAATTTTTACTTGCATGTTTGTGGAGTGATATATCACATATGGAAAAAGTACGAATTACCCCCCTAAAGTATTGAGTGAGTACGAATTACCCCCCTAAATCTTAAAACCAGTCATTTTTCACCCTCAACTATCGATATCGGACGAAAAACCCCCCCGAGCAGCTTTGCAAGCGGTTTTGGTCTACGTGGCAGCCCAGTCAGCAATTCTTTTCTTTTTAAATCAGCGGGTCCACATGTCAGTCTCTCACCCTCTCTTTTACACCTCACCTCTCTCTCTCTCCAAAATACTCTCTCAGTGAGTGCAGTCACCTTGAGGACGACGACGAGCAGAGCTCGGGCGACGAAGGGGGCGGCGGAGTTGGGGACGACGGGAGGAGCTCGGGACGATGGCGGGCAGAGTGGGCGGCAGCGAAGAGGGGGCCCGCAGCCACCGGCGCTCGAGGCGGCGGTGAGGGCGGAGTGGGCGGCGGCGAAGAGGGCTCCGGCAGCCACCGGCGCTCGGGACAGCGGTGAGGGCGGAGTGGGCGGCGGTGAAGAGGGCGCCTGCAGCTCCCGGTGTTCGGGACGGCGCTTAGGGCGGAGTGGGCGGCGACGAAGAGGGCCGTTTGGCGAGGAGGCCGTTGATGTCCCCGTGCTCCGCCATCCGCCACTCGCGGTCCAGCATCACGAGGCTGCTTGACTCGTCGTCCAGGGTGTCGGGCTTGATGCGGCCATGGCTGACGACCTCGTCATCATCACCGTCTTCCACGACAACGAACGAGCTGCTCGCCCGCCACGACGCGAACAAGCTGAGCAGGCCCGCCGCCTCCGTTTCCCGCACCAGCGCTCTCCGCCGAGCGACCTGTGCCCACGCCCGAGAGAGAGGGAGTCCCGGCGAGGAGGGAGCAGACCGCGAGCCACGGGCCGCCGCCTCGCCTCGCGCCCTCCCCGCGTTCCGCTGCTGCCCCCCGCGCACTGCCTGCCCATCCGCCACCGCGTGCCGCCGCCAACCGCCCGTCCGCGCGCGCCACTGCCCCCGCGCGTGCCCGCCCGTCCAGCCCCGCGTGCCGCCGCCCACAGCTCATCCGCCGCCGCGCACCGTCCGCCCGTCCGCCGTCTCTCGCCGCCAGCCGCACCTGCCGCTGCGGCTCGCGCCGCCGTCCGCCATTCCGCCGCCGCTCGCCGCCAGCCGCCCAGGCGCCCACCTCCTGCCCCCTGCACCGGATGTGTGTGAGAGAGAGAGAGCACGAAGAGAGAGAGGAAGAGGGGAAAGGGAGGTATGACATGTGGGTCCCACTTTTTTTTAAATAGGAAATGCTGACTGGATTGCCACGTAGGATAAAACCACTTTCGATTGGATCGAGGGGGGTAATTCGTCCGGTAATGAAAGTTTGGGGTGAGAAATGTCTGGTTTTAGAGTTCAGGGGTGTAATTCGGTCGACCACGATAGTTCAGGGGGGTAATTCGTACTTTTTCCATCACATATTAATACATCTTCTTAAATTTTTTTAAATTTTTTTATAACCATTTGAATGACATGCAAATAACGAGGGGATATCCCCTTGAGGGATCAAAATCCTCTTCCATCTATCTGTCTCTCTGTGTGTTTCAGGTTTTCAGCACGTATATGCATCATGCATATGGACCAGTCGTCATGGAGCCGCGGCCGGCTCTATGCATGGCGGCACTCGCGGAGGACAGGGGGGCACAGATGTAGAACCACGACGGCACACCAACGTGTGCGCGCCACCGGTGGCTGCCGGCCAGCAGCATCCGACGCTGGGCGAGGGTACAGGCAGCCACCCAAGAGACGGCGCCAGGCGATCGACAATCATTCAACTCCCATCGATCCATCCATCGGCGGCGGCTGCGTAGAAGTAGAACACGGAGGCGAGCACGTACTCAGCCATCGCTATGGCACAAGCCTTGTTGACGTTCGTAGAAGTAGAACACGGAGGCGAGCACGTACTCAGCCATCGCTATGGCACAAGCCTTGTTGACGTTGTTGGAGTTGATTATTTTGCTAGCAATGGAACAGAGAAGGAGAACAGAGGAGAGAAGCTCTGTGTTTGTTTCACAAACTGGTTATGCTTTGCTCAAGTATTGCACGTTACATTGATTGTTGGACAGCAGCCTCACATCTAGGACATGGCTGCCTATTTATAGGATGGCTAGGAACTTTTCTGAACACAACTAGTACTGGTACATGCATAAAAATACTAGAACTCACAAAGAACATATTATTGTCTACACTACTCTAGAAATTTCACAGAGGAAGGACTTGCTCCTTGACTTTTGTTTCATGAGTAGTAGAGAGAGTTAGAGAGTAGGTTGGTATGTTCTAGAAATAAATTAACTCCAACAAACTCCCCCTTAATTTATTTCTTGCAAACTCCGATGAGCTCTCTGTCACAGATGAATTTTTCTTTGGATAAAGCCTTCGTAAATATATCTGCCAACTGCTCATCAGTTCGGCAAAATTCCAATTTAACTTCCTGGCGATCAACTGCTTCCCGGATATAATGATACTTGATAGCAATATGTTTCGTCCTGTCATGACTGACTGGATTTTCGTTGATCGCAATTGCAGACTTACTGTCGCAATAAATTGTAGTAGGCTGATATTGCTTCTCACCCAGATCTTCCATAATTCTCCTCAACCAAACAACTTGTGAAACAGCTTTTGATGCTGCTACATATTCTGCTTCGGCTGAAGATAAAGCGACAATATTTTGTTTCTTTGTAGACCAGGACCACATACCTGAACCAAGTGAGAAAGCGTAGCCTGATGTGCTCTTCATATCGTCAAGACATCCAGCCCAGTCGCTGTCCGTGTAGCCAATTAATTTTGATTCTTTAACTGGCTTATACCATATACCATAATATGCGGTCCCTTTGATATACCGCAAAACTCTCTTTGCAGCGGTAAAATTTAATTGACTTGGGCTAGACATATATCTTGATAATAAACTTGCCGCAAACATAATATCCGGTCGTGTTGCGGTCAAATATAATAAACTTCCAACTAAGCTTCTGTAAATTGTTGGATCTGCCTTATCAGCTCCATCTCTAGCCTTTTGCTTTTCATTTGGCAACAAGGGGGTTGTAACTGACTTGCAGTTATCCATCTTAAATTTCTTCAGAATATTTTCAGCATATTTCCTTTGTGATATAAATATTCCTTCATCACTTTGATGCACTTCCATACCGAGAAAATAGTGGAGCAAGCCCAGATCACTCATTTCATATGTATGCATCATATCTTTTTTAAAGTCTTGCATCAACTTCTCACTATTGCCAGTATATATCAAATCATCAACATAGAGTGAGACGATTAGGATATCCGTACCTGTTTTCTTGACATATAGAATAGGCTCACTTATGCTCTTGGCAAATCCTTTCTGAATAAAGTACTTGTCAATTTGACTATACCACGCTCTAGGCGCTTGCTTTAATCCATATAAAGCCTTCTTGAGTCTGAATACCTTATTTTCTCCCCCTTGGACTGAAAACCTTTCAGGTTGTTCAACATAGATTTCTTCATCAAGATAACCATTCAAGAAAGCCGATTTAACATCAAGTTGATATATCTTCCACCTCTTTTGAGCTGCTAGAGCAATTATGGTATGAATTGTCTCTAGCCTGGCAACATGAGCATATGTCTCATAATAATCAATCCCAGGCTTTTGCTTAAAGCCTTTTGCCACAAGTCTTGCCTTGTATTTCTGAACTGAGCCATCTGGATTTAATTTTGTCTTATAAACCCACTTAACTCCAATAACTTCTCTGTCTCTAGGACGATCAACCAACTCCCATGTATTATTTTTCTCAATCATATGAATCTCATCTTCCATGGCCTTTATCCAATTATCATGTTTTTCTGCTTCTTGGAAACTTTGTGGCTCAACAACAGAATAATTGCAAAATTCATGTTGTTCTGACCCTCTTTGTTGAGAAGTAGATTCTAATAATTCAACCATACTTCTTACCCGTCTTGGAGCTGATTCCGGTGTAAGAAATTTGCTCTTCACTGCTTGGGCTTGAATCTGAACTAGCACTTGAGCTTGACCTTGGACTTGATGACTGTGGACTTGGAGGATGATATTCCACTTCATGAGTACCTTGCATATGTGGTTGGCCTAGTGTGATGGTAGTGGTTGGCAATAATGGAGTACTATAGGCTTCTGGAGACTTTCAGTCCCAACTAGCATTTTCATTAAAAATCACATCTCTGTTGATAATAATTTTCTTTTTCTCCAGATTATAAAGTCTATATCCTTTTATACCATCAGCATAGCCAACAAATATGCAACGGTCACTTTTATTATCAAATTTTACTCTCTTTTGTGCTGGCACTTGAGCATAGCAAATGCAACCAAATACTCTCATATGACCAATGACAGGCTTTTTACCATACCAAGCTTCAAAAGGTGTACGGTTTGGTACTGCCTTGGTAGGACTTCTATTTAAAATATAAACTGCAGTATTAACTGCTTCAGCCCAGAAAGATTTAGGCATACCTTTGTCTTGGAGCATAGAATTGGCCATATCATTGATCGTCCGATTTTTCCGTTCTGCAACTCCATTTTGTTGCGCACTATAGCCTGCCGTCAGCTGTCTTCGGATGCCAGCATTTTCACAATATTTCTCAAATTCTTTTGAGATATATTCTCCTCCTTGATCGCTGCGCAATACTTTAATTTTTCGATTACTCTGATTTTCCACCATGGCCTTGAATTTTTTGAATATCTCCAAGGCTGCAGATTTTTCTTTTAGAAAATATACCCAGATCATTCTTGTATAATCATCGATAAATGTGATAAAGTACCAATTTCCTCCTTCTGAAATTGTTGGCACTTTACCAACTATATCAGTGTGCACTAGTTCCAATGGTGCACTTGCTCTCCAAGCTCCACTGTGGGGAAAAGAAGCCCGAATTTGTTTTCCAAATACACATCCTTCACATGGGTCAGATTTGGGAGTAATAAATGGAAGGCCTTAAACCATACCTTTTGTCTTGAGTAGCTTCAATGCTCTGTAATTAAGATGACCCATTCTTTTGTGCCATAAATCAGAAATATCAACTTCACTTCTGAGAGCCATTTGAGTTGGATGATTCATCCTTAATAGAAAATTTCTATTCTTCTCCATATTTATTTTGGCGACCAGACGACTATTTTTACGGTCCAATATTTTGCAAGAAAAATCTTCAAAATAAACCGCGTACCCGTGTTCTAGAAGTTGCCCAATACTTAGCAAATTTTGCTTTAAATCGGGTACCAACAAAATATCTTTTATAAATTTTGGACCGTCTGCTGTTTGATCAGCAACCGTACCTTTGCCTTTACTTTGGGCTATAGAGCCATTTCCCATGTGGATCTTTGCATGATACGATGAATCCATTTCTCGAAATAAATTTGGATCAGCGGCCATATGGTTTGTACAACCACTGTCAATAACCCAAACATCATCTTTTTCTTCTTGAGCAGTATGGCAAGAGAAAACCATTTCTTCAGATTTTTCCTTCTCTTGTGAAAAATTAGCCCGGTTAATTTCCCGAGTTCTGCAATATTTTGCAATATGACCCTTTCTTTTGCACTTGTTGCAGGTCATTTTCTTCCAGCACATATATGTAGTATGACTAGATTTTTGGCAAATGTCACACCACAAATTTGAACTGGACGTACCTTTTTCTCTTCTCTCTTGACCATATTCGTTCTGCCTGGAAAAACCATTTTTCTGAAAACCACGGTCTCGCATTGGAAATCCATTTTTCTGAAAATTCCCACGAAACCTTGAGTTTTGAGGCCTGAAGCTCAACTTTGACTGAAATGCATTCTCAACAGAGCTCCCTTCACGTTGAAGCTTTCTTTCTTCGTGAGATTCCAACGAGCTCATAAGTTGCTGAATTGTGAGAGTTGACAGATCCTTGGACTCCTCAATTGCAGCAACAATATACTCGTATTTTTCAGGCAGACTGATTAAAATTTTCTTCACGACCTTCTGGTCATTTATATCTTCACCATAGAGGCGCATCTGATTAACGATCTCAATAACTCTTGAGAAATAGTCTTTTACCTTCTCTGACTCCTTCATTTGCAAATTCTGAAATTGCCTTCTCAAAGTTTGAAGCTTCACCGCAAGTACCTTCTGAGATGCTTGAAACTCCTCCTTCAACTTGTCCCATGCTTCCTTGGATTTCTTGGCGCCAATAATACGTGGAAATAGACTTTCCGCAACTCCTTGTTGGATCAAGAACAAGGCCTTGGCGTCCGACATCCGATCCTCTACCAAAGACTTCTTCTGTTCCGCCGTAAGAGTTTCTCCAGCGGAATACTCTTGATAGCCATTCTCAACAATATCCCACAATCCTTGAGATAGCAGCAGCGTCCGCATCTTGATGCTCCATATATCATAATTTTCTCTTGCAAATACAGGAACCATAGACTGCGCCATTGTGGCGCCCGAACTTGAAGCCATACTTGTAGCTTCAATTGACAATACCGATACGCCGTGCTACTCCGTCACGCCCTACTCGAACCTGGCTCTGATACCAGTTGTTGGAGTTGATTATTTTGCTAGCAATGGAACAGAGAAGGAGAACAGAGGAGAGAAGCTCTGTGTTTGTTTCACAAACTGGTTACGCTTTTCTCAAGTATTGCACGTTACATTGATTGTTGGACAGCAGCCTCACATCTAGGACATGGCTGCCTATTTATAGGATGGCTAGGAACTTTTCTAAACACAACTAGTACTGGTACATGCATGAAAATATTAGAACTCACAAAGAACATATTATTGTCTACACTACTCTAGAAATTTCACAGAGGAAGGACTTGCTCCTTGACTTTTGTTTCATGAGTAGTAGAGAGAGTTAGAGAGTAGGCTGGTATGTTCTGGAAATAAATTAACTCCAACAGACGTGACATCTCCGGAGCAGAAGCCGAGAACGCCGCCCGCGCTCAGCAGCGGCCTCTGGCAGGAGGACGTGCATCTGACCATCAGCCATCACGGGAAGAAAGTCGAGGTCGATGGCTGCCCGAGAGGCACCGGCCGGATGAGCACACCAACGTGTGCGCCGCCGGCAGCCAACACTCGGCGAAGGTTCGGGCACGGGGCAGCCACCCAAGAGACTGCGCCAATCCAGCCATCCCCTTCCCGGTGAGAAGGCGCTGCACCCCGGCGGTCGAGAAGAACGACCATTACCACACAACACTATCGGCGCGCGGCAAACGGCCAGGAGATGCGACCTCGCCTCGATGGCCTGCCAAGAAACAGGAAGCAGCATGCACGCGGTCATCTACACCAGCACGCCGGCGTACAACATCGTCCCTTAATTTTCTTTTGCAGATCGATCACGGATTCACGGAGGAGGAAACCATCGGCGCCTTGCTCTGGCAGCCTGTAGACCACTCATCAACATTAGCATAGACACACAGACGGACAACAACAGCCGTCGAGCAACCCATCTCATCCATGGCCATTCAGTTCCTTTCCTCAACACACACACATGCATAGTCAGCCTCGCCGACGCAACCTCGCCGGAGCCGCCGTGCAGGACCGGCCCTGCAAGAGGAGAGCCCGCCGGCAACAGGTGTGATGCACGCCGGCAACGACTCAGGACGAGAGCAAGTCCGCCGTCTCTTTTTTCTCGTTTCAGGTTGCACATGCATGAGAAAGAGATGGGATCGAGAGATGAGCCTGTACGCGACGCTGCCGGGGTTAATTATCGTGGCTGCCACGGCTATCTCTGAAGAGACGATCACTGCCATCGCGCCGAAGGCCGTGGAGATCACGTCACGTCGCCGTGCCATCTACGCTATCTCGACGAAGCACGACGTCGCTCTGAGGAGATCATCAGAGCCACCATGCTCATCATCGAGTTATGCCCGAAGACGTACTCCTCATCGGTGTCATCATAAATCATGCCGGGCCACCAGTGACCGCAGCGGCCACGCATACGTCGTCAGACCACCCGTGGAGAACGCCGGGGCTGCCTGTGACTGAAGCTCCATGATCACCTTCAAGCAGCCGGCGACGCCATCTACCTGGTGCCATCAGTCAATGGATGTCCTCGCCTGGCGGGTCGCAGTCTCTTCTTTGTGTGACGCCGCCAACGATCATCGGCGCTATCACCTTCCTCACGCTAGCTCATCGCCAAGCTCTTCAAGGAGGACGCCGGAGTGCCACTTCTCGGCATCTGTACACCGCCATCAAATTCGGCCGGGTCATCAACCATCTCGTCCACCTCGTGGGCGACGCCCTAACGCTCGCCGTCCTCGTCGAGCCACTGGAGAAACTGTCCACCGGGCGCCATCACATGTCGAGATACGTCGGCGCCCTCATCTTGCTGCCGACATCCACGATACCTTCGCCGGCGGCGTTGTCATCTTCCCCACGCTCGTCGACAAGCTATTCGAGGAGAATGCAGAAGCGTCACCGCTCGACACCCTGCACGCTGTCGTCGAGTACGCTGGGAATTGCCGGAGCAGCCGCAGTCGTCGCCAAGCCATCCCTGATCCAGGAGGTCATGTTGGAGCCAACGCCACTGTTGATAGTATTTATATGTTTCACTGTTGACGAAACTAGCTTATTGAGGGAAAGTATTGAGTATGTGCACTGTGGAGTAAATATACAGAGTGGCCGAGTGGGTTGACCAATTGGACTATCATTTATAGGTTTTCTGCCCGTAGAGGCCAATGGAAGCCATATTGAACTTTTATGTAATATATATAAATTCAGAGTATTTTAATCCTACAAATTTGTTAAGGAGTTTACTGGGGAAATTTAGGCGTGCTTTTATTGGTGAATGTTTGGAGGAACAGTACGGATTCTCTGGACTTTAGTGACTTCATATTCTTGCACTTTCTTTTGTTGGTGAAGCAGCAACGTGACTTCACATTCTAGTGCTCAAGTCACAATGTTCTCACGTGAAAGTGGTTCATTGTATTCAAGATGATACTTGAAAGCAAGGTGAATTCATGTTTTAGAGGTACAAGAGGTGAGACTTGTTGTGTAGTTGATGACTTGATGTGTCTAACTGAGCGTATTATCTATATAAATTCGATGGCATATGTTGCATGTAAAATTTATTAAGTGCAGAACGCCTGGGGATCTAGGAACAAGGTGTGGGACGGCGGGTATAGAAGGATTTCGATAAATGGAGTTTCTTTGCTTGAGCAATTTTTTGCAGATTCACCATAGAAAGTTGAGGGCATTCTGTACATGGTACTTTTGTGGTCAATAAATCAAACATGTATAGCGGATGTCGCATGTTACTTAACTATGTATAGCCCTCGCGCAAAACAAAACCAGCAGACGAGACTTTGGCCCTCGCGTCGCCCTCGCGCGGCGGCTCGGGGGTGAAACCCTAGCCGCCGCCGCCCCTCCTCCTCCCTCCTCCCTGCTTCGCCGCCGCCGGAGCTCGTCGCCGGCAAAGCCGGGCGACGCGCTGGGATGGCGGCAACGGGGTAATCTCCCTCGGCTCCATCTCGCCCCGGTGCGGGTGTGGCGACGATGGCGGCGGGACGGCGAGGTCGCGGTGATGGCGTGGTGGTGGGGCTCCCCGCGGCGATGGCAGCGCGGCGGTAGGGCTCTGCGCGGCTCCGTTGAGGGCGTCGCCAGATCTGGTAGCCCCGCCAGATCTGGCCGGGGTACGACGGCGGCGCGGCGGCGGGTCTCGGCGTGGCCGGCGACGGTCTCGGTCGACGCCGGCGCCCTCGGACGTAGCAGGTGGCCAGCAGCTTCGGCGCGGTTTCGTCGGCGACGACAGCACCGGGTCGGCGGCGGCTCTCCGGTCGGCGGCGGTGCTCCGGCGCCGGCTGCCGCGTGGTCCTGGCCAGGGGCTGCCGGCCTGCTGCGGCTTTTGCCGGCGACGGGGAAGGCGCCTCCATCTCCCTCCCTCCTGGTCCTCCAGATCCAGTTCTCCCCTTCTTCAGTGGTGTTTCTTCCGGTGCTCTCTGACGGTGCGGCGCCCGCTCCCCTCTTCTTAGGTGCTCCTCCCTTCTTAGGCTAGGCTACTTCCAGTCGATGCCGGGGAGTTCCGTGGTTCGGTAGGGGTGGCGTGCGGAGTTGTTTCGGCATCCTGTTCGCTGGTCGTCGGCCGCGCCGTTGTTTCCCTGCAGCTGGGTTCCTGGGTGTGAGGTGGTCTCTGGTCGAGCTGTAGGGTTGGCTGTTGAGGTGGAGTCGGAGCTGCTTGTCTTGCAAGCTCGGCAACGATGACCCTCAACGAACGTCCCGGCAACGCGACGAGGGTTTTGAGGTGGAGCAGCTTGAGAGAGCCTTAGGTGAAAACCTTGCCTAGTGCTATCCTAGGTTGATGATATCGACGCTTGCGGGCGCCGTTTCCTCCTTGGAGGTGTCGTCATGTTGGTTCTCTCTTCCTTCAGGTGAAAACCGGGTTCCTTTCGGAACGGGCGTTGACAGCATCCTTGATGTTGTTTCCTTGTTGAAGGCTTCGCTCAGAAGGTTTCTGCTCCACTAGAGGATGTTTGGTGGTTCTGGAGACCTTGTCATTATGTTGTCGAAGCTGCTTGCCTTTTGGTAAGCTCGGTAACGACGACTTTTGTGAGGTCTCATTAGTTGTTTCTTTTCTTTTCTGTATTGGTTTTTGCCGGTTTCCCGTTTAATTAACCGTGCTTGTTTGGTTTTCGGGCCCGGTTTCCCTTATTAACTGGGCCAATTCTCTTCTTCTATAAATTCCGGCAGGAGAAACTCCTGCCGTCGGTTCCTCGAAAAAAACTATGTATAGCCCATGTAACATGGCATAGCAAAAGAGTGGCGCATGTCATGTAAGGACTCTAGTTCTTTTTAGTTCTGGCTTTCAGAAAAACTGTCTAGCACCTGGGAAGTTTAAAAACCTTAACAAGTCATGTAATTGCAGACCTGTGTAGGAACTTTCTTCATTTCTATTAATGGAAATGGGAGGCCATGTCTCTTGTTTAAAAAAAATCAGAACTGTAGCGCTTGTCACAACTTGAGAAATAAAGCATGACCCCTAGTATTCCAAGACAATAAAAAGTATTCCAAGACAAAAAAAAAACAACAAGTAGATGTAAAACAAGCCACCTCGAGCTTAAGCAACACGATGATCTTTTACTCCCAAACCTTCAGTAGCATGGCACCAGCCGCAGGGCTTCAGAACAACTAACTTAACTGTGGAGGGGACTTTCCCCACAATGTATCTTTTGATAGCCAAGAGCGCGTTTTCGGCTTCCATAATCATAGGGCTACCTATACGGCCACAGAAACCAACTTCGTGAACAGATAATCTATCAGGGTGAACATAATCATCATGTATTGTGTCTAGGGTAAGACATTCAAGTGATGTTGCATTCTCAAGAATATGACAAGTTAACTCGATCATGCTCTTTGCAGAGCAAAAGCCAATGATATTCACATTCTTTATGTTGCCATGGCTGGATCTTGGCATCTGCCTCAGATGTGAGGAATTTTCAGAAATCACATCATGCTCCATGCGAATCTGTGATACCTGCATAGGAACAAGTAAAGCATACTTGAAGAAATGGTTCCACTACAGATAATAGATATATTTGCCACATTAAATTCCAAAAAGGAAACACATGAAAATTTACTTACAATCAAAGTGAAAGTCTCCAAGACAGGAGACGCGCCAATAAAATAAGCTAGAGAAAGATAATCATATGCTGGGGAAAAGGCCCCATTGAATCCGATAAGAGAAATCTTCAAGCTCTTGAGGTGGAGGAATTTGAAAGGTGCAACTACTGTATTGAACTTCTACACAAATAACCATATTAATCATATTTCAAGGTAAGACCATTAATGGTATCTAATGAGATCATCATATTAATATACCTCACCAAATGAAGATATTATGAGAGTTTCAATAGTTGGCACAATGGATGAAAGATTGGCACTGGCATAATGAACATTATTATACTGATAAAAGGATGATATGCGTAGTTTCTTCACTGCCAGTAAACCTCCATCTGATAGTCGTGCTAGATTACCGTCATAATGGAAGGTTGAAAGATTTGGAGCTTTAACTTCCATCATTTGCAATGCTTTGCGTTCATACACTTCTAGGTCCTTAAGCTGTTGTAGCTGGCAAGGTATCCTGAGGTAGTTGAGCTCTTTGCAATATTTGAGTGTCAACTGCTCTAAAGCAAAAGAATTGGAAAGAAGACACTCTAATTCGTCCCCAGTAATATGAACTTCACCCAGATGTAGTCTTCGCAAGAAATTAAGTCCGCCAGTAGGACGGAAGGCACAGTGGCTAAGACAAATATGCTTAATCGAGTTTCCACCCCTATTGAATAAAATTGAGCAAGGGAAATTGTAGTACTTTGTATTGTTCTCTGGAAACTGCGTAAGACTGAGTTCCTCAATTGCTGGTGTAATAGCAATATTGAGCCAACGGTCAAGATAATAGGTGTTGATCAAATTATAAGATTGAAGCCCGAATGTCCTCAAGCCAATGCCTGAGTGGTTTTTCATAATGTGATCAACTTTGTTGACGAGTTCCCTAACATTTTCCCTCCAATTGCCATTCAACCCCAGTGTTTTCTTACTGAAGATGAGGTTGGGACGACATCTCCAAGAATATAGAAATGTGCTAGACACGCATGCAGCACGAGCGGCATCTCGCAGTGGCAATAAGGAATGTATATGATACCAGATATCCTGAAAACACAAGGATGGGAGAAAATTTCAACACCACATCTGTAAAGGCAAGTGAACCAGGATGCATGGGATCATGTTCCATTGTACAACAAAATCCTATAAAAGTTCATGCAGCAAGGAAACATAAACAAACATATAATTTCTGAATAGGGCATAAATAGTGCATCTGAGTACTCGACCAGGTGGAAACCATGTAATAAGAACGTAAAAACTAAAATAAGTAGTGGTTGCATGCACGTGGTTAATTAAAAAGGGTTCTATATTTGAGAAGATAAGATGAATCAAAAGGCCCCCTATAAGAATATATACTAAAACCACCATATGTAACGGAACTAGGAAGCATGATAACAAAAACAATGCCCTAGTGTGAACGACATAATCAACAAAAATGGGTAGGGAGATCATTTTCTTGTCTTGTATAAGTCATGGTGGAATTTTTTTACTTGCAATTATCTAAATGCCTTGCGTGTGCTAAATGTAAATGAACAATAAGGTCCTAATATTGTTTAAAACACATACATCACTACATTTTCTTTTATAATGGCATTTGAGAGTGTTCAAGCATGCTAAAATTAATTCATACATAACAGTAATCTAGTCATATTGGAGCCTTCGTCTGAAATTTTGATTTTAGAAAAAGCAATATAAGAAGAAAAACAATATGTGGAAGTTTTATATTGTGCATATACAAACCCAGAATCCAGGGTAGCCTGTAAAAGATTGGGTCAGCCCAATGGTTGGCTGAACTTTACTATTAGGGATGTGAAAAGAGTCGTACAAACAAAAGTAGTATTGACAGAAGTGCAGCATATGGTGGTTGGTGGTATATCCACCACCTTCTTTCTAAGAAGAAAAGGGGATACATGACGAGAAATTTATACCTCTGGAAGGGAGACCCGTGGATTTCTCATTCTTTTGGCATCTTGGTTATCATCTTCTTCTTGTTGGCAGGGTGAACCCTTTCGTTTAGCCAATAAAGTAACCGATCCATCTGCTGTGCACATTAAGGTTATGCATGCTAGGTACGAATGATAATGGAGTATAAAATAGAGAGTGCAATGCCACATGCTAAATCTGCCTTTGTTATACAACTATTGGACAAGAACCATCCAAGTTGTCCTTATGTGAAAGAGTGCGAATTGAAGCACTCAATGAGAAACTAAGGACAAGAATTTTGCATGCAACTCAAATAGTCATAGAAAAAACTGAAAAAATTTAGTAACATCGATTGTAATGATATAAATCTATACATAAACATGTAGGACTAAATTTGATCTACAACTAGATTATCAAAAATAATAAAATCAGATAGTTAATAGTACCATACAGCGCAGATAAAATTTGTTATTTTTGTTTCTTCATATGTCGATCAAATTTAGACTTGCATGTTTGTATAGTGTCTATCTTATCAAATTTTATGAAATTTTTATATAACTGTTTAAATTACTTTGGTAGGCACCTAGGTGTAGAAAATACTTTCCCCAGAAACTAAAGGAAGCAACGTTGTTGATACATGCTGATGCCTACCAAAGTACTAAGGCGGTGTTTAAATCCTACCCCAAAATTTTACACCCCGTCACATTGAACGTTTGAACACATGTATGAAGTAAAAAAATATAGGCAAAAAAATAACTAATTGCACAATTGCGACTAACTTGTGAGACGAATCTTTTAAGCCTAATTGCTCCATGATTTGACAATATAGTGCTACAGTAAATATTTGCTAATGACATATTAATTAGGCATAATGAATTCGTCTCGCTGTTTACTGACGGATTATGTAATTAGT
Organism: Oryza sativa Japonica Group; assembly: GCF_034140825.1. Lineage (NCBI taxonomy): Eukaryota > Viridiplantae > Streptophyta > Magnoliopsida > Poales > Poaceae > Oryza > Oryza sativa. The sequence continues at coordinate 26,529,112 of NC_089039.1, forward strand.
TTCTTTATTACTGCCCGAACACCCCGTGCGACACCCTATATAATACCCGATGTGACACGCCAAAACTTTACACCCCTAGATACAAACACACTTTTACACCCTTGGATCTAAACACACCCTAAAGTAATCAGTTAGCTACTCTCAGCAAAGAAAATCCCAGCCTTTTTCTTTCTTCTCTCTCACAATAGCAGTATCTTTCATCTAAAAAAAGGAATAGTTGTATACTGAAGAAGCTATATATAATATATGCCAGCCAGGACCAGGAACATGTACAAGATGGCATGCGATGCAACAAAGAGGCCAATGGAGCTAAGAGAGGGCTTTACCACGGGCTTGGACTTGCCGCCGTCGCCGTCGCCGTCGCCGGGGCCGGGGCCGCCGCTGCGTCGACATGAGCCGCTTCAGCGACAGCAACCCCATGACCCCTCCCTCTCTTGGATCTGTGGTTCTTCCCGTTTGTTCGAAAACCAACGGAGCCCCCGATCCGCCGCGCGCTCTCTCGAATTTTTAGCCACCCGCGCCGCGCGAGGGTGGGAGAAGGGAACCGAAGCCGTGACGACTGACGACTGTTCCACTTGTATAACGGCGGAGATCAGGAAACAACAGAAGGCCGGCTGTTCCACGTGACCACGTCGTGGGCTGAGATTGGGGCCCACAATAGAAGGGAAGGCCTTGATGGGCTTTCGTGTGTGTCATGCTCTTGCGCGTTTAGTGGTAAGGAAGGAATAAGTTCATATAAGGTCCCTTAACTTGTCGACGAATCCGATTTTCGTCATTCAACCGCAAAACCAGATACAATGGATCCCTCAATTATCAAAACCAGTGCAGAAGAGGTCCCTTAGCGGTTTGGACAGCGGTTTTGGCTGACGTGGCAGCTACGTGGCTAATTTGGCTTGGTCTTCATCTGATGTGGCAATGACGTGTCGCTTACGTGGCAATTTGTCTCAGAAAAATAATAAACCTCATGGGACCCACAAGCCAGTGCCACACTCAAATTAATAAAAAAATTGGTGGGGCCCACGTGGGCCCCACAAGTCATTCTCCCTCTCTTCAATTCTCTCTCCCCTCTCATCTCTCACGACGGTGGCACGGGCGAGGAGGGGCGGTGGCGAGGCGGAGCAGAGGGGCGGCGGGTGGAGCCCTCACGACGGCCACGCCCTCTCCGGCAGGGCGGCGGCGGCGGCGGCCTCCTCCGGCGAGGGTGAATTCCCGGCTCCGACGTCTGATCCCGCATCCGCCTATCAGCTCACCACCAAGCTCTCCTCCCCCTTAGCCGAAATCCACGGCCACCTCAAGCTCACCCCTCCCTCCTCCCCGCCGCGTCGCATCCCCGCCTCACGGCCCTCACCGCCGCTCGACGATGTTCGCCGCAGCCTCCACCTCTTCTGCAACCCCCAGCCCTCATCCGACGCGACCTCCGCCACCGCCTCCTCGAACCGCAGCCCCTCGTTCGTCGACATCTTCCACGCCAGGCCGGCCCCTCCGACCGGCCGCGCTGCCGACCAAAGATCTGAAGACGAACAACTGTAATGATACATCGTGATTTTGCTGTTCTTATTTCTTGTTTAGTCGACATTGGTGAATGCCTGATGAAACCTAATGGATAACCTTTGGTTACTGATGGTGCTGTGGTTGCATATGGCCCTGACATGTGGGTCCCACGAGATTTATTATTTTTCTGGAACACATTGCCACGTAAGCGACACGTCATTGCCACGTCAGATGAAGACCAAGCCAAATTAGTCACGTAGGCACCATGTCAATCGGATTCGTCGACAAGTTAAGGGACCTAAGATGAACTTATTCCGGTAAGGAATTGCCTCCCTCTAAAGCTCCCTCTAACTCTTGCTCCTGGATGAATCGTGTCCCTCATCCACGTGAAGCTCCCTCGCGTGTATGAGTGATGCAAAATAGACTTATATTCCCAGTGGTAATTCATGTTTCCTACACATCGGAAGCTTTAGACCATCAAAGTCTCTAGTTTTAAACTAGCAAAAGGAATGTACGCCCACCGTGGGGCTCGAACCCACGACCACAAGGTTAAGAGCCTTGCGCTCTACCGACTGAGCTAGACGGGCTTTGTTCAATACATTGTCAACAAAGTTCTCATTATATAGTCATCTGTGTCACTATTGCCATGTCATGGCAATGTTAACCGCATCCACCTAAAACGTGTATTCTACCACATTCGTACATGAAAAATATTATCCTTGGCCGCTCATAGCTATCACTCCCAACTACATATGAATTTCAGAGATTTTGCTTTGGGATCAAACACCAACGATGGCGTGTGAAAATACCTATATCTTGAATGGTAACAATTCTGTCATTTCACAATCTGAAACAAATTGCCAGGAGATCTTGGGGGTAATTTGTCCAGACAGGAGTACCAGCTAAGATTCACCTCGGGTGATCTTGGATTGCTCACCAACACAGAGTCAACAGTAAAGAGAGCTTAGGAACAAAGAACGTACTACCTCTGTCCCATAGTATACGGGATTTTGCCCACATAAACTGTACGAGCAAAATCCCTTATATTATGAGACAAAGGGAGTATACAATTGTATTAGCGCGGCAGCTCACAGTAGGGCACACTGCACTCATTCCATGCTCCATCAACCGCCTTCCTTCCAGCGTACAGCCACAAATAGCATTACAGTTCAATAACACAAGCCGAGTAGATTCTACTAAGCATCCAATGTTACAGCTAAGTGCCAAATTATCCTATCAACCCGGCCGTTCTTGGGGGCTTCCAGAAAAATCATGTTACTCTACTCCTTTTTTTTTTCGAACGACTCGCACTAGACATTGTGAAGTTCATGTTACTCTACTCCTTCACCCCATAGGATAAGAATGCTTGTCAAAACGGCAGAATAACAAAAAAAGAAACCATGTGCTGCTATAGAATCATGAGGCCTCCTCTTCAAGGATGTCTATGAAACGCCTTCCATCAGATCGTTGGAAGACTGAACTGTCAAAGTGGAGCTCGTTGGTAGAGACCGCCTCAAATCTAGTCCATAGTTCTCTCTTGAGAGTTGTTTCTCCAGCTTGCTTTCCCTTCAGGTTGGTGCTTTCCAAGCCTTTCCAGGGAGTACCAAGCAATGCCCTGCTATGAATTGCTGGAGTTTGGATGGGCTTATCATCTGAAATTCCCTGTCCCTTCTTCAGGATATTGCTCTCCAAGCCTTTCCAGGGAGTACCAAGCAAGGCCTTGCTATGCACTGATGAAGTCTGGATAGGCTTGTCATCTGAAAGTTCCTTTATTTTCTGAAGGTTATCACTTTCCAAACCTTTGCATGGAGTATCGATAAATGACTTGCTGTCTCTTGCTGGAGGTGCAATGGGCTTTTCATCTGAAGGATCCATTAATACACAGGTTTTGAGTGGCGATAAGAACCAGTCAAGAGTATCATCTGCTTCTCTCCTTCGGTATGTAGTCATGGTAGGTTGATTGAACCCATAAAAGTCTGGATACCTCGAGGCCAGATCCTTCGAGATCTCATCAGATGAAATATCACCACTGGCTTCAGAAGGTTTGCCGCTCTGGGTTGGTCCGGTGCTTGGAATTTCTTCCTTTCTTGATCCCTCTGATATTGGAGAGAACATCTGTTGCTTGCATGACAATGCTGTCCTCAGGCATGGACTAGGTAGTGCTCTTCCACTCTTCTGAACTGTGAAACTGAAAGGTGAGAAGAGACTGTTTCCTGATGACCCCTTCTTTGCTTTGATAAAATTAGGTGTCATGACACAAGTATTCGATTCATTTGCTTTCGCACTTTGCTCCAGATCGAGACAATCGTCATCAGAAATGGTCAGTTTCAAAACAGGTATATTGGGAAGATTTAGCTGATCCAGGCCGGTAGTTGTCTTCAACTGCGTTGTCGATGATTTTGGGCATCTGGATGAGCATGTCTTTGTTTTTGTCAATGGTGTTAAGAGAAACAACTGCTTTCCACTATCGACCATACATGCTCCGGCACGCCACGATACAAGAGGTGAAGGAGAGACAACCAAGTCGGGCTCATCTATGTTGCTGCAGAGCAACCTATCATTCCCTATTGTAGCAGGTACTGAACAGGCTGCACTGGTGAATTTCGACTCATTCTTGCTTTTCTCTGGAGAAGCTTGTAACGCTAGCTTCAGTCTTGAAGACCATTGCTGTTTACCAAAAAAAAAAAAGATGCTCAAGTCTAATGTTTCACAAATGGAGAAAATAATGATGAACTAACATAAAGTGAGCTCATGCTTAGAAGTTTCAGAACAAAAGGAACCTAAAATAAAATTGAATCACATTTATATGTTTCACCTTCAAAATAAGAATTAAAATAAGATTTGATGATAATGGTATTCACCTTCAAAGAAGAATTAGTGTCTGATAAGAAGCAGCTGAATGATTCTATTTCTTGTTTCCCTTTTGCAGACACAGATTGGCATTCAAGGGCGGCGCAGACCAATTCATCAATCTAAGTGAGGAGAAAAACAGGAAAAATGTTATAAGAACCAACAAGTCAAGTAAGTCCCCATGTCGCGCTTGCACAAACGAGATTATATTCAGAATATATCCAACAACACAGATCCGCATGCTACATAACGGATTCAGGAACTCAAGCAAGTGACCAGATAATTCAGGAACGAACAAGACCGTGTCATTTAAATTGAACAAAATACAAGTTACCCTCTCTTTATATACCGAGATCAACCTGCAGCAAGTGCCTCGTAGCTACTGTACTACAAACATGAACTCGCCGCCCCTAAATTGCTACCCCAGAACAACTAGCACATCCCTAAACCGAGAGGACGACCAAATCCCGATTCGACCCAACTAGGGGTGGGGGGGGGGGGGAGGGGGGGAGGAGGGATTTCGAGCGAGGGGGGAATGAGAAGGGCAAGCCTACCTGGGAGACGAGCCCCGCGAGATCGGAGCGCGCGAGGAGGAGCCGGTCGATCGCCGCGGCGTCGGAGGCGGGAGGGCAGGCGGTGGCGGGCCGGCAGGCCGCCGCGGGAGTGGGCGCGGGCTTGCGGGGTCGGGATCCCTGCGGCGGCGGGGGGTGCGGCGTCCTGTTGCCGGGGAGGAGGCGGAGCGGGCGCCGCCGCGCGGTCGTCGGACCCTGGCTCTTCTGCATGGAGAGAAGAGCGGAGAAGAGAAGAGGAGAGAGGACGAGGCGGCGGCGGTGTAACGGTCGGGAAGGGTCTCTACGGGGAATGGGGATTTTGAACCTGCCCACTGCTCACCGCAGTTTCCAGAGACAACGGGTGGCTCAGGCTCATGCTCAGCCTCTCTCGGTCTCGGCCCTCGGGCTTGAAACTGGAAGGTGGCTGTGCTTTGCTTTAAGATTCGTGAAGCGCGCTTGGATCCACCCTTGGTTAAAAAAAAGGGTTAATTGGATCCATGCCACTGCAAATGTGGCAAATAAAAAAATACCACTACTATTCGTGTTATCGGCCGGATGCCACTGAAAATTTTTAAAATTAAAACCATGCCACTCCGTCACTCTTTCCATCCACCCCGTCACTCTTTCCATCCTCCCCGTCCTCTATCCTCTATCACATCGCCGGCCGTCCTCACCGTTTCGCTGCCAACACCACCGCTGCGGCCGACCTCGCGCACTCGCTGCAAAGCTCCTCCTCGTCGGGAGCCACGGCCGACCTCGTGCGCTCGCTGCGGAGCTTCTCCTCGTCGGGAATGGCGGCGGCGGTGACAGCCTCGCGGCTGCAGATCCTAGTGGTGGTCCGGACACCAACGCTATGGTATTGCTCGCCGACGAATAGAGACCGGAAGAAGGCACGCGACGCCTGCAGCTTCACGTGTACGGACTCGGCAACCTTCTTGCGCCGGCCGGTGGCGCCGCCTCCGGCTGTTGCATCCTCGCCGCTGACAGCGCGACCATCGCGGTGGTCCTCCTGTTGCCGCCACATCCCCTCTGCCGATTCTGTCACGGAGATGGACGCAAGCTGCTGCTCCATCACATATCCGTTCTCCTTTATTCTTTCTCCTCTTTCAGAGATTGGCTTGTTCGTCTGCCTTCTTGCAGCAGAGGGGACTAAGAACAACAGAAGGGTCCAGTGGTGGAGGCAAATCAACCACGCTGCCCAGGGATCGATCATCAAGCTAGCTGGCCGATCTACGAGATGAGCTAGATCCTGAGATGGGTCCATTGGTGGCACATCTGGCCAAGAAGGAAGAAGGATGGGGGAGAAGGTGACTGCGGCGGTAGGAGGAGAGGATCAGGACGACGGTGTGGACGGCCAGCGACGTGCGAGAGGACGGGGAGGACGGAAAAGAGTGACGGAGTGGCATAGTTCCAATTTTTGAAATTTTTAGTGGCACTCAGCCAATAACGCGAATAGTAGTGGTATTTTTTTATTTGCCACATTTGCAGTGGCATGGATCCAATTAACCCTAAAAAAAACACCATCGACACGAATAAGCTAAACGGCATATTTATATACGAAAATTAATTTATAAATAAAATTTTTATACGGGGGCTGGCTAATGGACGATCAATCACTTGGAGCGATCGATCCCCATCCACCCTACACTCCTCTCCCCCCTTCCTCCTCCCCTTCTTCTCTTCCTACTACACCATAAATTTTAAAAAAATAAAAAATCAAAGTTAGAAAAATTTATGTATAGAAATACTATATAAAAAAAATATTTGAATTCAAATTCAAATTTGAAACGGGTATGTAAACTTTTGACTTATAAATTTTGGGTCTATAAACTAATATTTGAATTCAAATTCAAATTTGAATCGGGTATGTAAACTTTTGACTTATAAACTTTGGGTCCATAAACTTTAGTGTATAAACTTTAGATGTATAGAAATACTATATAAAAACATTTGAATTCAAATTTAAATTTGAATCGGATATATAAACTTTTGATTTATAAACTTTGGGTGTATAAACTTTTAGATGTGTAAACTTGAGGTGCATAAACTTTAGGTGCATAAATTTACTAAAATATGAAAGTAATACGGTGCCAAAAAAGAAAATCAGGTGGAGGGAGGGGGATCTGAATCTGATCGCTAGGGGCGATCGATCGCCCCTTAGCAATCTCATTTTATATATGCATTCTTAGCGATCTAAAAGCAAAAGCTTAAAAATAAACTTTGATGAAAAAACACTAAAATCAACTCTAAATTTAAATTTGAAAATTTAAATTTTAGATGATAAGTATAAGCATAAGTGAAAAGATAAGGCCTAAAGAAGCATGGCCAATTACTGGTAAATAAAAATAACAATTTATGATTAAAACTTCTAAATGTTGATGTTGGAAAAAAAACTATGATAAAAAAAAACTCAAAATCAACTTCAAAATCAATTAAGTTTTAAGATTTAAATTTTGGCATTGGTATACATATCGTAGGCGAAAGATGTGGTTGATATCCGCATTGCACCATTTGTAAACTACAGCGACAGTACGGTTGAAGATCTCAAATTCGTGGCCCCTCATTCAGAAATACCCATTTCAAGTTTCAGCCCTTCTTGACACAAATTTCAAATTTCTCTGTTGCTCCGGATAAATTTAGCCGGAAATTTGTTGGAAGGACAATACTGTGTTCTGCGTTTATACAGTTTACAGGACTTGCAAGCTACTAAAGGTTGGTGCCTCCATCTAAAGTTCTAAACACCAGCACGGTGCTGGTGCAACTCTATAGAATGCAATTGCTCCTGGGGGTTCAGAATCTCAGGAAAATCCAAACAACTAAAGCATAACAGCTGCCAAGAGAAGAGATCCACTAGAGCTCCTCAGCCTCACGGTATTGAGAATGAGCCGCAGCAAGGAGAGCAGCGCCAATGCCTGACCCGTCCTTGGCGAGCTTGATGACAATGGTGGAGGACACATCCTCCCCAAGCATGTCCCTCAGGGTGCTCTCCACGCACTCGGCGAAGATGGTGTAGTGCTCGTAGAGCCCACCGTCGACGGCGATCACCGTCCTCTGCTTGTCGGTGTTGGGGACGTCGCGCCCAAGCTTCTTCAGGATCCCGTGTATCCCTGCAGCAGCAAGGTGAGCGGCGCGTTTCGCAACGATGTCGCAGACATCCACCACAAGCCTTCTTGTTTTAAGGGAGGTGTTTTGGACCTGCAATTTTGTATTGATATGCTTCGGTGAATCGATTGGAAAAAAGATATGCCTGAGAAACTTTGACAAAAGGTTAAGGTGAGTACCCCCAGGATATCTTTCAGTTTCGCTCCAACTGTTCTGAGATCAGGTGATCTGTCGCAGTGCATCATTGACATGTATGGAGTCCTGGAGATGAAAGCCTTAATCTGTTTAGTTAAAGATAATCTTTCGGGGGAGGACAATGATGATGGGGACTGCAGGCATTCTTTGGTTCAACTTCTTCAAAGAATGGAGTGAACAACACAATACCCAGGCTCTAGATTGTAAAAGGAATGAAATTCATATATAAATTATTAAAATTTGAATTCGTCTACCAGCTTATTCAAAGATCAATATACATCACTACCACTACCACTGCTCTGTATAGGATGCCATGGTTACGGTTTTGTGTGGCTACCTTTTACAAGGTAAACACAGGCTACACAGCAATCAAGCAATATGATATTTTTCTCTTATGTATGTGCATGTTCGGCTGTGATTTTTGAAGCAACGCATATTCATGATGGAAGATTAGAAGCTGGCAAATGAACCCAAAACTAAGATTACCTGATAATAAATGGAATCTTGAGTTTTGGTGGTACTTCATCACCAAAAAGAGAAGCTTCTTCAGCCATCTTTAATAGGACTCTACGAACAATTTCTCCCAAATACATGCCAGAGATCAACTTTTCGTAAACCTACAAAATAATGAATGAAATGCTTCGTCCTAGTTGGCAATGAAATACGAGATGGATCTTTTTATGTTACCTGTTCACCAGGATTCAAACTTTCAGCATCTAATGCTTGATCAAATTCAGTCAAAGGAAGATGGGATGACCTGAAGTTCCCCCATTCCATATTTATTACCTGTGACAGCACAAACGCTGATGAGAACCCTGAAAACCATCTAAAGCTTATGGATGAACTAAACATGCACAAGTGACTCATGCTAACAGTACAGACAATGTTTCTCTCCTTTTGCAGCGTCATTTGTATATCATGTCTTAGTAACCCGAATCACATGACCCCAGATATTATAAACAGATTTCATGATTTTTCGCAACATATCTATTATCTAATGAGTAATGCCTCATCACCAATAAGCTAGGTAGAAGCAAAAGCACTCACCATATCTCCTGACTTCGGCAGGAGGTCATGCCATTTAGGAATTGCATTGGCACGTTCCACGTATGCTGCATTAGTACCTGTTCCCAGTATAACAGCAGCAATGACATCATTATCATCATATCTCCCACCAGCCAATGTCCCTATAGTATCATTTATCTGCATAAGAAAAGGAGTTGTGTTTGGATTTCAGGTTACAAGCATATCTTCATACACAGGGTATTTAACAAAGTTCTATCATAATTTGTCAAATCAAAAGAAGCTCACCAATGCTGTGACTTTCATATCAAGCCCCTGGCGTTCAAGAGCCTTGGTTAATTCAGTCACAACATCTTCACCAACCTGACTTTACAGCAATAAGCAAATAATTCTTACATCCCAGAGGAATATGTAACAATCATGAGCGAGAAGGTTTTCCAGTAAAGAATTAAATAGTTTCCAATGGGAAAAGGAAACTCTTGTCTATCCTTTGTAAGAGTATATTGCTACCTATATGCATATACTTGTTAAGATCATAATAATAAGATCTAACCGTTTCATCAATCGAAAAACCCTTAGTCCAATTAATAAGAGTGCCAGATGCAATTGAAGTTTGCTTTACTGGGAAAGAGAACGTAAAGCCAAGTTCTCTCTGCCTCCCCTCAGCAAGATGAAAGTCTTCACCCTCTGAAGCAACAAATTTTGCTAAAGAAGAAGCAATAAAATCAAATAGTTCCTGAAACAAAAAATATATGACAACAGTCATACTTAGCATTTAATTGAATACGGAATGAATGAACCAGATAGGATACATGGAGCAATTCTTACATTTGAACCACCAGTCATCAGATGCGGAGGAATTGAAATCTCGTCATGTTCTTGCTTGATAACTCTCCCTTCCTTGCCACCTAATTGAACCCGTAAAACACGGAAATTTGTACCTCCAAGGTCAAGCGCATAAAACACCCCCTTCTCTTCCCTGCAAATGCAGCCTTTGACATATCAGAAGTCAATCCAAAGTACAACTAAGAGCAATAGTTCAATAATTTGATCGAGGGTGCGCCTCGGCAATAAGTTTGAACTGCCTGTGGTACACGTTAGAACAATAGACCCCTTCTTTTATTCAGTCTTCGGACAATTACTATGACACCCTTTCTGTAATCTAAAATATCTATAGATACCAGAATTATTTCTGATGTATATGTGAAGTGATACAGTAATTGCAAGGTTATAGTAACCACATCAGATGCAACCTAAAAGTGCATAGAAGTTGGCTTTACACCAACAGACTTAGGAGAGACTCATGATATTCAATAAGGTTGGTTTCTTATCTAATGCCATAACAGCTGAATTCACATTTTGTTCATTTTTATCTAAAGAGAAGTAATATATACACAAGAAAGAAACGTACTTTCCTGAGTAGTAATCAGTAGCAAATTAGCAAAGACATATATGACTTGGTTTGTCAAGTTCACATCTTTCAGACCAAATCAACATTACTGCGAGTTTCCGACATCAAAATTATCAACAAGACCATGTCCATTACACAAAATCAGACGCCCGCCACTGCAACCAACCTAGCAGCATCACATTACCGTGACATCAATGCGCAACCATTCAACGTTTTGCAGGCGCTGCTAGACCGCAACACCGTTCACCGCAATCAAATTAAAAGAAAACATTAACCACCTAACGTTTCAACTTTGAAGCAGATCTGTGGGACTTCACACTGTTCCCTCGCAGCAGCCATTATCCAAACGAATCAGGCGAAGAAACCAACTCTTCAGACTACGCCTCCCCATACAACACAATGATACATGCAAATCGCGCGAGAAGGGGGCGAGCCATTTTACCCGGAAGGGAGGGCGTCGACGTAGCTGATGATCATCTTGAGTTTGCTCCCGCCCTCGGAGGCGAGCCCGGCGTGCATCTCGACGGCCATCGCGTCCGCCACCTGCCGCAGCCGCCCCGGCGGCGCCGCGCACCGCTCCTCCAGCTCCCGCAGCACCGCGTCGGCCCGGCCCCACCGCTTCGCCTCCCGCAGCTGCCGGCGCACCAGCAGCGCCACGCCGACCGCCGCCGCTGCCGCGACCGCCGCCGCCGCCGCCTTCCTCATCGCGGTCGCCCAGCCTCTCCTCGGCGAGATGGGGCCCTTACGTACATATGTGGGCCTCAGCCACCATCCCGTAAAGGCCGCGCGGCGCTGCAGTGCCGTTCCAGCCCAGCCCAACTAAAAGACGTCATGTGGCTAGAGTTGGAAAAGGTCCACTCTACATCCCTCAGCTGTGGATTAATTTTCAACCCAAAACTACACGAAATGAGCCCAGAGAGTCCCCAACTTGTAAAACCACTACAAATCGAGTCCTTAACAGTATAGAGGGCGGTTTTTGACTAACATTGCGCCTACATAACTTGTTGATTTGGCCTTCTTTCACATATGTTGCGCTTACATTATGTTCTAGTCTGCAAAAAATGAGAAAATAATTCAAATGAAAACGTGGTGTTTGAATCTCCTGAAGATGAAGATAAAAATTTAAGTGTTTCACGTAAAACGAGGTGGTAATAATATGTGATTAATTGAGTTTTAATTATTACAAACTTGAAAAATGGATTAATCTTATATTTTAGAACAACTTTCATATAGAAATTTTCGCACGAAACGCACTGTTTAGCAGTTTGAAAAACATACCACGAGTATCCAAAAGTTAATCCAACCTTTGTTGGAGAAAAAAACAGGCCCTCAATGGGCTCCACATCTCAGTGACAATCTTCATCCCCTTACCTGCCTGAGTTGAGCTTGAGCTCAACCATCCATGTGGGCTAGTCCCCTCCCTCCATCTGCCTCCCGTTCCATGTTCCTGCCCGCCGCGGGTGCCTCTCCGTCTAGCTCTAAATCGGCTGTGGGAAAAGAGGAAGGGAAATTGGTCTGAAGGGGACCCCCACAACTGATATGTAGGTCCTATCGAGTTTATTATTATTTTTATTTTTTTTCCTTACAATGATATGTAAGCACTACATGGGACAAAGATAAGTCAACACATCACGTATGAGGAAACCACCATTAAAATTGTCGAGAGACTTGATTTATACTGATTTTGATTCTCGAACGATACTATATATATTTATATATTTGGTTTTATGGTTAAGGATACAAATGAAACTTGTCGAAACATGGATTCGGCAATAATAAAAGGGGGTAGCGCACGAGACCTAAAAGTGGATGGATGCGGAGACAAAGGATTTAGACAGGTTCAGGCCCTCTCAATGAGAGGTAATACCCTACTCCTGTTTGGGGATTTGAATCCGCCGGGTGTGTATTGATTTGATGATCAGGTTGTCTCCTGCCCCTAGAGGGGGCTCCCTGCCCTCCTTATATAGGTTGGGGGGCAGGGTTACAAGATAGAAACCTTAACCAATACGGTATCGGTTTCCTAAATCTACTTTACAATCTTATCAAACCAGGACTTTAGGCCGTTCCATAATATACAGGGAAACGTAATACCCAAGTCATGATCTGTTACATATTTCATATATATAAGTTATCCCCTATAACTAGTCGGATAACCATGCCGTGTGGGTATGGGGTACCCATAATCTCCACAGTAGCCCCTGAGACCTTCACAGTCGGAAAGATAACCTTCTCTCGAACTAGATTACTCCAAAGCCGAGTGCTTCAATCATCTTCGCCATGGTCTCCCGAGTACTTTTACCAAATCTGAAGACTGTGGAGGGCTGAAAAATATAGTCAGGTGCATCGACTAGATGCACCTAATAGGTGTAAACCCCCGACTATGTGGTTAATCGAACAAACCAAACATATAGTCAAGGAATAAATAATCCAACCAACCGAGTGGTTTTGATAATTATAGTCAACCAAGTGACTTGATATCAATATATAGCATATGCGGTGTGAATCCTCCAAATAACATGATCCGAGTGATATACCAATTGCTTTGTAAAATATGATGAGTGATATAGCAAAATAGCTATAAAGAAGCTTGTATATTGTGAATAAAAAAATTTCCACAGTATTGGGCATACGCCATGCGCACACTGCTTTAACAGATGTGCTTAAGTCCCTAGAAGACACATGGTTTCACCACACCTGGAAATATATGGCATATGTGGTGTAAAATCCGAGTAAATAAACTCATAAAGGATTTACCAACCGCCTAGACAATGACCACAATATATAATCAGCCTAAGCCATAATATTGGTCAATAAAAATGCACACTTACGTGGCGAAAAGCAATGATATTGTATCCAATCAATTGCTTAAAAACCCAAACAGCACCTTGACTTATATAAAAAAGTCAGCGGGACAGCTATATAAAGCTTTTGTCACGCCCGGAAATTCACCAGTAATTTCCGAACTTATTTGTGCATAAAATCCTCGTCCAGGAATCAGCCGAGGTACACAAACTGACAATTTAATATACAGATTCATCAATAACTAAAGCGAATAAATACTTACTTAAGAGGCACTTAGTCCTCAACATGAAGAAAACTGCAGCGGAAAAATAAAATCTAGCGAAGCTCCGGCTCCACTCCCACAGGCAGCTCAACTGGGGTATAAGCCAAACGTCTTCTCCTTCTGGATCCTTTTTCTTCAACTGAGGTTGATTGATTATTGCAAGGTGAGCATATGACATACTCAGCAAGCCACACAGCAAATATGCAAGTGCACAAGGATACCAAAGGATGGCGTAATATTGGCTCATTTGCAAAAGCAGCATTTAGCAAAACATTTAAGAGAAGTAAAATAGTGGAGTAATTAATCAGGAATTTTAATCAACACTGAACAGCACACCCATGCTGCACAGGCCCAACCATCCTGAACAACCATACCCGGCTGTACAGATCTAATCTCCAAACCAGGAGCTAAGCAAATTATTACCAGGTATAACATCCATAACTATTGTGAGAGGTGTGAGACTAATCACGAAAAACATTGCTCAACTCGCCCATAACCGCGGGCACGGCTATTCGAATAGTTTTACTCTGGCCAGAGGTGTACCACTGTACCCACAAGACACAGCCTCAACATCATGTCTACCATGCGTCGCGATACTGGAAAGTACCCGAATAGAGGCTGTGACAATACCCTCTGCATAACACAACTCACCACAGTGCACCATTCCTGGATCATAATCACCCCCTTATAAAACAAGGCATGGACTCCCCAGCGACCCCCGTGGGCTTATCTCCGCCACTTCTCAGTCTGGTGCTCCGCAATGAATCATGTTATACAAAAGGTAAAGCCGTTGCCCACGCTGGCTTGTGGTTGGCACGGTTAATGTTTCACAACAGTAGCTCGCGAACCGGTCCTTAATTGTCATGAGCACGACTCTCAAAACCATGTGCTCACAACCCACCATTATCAAGTTTTAGTTGGCAAGTAATTAATTAACCAATCACGATTGACCATCGTGAGCTACCATTAAATATAACCATAAGTGATAGTGAAACATTAGTTATCCCAATTGTGTGCTAATGTTTCTAAGCATGGCTAAGCAATTATATCTAATATCTAGTTGAACCAATATATATAAAGCTCAACTAGTCCAATTATAATAACCCAAGGTATCAAGGAATAGAATAATCAATGCAAACAGGCCATAACAAAGGAATAGGTTCACACCACCCAGTGACATTCGAAAATAAATGCACAGTTGAAATAAATAGAGAATTTAAATATAGGATCAATATGCTCAAAGGATTGTGTTTAGGATCTGTGTGACTTGCCTTGCAATAATCGGTCTTCAATTAATCTTCTTGAATACTTCCGGCGCACTCGCGAACCTTTGCAACGACGGAAACGACAAGCTATCACGCAAAACGAGGAAAAAGACTAATAAAAACCAAATAAACAATACATAAAAAGTAAACAAACATGTAGATCATAATTTTAGATGAATTATGAGACTTGAACGGCCTCATTCTGACTTCAAATGAATTTATTATAAATTTTACAAGATTAAATCTAATTAAAGCCCATTTAAAAAGAATTAAATAAATTTAATTCAATTTATGGACAATTTTAATATGTAGATCTTTATTTTACACAACTTTTGCAACTTGAACCACATTAAACTGAGCTAAGATGAATTAGATATGAATTTTTAAAGATTAAATCGGATTAAAACCTTTATATGGATTTTAATTGAATTATGACGCAATAATGAATTATTTTTGAAAAGGAAAAGAAGGATTATTGCGTCAGCGGCTAGGGTTTTGGTGGACCGGGCGCACGGGCGACGGTTCACGGGAACGGACGGCCGAGATCAACCCTATCCAAAACGGACGGCTGAGATCGATCGGTCCACGACTGGCTCACGGGAGAAGGGACGATAACGCCAGCGATGACGTCACCGACAGCGGCGGCGGCTCGGCGGAGCGGACAGCTCGGGCGGCGCACGCTCGCCGGCGAACAGCGGCACTTCGGCACAAACGGAGGGCACCAGCACGTAAAGGACGACGCGGCGAACTCACCGGTGACCAAAACGGCGGCGGAAGACCAACGGACGGCGGCGGCGACGAGGAGGAAGCGGCGAAGCTCTTCGGGTCGACGACGGCGACGGCGCTCCGACGGTCTTCGGCGGCGGCGAAGCGGTGGACGGGGACGGCGATGACTTGGCGAACCCGATGGTGGCGACGGCGACCGACGACGGCGACTGCAACGGCGGCGCGGCGCGGCTGAACCGACGACAATGACGGCGGCGACTAGGGCTACGCGGAGGCGGCGCTAGACGCGACGGCAGGCTAAGGCAAAGGAGGCGACGGGTAGAGGGGAGCTCGGGGGTCCTTATATAGGTGCAAGGAGGCGGCGGCAAAGGCCCACGGCGGCCGGCGACTAGAAGGAAAGCTCGCGGCTTGAAGGAAAGAGGCCGATCCGAATCGAACTCTATTCCACGAACTTCCAAAACGATTTAGCCGATGTTTCCAAAGGAGAAAAGGTAGAGGAGATCCCGGAGATTGTTTCCCCTCAATCAATTCGGCCGGAGAAGGAAAGGAGCGGCCGGATTTGGAAGGAAACGGCGACGGCGGCGCGCTAGGGTTTCGGGCGGCAGCGGCGGCTCGAGGAAGACGAACCTGACAGGTGGGGCCCACCTGTCAGCGGCTGAGAGAGAGAGGAGAGCGGCGGCTCGGCGGACTGGGCCGGCTGGGCCGAGGGAAAGAGAGAGAAGGGTTTTGGGCCGGCTTTCGGCCCAAAGCCAAAAGAAGACTTTTTAAAACCTTTTTCAATTAAATTATTTCTTAAATGCAATTCCATTTATTAAAAATACTTCCTTAGCTCAAATAAATCCCAGAAAAATCTAGGAATTATAGAATTAAGCAAAGTATTTAATGAAATTTTATCTGGCCCCTTTTTATATTGAGATTTAGCAAATTAAAATTAGATATTCTCTTTTAGGCTTTTAAAATCATTTCTAATAATTCCTTTTAAACAACAATTTATAAGTTAAGGATTTTTAAACAAGAAAAGCTCTTAACAATTATACTTAGATCATTAATGATCAAATAATTACTGAACTGTTCTTTGTATTATTTAAGAATTGAGCTCTGAAAAATCCGAGAAAATTTCAGAGAGTTGACTTAACCATGGAGAATTTAACAAAAATTAAATCCATCCATGCTTTAGATTTAAGAAATTTTATTTCCCACATTTAACTTCACTTGTAACTTAAAGAACATTTAATATAAATTCTATTAATAATTTATTAAATAATTTATAAATCTTGAAACGAAAATCAGGATGTGACAGCTTTACTGTTTGACACCTTTTAAGATGCATTGTACCAACTCCTAAAAAGTTAAGTAACTGCGGTATAAAAGGATTTTAAGGTATTGGGCACTTGATCACGCGCACTTTGGCCTAAGCAAAAAGTGCCTAAGTCCCTAAAAGAACGTGACAGGCCACACCTGAAAATATGGGCTGCAGACATATTAGGCCTAGGCCAAAAAATATGCCTTCGACACCCTTTAAAGGATGACGCATGTAACATGCTCCCGAGTAATAAATCTTCCGGGTAATATAGACCAAGTGTAGCTCATATGAATAGCTTCTGATCTGAATGATTATCCCTTATGGGATACTCCAAAATAAATATAATAATTGAATCCCGACTGGCGCAAGTATTCGGTTGATAGCCCTTACGGGGAATAATAAATAGTCCAGTCTTTGAGCATATAAAATAGACCCATGATCATGAATTCATGTTGCATGTATCCGGAGCAAGTCCAAATTGAAGATATAATACTTGTATTTGAGCTAGTAAGCCCCTGAGCACGTAGTCACAATTGTTCATTGATGGTAGCTGACGCAGTTAGCATATAGACAAGACAACCAATATAGAGAGAATATTGCCCACCAGAGGTGGCAAAAATATTGGTGGTAGGGAAGATAGTGATTCCAATCAAAAGTGATGAAGTTGCACAGCCGCAGAGGCGAAGAAACCAGTCGGCAGCAATCAGGTCAGCTAGCAATGAAGATGAAGGCCCCCAACAACAACGACAGAGCAGTCGGCGGCGACGAAATAATCAGTCGGTGGTGATGAAAGCAAGCCGACGGTGAAGATGTAGACACGCATCAAAGACGATGACGAAATCCACCAATCATGAAGATGAAGAAAATACTTGACGACGACAAACGCAACCGACATGATGAAGATGACGATGTCGGTGATCCAGCCAATAGCAGTGTAGCAACCAATGATAATGACAAAGACGCTCATCAGCATTTGCATAGTAGGTCAACCGTGAAGGTGAAATAATAAGTCGGCGAAAACATAATCATCCATTAGCAACAGCAGAGATGTCAGGGTCGATGAAGCAGAGGTGCGAAATATTTGAAGTTGTTGAAGTAGAATGTCTGCTCCGAAGCAAAGATGAAGATAATGACTCCTGGAGTTGACTCGTGGGTTGATGAATTGATTTCTTCAGCTTGACATAAAATTTGTCAAATTTTGAGCCTTGTATTTGTGTAGCCCCCGACTCTTTGATTAGTTGGGAAACAACTAAACATAGAGTCGAGAACTGTAGCTTCTTGTCATCGAATAGTCATTGCTTGATTGAAGATATGTGTTGAAGATGTCCAAGTAGAAATCTTGAATATTGGAGAGCCACTTGTTGTAGTAAAATAACACGGCATCGCATGCCGAGATGTCGAGGTTCACAAAGACGTCGTGGTTGGTGAAGAAGCAAAACTTGCGAAGTAGCAGCAATAGAGTTTGCCAGTGACGAAGATAATAAAGATGAAGTCGCTCCACCATGATGACAAAGTTGCATCGCCGTGATGAAGTGAACACGAGTCGGCGGCAACAGAAGCAAGCTGGTAGCGAAGACGCGCAGTTGTGAAAATAAAAGCACTAGTCGGCGACAGCATAACCAGTCGGCGACGAAAGACGATGATGTCCATCAGTAGTGGTAGCTGTATAAACCAGACGTAGAGGTAAGGGCACTAGTCAGCAGCAGACGAGACGACCGGCGATGAAGATGTAGATGCCCAACAACAGCGGCATAATAGGCCAATCAACACTGGCAGAATCATGCAGCCATGGAAGTGAAGAAACTAGTCGGCAGCCATGGCAAACGTAGGCAGCTTGTGTTGAAGATACTGATGCCTATTAGTAGTGACAGCGATGTAGCCAGCCGTGAAGAAGATAGCATCAGTTGGCGTTATAACAGGCCAGCCGTGCAGGCGGTGACACCAGTCAGCGGCGGATGCGGCGGCCGGTCGGTGAAGACGTAGACGCCCAACAACGGCAGCATAATAAGCCAGCCGTGCAGGCGGAAACACCAGTCGGCGGCGGTCGAGGCAGCCGGTCGGTGAAGACGTAGACGCCCAACAACGGCGGCATAAAGGCCAGCCGTGCAGGCGGAGACACCAGTCGGAGGGGGGGAGGCAAGCCGGTCGGTGAAGACGTAGACGCCCAACAACGGCGGCATAAAGGCCAGCCGTGCAGGCGGAGACACCAGTCGGCGGCGGCGAAGGCAAGCCGGTCGGTGAAGACGTAGACGCCCAACAACGGCGGCATAAAGGCCAGCCGTGCAGGCGGAAACACCAGTCGGCGGCGGCGAAGGCAAGCCGGTCGGTGAAGACGTAGACGCCCAACAACGGCGGCATAAAGGCCAGCCGTGCAGGCGGATACACCAGTCGGTGGCGGCGAAGGCAAGCCGGTCGGTGAAAACGTAGACGCCCAACAACGGCGGCATAAAGGCCAGCCGTGCAGGCGGAAACACCAGTCGGCGGCGGCGAAGGCAAGCCGGTCGGTGAAGACGTAGACGCCCAACAACGGCGGCATAAAGGCCAGCCGTGCAGGCGGATACACCAGTCGGCGGCGGCGAAGGCAAGCCGGTCGGTGAAGACGTAGACGCCCAACAACGGCGGCATAAAGGCCAGCCGTGCAGGCGGAAACACCAGTCGGCGGCGGCGAAGGCAGGCCGGCGGTGAAGACGTGGACGCCCATGAACGGTGGTGTGACCAACCAACCATATAGGCGAGGGCACCAGTCGGCGGCGACGGAGGCAGGCCGGCGGTGAAGTCGTAGACGCCCAACAGCGGCGGCATAATAGGCCAGCCGTGTAGGCGGAGGCACCAGTCGGCGGCGACGGAGGCAGGCCGGCGGTGAAGTCGTAGACGCCCAACAGCGGCGGCATAATAGGCCAGCCGTGTAGGCGGAGGCACCACTCGGCGGCGACGGAGGCAGGCCGGCGGTGAAGTCGTAGACGCCCAACAGCGGCGGCATAATAGGCCAGCCGTGTAGGCGGAGGCACCACTCGGCGGCGACGGAGGCAAGCCGGCGGTGAAGTCGTAGACGCCCAACAGCGGCGGCATAATAGGCCAGCCGTGTAGGCGGAGGCACCACTCGGCGGCGACGGAGGCAGGCCGGCGGTGATGTTCTGACTGATCCATTCCTGGAGCGTAAGAGATAAGCTTAAAGCCATGAATCCATTTTATGCATATCTGGATCTGGATCCTGCAGAACAAACATATAGGATGAGTAGTATCTGATATAAATATAATACTCGAGAAAAAATCAAGTATTTTAAAATATTTATAAATATGTATTTCTCCTCTTGTCAATTTTGATTTCCCCGAGCAGATGATTCTGTACGTTTAAACACTCTGCCCGACTAGTCATAGTCCCCAAGCATCGGGAGTCGGCCTAGGCATTTCCCAAACATGCATATGAGTGACATGAGTTCGTCATTAATGGAACAAAGTTTCACGGATCAGAATTTACTACTTAGGTACTTTTGCAATTATTAAGAGCAGAAAATAAATTTATCTTATCTCTATGCTTTTGATTTATTCCGAATAATACTTAGCACCTTGCGTTACTCGGTCCATCCAACGAGCCCCCGGGTGCTAGGAATCGGCCCAAAGGCAACCATCCATTGGCAAACCAAACGGAAAGCATAGGAAGATAGAACTCCATAACTCGATAGGTACTTTTGTACTCAGATTATGTCGCAAGCAATCAAGATAAATATTATAAAAATTGTTTAAAAAATATGATATAACATCAATAGCCCCCGACTCACTAGTCAACGGCGAACCAGTTGATGTAGTGAGGCAAAGGAAAAGACAAAATATCATATAAAGAATAAAATAAATGATGACTTAGCTTTGTCGTGTTCCCTCGATGACAGCAGAAGTAGCCGATGTGGGAATAAAGCAGTCCATCAATGGTGACAAAAACACCAGTCGGCGCCAGTGGAACCAAGCCAGTGGTGTAGATGATGAAGCCCATTAACAGCGGCGAAGTCCGCCAACCGTATAGGCAAAAACACCAGTCGGCGGCGGCGAAGGCAAGCCGGCGGTGAAGTCGTAGACGCCCAACAGCGGCGGCATAATAGGCCAGCCGTGTAGGCGGAGGCACCACCCGGCGGCGACGGAGGCAGGCCGGCGGTGAAGTCGTAGACGCCCAACAGCGGCGGCATAATAGGCCAGCCGTGTAGGCGGAGGCACCAATCGGCGGCGACGGAGGCAGGCCGGCGGTGAAGTCGTAGACGCCCAACAGCGGCGGCATGATAGGCCAGCCGTGTAGGCGGAGGCACCACTCGGCGGCGACGGAGGCAGGCCGGTGGTGAAGACGTGGACGCCCATGAACGGTGGTGTGACCAACCAACCGTATAGGCGAGGACACCAGTCGGCGGCGACGGAGGTAGGCCGGCAGTGAAGTCATAGACGCCCAACAGCGGCGGCATAATAGGCCAGCCGTGTAGGCGGAGGCACCACTCGGCGGCGACGGAGGCAGGCCGGCGGTGAAGTCGTAGACGCCCAACAGCGGCGGCATAATAGGCCAGCCGTGTAGGCGGAGGCACCACTCGGCGGCGACGGAGGCAGGCCGGCGGTGAAGTCGTAGACGCCCAACAGCGGCGGCATAATAGGCCAGCCGTGCAGGCGGAGGCACCAGTCGGCGGCGACGAAGGCCAGCCGGTCGGTAAAGACGTGGACGCCCATGAACGGTGGTGTGACCAACCAACCGTATAGGCGAGGACACCAGTCGGCGGCGACGGAGGCAGGCCGGCGGTGAAGTCGTAGACGCCCAACAGCGGCGGCATAATAGGCCAGCCGTGTAGGCGGAGGCACCACTCGGCGGCGACGGAGGCGGGCCGGCGGTGAAGTCGTAGACGCCCAACAGCAGCGGCATAATAGGCCAGCCGTGTAGGCGGAGGCACCACTCGGCGGCTACGGAGGCAAGCCGGCGGTGAAGTCGTAGACGCCCAACAGCGGCGGCATAATAGGCCAGCCGTGTAGGCGGAGGCACCACTCGGCGGCAACGGAGGCAAGCCGGCGGTGAAGTCGTAGACGCCCAACAGCGGCCGCATAATAGGCCAGCCGTGCAGGCGGAGGCACCACTCGGCGGCGACGGAGGCAAGCCGGCGGTGAAGTCGTAGACGCCCAACAGCGGCGGCGACGAAGGCCAGCCGGTCGGTAAAGACGTGGACGCCCATGAACGGTGGTGTGACCAACCAACCGTATAGGCGAGGACACCAGTCGGCGGCGACGGAGGCAGGCCGGCGGTGAAGTCGTAGACACCCAACAGCGGCGGCATAATAGGCCAGCCGTGTAGGCGGAGGCACCACTCGGCGGCGACGGAGGCGGGCCGGCGGTGAAGTCGTAGACGCCCAACAGCAGCGGCATAATAGGCCAGCCATGTAGGCGGAGGCACCACTCGGCGGCAACGGAGGCAAGCCGGCGGTGAAGTCGTAGACGCCCAACAGCGGCAGCATAATAGGCCAGCCGTGTAGGCGGAGGCACCACTCGGCGGCAACGGAGGCAGGCCGGCGGTGAAGTCGTAGACGCCCAACAACGGCGGCATAATAGGCCAGCCGTGTAGGCGGAGGCACCACTCGGCGGCAACGGAGGCAGGCCGGCGGTGAAGTCGTTGACGCCCAACAGCAGCGGCATAATAGGCCAGCCATGCAGACGAAAACACCAGTCGGCAAGAGTAGTGCCGCGGCGTTACATGCAAACAGCAGAAAATACCAAGAGAGATTAATCTGACATTTAGAGATCAATCTAATAAACAACAATAAGTTGAAAAGGAAAAAACCCGGCGAAGTCGGAGATTAAAAGGAAAAAACTCGCCGAGATTGATCTCTTCGACTGACTCCGAGACGGAGCGGAGGAGGCGGAGGTCGCAGTCGCGGGCGGCGTTGGTGTCCATCAGCACGACGCAGGACGGCAGGAAGGCATCGGCGTGGCTGCAGCCGTCTCCTATGCATCCGATTAGATCGGTTTTGGCATGCTTCGTGTTTGTAGATCCATCTTGCAACACCATGGCATCCTCGTTGGGTAGATTGGACCAGTAGGCTTGGTGGTGGACGAGGACGACCATCAAATCCGTCGAACTGTCGTTGCCCCGTCGTTGCCGTCGTGCTGATGCGAACAAGATCAGGCAGAGAATAGCAGCGACGATTCGTCTTGTTGAAGTCGTCGGCGGCGAGGAATCAAGGAGCTCCCAAAGCGAAGACGAAGCCGGCGACTCATAAAGTTGATTCCATCGCACTCGTCGTCAGGAAACTCGGCGTTTACCCCTACCTGGCGCGCCAACTGTCGAAACATGGATTCGGCAATAATAAAAGGGGGTAGCGCACGAGACCTAAAAGTGGATGGATGCGGAGACAAAGGATTTAGACAGGTTCAGGCCCTCTCAATGAGAGGTAATACCCTACTCCTGTTTGGGGATTTGAATCCGCCGGGTGTGTATTGATCTGATGATCAGGTTGTCTCCTGCCCCTAGAGGGGGCTCCCTGCCCTCCTTATATAGGTTGGGGGGCAGGGTTACAAGATAGAAACCTTAACCAATACGGTATCGGTTTCCTAAATCTACTTTACAATCTTATCAAACCAGGACTTTAGGCCGTTCCATAATATACAGGGAAACGTAATACCCAAGTCATGATCTGTTACATATTTCATATATATAAGTTATCCCCTATAACTAGTCGGATAACCATGCCGTGTGGGTATGGGGTACCCATAATCTCCACAAAACTCAACCTATAATTCTAGGGACGTAAAGTGGACTTTTTGCTGCTCAGTTTGGTGGGTGCTGAGTGCTGACTGACTATGTTGAGCTGAGTTGAACTACTTGGAACAATCTCATCAGTAATCACATTTATCTAGGCTATAACAATATGAAATTGGAAGTTCCATCTCAAAAAATGGCATGGGAATTGATTAGCCGTTTGGAAGCTTTCATTAATCGCGGAGGGCGTAGATAAAGAAAAAACACAACATGCTAAATCTAAGCAGAATCTTTATTAGAATCGAAGAGCTCGACAAATTCAGTAGCGCCCATTTGCACTTCAGCACTTATGTTCATCAGCAAGACAGTAACTGTGTTCTATGAAGAGAACGACATGCATGCTCAAGTCTGTTGGTAATGTGAAGTGTTTATTCAGCAACAGCACTCTCCGCGCAAGATTGCAGCTCCGCTACGAGCTGCACACAAGGTGTTCGACGGAATGGCACAACCAACCAAAAGCAAAAGGCACCAACCTCTACGGAAGCTTCGACGAGCGGCCTCAGTCGCGGAGCACGACGGCCGGGTCCTTGGACGTCGCGACGTCGTCTTCTTCCCCGGCGTGGTCAGGCTGGGCGGCGGCACCGGAGGCGGAGCCGTGGTGGGTGGTGTCGTCCATGGCCTCCTGGGCGCGGTCGAGGTAGGGCTTGAAGCCGACGCGGAAGGAGAGGTAGCCGAAGGCGGCGGCGCCCAGCACCACCAGGCCCGACCGCATCGCGTTCTGCCGCGCCCGGCTCCTGCCGCCGAGCGCGCCTCTCATCGCGATTCTTTCCTCCCTCCCTTCTCTCTCGTGTGCGCTTCGTTGGAGTGGCGGATTCGAGACTCACTGGAAGTGATTCCGCTTTGTGAATCGTAGCTGACTAGCTGTTGCTGAAGGGACAGATCACTTCGCTTCGTCGATGTTTTTTTACCTGCGCGGCAGATGATCCAGCATTGAAATTGTAGATGGAAAAGGAATTTAAAAGGCATTGAAATTGAAGGAAAAGGGTTAGATATAAAATGCAGAAAAAAATGGAAAAGGATTAAATAAAATGCAGAATAAAAAAACTGTTGCTGCCCAGGATCGAACTGGAGACCTTCAGTGTGTAAGACTGACGTGATAACCACTACACCACAGCAACTTTTAATGTTATATTCACTTGATTCATTATAAATACAATTTATGAATTTTTGAAAGAACAAAAACTGATAATACCAAGTGGAGCAGAGTGCAAACGTGGTGTTAAAACGAAGAAACATGAAAAATGCTAGGAATATATTTTTAGGATGTGGTTGGAACTTACACCTCTACACAGTGGCTAGGTCTTGGCAGCATTCTGTCAACCGAGCTATGTACTCCCTCTCTCTCAAAAACTTGGTTGTATAAAGGTGAAGAAAAAGAAAAGAGTAATAAAAAATATTATATTTTGAATTAGTAGTTGGAGCTTTTGTTGTCTTAACTACTCAACTCTACAAATTAAAATGCCGTAAGTATACTGATCGTATCAGTAATTTCCAAATTTAAGATAGACAAAACACAAAGGAAAAAGTACGAATTACCCTCCGAACAATCGTGTTAGTACGAATTACCCCCTAAACCACAAAACTGGACATTTAAAACCCTAAACTACTTATACCGGACGAATTACCCCCCTAACTCACTCCGAAGCGGTTTTAGTCCGATGTGACGCACACATGGTAATCCAGTCAGTAATACCAAATACAAAAATTTGTAGGGCCCACATGTCATATGGCTTTCTAGTTCCTCAATCCTCACCCTATCCTCGCTGAAGCATGTGTTGGCGGCGAGGGCAGTCTCCATTAGCGCTCACGCTAAAGGAAGGCAGGGCCGGGTAGGTGTAGGCAGGAACGAGCTAGAGGTGGCGGCGATGGTCGCGCTTGACCCCTCAAGCCACGCTTCCACGAGCCGGCGACGACGGTGGCGGCAACGGCGGCGGCTTCCATCAGCTGCAACCTTCTACCTATTTTAACACATAAGAAATTAATTACATGTACTAACTAACAACTCATTAAACCATACGACTACTTTAATATCTCTACTAACATTTAACAATGACAAATGTTAACAAACCATACTTACTAACTGTCGGTGACATGGGATCGGGGGTATCGTGACTAGAGGCTTGGGCAGCCGCGGTCACCCACGTGGCCTGACCCCCTCGGGGGGGTCGGGCCCGAGGGAGACTTGGCCACCCCCTCCTCTGTCTCCCCGAGGGGTCGGGCCGCTCCTGTTTCGGCCCCGAGGGCTGGGGCGCCCCGACCCCCTGTGGTATTGGCGCCACGTGTGTGGGTTAGGTGGGCACAGCGGCGCTCACCTAACCGCATTTATTGCGGGATGAACAAGCGCGCCACGCCGCATTTAATGCGGCATGGCGCACGCATATCCGGTCCGTGACCGGTCGCAGTGTGTGACCGGTCACAGACCGGTCAGATCGCGGGTTAGATGGCAGCAGGCAGCCTGTCATACGCCTCGCCCCGTCCCGTCGGAATGATGAGAGCCTCTTGGCACTCATCCCTAGCTGGAGCCGGCGTGGTAACTCCTGGGATTAGCACGTCAGTCCCGGCTCGATTCATGCCAGGCTTCATCGCAACCATTGCAAGGAAGGCACTGTATGAAGAAGGGCAGGTGTGTGGCATGCCGAACTGACGCGTAGTGGACAAGAATGACCGGTCTGTCACTGGTCCGACGCCGGTCACGTCATCAGCAGACAACCGTGCTCTCATATTGCATCAGCTTCCGGCGGAGTGGAGGCAGGTATGACCCATCCCATCGGAGGGTCATTCGAACAGCGGCCATTGCAAATCTCCGCCGGAAGATGAAGAAATGACAGGGTGATCCCCTGTGTCTGACAAGTGACGGCGTTGGGCATCATTCAAAGACAGGCGTTGATTCAGCTTCAAGGCGGAGGCGCGTGTCAAGATTTGGTCAAGATAGGGTGGGTCTCCACCCAAAGGAAGAGTAGTTAGAAGTGGTGCATGTGGTATCCCCTTGAAATATAAAAGGAGGACCTTGCCCACGAGAAGAGGGGGAGAAAAAAGGAAAGAGAAGAAAAAGAGGAGGAAAAGGAGGAGGAAAAAGGAGGGGTTCTAGAGCTGGAACTCTCTTGCTTGCCGGCTCTCTGTAACTTTTTCTCACACATGCCCACCAGAACACAGGAGTAGGGTATTACGCTTCCCAGCGGCCCGAACCTGTCTACATCGCCCGTGTCTCGTGCGTTTGCTCTCTCGCGTACATTCCACAGATCGAGGGTGAAGAACCTCACTCAGCGCCCCCGGCCGAACCGGCAAAGGGGGGCCTGCGCGGTCTCCCGGTGAGGAGCCTCACGCTCCGTCATCTGGCGCGCCAGGTAGGGGGCGCGTGTGTTTTTCGGGCCCTCGTCCTCTTTCGTGTGCGCCAAGTTTCTCCCGCTCAGCCCAATGGCCGAACGGGTAGTGGCGCACAACCTCTCTCCGAGCGCTAGCGGTGACGACAGGGAGCGGAACCCGCGCCGTCGAGCTCGTACTCCACCGTCTCCCTCTCGCCGAAGTCTTGGGCGGGAGGAGGCGCTCGAGGGGATCGAAAGATCCGCGACTTCGCCACCCACGGGTGATGGAGAAGGACGGCGAGACGGGGAGCGTCGCCTCCTCGTCTACGGCGATGGCAGCACGCCCCAGGGCGCGCTCCAGGCTGCGGGCGCGCTCCTGCGTCACCCGCCCGTCGTCCCCGATCCAGAGACTCCAGCTCGACGTTGGCTGGATGATGTGGCTAACTTGGTCATGACGGCGCAGCAGCGCCTAGGCGCCGGCGGGCGGTCCTACGCCCCCAAGGCCTCTGGCGCTGCTACCACCGGCTCCGTGTCGTCGAGGCGGAGGGCGCGGCGAAAGGCGGCCGTTACCCGCCGTTCGTCTGCTATTCCCTCGTCGACGCCTCCGACCCAAGAAGATGTGCGTGGGGGGCCGGATGCCCGCCTCAATATTGAGCGTCGACGCAATGGTCGTCGTGCTGCCCACGCAACGGAGGGCGCTTCCTCGTCCGGAGCGCCACTTCAGTTTGGGCATGGGGGCCAGCCTCCCATGTCCCCGGTTGGCGGTGCCGGCTGTCGAGCCTTTGTGGCGAGCCTTCGGAACGTCCGTTGGCCCCCAAGGTTCCGGCCCACCATCACCGAAAAATACGACGGAAGCGTCAACCCCGCCGAGTTTCTCCAGATCTATACGACCGGGATTGAGGCTGCTGGGGGTGACGACAGGGTCATGGCGAATTTCTTCCCCATGGTCCTAAAAGGTCAGGCGTGGGGTTGGCTGATGAACTTGTCACCCGCGTCGGTACACTCTTGGGAGGATTTGTGCCAGCAGTTCACCATGAACTTCCAGGGCACATATCCGCGCCCAGGTGAAGAAGCGGACTTGCACGCGGTACAGCGAGGGGATGATGAGTCTCTTCGCTCGTACATTCAGCGGTTCTGTCAAGTCCGCAACACTATACCGTGCATCCCCGCACACGCAGTGATCTATGCGTTAAGGGGGGGCGTGCGGCACAATCGCATGCTCGAAAAGATCGCCTCCAAGGAGCCCCAGACCACCGCGGAGCTTTTTCAGCTTGCGGACTGTGTGGCTCGCAAGGAGGAGGCCTGGACCTGGAACTCCTCCGGTTCCGGTGTGGCAGCTCCGGCCGCCCCCGGGTCCGCTGCTCGATCAGGGCGGCGGGACAGGAGGAGGAAGAAGAGGTCGGCCCTTTCCGACGACGAGGGGCACGTCCTCGCCGTCGAGGGCGCTTCGCGGGCCACCCGAAAGGGGAGGCTTGCGAGCGACAGAAAGAAGGAGGCCGGCGCTCCCAGCAGGGAGCGCCCGACCGGCAAGTGGTGCTCCGTGCACAACACTTCCCTCCACGACCTCGCGGACTGCCGCGCGGTCAAAAGTTTGGCTGAGCAGACGAGGAAGTGGGAGGAGGAGAGGAGACAGGAGCGCCGTGAGGGCAAGGCCCCGGCGGCCCCCGCCGGCAACCGGCGAGGTGAGGCCAAGCAGAAGGCCCCCGCCGAGGATGTCGACGATGGCGACGATAACCTGGGGTTCCAGGAGCCTCAGGCCACGGTCGCCACCGTTGATGGGGGAGCGTGCGCTCACGTTTCTCGCCGGAGCCTCAAGGCCATGAAGCGAGAGCTTCTGGCCGCGGCCCCTACCCATGAGGCGACGCGGCGGGCGCGATGGTCGGAGGTGGCCCTCACCTTCGACCAGACGGACCACCCGCCGTGCGTTGCCCGGGGAGGACAGATCGCGATGGTGGTTTCCCCCACCATTTGCAATGTGAAGTTGGGGCGTGCCCTCATTGACGGGGGTGCAGCCCTCAACATCCTTTCTCCCGCAGCCTTTGACGCCATCAAGGCCCCGGGGATGGTGCTCCGGCCGTCCCAGCCAATCATCGGTGTGACGCCGGGGCACACTTGGCCGCTAGGTCATATCGACCTCCCGGTCACCTTTGGTGGTTCCGCCAATTTCCGCACGGAGCGGGTGAACTTTGATGTGGCGGACCTCAGTCTGCCCTACAACGCGGTCCTGGGGAGACCCGCGTTGGTGAAGTTCATGGCGGCAGTCCACTACGCCTATCTCCAGATGAAGATGCCGGGCCCTGGTGGCCCCATCACCGTCCATGGCGACCTCCAAGTCGCGCTTGCTTGTATGGAGCAGCGTTCGGACCAGCTCGCCGCGGCGTCCAAGCCCGAGGGTGGCGACGAGAGGCTCAGCGCCCCCGTCCCGGCTGCCCCGAGGCAGCGGATGGTCACGTGCGACGAGGTCCCGGTCAAGGAGGTTGCCCTGGGCGACGGCCCGTCCAAGACCACATGAATCGGTGGTCTTCTGGACGACAAATAGGAAGACGCGCTCGTCTCCTTCCTGCGGGCAAACGCCGACGTCTTTGCCTGGAGACCGGCGGACATGCCCGGGGTCCCCAGGGAGGTGATTGAGCACCGTCTCGCCGTGCGGCCGGGCGCAAGGCCGGTCCGGCAGAAAGTGCGGCGGCAGGCCCCGGAACGTCAAGCCTTCATCCGCGAGGAGGTGGCGCGACTTCTGGAGGCCGGATTCATCTGTGAGGTCATCCATCCGGAGTGGCTGGCGAACCCGGTCGTCGTCCCCAAGGCGAACGGCAAGCTTCAGATGTGCATCGACTACACCGACCTCAACAAGGCATGTCCTAAGGACCCTTACCCCTTACCACGTATAGATCAGATTGTCGACTCCACCGCGGGGTGCGACCTTTTGTGTTTTCTAGATGCATACTCTGGTTATCATCAGATTCGCATGGTTAG
Source organism: Oryza sativa Japonica Group (assembly GCF_034140825.1). Taxonomy (NCBI): domain Eukaryota; kingdom Viridiplantae; phylum Streptophyta; class Magnoliopsida; order Poales; family Poaceae; genus Oryza; species Oryza sativa. Next base: position 26,559,143 of record NC_089039.1, read on the forward strand.
GGAGGATGAGGAAAAAACTGCATTCATCACCCCCATAGGAACTTATTGTTATACGACAATGCCCTTCGGGTTAAAGAATGCAGGTTCTACTTTTCAACGTACTACTCGAATTTCTTTGGGTAGCCAGTTAGGACGCAACGTTGAGGCTTATGTTGATGACTTGGTTGTGAAGACGCGCAACCAAGAGACCTTACTCTTGGATCTAGCGGAAACTTTCGAAAGTCTCCGCTCCGCCCGCATAAAGCTGAACCCCGACAAGTGCGTGTTCGGCGTGCCTGCGGGCAAGCTTCTCGGGTTTTTGGTCACTGCCCGAGGCATCGAGGCCAACCCCGAGAAGATACGAGCTATAGAGCGAATGCGCCCCCCCAGCAAACTTAGGGATGTGCAATGCGTCACCGTCTGCATGGCCGCCCTAAGTCGGTTCATATCGAGGCTGGGAGAGAAGGCGCTACCCCTGTTTAAGCTCCTCAAACGTTCCGGGCCGTTTACCTGGACGGAGGAGGCTGAACGGGCCCTCTCTCAGTTGAAGGCGTACCTCAGTTCTCCCCCGGTCCTGGTCGCCCCGAAACCAGATGAACCGTTGCTACTTTACCTGGCGGCAACCCCGCAGGTGGTCAGCGCGGCGTTGGTCGTGGAGCGCGACGAGGACAACCCTCGCTCCGCGCACCCCCACCCTGTGTCGGTTCGACCCGGGAGAGAGCAGGGAGGAGAGGCCCCCGAGCCGAACGGCGGCCCGAGGCCCCCGACGGCCGGAGCTGGCCCTCTGCCCGCTTGTCCGACGTTGCCAGGCGCCCCCGACCCACAGGATGGCCCCGGGGCCACTGCGGGAAGGCCGCGCCCGTTGCCCTCCGACCCCGAGGTCGACGACACAGAAGCCGAGTGCGCCCCGCGCGGCCTCTCGGACGAAAAGCGCCCTGGAGATGCGGCCCCTGACGAAGGGGATCGGCCCCGCCGAAAGGTGCAGCGGCCCGTCTATTTCGTTAGCGAGGCCCTCCGGGACGCCAAGACCTGATACCCTCAGGCCCAGAAGATGCTTTACGCTATTCTGATGGCTTCGAGGAAGTTGCGCCATTATTTTCAGGCGCATCGGGTCTCGGTGGTTACGTCTTACCCCCTCGGCCAAATCTTGCATAACCGAGAGGGTACTGGACGGGTGGTGAAATGGGCAATAGAACTCTCTGAGTTCGATTTGCACTTTGAACCACGCCACGCGATCAAGAGCCAGGCCCTCGCCGACTTTGTGGCAGAGTGGACCCCAGCTCCCGAGCCCGTCTCCGTCCCCGAGGCCAGCTCGGGCCCCTCGCAGCTGCCTCACACCGCCTACTGGGTGATGCAGTTCAACGGGTCCTTGTCTCTTCAGGGTGCCGGTGCGGGAGTCACATTGACCTCACCGAGCGGAGACGTCCTCAGATACCTGGTCCGCCTCGACTTTCGGGCGACCAACAATATGGCACAGTACGAGGGACTCCTTGCGGGACTCAGGGTGGCAGCTGGACTGGGGATCCGCCGCCTCCTGGTGTTAGGCGACTCCCAACTGGTCGTTAACCAGGTCTGTAAGGGGTACCGGTGCTCTGACCCGCAGATGGACGCTTACGTGCGTCAGGTGCGGCGTATGGAGCGCCATTTCGACGGGATAGAGCTTCGGCACGTTCCCAGACGGGATAACGCGGTCGCCGACGAGCTCTCAAGGCTCGCTTCCTCGCGAGCCCAGACCACCCCGGGCACTTTTGAAGAAAGGCTTGCCCAGCCGTCGGCGCGACCCGACTGTCACGCCCAGAAATTCTCGAACCAGAATTTCTAAGCTGAATGTGCATTAAATCCCTGTCCAGGACCAGCCAGGGTACACAAACGACAATTGTTGACATACAGATCCACGTCTTACAAAAATAGAAAAGATTACAAATGCAGCGGAAAAGATAAAAGCGAGCTAAACCGGGAAGCTTGACTTCAGCAGCGGGCGACTCCACTCCACAGGCAATCCTTGACGGCAGCGACGAAACCAACTTTGACAAAACAGCTCCAACTAGGAAGATCTTCAGCTCTGGTGTGGGGGAAAAGAGAGCAAGACTGAGTACTACCCACTGTACTCAGCAAGTCATACCGGAAGAGGAGGTATGATGCAAGATATAACCAAAGGAAGCTAGAGGTTCTTTTGCATAAAGCTAGCATTTAAAAACGGTAGTTGAAGGCAGTAAAACAGTTGTAGTAATTAATCAACATTAACCAAACACTGTCCAACGCTACACCACGTTGCAACAGGCCCAACCAACCACCTGAACTACACCAGTTCATTAAGCTAAACTAGGGGTGAGACTAATCACGGTGAATCTGGTTGATCGCCCATAACCGCGGGCACGGCTATTCGAATAGTTTTACTCTGGCCAGAGGTGTACAACTGTACCCACAAGACACGATTCCACACATGTCGCCATGCCCCGAAGTATCACCATGATACTGCAAAGGGGGAAATCGTGACAAGACCCTCCACATAACCCTCCCCTAACCATCCACACCACGCTAAGGTTTCACCCCCACTCCTCAAAAGGCAGTGGGCGGTCCCCTCTTGCGCCGCGGTGAATCCGGCAGCTGGACAACCGGACACCCCGGCCGACCCAACTCCATCACGCCCACCCTCGCCACCGGTGCCTAGGAAAGGGTCGAGCTATACTTCAGATCAAGCAGTTACCCACTCCCGCTTGTGGTAAGCACGGTAAGTCTCCCAGGGTTTCCCGTGAACCGGTCCTTAACTGCCATGGGTGCGACCAGCAAAACCATGCACCCACAGCCCACCATTCAGTGTATTTTAATTAACTCACACCATTGCGGTGGCACCAATCCAAAGCTATGCTCATAGTCAAAGTCTATGTAATAATGTGATCCCCATGTGTGTGCTAGTTGAACTAAGCATGGCTAAGTATTTCCTAAACCAACATCTAGTCATTTTGATACCCAAGTTATCAATGGCATAAGGTAAACAATAAATGGCTGAGTATTAGGACCTATCCCACATGACATTGTAAAAGGATGCAACATTTAATAGAAATGCGGGATATTTGTAAATTGGGTACAATATGATCAAACGTATTGCATGACTTGCCTTGCTCTCGAACTGATGAGACCTCAGCAACGTCTTCGAGAAACCGCGGATCGACGAAACGGCCGAAGCCTACGCGACAAACAAAGCACACAAGCAAAACATGCTATAAGACTACAGAAACAGGAAACAAAACCATTTTTAATGGATTCTTTGCATTTTTCTTGATTTACTGAGACTTGAATGGACTTAAACGGAGCTCGGATGAATTACTTATGAATTTTAGAAGATAAACTGTGTTTTTACTAATAAAGAAAAGTCCTTAATCAATTTATTGCGCAATAAAGCCCAGGGCTGACGTCAGCGGAAGGGGGGGCGGCGCCGACAGGCGGGGCCCGCATGTCAGCGGTTCAAGAGAGAGGAAGGGGGCGCCGGCAAGCGGGCCCCATGGGTCAGCGGCACAAGGTGGCCGGTCCACCGTGGACCGGGACCACGCGGGGGGGGGGGGGGGCCACCGCCGGTCCCCGGGCCCGACGGTCCGGATCGGCCGGGAGGCCGATCGGACGGCACGGCGGCGGCTAGGCACGGCTCGGCTCGGCTTCAAAACCGGCCGGCCGGCCATGGCAACCGGCGGCGACACGCACGGTCGCCGGCGACGGCAATCGGCGGCGCGGGAAGCGACGGCGGACGGGGCGAAAAGCGGCGGCAGCGGCTGAAGGCGACGGCGCACGCGCGAAGGACGGCGGCGCACACGGGAGAGAGGGAAAAAGGGGAGCGGAGGGGAGCCTCACCGGTGAGCACGGCGACCAAAGCGGAGGATGAAAGGCGGCGGCGATGACCGGCGACGCGGAGGCACGGACGGCGGCGGCGACACCCTAGGAGAAGATGGAGAGGCGTTAGGAGAGGAGACGACGACCACGGCGGCTTGAATTGCCGGCCGGAGATGGAGGGGAGGGAAGAACTCACCGGCTCGCGAGGGGAGAAGCGCTCCGGCGGGATTCCGGCGACGCGAGGCGGCGGCCGGGAAAGCTCTTGCGGCGGCGAAGCTAACGGCGGCGGCGGTTTGGCGCGGCGGCGACTCTAGCGGCGGCGGCTCGCGGCCGAAGGCGGCGGCAAGCGGCGGAGCTCGGGTGTGACGGCGCGGGCGCGGTAGGGGGCGTGGGAGAGGACGGCAAATGGGGGAAACGAGGGAGGGGACTCGGGGGAGTGCTTTTATGGGCGAGGGAGGGGAGGACGTGGCCGGGAACCCTCCCGATTTGGCCGGCGACGTGGGGAGGAGAGAGAGAGAGAGGTGGATTCAAATCGATTCCCGCCCATTTGCGGGCGCGCATGCGGGCCGGGAGATGCGGGGGAGAGGGCGGCGACGTGGGCGCGAGGTGCGGGCGGAGTGGGGCGCGGAGAACGGCGGGAAACGGCAGCGGCGACGAGGGCGGTTTCGACGGCAGCAGCGGTTGCCGGAGGAAGGAGACGACCGACAGGTGGGGCCCACCTGTCGGCGTCCCGAGAGAGGAGGGAGGGGCGGCTTGGGCCGGCCCAACAAAGGGGAGGCCGGGCGCGGGAGGGAGTGGGCCGACGGCCCAACAGAGAAAGAAGGAAAAGAAAAAGAAAAGGAAGAAAGGATTTTTCCTGGGATTAAAAATTGCACTTTGGTGATTTTTAATTGGTAAAAATTATTTCCAAGGCTCTGAAAATTCCACTAAAAATCCTGTTAATATATTGTGACATGTGGAACCCAAGAAAAATCCCACAATGCCAATTCCAATTATTAATTGCATTTATTAATTAGGGAATTAGCTCTAGGTTAATTAAGATAATTTCTTCGGACGATTTATTTAGCCAATTTTTAAAGCAAGGAGAGGGGGAAACTTCAGGGCGTGACAAACCTACCCCCCTTAAACGGAATCTCGACCCCGAGATTCGGAAGGGCTGGCGAAGAGGTGCGGGTGGGTGGCCTTCAACTCATCTTCTCTTTCCCAAGTGGCCTCTTCCTCTGAGTGGTGGCTCCACTGAACCTTGCAGAATCTTATTACTTTGTTTCTGGTCTTTCTCTCGCTGGTTTCGAGGATACGAGTTGGCTTCTCCACATACGTCAAGTCTTCCTGAATTTCGATGTGATCCGGACTTGCCTGTTCCTCAGGAACTCTCAAACATTTTTTCAACTGAGAGACGTGGAACACATTGTGGATGCCAAGCATGTTGGAGGGAAGTTCGAGCTGGTAAGCAACTTCACCTCTACGTTCCAAGATCCTGTATGGTCCCACAAAGCGTGGTGCCAACTTTCCTTTGGTTTGGAAGCGATGTACTCCCCTGAGCGGAGTGACACGGAGATACACATAATCCCCTGTTTCGAAAGCGAGCTCCCTTCGGCGGTTGTCTGCATAGCTTTTCTGCCGAGATTGCGCGATTCTCAATCTTTCCCTGACAGCTCTGACTTTCTCTTCTGCCTCATTTAAAACTTCTGTACCAAACAACTGGCGTTCCCCTGTCTGATCCCAGAAGAGCGGAGTACGACACCTTCGTCCATACAGTGCTTCAAACGGTGCCATCTGCAGACTAGCTTGGTAACTGTTGTTGTACGAGAACTCAGCATACGGTAAGCTTTTGTCCCATGCTCCACCAAAGTCAAGCGCACAGGCTCTCAACATATCCTCTAGTATTTGATTGACTCGCTCGGTCTGGCCATCTGTTTGTGGATGGTAAGCAGTGCTGAAGTTTAGACGGGTTCCCAATTCTTCTTGCAATTTCTGCCAGAACTTTGAAGTGAATTGACTTCCTCGATCAGACACGATCTTCTTAGGTACACCATGTAAACACATGATTCTTGCCAGATAGAGTTCTGCTAATTTCTTCCCTGAGTAGGTAGTGTGCACCGGAATGAAGTGAGCCATTTTGGTGAGTCGGTCAACGACTACCCAAATAGAATCATGCCCCGATGACGTCCTGGGCAAACCGGTGATGAAATCCATTCCGATTTCTTCCCACTTCCATTCTGGAATCTGAAGTGGCTGTAGCAAACCTGCTGGCCTTTGGTGTTCTGCCTTTACTCGTTGACAGACGTCGCAGAGTGCTACGAATTCAGCTATTTCCCTTCTCATGCTGACCCACCAGAACTTTTCTTTGAGGTCTTGGTACATTTTGGTACTGCCGGGATGAATGGAATATTGAGTTTGATGAGCCTCGGTTAGTATTAGGTCTTTTAATTCCTTGTTTTCGGGTACACACAATCTTTCTCCCATCCAGATTGTTCCTTGTTCGTCCTCAACAAAACCTCGGGCTTTTCCAACCCTCATGTTCTTTTTGAGCTCTGCTATTTCAGGATCACTTGCTTGAGCTATGCGAACCTGCTCCACCAGTGTGGGCTGTGCCTCTAGGGCAGCCACGAATCCGTGCTCAACTATACCAAGGTTCAAATGTCCCAAATCACGTTGAACCTCACAGCATAGTTCCTCTACCCATGCGACGTTGCAGTGACTCTTCCTGCTCAAGGCATCTGCAACCACATTAGCCTTGCCGGGATGATAATGTATTCCCATATCATAATCCTTGATCAGCTCCAACCATCTTCGCTGTCTAAGATTCAAATCAGGTTGAGTAAAGATGTACTTTAGACTTTTGTGATCTGTATATACCTCACAACGGTTACCGATGAGATAGTGCCGCCAAATCTTTAAAGCATGAACAACTGCGGCTAATTCCAGATCATGCGTCGGGTAGTTGCCTTCATGAGGACGCAACTGCCGTGAAGCATAAGAAACCACTTTGCCATCCTGCATCAACACACATCCTAGCCCCTGGCGAGATGCATCACAATAGACCTGGAAATCTTTCGTCTGATCAGGCAGGATTAAGACTGGTGCAGACACCAACCGTCGTTTGAGTTCTTCAAAACTCCTATTGCATTCAGCAGACCAGATAAACTTTTCTTCCTTCTTCAATAGCTGTGTCATTGGCTTAGCAATTTTAGAGAAGTTCTCAATGAACCGGCGGTAATAGCCCGCAAGTCCTAAGAAACTCCGAACCTGAGTGACTGTCCTTGGTGGGGTCCATTTGGTAACTGACTCCACATTTGCTGGATCCACAGCTACTCCTTGAGCATTCACGATGTGACCGAGAAACTGAACTTCCTTAAGCCAGAAGTCGCACTTGCTGAACTTGGCATATAGTTGGTGCTCTTTTAACTTTTCAAGTACCAGCCGAAGATGCTGCTCATGTTCTTCCTCGGACTTGGAGTAGATAAGTATGTCATCGATAAAAACCACGACAAACTTGTCTAGAAATTCCATAAACACCTTGTTCATCAAATTCATGAAGAAGGCAGGTGCATTAGTGAGTCCGAAAGACATAACTGTGCATTCGAACAACCCGTACCGAGTGATGAATGCTGTCTTTGGAATATCCTCTTCGCGGATCCTCAACTGGTGATAGCCTGACCGAAGGTCTATCTTAGAGAACACAGTAGCTCCTTTCAGCTGATCGAACAGATCATCAATCCTTGGCAAAGGATACTTGTTCTTGATGGTGACCTCATTGAGTGCGCGGTAGTCAACACACATCCTCTTGGTTTTGTCTTTCTTCTCCACAAAGATAACCGGAGCACCCCAAGGCGACGTGCTCGGGCGGATGTATCCCTTCTGTAACTGTTCATCAACTTGCTTCTTGACTTCCGCCAACTCGTTGGCTCCCATTCTGTAAGGCCTCTTGTGGATCGGTGCAGTTCCAGGTACCAAGTCAATCCGGAACTCGATATCCCTTTTTGGTGGCATTGTGGTCAGATCGTCCGGAAAAACCTCTGGATACTCTCTGACTATGGGAATATCCTCCAGCTTCTTAGTGGTTTTCTCCACTGCTACCTCTTGTTCTTCACCAGCAGCCTGGTTTAAACTGATCCTTGGCTTCTGCGGCACTGGGGACTGGAAGGTTACCACCTCTCCTTTTGCATTGGTCAACTTGATGGTGCGGCTGGCGCAATCAATCACTCCTCTGTGCCTTGTCAACCAATCCATTCCAAGTATGACATCTAGGTCCTTGGATTCGAGAAGAATGAGGTTGGCTGGAAAAATCGACCCTTGAATTTCAACTGTCACAGATGGGCAGTAGTGAGTTGTGGTCATGCCACCTCCAGGAGTATGAACTCGCATTGGTATCTTAAGCTTCACTAAAGATAACCCATGTGCACCAGCAAAACGCTTGGAAATGAAGGAATGGGTTGCACCAGAATCAAACAATATTACTGCCGGTGTCGAGTTGACGGGGAATGTGCCCAATATAACCTCTGGTGCTGACTGCGCCTCCTCTGCAGATGCATGATTAACACGGGCCTGAACGAACTTGGGTCCAGCACGTCTTGGCTTCGGGCACTTTCCAACCGTGTGTCCGGGTTTGTTACAATTGAAGCAGAGTTCGGGTTTTTCTACCAACCTCTTGGGCTGTTCTGGCAGAGCTGGCTGAACTGATTGAGCTGGAATCTTTAGTGAACTCGGAGTAGGGTTGAGACTGTGCTGCTCACTGTTGTTGTGGCTGCCACTATGGTGGTTCTTGTTGAAGCTACCCGGGTGGTAGGGACGGTGCTGCCGGATAATCATGGTGGAAGGTCCACCGTGATGTCCCATCGTGAACCGAGGCTTCTGACTCTTCCCCTGGGGAGTCCTGAACTGAGCTGCCTTCCTCTTACGGTTTATTTTGTTACAGTGCTCCTCCTGACGGATAGCCTTATCCACCAGCTTCTCAAAGTCCTCATAATCTCTAGAGATCAACTGGTTAGTCAATTCATCATCAAGACCAGACAGAAACTTCTCCTGCCTCTCGGCATCGGTACGCACGTCCTCAGGGGCGTAGCGCGCGAGGCGGTTGAACTCATGCAAATACTCTATAACTGTTCTGGTTCCTTGTTGCAGGGAACGGAACTCTCTCTTCTTTTGTGCCACAATTCCCTCGGGAACCTGTGCTTTATTGAAACTATGACAAAACTCTGTCCAAGTAACTTCTGCCCCAGTTGGACGGGTCACCATGTAGTTGTCCCACCAAATAGAAGCGGGACCTTGTAGCTGGTGTGTAGCAAAAGCAACCTTCTCCTGCTCGTTGCATTGCAAAAGATTCAGCTTCTTCTCAATGGCATGAAGCCAGTCGTGGGCCTCGATTGGGTTGGTGGTGCTTGAGAAAGTGGGCGGCTTGACACGAAGAAATTCTAACAGTTTGGACTGAGGAGGTGGAGGACCAAACTGCAGGTTCTGCTGCTGCAGCTGTGCTTGCTGCTGCACCTGCTGCAACACCTGATGGTACTGTTGCTGCATCTGTTGCATCATCATTGTCATCATCTGAGTCTGATTGTCCAACACCTGAGCAATTGTTGGGTTCTCGGGCGGTGGGGACGGACTGTTGTCAGATGCACCGTTGGCACGTGCTCCATTGATCGGCTCTTCGCTGCCATTGGCGTTGTTCGAGTCGCGTGAACCATTCCTTATCTCCATCTGAAGGGGATAGGTAGAAATATGAGAAAAGGAAGAAAAACAGGGGGCTCAGAAACTAATCTTGCTTATGAATTTAAGTGCAATTATCTTAATCTTGATTAAAACACTGAAAAAGAGGCACGCAACTCCTAATTGAGGCAGTCATACCACTGACACATGATATCGACCGCCGACTAACCCACAAGCAACAAACCTAAACACGAAAACTAGCAAGCAAACAGACTAAGAAGGCGATAAAGCTAAGGGCGGCGACTCTGAAGCTCGAGGCGGCGCTTGCAAACGAGGGATAGGACTGACATCTAAAGTAGACAAGGGATAGGAACCAACTCATGCTCAAATCCAAATTAAACAAAGCAAAAGAAGACTCAAATAAATAACCGAGCATGATGATTTTTATGCATAGAACATTTTTCATGAACTCAAATAAAGACACTAATGCAACTAAACAATAAATTAATGCATAGACTAGTTGCATGGAAAATGATGCGCATAACATTGCCCCCATCGAATATAGACACGACCTAATGCATAACCCCCAATAAATTCCCGACTGACTGTCGAATAAACTCCAACTAAAATTTTTCTAAAGCCCTAGACTGAGCTAATTTTTTTCTTTTTTTTAAAAAAAAAATCCGATCCGAAAGAACGACCAAGATTTTTCCCGCAAACCAAAAAGGCAAAACTCCAAATTTTCCCGAAACAATTCCAGGTGCAAAAGGGCATATGCATATGAAAAAGGGGTTCAGAGGGCTCTTAGGGTTTCCAGTTGGCTTGTCCTACGGTCAAGGTCGGCTCTGATACCAACTTGTCACGCCCAGAAATTCTCGAACCAGAATTTCTAAGCTGAATGTGCATTAAATCCCTGTCCAGGACCAGCCAGGGTACACAAACGACAATTGTTGACATACAGATCCACGTCTTACAAAAATAGAAAAGATTACAAATGCAGCGGAAAAGATAAAAGCGAGCTAAACCGGGAAGCTTGACTTCAGCAGCGGGCGACTCCACTCCACAGGCAATCCTTGACGGCAGCGACGAAACCAACTTTGACAAAACAGCTCCAACTAGGAAGATCTTCAGCTCTGGTGTGGGGGAAAAGAGAGCAAGACTGAGTACTACCCACTGTACTCAGCAAGTCATACCGGAAGAGGAGGTATGATGCAAGATATAACCAAAGGAAGCTAGAGGTTCTTTTGCATAAAGCTAGCATTTAAAAACGGTAGTTGAAGGCAGTAAAACAGTTGTAGTAATTAATCAACATTAACCAAACACTGTCCAACGCTACACCACGTTGCAACAGGCCCAACCAACCACTTGAACTACACCAGTTCATTAAGCTAAACTAGGGGTGAGACTAATCACGGTGAATCTGGTTGATCGCCCATAACCGCGGGCACGGCTATTCGAATAGTTTTACTCTGGCCAGAGGTGTACAACTGTACCCACAAGACACGATTCCACACATGTCGCCATGCCCCGAAGTATCACCATGATACTGCAAAGGGGGAAATCGTGACAAGACCCTCCACATAACCCTCCCCTAACCATCCACACCACGCTAAGGTTTCACCCCCACCCCTCAAAAGGCAGTGGGCGGTCCCCTCTTGCGCCGCGGTGAATCCGGCAGCTGGACAACCGGACACCCCGGCCGACCCAACTCCATCACGCCCACCCTCGCCACCGGTGCCTAGGAAAGGGTCGAGCTATACTTCAGATCAAGCAGTTACCCACTCCCGCTTGTGGTAAGCACGGTAAGTCTCCCAGGGTTTCCCGTGAACCGGTCCTTAACTGCCATGGGTGCGACCAGCAAAACCATGCACCCACAGCCCACCATTCAGTGTATTTTAATTAACTCACACCATTGCGGTGGCACCAATCCAAAGCTATGCTCATAGTCAAAGTCTATGTAATAATGCGATCCCCATGTGTGTGCTAGTTGAACTAAGCATGGCTAAGCATTTCCTAAACCAACATCTAGTCATTTTGATACCCAAGTTATCAATGGCATAAGGTAAACAATAAATGGCTGAGTATTAGGACCCATCCCACATGACATTGTAAAAGGATGCAACATTTAATAGAAATGCAGGATATTTGTAAATTGGGTACAATATGATCAAACGTATTGCATGACTTGCCTTGCTCTCGAACTGATGAGACCTCAGCAACGTCTTCGAGAAACCGCGGATCGACGAAACGGCCGAAGCCTACGCGACAAACAAAGCACACAAGCAAAACATGCTATAAGACTACAGAAACAGGAAACAATACCATTTTTAATGGATTCTTTGCATTTTTCTTGATTTACTGAGACTTGAATGGACTTAAACGGAGCTCGGATGAATTACTTATGAATTTTAGAAGATAAACTGTGTTTTTACTAATAAAGAAAAGTCCTTAATCAATTTATTGCGCAATAAAGCCCAGGGCTGACGTCAGCGGAAGGGGGGGCGGCGCCGACAGGCGGGGCCCGCATGTCAGCGGTTCAAGAGAGAGGAAGGGGGCGCCGGCAAGCGGGCCCCATGGGTCAGCGGCACAAGGTGGCCGGTCCACCGTGGACCGGGACCACGCGGGGGGGGTCCACCGCCGGTCCACGGGACCGACGGTCCGGATCGGCCGGGAGGCCGATCGGACGGCACGGCGGCGGCTAGGCACGGCTCGGCTCGGCTTCAAAACCGGCCGGCCGGCCATGGCAACCGGCGGCGACGCGCACGGTCGCCGGCGACGGCAATCGGCGGCGCAGGAAGCGACACGGACGGGGCGAAAAGCGGCGGCAGCGGCTGAAGGCGACGGCGCACGCGCGAAGGACGGCGGCGCACACGGGAGAGAGGGAAAAAGGGGAGCGGAGGGGAGCCTCACCGGTGAGCACGGCGACCAAAGCGGAGGATGAAAGGCGGCGGCGATGACCGGCGACGCGGAGGCACGGACAGCGGCGGCGACACCCTAGGAGAAGATGGAGAGGCGTTAGGAGAGGAGACGACGACCACGGCGGCTTGAATTGCCGGCCGGAGATGGAGGGGAGGGAAGAACTCACCGGCTCGCGAGGGGAGAAGCGCTCCGGTGGGATTCCGGCGACGCGAGGCGGCGGCCGGGAAAGCTCTTGCGGCGGCGAAGCTAACGGCGGCGGCGGTTTGGCGCGGCGGCGACTCTAGCGGCGGCGGCTCGCGGCCGAAGGCGGCGGCAAGCGGCGGAGCTCGGGTGTGACGGCGCGGGCGCGGTAGGGGGCGTGGGAGAGGACGGCAAATGGGGGAAACGAGGGAGGGGACTCGGGGGAGTGCTTTTATGGGCGAGGGAGGGGAGGACGTGGCCGGGAACCCTCCCGATTTGGCCGGCGACGTGGGGAGGAGAGAGAGAGAGAGGTGGATTCAAATCGATTCCCGCCCATTTGCGAGCGCGCATGCGGGCCGGGAGATGCGGGGGAGAGGGCGGCGACGTGGGCGCGAGGTGCGGGCGGAGTGGGGCGCGGAGAATGGCGGGAAACGGCGGCGGCGACGAGGGCGGTTTCGACGGCAGCAGCAGTTGCCGGAGGAAGGAGACGACCGACAGGTGGGGCCCACCTGTCGGCGTCCCGAGAGAGGAGGGAGGGGCGGCTTGGGCCGGCCCAACAAAGGGGAGGCCGGGCGCGGGAGGGAGTGGGCCGACGGCCCAACAGAGAAAGAAGGAAAAGAAAAAGAAAAGGAAGAAAGGATTTTTCCTGGGATTAAAAATTGCACTTTGGTGATTTTTAATTGGTAAAAATTATTTCCAAGGCTCTGAAAATTCCACTAAAAATCCTGTTAATATATTGTGACATGTGGAACCCAAGAAAAATCCCACAATGCCAATTCCAATTATTAATTGCATTTATTAATTAGGGAATTAGCTCTAGGTTAATTAAGATAATTTCTTCGGACGATTTATTTAGCCAATTTTTAAAGCAAGGAGAGGGGGAAACTTCAGGGCGTGACACCGACCCCCTAGGGGAGACGGACGCGCCTGAACGGCCCCCGAGGCCCGTCGGAGTCCAGGCCTCGGGACCCGAGGAGAGCGCTCCCAGCTCTCTTAGATTGATCGCTTGGATCGTTGAGATCCAGGCGTACCTCACAGATAAGACTCTACCCGAGGACCGCGAAGGGAGTGAACGCGTCCAGCGCATCTCCAAGCGCTACGTGCTGGTGGAAGGGACCCTTTATCGGCGCGCGGCTAACGGAGTCCTCCTGAAGTGCATTCCTCGGGAACAAGGCGTCGAGCTTCTTGCCGATATCCATGAAGGCGAGTGCGGAGCCCACTCCGCCTCACGCACCTTGGTTGGCAAGGCCTTTCGCCAGGGTTTCTATTGGCCAACGGCTCTCAACGATGCGGTCGACTTGGTCCGGCGGTGCAGGGCGTGCCAGTTCCACGCCAGGCAAACCCACCAGCCGGCTCAGGCCCTGCAGATCATACCTCTTTCATGGCCGTTTGCTGTCTGGGGGCTCGATATCCTGGGTCCGTTCAGGCGGGCCCCGGGCGGGTTCGAGTATCTGTATGTCGCTATCGACAAGTTCACTAAGTGGCCCGAGGCTTATCCGGTCATCAAGATCGATAAGCACTCCGCGCTTAAATTCATCAGGGGCATCACTGCTCGGTTTGGGGTGCCTAACCGTATCATTACGGATAACGGCACCCAGTTCACTAGTGAGCTCTTCGGTGGCTACTGCGAAGACATGGGCATCAAGCTCTGCTTCGCCTCACCCGCCCATCCCAGAAGCAACGGCCAAGTGGAGCGCGCCAACGCGGAAATCCTTAAGGGCCTCAAAACCAAGACCTTCAACATCCTCAAGAAGCACGGCGACTCGTGGATCGAGGAGTTGCCAGTGGTGCTCTGGGCAAACCGAACCACGCCAAGCCGAGCAACTGGGGAAACGCCTTTCTTCCTCATCTACGGCGCGGAGGCGGTTCTCCCATCTGAGCTCACCCTGAGGTCCCCTCGGGTCACCATGTATTGCGAGGCTGATCAAGATCAGCTTCGCAGAGATGACCTCGACTATTTGGAAGAGCGAAGGCGGCGCGTGGCTCTCCGAGCCGCGCGCTACCAGCAGAGCCTGCGACGCTACCATCAGCGCCACGTCCGGGCCCGATCACTCTGCGTCGACGACCTCGTCCTACGCCGCGTCCAAACGCGTGCTGGATTGAGCAAGCTCTCACCAATGTGGGAGGGTCCGTATCGAGTGGTCGGCGTCCCCCGGCCGGGCTCCGTTCGGCTGGCCACGGGTGACGGCACAGAGCTGCCTAACCCGTGGAACATCGAACACCTTCGTTGCTTCTACCCCTAGTGGGGGTCGGGTGTTAGGTCTCGGGCTCGGGCCAACCCCGCACCCCCCCCCCGGGCGTGCAGGGTTGGCCGGGGGCTACCACATGCATATACTTATCTTTTTTCTCTTCCGTATTTCAATAAAAGCATTCTCGATTTCCTAAGGACTGTGTCTGTGCCATCGTTTCCTTTTGAAAACTCTTGGCTTGAATTAGCACGCTCGTGCTCGATCCTGCCCACGGTGGCCCGGGCCGGCTAAAATCGCCAAAAGGGGCCCAGAACCGAGCCGTGCCCCGGGGCGTGGTGAACTCCGGGGGGGAATCGGCAAAGGCCCACAATCGGGTCATCCATAACCCTCGGTCACCACGCTCCCGGCCTGGCCAGTCTCGACATGTGGATTTCCCCAGGCACTGGCTCCGACCCGTGCCGTTTGAGGCTGGGACCTGGGCACGAGCCCTTGTTCAAGCCAAGACACAGAAGGACCGCGGCACAGACCATCCTCGTCTCATACACACAACAAATAGAATTGACACAGAAATTTCCTCTTTATTTGATTGCAGATTAAGTTAGTCTATACAAGAAGGGGGCCCGAAGGCCTCGGAAGAAGAAAGGAAAAACTATATAAAGATTGGCAGGGGCCTGGGGGCTCATTCCGACACGCCCGGGTCGCCGGCCTCATCACCGCCGTCACCGCCCTCTTCGTCGGAATCGAGGGCGAATGCGAGCCGGGGGGCCGTACCCTCGAAGCTGTGGACGATGTGGTCGGCGGCGTCCCGGACCTGCGCACGCGCGTCGTCCTCGGTCCCGGGAGGAAACTCGTCTAGTGCTGCCCACGGGGAGAAGTCCGGGTCCCTGGCCTGGTAGCTTGCCAGTACGAGCTCCACCACCCCCCGGGCGAGGTCCCTCGAGGATGACTTGATCGTCTCCTCAAGCTCCTCGGGGAGCCGCTGGAGGGTCCCGGCCATCTCTGAGAGGCGCTGGGCGAGGCCCCCCTGGTTGGCGGCATACTTCACGGTCCGCCCGCCCCAGAGGCCCGCCTGTCGCCCGGCGCGGTCTAGACGGGAGACGGCGTCCCGAAGCATGCCGGGACCTACCTCGTTCGCCAGGCGGAGGGCCTCGACCTCCCCGGCGGACGAGTCCAACGCGCCCTGCAGATCGGCGATGGTGTGTTCGGCAGCTGCGAGGCGGGCGGCTAGGTCGCCGTCGCCCGCGGCCGCCCCGCCGCTGCGCGCCCTCGCGTCCAACTCCTTCACCCGCGCCTCGAGCTCAGCGGCCCGCTGATCCAGTGCGGCCCTCTCGGCGCGGGCGCCTTCCAGATTACGGCGCGCCTGCTCCTCCCGCGCTGCCTCGCGGAGGGACAGGCTGTCCGCCAGCCGCTGCGCCGCGGCCTCGGCCTCCTCGAGAGCTCGCTCCCGCTCGGTGAGCGCGTCCTCGCGGAGGCGGAGTGCGGACTCCTCTTCGGCGCAGGCGGCTTCGTGCGCTGCCAGCGTTGCCTCCCGGATGGCGACGGCGGCCTCGCGGTCCGCCAGGTCCCTCTCCCTCGCGCGGGCGCGCTCTTCCAGCGCCTTGGCGCGAGCTTCAAGGGCCTCTTCGCGCCGCTGGGACGCCGCCTTGTTCTCCGCCGCCCGCCGTTCCCGTGCAGCGGCGGCGTCAAGGACTCCCCGGGCGGCGTCGAGTTTCTTCTCTAGCTCCGCCGCCCGGCTCCCGTATTGGAGGCGGAGATCATCCCGCGCCTCGTTGAGCACGGCGGTGGCGATGAGGGCAGTCTCCCGCTCCTCCTCCACCTCCCTAGCGATCTCCGCCAGCTCCCTCTGACGGGCCTCGAGCTCTGAGGCGTGCCGGCGGTGTGCCTTGCGGCCCGCCTCCACCATGGCTTCCACCGAGCGCCGCCCCTCCTCGACGCGCGCCCACGCCGCGTCGAGCTCCTTCCGCTCTGCCTGCAGGACCTCCATCTGGGCACCTAGCCCGTCCAGCACCGTGGTGTTCGCGGCGGCTAAGGCCTGCAGGAGGGGCTCCGCGTTCAGTCGGGCAGCGGAAGGCAGAGGGGAGAGCCGCCTCGGTGCGGGCGCCGCGTGGCACGGCCCGCCGATCGACGTGCCGGACTCGGGAGCGTCTCCCGAAGCTGGCACGTCCCGAGCGTCGCCCGAGGGGTCGGGCCCGAGCGGTGCGCCCGTGGCCTCGTCGTGGGTGGCCTCGGAAGTCGTCGTCGCCTCGGGTGGAGTCGGGTCGGGGGCTTGGCAGGCCGCTTGGCATGCGCGCGCCTCCTCCGCCTCCCGGACGGACTCCTCGGCCCGGCGGAGTTTGGCCTCCTCCCGAGCGGCTTCCTCAGCCTGGCGAGCCCGGACGGCCTCCTGGGCAGCTTCCTCGGTTTCCCGGAGGCGGTCTGCGTCTTCTCGCCGGTCAGCCTCCCGCCTCCGGGCCTCCACGGTCGCCGTCTCCTCAGCCTCGGACTGGCCGGACTTGGAATGGCGGGGGGGGGGGGGGCGACGGAATCTCGCTGAGGCAGAAGAAAAACCAGAAGACAAAAAGAAACGGATGAGTGAAAACTTGCCTTGGGAGATAGGAGAATGAATACAGCCGCAGTGGGCGCGGGGACGAACCTGCGAGGAGGTCGGCTAAACGACCACCTTGGGGGGGAGATAAGGTTTCCCCGGCGTGGTTCGGTCTCCCCCACCTTGCGGAGCCGCTTCTTCTTTCGTTCCCCCTCGGACTGCGACGTCGGCACGGCACCCTCTGGGCGCCTGCTGCTGGCACGCGCCGCCCCGCCCCCTCGGGGAGGAGATGGGGAAGGGGTTCCTTCTTGCTTCCTCTTCCCCCGGGCGTCGGTAGGGCGGCTGCTTCCCGGGCCCCCGTCGCGGGGCCCAGAAGCACGACCCCCTCCCGGGGTAGATTGTTCCCCCCTGTGGCTCCCGCCCGCGCCATCGTGGCCTCGAGGAACCCGTTCCTCCGACGCCCTGACCGCCTGCATGATGGTCAGGATGGTGGTGCGATCTGGATCGCTGCAGAGGGGAAGGACTCCTTGGGGGATGAGGGATGCTTCCACGGAGCTGAGATTCAGCACCCGTTGGACCACTATCTTGAAGTCATCAGGGGCCCAGTCCCATCTGACCCCCTGGTGGGTCCTCATGCAGTCTTCAGACCCGGTATACTCCCAGGCGCCCCGGGCGCGCCGCTGGAGCGGCGCAATCCGGCGACGAAGGTAGTCGCCGTACACCATGGCCCCCGTGAGCCCCTGGGATCGCAGACCCGCCAGGCGGTCAAGAACGGCGTCGTAGCCGTCTCCCAGATCTACCGGCGCCCGCCAGCTGGAGACCTGCGCTGGGGGCTGGCTCGGAAGTCGGAGGCGCGCTTCGTCGGCGAGGGGGATGTAGAACCAGTCGCTCTTCCAGTCGTCCCATTTCTTGCGGAGGACGCAGGGAATGTAGCGGCTCAGCACCGGCCCCCGCGGCTAGAAGTAGCAGCCACCAACTACCGACGGCGGCGACACTGGCTGTACGGTGAAGAACCACCGGAACAGCCGAAGAGATGGGCGCACCCCGATAAACATCTCACACAGGTGCGCGAAGATGGCCAACGTCATTACTGCGTTGGGCGTAAGGTGCACCATCTGGAGATCATAAAACTCCAGAACATCCATGAAGAAAGAAGAGAATGGTGGGACCAGCCCTGCCATTGCGAAAGGGAGGAAGAAGACGGACCGCCCCGGGTAGTGTGGTGCCGGGCGTCCCTCGCCCAGCTCGACCGCCTCCCGGCCGGCGGCAGATGCCGGCATGAATCGGCGCGGCAGCCCGGCCTGCCTCTCGCTCACGATGCGGGAAGGCGGCAGCACGCTACCGTCGAGCGGTGCGGAGCCCCGTGCCATGACGCCGGCGGAGGAGGAGATTGAGAACGAGTGAGTGCGGCAAAGGTAGGGCACAGGAAACGAGGAGTTAGGGCGCAAGCGGCGAAGGCAAGGGGAATAATGGCGAGAGGAAGGAAACGAATCTCTTCCTTGGCACCCTTATACCCTTGCCAACGCTATTCCTGGCTCCTCGTTTCCCGCGCCCACTATCTCGCCCCCTCGTTTCTCGCGCCCACGCCTCCACTAATCCCACTCGCCCGTTTGCGGCGCACGAGGCGGATGTGCGGCCGTGGCAGTCGAGATGGGACATATCGTGCGCGCGTTAACTACGCTCGCCGACCGAAGCGTCATCATCATATCTCCAGGCGAAATGAACCGGCTCGTCCCGATTCGCGCGCTATTTCGAGAAATGTAGCGGTCTCGAAGAGGCCACTCATTATTATCGGTCATTTTTCCCTAGCCGATGCGCGCGATTTGCGACCGCTGGGTTCCTGCCCGCCTGTAGAGGCCGGTCCCACCGGTCACCAGACCTAAGGAGTGGCGTCACGCCCGAGCGCTTCCCTCGAGGGGGGCGATCGCCCTGGCATAACGCCGGGGGCTACTGTCGGTGACATGGGATCGGGGGTATCGTGACTAGAGGCTTGGGCAGCCGCGGTCACCCACGTGGCCTGACCCCCTCGGGGGGGTCGGGCCCGAGGGAGACTTGGCCACCCCCTCCTCTGTCTCCCCGAGGGGTCGGGCCGCTCCTGTTTCGGCCCCGAGGGCTGGGGCGCCCCGACCCCCTGTGGTATTGGCGCCACGTGTGTGGGTTAGGTGGGCACAGCGGCGCTCACCTAACCGCATTTATTGCGGGATGAACAAGCGCGCCACGCCGCATTTAATGCGGCATGGCGCACGCATATCCGGTCCGTGACCGGTCGCAGTGTGTGACCGGTCACAGACCGGTCAGATCGCGGGTTAGATGGCAGCAGGCAGCCTGTCATACGCCTCGCCCCGTTCCGTCGGAATGATGAGAGCCTCTTGGCACTCGTCCCTAGCTGGAGCCAGCATGGTAACTCCTGGGATTAGCACGTCAGTCCCGGCTCGATTCATGCCAGGCTTCATCGCAACCATTGCAAGGAAGGCACTGTATGAAGAAGGGCAGGTGTGTGGCATGCCGAACTGACGCGTGGTGGACAAGAATGACCGGTCTGTCACTGGTCCGACGCCGGTCACGTCATCAGCAGACAACCGTGCTCTCATATTGCATCAGCTTCCGGCGGAGTGGAGGCAGGTATGACCCATCCCATCGGAGGGTCATTCGAACAGCGGCCATTGCAAATCTCCGCCGGAAGATGAAGAAATGACAGGGTGATCCCCTGTGTCTGACAAGTGACGGCGCTGGGCATCATTCAAAGACAGGCGTTGATTCAGCTTCAAGGCGGAGGCGCGTGTCAAGATTTGGTCAAGATAGGGTGGGTCTCCACCCAAAGGAAGAGTAGTTAGAAGTGGTGCATGTGGTATCCCCTTGAAATATAAAAGGAGGACCTTGCCCACGAGAAGAGGGGGAGAAAAAAGGAAAGAGAAGAAAAAGAGGAGGAAAAGGAGGAGGAAAAAGGAGGGGTTCTAGAGCTGGAACTCTCTTGCTTGCCGGCTCTCTGTAACTTTTTCTCACACATGCCCACCAGAACACAGGAGTAGGGTATTACGCTTCCCAGCGGCCCGAACCTGTCTACATCGCCTGTGTCTCGTGCGTTTGCTCTCTCGCGTACATTCCACAGATCGAGGGTGAAGAACCTCACTCAGCGCCCCCGGCCGAACCGGCAAAGGGGGGCCTGCGCGGTCTCCCGGTGAGGAGCCTCACGCTCCGTCACTAACATTGAACAATGAGAAACAATTAACAAATCACAAGCCCTTTTTAATTTCATAGGCCTCATACTTAGGGATTAGTAATTTATACCTTAACTTTGCTGGTTGAGACCGTCGCCTACCCTTTCCTCCTGGGCGACGCCTGCTCAAGCTTCTCTCCGGCCTGCTACACCCTCCCATCGCTCCCTCCGGCACGCACGGCGACCCAAGGGGTGACTCGCGGCGGCGATGGCGATGTGGTCCTGATAACAATGAAACAACAGCTCGACCGGGTCGGACGCGCCTTTAAAAGGGCCTGTTGAACTCCCATTGTTCGACAGGGGCGGTGGAGAGGACCTGTCGAACGCCCCCGGTTCGACAAGCCGCGCGGCGCCAGGTGGTGGGACCAGCCGAACTCCCTCCGTTCAATACGCTGCCCTGTTGAATCCCCAGCATTCGACTAGCCCTAGTCGAACGCTTGCCATTCGATAGGTGGCCTATCGAAGTGCAGCTATTCGACCGGTCCCCAAATTCGCGATTTCCTCCGGATGGCCACTAATTTTGTGATTTTTCATTAAAATAATATTATTTCTAAAAAAAATTCTGCTGGGGAGTAACTGATTGGTGGAAAGTTAGTTTTTTTTGGATGATTTGGTGCTGCATGTTGTTGATTTAGCTAGGTTTGTTATCTCTGGATGCTTTGAGCTCATCTGGGTGAAACAAAGACCCTAGCTACTGTGCCGATTACGCTGTGTAACAAAAACTCTTTTCCTTCTAATATATTGACGTGCAATCCTTTTGCGCGCTTGAAAAAAAAAGACCCTAGCTATTGAGCTAGATGTTAACAATATATATAAGCTGTATTTAGTTCACACTGAAGTTTGGAAGTTTGGTTGAAATTGGTACGATGTGATAGAAAAGTTGTGTGTGTATAAAAAATTTGATGTGATGGAAAGTTGGAAGTTTGGAAAAAAAACTTTGGAACTAAACAGGGCCATAGTTTGATGTTATTTGGATTGCAATACTGTCTGTCATCAGGCCCAGAAATAACTGCGAGCAGTTGTGGTTACCCTGTGTTATAATCTATAGTGCATGTTCATCATTGTTTACTAGGTAGGCTGTTTAATGTTTGTGATAAGCTGTTTTAGGACAATCGTGTCTAGTTCTATGTTGAAGGGGATTTTTGTTCCCTATCGAAATACAGGATTAATCTGGGAATTGTCTGAGAAATTTAATACATGTGAGATGCAATCATGGGATTTATGTTTACTCTCTGACTGGTAAGTTTGGGACTCTGTTTGTACCTTGTATTGCAAAATGCTTCAACAGCTCTGAGGTCACCAAATATTGTTTGTCTGCGTGTTTTCTCCTCAAGTGCCTTATGTAGTTAGTCCTAAAGGTTTACATTTTGGACACTACCTTTGTTGTTTGAGGCTAATTACTTAAGATAAAGTCTGTTGTCAACTTCAACTCTTAATTAACCAAACCAATAGTTCTAGTTTGTTGTTTTGACTGTTCATAATATCTTTCAGTGTCCAAGATGTCTATCAGTGTTGTACTATCAATTAATCCTGATTTTTTTTCCCGTGCTGCAGTTTTTCTTATTTGATACTCCTTCCGTCCCATAATATAGCAACATAGTACCGGATGGAACATTTCATAGTATAACGAAACAGTCCTAGATTGCCATTGACAATAGATATTATGGGACGGAGGGAGTACATTTTATCCTGACAAACTATTGACAAACTTATCTGACTGGCACATCAAAAATTGCACTGAAATACAAGGATGGTGTGAAACTTGAGCATTATTCTTTCGTTCATATTAACAAGGCAGCCTATTAACAACCGGGACCACCTATACATTTGACGACAATTTTTCTCCTAAAAATTTGACAGAAGTAATTACACTACACTGTAACTTATATGTAATTACACTGTAACTTGCATGTAACTAGAGTGTAACTTGTATATAAGTTTCACGTAATTTTGAATCGTTAAATCTATTACAAGATTTATTTTGGTGAGGAAGAAAAAAAATCACAGCACACATATATATGTAAGGATTTGTTCCCACAACCTCCATTTTATCGAAATAACATATTACAAAGAGATTTTTGAAAGTTACATACAAGTTATACTATAGTTACAGTGTAATTACACTACAATTATACTATAATTATATCTGTCAAATTTGTTAGAGAAAATTTGTCGACAAATATATAGCAAAATCGTTAACAACCTTAGGAAAGGAGGGAGTATAATTTCCTCAGCTTGGACACACCACAGAGGATCCCGTTCCGGCCCAATAGACCAACGTACCCCCCGGGTCCGGCCCAGGATGGCAGCACCCCCACCCATCCGTAGGGCCCACACGAAAATCAAATTCCATAACTACCCTTCAAAACCCACGCCTAAACTCGCGTAAACGTCGCGTTGAAGGTAGGGGCAGCGAGGTAATTTCACGCGGGCGAAACGATAGCGAGAGGATATGGACTCGGCTCGGCGCGGCTAGTGGGCAAAAAGAAAAAAAAAAAAGAAAGCGCGATTGCGGCTAGGGTTTTATTCCTTTCCTCACAAACACACCCTCTCCCCCCTCACTACGTCTCTCTCCTCTCTCTCTCCGCCGCCGCCGCCGCCGCCGACTCTTGCCTTTCCCACGCCCTCGATCTTGGCGGCTGGAGAGCCATGGCGATGCAGTCCGGCAGGCGAGCCTCGTAGCCAGGAGGGGTCAGTTCCCCAGTCACCCACCCCACACACGAAGATAGCGAGCTTGTAGCGTGATTTTTTTTGTAGGCCGTCGAACTCGCACCTATGGCGACCGCGAACCCCTTTGACCTCCTCGGCGGCGACGACAACGACGACCCCGCGCAGCTGCTGGCCAAGGCGGCCGTCGCGGCGCAGAAGGCCGAGGCGAAGAAGGCCGCGGCGGCGGCGGCGGCTCCGGCCGCCGGGAAGGGCGGCGCGCAGCCGGCCGCCTCCAAGTTCCCCACCAAGCCGGCTCCCCCTTCACAGGCCGGTGAGTTTTGTGGTTGAGGTTCTGGAGTTCTAGATCTGGGGGATACGCGTTCGCTTTTGTTCCTGTTCTTATTCTCTAGGATTATTAAATGATGGGTCTTGTCAACTTATATAGGATTCTTCTAACGATTGTTCCGTACAGCATAAAATTTTGATTCCATGGATATGTAGGTTGTAAAGATATGAGTTTTGATTTCATTTTACCATTTTCTGGTATGTAAGGCTTCTTTTTACTTAGTGAAATGGTTATGTTTAATACATGTTTTGTTTCAGTGAGGGAGTCTCGAGATGGCAGTGCACCCTCACGCGGAGGGTATGGGCGCGGAGAACGCGGCCGAGGCAGAGGTGGGCGAGGCTATGGTCAAAACCGAGACTTTGGAGGTGAAGAAATGAATGGCTTCCAGGGAGGATATGGTGGAGGCGGTGGTAGCAGAGCTGGAGGTGAAGAAGGCGCTCAGGACAGGGAGAGGGGCCCTCGGCCACCCTTCCAGGGAGGAGGTCGACGAGGTGGGTATGGTGATGACTCTGAGAGGATGTCTCGGAGGCCATATGAGCGCCATAGCGGCACTGGCCGTGGGTATGAGATGAAGCGTGAGGGTTCGGGGCGTGGGAACTGGGGAACTACCACTGATGAAATTCTCGCCCAGTAAGTGGCTCATCATTTAAGCTGTTCATGTCCATACTATGGAGATATAAGTACTTATTGTGTTGTTTGATTGGTCAGGGAAACTGGGGAAGCCCTGAAATTGGATGAGAAGGCCCCTGTTACTGAGAAGCAAGGCGCACCGGAGGGTGCTCCACAGGCAGATGAGAACAAGGATAACAAAGATGTCACTCCAAATGAGGAAGAAAAGGAAGAGGATAAGGTATACTTCTGATCACTTAAATCAATATGGAATGCAGATTTTTAGATTTATACTATATCTTTAGTATTATAGAAAGTAAGACACGTTAATATAATTCGTTTGAACTTGCCAATTGGTAAGGTTTGTGAACATGACTTGTTGCTGGCTTCAAAAATGTCACTTTTCCTTGCCTGATTAGTCATAGTTGGATTTATGTGTGAAAATGTTCCTTTTATTGTTAGTCACTGTGGTCCCAAAGGGTACTTGCACAATTTTTAGTTTTCCAGCAGCCACAAAGTTGAGATGGCTTAATGACTTCCTTTTTCTCTGAGGAAATGGCTAAAAATGAGAGTAGCAGATCTTCTAAAGACTTTGAGGGCTCTCCATTTCTGACTACAAACAACTGTCCAATGAAGTATTGATTTTGATAGCCATATGGCCATAAGTTTGTCATAATTATTTTGTAGGTTGGCCACAATATGAAGTAACAGTACTCTAAGCTGAAACCATTCTGGCTGGTTACTTGTTTTCTTTTGATTGCTTGTGTGCTCATATGTGAGTACTTTTTGAACAAATAATTTTGGTGCATACTAATTTTTAGGTGAATTGTGCCCTTGTTTTCTGAATTACTCCTATAACTTCCTTTTACAACAGTCGTCTAGGAGTGTATTATATTTGTCCATACCTCCTCTCTTATGATTCAAATGTTTGATGATATAGGAAATGACTCTTGAGGAGTTTGAGAAATTAAGGGAGGAGAAGAGGAAAGCACTTCTTTCTTTGAAGACTGAAGAGAGGAAGGTTGAAATTGACAAGGATTTGAAGTCTATGCAACCACTTTCCAATAAGAAAGAAAATGATGAAGTTTTCATCAAACTGGTACCTTTGCCATTTACGCCTTGTAATCCTTCCATTCTCTTCAACCGATGGAAATATTGATGGACTGATAATTTTTCGCTGTAGGGATCTGACAAGGATGCTTTGAAGAAGAAAGAAAATGCTGAACGTGATGAGCGTGCTAAGAAGGTATTACATGTTCCCATCTTACCTTAGATATCTCTACCTCTCCCCTAACAAGCTAATGGATTTTTACTATTAATATTCTGGCATAATCAACCACTTGTTACCATCAGCCTGTTTTATCTGGTCATGGTAAATTTACTTTGCCTTTTGTATTGTATTCATTTTACACTCCTGAAGTCTGAACTGCTGTTACAACTTCATTTACATTTTGTCTGATCTGCTGTTAGCCTATTATCTGTTCATTTGGGATTCTTCATGCTTTGGTGCTTTCAATTAGAAGAAATGCTTTAATTATGTACTCAGTGTTTACTGATTGGGGGTCAATTTTTTCAGTCTGTGAGCATCAACGAGTTCCTAAAACCAGCTGAAGGAGAGAGGTACTATGGCGGCCGTGGTCGTGGCAGGGGCCGCGGGGATCGTGGCGGTTTCAGGGGTGGATATGGTGAGGGCCATCGCTCTGCAGCTCCACCAGCTCCAGAAATCAAAGACCAATCCCAATTCCCCACTCTTGGTCGGAAGTGAAATGCATGTACTGCCTGCAGTATCAAGTTATGTTTGCGGTCAACTTTGAATTTTGTCTATCCGTAAATCACTGTGCAAGTGCTGATCTGATCAAACAAATAATGGTGTCGCATTTGGTCAAGAGTCCCCGATATGTCAGTCGAATTTGTATATCGGAGTTGCTTGTTACGTTTCAGAATTTTGTAGGCTGTTATTGAACTCCCTTCTGTTACCAGCAAAGCGTTTCCTACGTGCTGCCAGCTTTGGTTTCGTTTGTGATTTGATTGGGCTTACCTTGTTCGTAAAGCTGTTTGGCTGGCACAAGCAGATTCAGGTTCCTCTGAATAAAGTGACAGCTGACAGCTGGTTCATATGTACTGCAGAAGCCCGACGTGATTAACAGAAAGCTTTACTGTGATGCAGATTCTATAGGGTACAAAACAAAGGGATTTTGCAGACAAGGAGCTTAACCATCTGAAAATGGATTTATTCTGCAATTATTTGCTACCTAAAGACCTAATTGCCTATTATTTGTCATGGTATATATTATCTGGGCAAAACCATCTGAAGGAAAAAAAAATTTCTAGACAACACAGCTGCAGATGTGGCTACAGTATGGTGGCATTTGAGATTTCCAGAGCAAGATATCAAATTTCCCCCGACCTGAAGCTTCTCCAAACAGCAGATCCTGAATTGTAATATTTGGAACCTCAGCGTTTTCAGAACCTTTCTGGTAACTGTCGTAGATTAGAAGGGATTTGATAGGCTTTGGTTCACTAATTATCCAAGCGTATCGAGGATGGTTCTTGTCCGTCTTCAGATCATGAGGGTATTCGCTTGCCAAGATAAGATTCTTCTGCATGTACTCTCTGGTGCCTTCAAGAACCCTGCGCCAGAAATGGGCGTCAAGATGAACCCTTAGCAAGGCACCAACAACATGAGCACAAAATAGAGATCTTCTCAGCTCTGCTGCAATCTCCATAGCTATTGATGTCAACTTTGGATGCTCATCAGGATCTGCACTTCCAAACACAAACACCTTGAAGTAGTACCAGTAGGCTTCAGTTGGCAGGCATTTCAGCCTAAGAGCACCTGTCGTACCTCTGATCGGCTTGTGATTATGATCTTGCTTCCACGGGGAATGCGGTTTTCGGAGGAGTAATACAGCTCCTTCCATGTATCTTCATCCACATCGCCTAAGATTTCGATGACGAGCAACAGTGTTTTCGGTGATGAGGTACAGTTGTTTTAGTGCTTGATGATACATCTGTCTCTGAAAGTGGCCACTGTCTCATGCTTCAGCTCGTCTCCATTGTAGAACAAGATCAGAGAGAAGTGGCTCTTCACCCTCTCATCTCTGCAGACATGCTCAATCAGTGTGCTCTTCCCGATTAACGCGGGACCAATGATCGGAAGAACACCTATGTCATTACAACTACCATGAGGATCAGGATCAATCCGCAGCAAGAAATCGATGACTTGTTCTCGCTCGATCTGACGGCTGAACATACACTTGTCCAGATAAAGATGCGTGCTGAAAGGTTGCCGGTACATAACCGGAGGGCAGCTCATCAGAAACACGATGAACTCCTTTGTGTCAGCAATGGCGTCTTCCAGGCTACGAATCATGGACTCCAAATCCTGAAAGCTACTAGTTCTAGCACGAGAGAAACGGATTCGCTTGGCAGGATTGAGCCTTGACATTGCAAACGAGCTTCTCACCTGTTCATCTTCTTTCTCCTCCTCTTTCTGGAGGAGATCAGCCCGGTGTCTGAAGGTGTCGAGGACGTAGTGGCCTCTGAACAGCTCGTCTCTCATGGCCTTGAGCTGCGGGAGCATCCCTTGGTTGGTGATATGCCTCCCTTCTGCCTCCTCGACGATGGTGTGTGTCCGTAGAAGCAGCCGGCGCAGCTGCCGTACGCCGTCGTCGATCGCCGCCGGCTGGTTGCTGCAGTATCTGTCCATGACGTAGGAGATGGACCTGCTAGTGAGGTCACCGAGGATTGCAGAAAAGAGCTCCATGGCGAGGTTTTCTTCAGAGTTTAGACACTGTTAGGATACAGACTACAGTGATCATCGATGCAGCGTAGGTGTAACTACATTAATTACTCCCTCCGTCCCCTGTTACAAGGGATTTTGAGTTTTTGCTTGTAACGTTTAACCACTCGTCTTATTCAATTTTTTTTGAAATTATTATTATTTTGTTTGAGACTTACTTTATTATCTACAGTACTTTGAGCACAACTTTTCGTTTTTTATATTTGGAAAAAAAATTTGAATAAGACGAGTGGTCAAACATTGCAAGCAAAAACTCAAAATCCCTTATATTATGGGACGGAGGGAGTAATTAGCAAGCTAGTGCATTTTCACTTGGTCAGGTCTTGGTCTATGGTCTAAATTTCCGGGCGGAAATGAAGTGACAGAGAGTCAAGTTAAGACCGAATTGAAGACTTGATCGGCAAAGTGTCCCTCGTTTTTGCATGTCGTAAAAAAAGATCTGAAGAAAATTTGACGGATCAACACAAGGGCTTCGGTGATCGGTGGTGTGCTTGGGTCGCTATGCTTTTTTGAACTGCAACAACAAGAGTGTTAATCAATGGCAATCCCGGGAATGAGATTCATCACCGCTGAGGAGTCCGCCAAGGCGACCCAATCTCACCAATGATATTCATCCTCGTGATGGATTTTCTCAGCCTTCTGTTTCAAAAGGCGGAACACGAGGGGCTATTGCAGGATTTGGGAATCCCTCACATAATCTCTCTTTATGCTGATGATGTGGTCGTTTTCATCAAACCGACGATTGAGGAGGTTAAGGTCGCAACTGAAATCCTAAGCATCTTCGGTGAGGCCTCTGGGCTCCGGACAAATTTTGGCAAATGTTCAGCCCTGCCGATTCAGTGCTCTGAGGAGTTGCTTGCTGAGATACAGCCAGAATTGCCCTGCCCTATTGCTTCCTTCCCCTGCAAATACTTAGTCTGCCCCTTTCCATCTTCCGGTTGAAGAAGGAAGACCTGCAGCCATTCATTGACAGCATAGCCCAGCGGCTTCCAGCTTGGAAATCCAACCAAATGTCGTCGATAGGTCGTGTAACAATGGTGCAGGCTGTACTCAGTGCAATCCCAATCTACCTGCTGATTTCTGTCGACGCACCCAAGTGGGTGATCAAAGGAATTGACAAAATCCAGCGCGGGTTTCTCTGGGCAGGCAAAGTGCAAGCCAATGGAGGTTGCTGTCGGATCGCTTGGTCGAGGGTGTGTGCTCCTAAGAACTATGGCGGTTTAGGCTTGCCGAATCTGGAGTTGATGGGTATTGCACTTCGCTCCAGATGGACTTGGCTACAGCGGACTTCACTAGGTAAACCATGGAAAGGCCTAGACATCCCGGGGTCGCAAAAAGAGAAGAGCTTCGTGGCTGCATCCACAGTCTGTCAGCTGGGAGATGGACAAACGATCCTCTTCTGGGAGGATAGCTGGCTGCAAGAGGGCTGCATCCGGTCCATTGCTCCTAACATCTACGATCGCGTTTCGCCTTGCATGCGCCGGCACCGGACGGTGGCTGAGGCACTAACGGATCGTAGATGGATCAAGGATATCGCCGGGGCACTTGGGATCCAAGCCATCCTAGAGTATTTGAAGCTTTGGTCGCTACTTCATTTGGCGACCTGTATCCCTACCACTCCTGATTCTTTCAGCTGGAAATGGGAAAGCTCGGGTCAGTACATCTCAAGATCTTCTTACAAGGCTCTGTTCTTTGGTCGGATCTCCTTCCTCTCGACCCCGATTTGGAAATCACTTGCTCCACCTCGATGCCGCTTTTTCCTGTGGTTGGTAGCAATAAACAGATGTTGGACCGCCGATCGTCTGCGAAGCCAGGGGTTGCCTCACCTGGACCGCTGTGTCCTTTGTGACCAAAAGGAGGAGAGCATTGACCACATTCTGGTAGGCTGCCCAGAGTCGAGGCAACTTTGGTGGTGGACATTAAGAGCGTTAGGCATTCCAGATTGTCTACCCATCAACGAACCATCCTTTCACCTCTGGCTTTGTGGAAGCCGGATGAAATTGAGAGAGCAACATCGCTGGGGCTTTGACACCATTACAACGCTGATGGCTTGGTCGATTTGGAAGGAGCAAAATAATCGGATCTTCAATCAGCAGTCCAAGTCTTGGATCGAAGTGGCGAAAGCAATGGTGGAAGAAGCCGTACTTTGGAAGTCGACAAATGCAGGGGTCCCTTCCATTTTACCTCTGTGAGGTCGTGGTAGCCAAATCTAGCGCCAGATATCATGTTAGATCACTAGTCTCCAGTATCGGTCCCGTGCTTGTTTTTCATTTCTCACTGTAAATAACTTTTATTTCTCTTAAGGGAAAAAATGCGCTCCTTGTGTATTCCCCAAAAAAAATTTTGATGGATCAACGAGTCCTTGTTTTGCTGTAGCGCGTCGTCTGCATGTCTGGCCTACAGTACACGAGGAAAATCCACCTCGATTTGATGAGCATATACTCCCTTCGGTTTTGTATTATTAACGTTTTAAATAAGGTTAAGGTTAACTTTTTATAATTTTGATTACCAATAACTTTAAAATATATAATTTAAAGACACTATCACGCCATATGTAAATTTATTTTACAAATCAGCATAATAAAAATAAAATCATATTTATTATATATATTATATTACAAAATCTAGTTAAAGATATATTTTAGAGACAGTGTTATTATTGTTTAATTATCGAATCGGAGAGAATACTTACTATAGTCACTGTAGCTCGTCTGCATGTCTGGCCTACACGAGGCATATACCCCAGGGCCCAAGAGAAGACCGTGACGAGGCATGCACCGCACGTGACGTCATTCCCGACCATCGCCGTCGTGTGTTCTAGGCTTCTAGCACACGTCTAAACGAGATTACAGGACACTAGCCACGTGTTTTTATCACTTAACACACCTGTGTGTATGTACTGTGTCCTGAGATTAAATACTGGAAAATGTGATCGAGCAACCGTGTCACTTTTCAACAAGAAATTTATAATTTGATTGTTGGTCAAACAAACTGCCAGTATTTAGTGCCGATTCTTAGTACAGCTAGCATCCTAGTAGTAGTTATACTGCAGTCGGTATATTTTTTGAACTCAAGGAAAATGAATTCAGTATCACAGGAGAGAAAGCAGTCTACTGCACTCTGCAGTGTCAACCTTCAGCATCTAAATCAGTTCAGAAGTTAAAAAAAAAAGGAAATCCATAATGCAAATAACCATTCCATGCACCAACCTACTGAAAGCCTGAACCACATGTCATTTAACCTAGTACATAACACAATTTGATATGTAGCTGTAATAAGGAGGAATCCGAGATTTCCACACCAAAACCTCGAATTTCCCTCGGCGCCTGACGCGTCCAGACAGCAAATCAACCAGCTTAATCTTTGGACCATCATCTTCAACAAGAGCCTTCTGGTAGCTATCACGCAGTACAAAGTAATTTTCAGGTTTAGGTCTCACAATTACCCAACCGAACTTAGGATGATCCTGGCAATCACAAGGCATAAGGGAGTTAATTTCGTCTCTGTACTCTCTGACGAACGCAACAAACCTGCTCCAGAATTTGGAGTTGAAATTGGCTTTCAGTAGAGCTCCTCCGATGTGTGCACACAAGAAGCAGCCTCTTAGCACTGTCGCGATCTCCATCGCCATGGATGCAAGCTTTGGATGCTGCTCTGGGTCTGTGGCTCCAAATGCAAGAACCTTGAAGAAGTACCAGTAGGCTTCGAATGGCAGGAAATTCAGCCTCAGAGCTTGTTTGGCTCCCAACCTGATGATCTTCTCTGATCGGCTTGTGATCATGATTTTGATCTCATGTGTCATTTGCTTTCTGAAAGAAGAGTGGATTTTCTTGAGTGTTCTTTCATCAACATCTCCTAAGAGCTCAATGATAAGCAGCAATCTTCCATCCATGGCATCGTTTGATTCATTTCGATGCTTGGTTTGACAAATTTCACTGAAAGTTTCTGCCTTCTCATATCTCAGATCATCTCCACTGTAATACAAGATGAGAGAGAAGTGTTCACGCACTCTCTGATCACGGCAGATATGTTCAACGAGAGTGCTCTTCCCGACGAATTCCGGGCCAACAACCGGCAAAACCTGAACAATTTCTTCTGCAACTGCAAGAGGCTCTCTCTGCAGCAGGAAGCTGATGGCATTTTCTCTCTCCATTTGACGGTTGAACATGCATCCATCCAGGTACAGATGCGTGCTGTAAGGCTGGCGATACACAGGAGGATAGCTCATCAAGAACACGACGAATTCCTTGGTGTCACCGATGATTCTCTCGAGGCTAGTGACAGTCTGATGCAGATCGTTCGTGCTTCTTGTCTGAATTTGAGTGTTGCTGCTGCTGTCAGAGAAGCGGATACGCTTAGCCCGGTTGAATTTGGACAGAGCAAAACGTGGTGTTACCTCGTCCTCCTCCTCATCTCTGAATCTGAAGGCGTCAAGAACGCAGTGGCCTCTGAACATCTGCTCCCTGAGCAGCTCGAGCTGACGGATCATCCCATGGTTCGTGACATGCCGCTGCTCAGCTTCCTCGACGACGGTGCGGATCCGCACAAGGAGATGGTGCAGCCTCTGAAGATTTTCATCGACCGATGGCCGCTGCTTCGGGTACCTGTCGATCATGAAGGTTATTGATCTGCTGACAAAATCGCCAAGAATTGCAGATAAGAGCTCCATCAAGAACCCTTCTCTGAAGAAAGTAGTGAGTGCCATGGATGCAGAGATGAGAGCAGAGAAGTGCAGTTTTGCAGGTGGTGTTGTGTTGTTTGCTTGCACAAGAGTAGCAGGACTGACCAAACGCCTTATCTAAGGGCAGAGTCAATGCCGTGAGGATTGGGTCACGAAGTGCAGATGATTAGGCGTACAGAAA
The DNA here is from genome assembly GCF_034140825.1 of Oryza sativa Japonica Group. NCBI lineage: Eukaryota > Viridiplantae > Streptophyta > Magnoliopsida > Poales > Poaceae > Oryza > Oryza sativa. The sequence continues at coordinate 26,591,890 of NC_089039.1, forward strand.
CTGTCAGGTCAGATTCATCAGACCAAATTTACTAACCCTTCCTGTTCCATAAGAAATCACAGGTCTTTTATCTCTGAGATATCACATCTTTGACAAAGATTGTGATTTGTGAGTTGAAGTTTGGTACGGTGATAACAGGGGACTAGGTTATTTGCACCATGTAGCTACTAATAATAAAAAAAACAGAGGTGTTATGCATTCTTGCAGAAAAAAATGGCACAAGTCGTTGCTGGACTCACTAGCTGTTGACTGAATAATAAAAACAGCGGGGTTATGAATTCTACAGAAAAAATTGGCACAAGTCGTTGCTGGACTCAGACTGAAAGCAACATTTTTGTTTTCTGGAACGAATAGTACCAAACAATGCGAGATTTCATATCGATATAGCAAGAAAAAAAAAGATTATAGGCCTGGGACTATGAAAGCAACGGAATTAGCACAGCACAGTTCCGTTCTGTTCAATGCCTGAACCTTTTTGGGAATACGCGAGAAGCACATCATTGTATTAAGAAGGAATAAATGTATGTACAAAACGGTCCGAAAAATTAAAACCGAAAGGGACAAGATACAAGAGGGGGAAGAAGAAACAAAAGCCTAATCTCCCAAAGAATTTGGCGACCCATCTCCATTCATAGGAACTACCATGACCAGTATTGCGGCTCTAGCCAGTCGCCAAAGATCCGCTTCACCCGTCATAGCCCTAGCAATCTCTGTCCATGGTCTGCTATTCTAGTTGAAGACCCGATTGTTTCTTTCCTTTCAAATCGTCCACGCTACCAGTGCTGTGATGGTGTTGAACCCCCGGCGATGTTCCTTGGCCATCTTTTTGCGACTGTGATACAACCAAGAATGAAAAGATTGCTCGTTGAGTGGTAAACACTCAGAATGCCCAATAGCTCTAAGAGCAATCCACCACAGCTGGCGAGACTCCGGGCATGCGACCAAGAGATGATCAATCGTTTCGTCGTATTGATCACAGAGAAGACAGCGAGCCGGGTGCGATATACCACGACTCCGAAGACGGTACACTGTCCAACAGCGGTTAAGGGCGACCAACCAAAGGAAGTACCAACAACAAGGGGTGCCACCGTGCCAAAGACTTCCAGATTGGCTTGTGTTGGAGGCGAGTTCTTCCAAAGAAGAGGACACGATACGCCGAGCGGGAGAAGTACAGTCCCGAGGTCTCCCAGCGCCATGAAAGCGTGTCGGGTTCCCCCAAGAGTTGCATAGATCGAAGGAGGTCCCAAAGCTTGAAGTACTCCAGGATCGCTTGCACCTTCAACACCACACAGATGTCTCAAATCCATCTCATGTCGTGCAATGCCTCAGCCACTGTACGCCTGTTCTAGAAGCGGGCGGGGACAGCTGCGTAGAAGGCCGGCGCCAGCAATTGAATTAAAGAGCCCTGCAGCCAACATCCCAGAACAACACCGAAATCCCGTCTCCCACCGAGAATACCATAGACGAGATGAGGTTGCCTTTCTTCTGTGAAAGTGGAATATTAAACCCCTGCCATGGCTTGTCCAGCGAGGTCCGTTGCTGCCAGAGCCATCGCGACCTCAACGCAACTCCCAACCTCTCGAGATCGGGGATACCCAAACCACCATACTCTTTGGGTGAGCAAACTCAACGCAACTCCCAACCTCTTGAGATCGGGGATACCCAAACCACCCTACTCTTTGGGTGAGCAAACTCGAGCCCATGCGACCTGACAGACGCTGCCAGTGCCTGAAACTGACAGGGCAATGCAATGACTGAACAACCAGAGCATTCGCTCAACTAAGGAAAGCAAGCCATTACTAATCTCGAACTTACAGAAATGGACAAGCATAATACAGCCAACGTATGCTTCTAAGATCTTATAGTTCAAATAGACATCAGAATATGGCTCAGATAGAGTACAAGGAAAATGTAGGTTATAACTAAAAAAGAGGAGCAAATAAACACACATCAAACACCAACTCGTCTACAACATGCTGTGATTCGTGAAGATTGTACCACACATCGTGAAATAAAGTTATGGTAGGGTGGAATCTGGGATTTCCATACTAAGATTTCAGAATTGCTTCTAGCCTTAGCTTTTCCACATAGCATATCTTGCACTGTTGTATCTGGAACATCATCTTCAAGAGAACCTTTTGGGTAAGGTTCATACATACAAAAGTGTTTGATAGGCTGAGCTATTCCCTTGATATAGGCAGGATGGTTCATTGTAACATCATCTGGATATTCACTGTACAAATTGAGGTTATTTGGGATGTGCTCTCTGGTCCATGCAAGAACTCTGTACCAAAATTGAGCATTGAAATTTGTTCTTAGTAAGCCGGCAAAAACGTTTCCATGCATGAACGATCCTTCCATCTCCTTTGCTATCTCCATGGCTATGGATGCTAGCTTCACATGCTCTTCGGATCTATACTTCCGAAGATGCGTACCTTGAAGAAATACCAGAATGCTTCACATGTCAATGGTCTCAGTCTAAGAGGTCGCGTGGTCCCGAAACTTGTGATGTTCTCAGATCGACTTGTGATTATGATTTTAGTACCATGTGGCATGCGCAGTTCTGAAGAGTATAATCTCCATTTCTCCTCATCAGCATACCTGGAGAGTTCAATGACAAGTAGCAATCTTTTGTGGAAAGCATTACCCCGATGCTTAACGATAAAATTCTCTCTCAGAGTGGTTGGTGTTTCATCCTTCATGGAATTTCCACTGTAAAAGAGAATCAGAGAGAAGTGATTTCTGACTCTCTCATCGATGCAGACATGTTCAACAAGAGTGCTCTTTCCGATATGTCTTGGACCGATGATTGGGAGGACACCAAGATTTGAACTACCGGGTGGTTCCATCTGTAGCAAGAACTCAATGGCATGTTCAAGTTCCATATGTCGATTGAACATACACTTGTCCAAAAACAAATGCGTGCTGTAAGGTTGGCGATACATAGGACGGTACTGCACAAGAAATTCAATGAACTCCTTCATGTCAGCTATGAGGATTTCTAGCCTATGAACCATCTTCTGCAAATCTTCTACCTCCCCACCACTGAATACCGTTTGTTGAGGTTTACTAGTTGGGAAACGAAGACGCTTAGCAGGATTGAATCTGGACAAAGCAAATGAATGGCTCACCTCGTCATCTTTGGCCTTGTCTTGAATAGCTCGGTATCTGAAGTTATCGAGAATGTAGCAGCCTTTCAACATCTCATCTCTAAGGATCTTGAGCTGCTGGAGCATCCCTTGGTTTCTGACGTGCCGCCCTTCAGCCTCCTCGACGATGGTACTGATCCTCATAAGCAGCTGCCGTAGCCTCTGTAGGTTCTCCTCAGCAGTTGCCTGATTGCAGTTGCAGTACTTCCCAACTAAGAAGGACATGGACCTCTGATAAGATCCCCAATAGCTGCAGAAATGAACATCTCCATTAACTGTGACCTGGAAATGGACATCTTGATCTCTCCTAGAGTCCCACACACACTCACTGAAGTCTGAAGATGATACTAATCGAGTCTGAAGGTTCTTGGGAGCTTTGTCACTTGTTGCAGAGTAAAGCTTCAGCGCAGGATTTGGATAATAAACTGTGTTATCTGCAAGACTGCCACTTCGTTATATATTATTCTTGTGACCCAGCTCCAACGATTGCGGCAATTGTTTTGTTGGTGGTTGACTGGCTGTGTGCTATTCAAAGCTTATCTGTCTCGAGGAAACAGAAAATATTTGCCACTGTGCTCCAGTTCGCCCAGGTGTGCAGACGTGTGTGTTGCGCTTGACTTCCAAAGTTTCAAGCTCGATAATGCCTCCTAGTTGAACCTGTCACCATCTGCAAAAATAAGAGCTATACCTGTTGCCTTGCCAGTCGCCGGCACACCGGTATCCGGACCCCGAGAAGTTGCTCATCGCTGCAGGTAGGCTGATGCAGTGAAACGGAAGCTGGGAAAATGGGCATCCTTTCGTGATAGCAGCAAATCAAGTTGGGCCAATGCAAACCTGCCGTCGCCGTCATCGATCAGCAGTTGGGAGCACCGGCTGCTGACGAGACCCAAGCCTGGAGCAATCTGCACCTGCATCTCAAAGTACTTGTAGCATGCCTGAAAATATATGCAGGGAATTCGCAATTTGGGTTAATAAGATGAACACCAGTTCATCAGCAGAGTGAATGCAACCAGATTCTCTACAGGTGCTGAAAAGAAATAAATAAAAAAAAAACCCTCCGTCCCAAAAAAAGACCAATCCTACCTACGAACCTGGAGACATGTGTATCCAGGTTTGTAGCTAGGAATTCGTTTTTTTTTTGGGGGGGGGGAGGGGGGGGGACGGAGTAGTACTGTTGATTTATGATTTGAACTGTTGATCCAACTTCAGAGCAAAATACTGTCAAACAGTGTATGATGGATGTGACTCATCTACTTGCCACAAGTGAAACAGCATATAAACACCTAGAAGTTCTAGAACCCATTGAGTTCTATGGTTGTTTATAGCTAGACAAGTCATGGCAATACAGAAGATTCACTCCTTCCCTGAAAGCAACCTACCACACTAAAACCAACTCAAGACTGTTTCACCAAAAGGGCACAACTACCTAATATGAGCACTTCCTCACCACACATCTCAAAACAGACAGAATAAGATACAATGGGCAAACCAGCAAAACAAGACCAAAGGTCAAAGGATAGCACTCTCAAGAAAAAATGGTGCCCAAGACTGAGTAAAAGAATCTTAGCTTTAGCGAAATATTTAGAAAAGAATTACCAAATAAACATCCTTTCCTCAGATCCTTTGTGAGGAAAAAGACATTTCCTTTCCTCACATCCTTTGTGCTAGTTTCCGTATCAGTTCTTTAATTCAGATCTTCGTCGAAACAGGGCTTAATGCTTACAGGATGTCTTAAATATTAAGTTGCTAGTATGGCTTAAATATTAAGTTGCTAGTATGTTTCCCAAAGAGCAAATTCACAGTATCCAAACATGTCCGCGTACGATCTTAAGGATGTCTTTTACTTTCTAGTAGAAGATTGTGGTCCACATTTGATCTCCAACCCCAGTGGTTTCCCAATAATGCAGTTTAGCACATTCACAGGCCTTAAGGCACACGAAAAATCCAAGTGGCATAAAATACAACTAGCTCCAGTAAGCAATGCATCTGTGGCTAGTACACCAATGATTTCTGCAAGTAATTGTAATTCAGAATTTGGTTAAATCAATAAGTTATGAACTTTTTACAATGCAAAGCACCGTGTTGTCCTATGCGAACTGCAATGTCACACATGCTATTTTAAGCAAAGTACATGAGTGTTAACTAACTGTCCCTAGTCATAATCAGTAGACATGCTTAAGAACTATTCACCATGTGCAAGTAGCGAAAGACAAGATATGTAAAAAAAAAAAGGATGGTGCAAACATAAGTATATGCAGACAAGATAAAGTGCAAAGTTGAGCTCATCACTTATGGAAATTTTACTGAATTGAGAATAAATAGGTGATGAAACTGAGACAAGGTTTACTATTTACCTGCTGTTTTTTAAGGAAAGTTATTCAATGCTCTTATTTAGTTCTGTTAATCAAACATATGTACAATTATAAGTATCTGCCCAAGAGATTAGAAGTTAGGAACCGAAGCATATGAAAAATAACAGATTTAAAAGCAACTTCTGCAAGCACACAAGTGATTCATCACAAGAGTTTCAAGGCTCGACAGATCCTCAACAGTCTTGAAAAACTAATGGAATGCAATTATCACAAAAGTTGATGCAAATACGACATAATCAATAAGGATAAAAAGGCTTGACTTCAATAACGTAACTGCTTGTACAGATAGGCAAATCAAGGTGTACACAGCGAAAGCGAAACACCACCACATGACGAGTTTCCACATATCAATGGATAAGTAAACATATGGAAAGTAATGAAAATGATCCGTCACCAGATTCAACCTGCTAGAAGAAGAACCTTTTATGTGCAAAAATGCTTTCAGAAATTCTCAGGAGACATTCATCAACCCCTTCAAAAGCTTCGAACAAATTCTTGCAATAAGAGCTCTTGTAAACTGACATTTCGTTTAATTTACCTAATGTAAAGAAAATGACACTGGGGATGGGGGGACAATGTGACACCTAAACTGAATAACAACTCCACAAGTTCAGAATATGCATTGTGACATCAGTCATTGTGGTAAAATTAAATCACGCACACAGATATAGCACCTGGAGTTGCATCATATAAAATAGCAGAAACATCATATGGAATCTTTACACAATAAAAAGTTAAAATCGCAATCTAATGTGTCCTTGAAGCTTGACTCATCTGGCAAATGATAAAATCAAAAGTTATACAACTTTTATTTGACTCATCATTTCATCAATCACCAGTTATCAGTACATGAGCATGGGCATTCGACTGATAAAACGGCTGATGATACAACACTACAGTACAGATTACCCAAAGCACGACAAGTACATCAGTTTTTGGCATATCAACACTACGGATTATACAGAGAGGAAGAGAAATAGACCTCGGCGCGTCGCCCTCAAATGGTGTAGTCCGACCACTGTCGAATGAAGGATGTGTGATCCATGGATTCCCCGGGCATGTCCTCATCCTTCTCAACCTCACCGTTCTTCCTGCCAATCAACCTGGCTGGATTCCCCACCGCCGTGTTCCTCGCCGGCACATCTATCAGCACCACTGACCCGGCACCAATCTTGGCCCCGGCTCCAATCTTGACGTTGCCAAGAATCGTCGCCCCGGCGCCAATCAGAACACCATCCCCAATCTTGGGGTGCCGGTCACCGACAGCCTTGCCTGTGCCACCCAGTGTAACGTGGTGGAGGATGGAGACGTTGTCGCCGACGACGGCGGTCTCGCCGATGACGACGCCGGTGGCGTGGTCGAGGAGGATGCCCTTGCCGACGACGGCCGCGGGGTGGATGTCGACGGCGAAGACGTCGGCGACGCGGGACTGGAGGGCGAGGGCAAGGGGGCGTCGCTGCTGCGCCCAGAGGACGTGCGACACGCGGTGCGCCTGGATGGCGAGGAAGCCCTTGAAGTTGAGGAGGCACTGGGAGAAGCCGACGCAGGCCGGGTCGCGGGAGCGGGCGGCGAGGAGGTCGGCGACGACGGCGGCGCGGAGGGAGGGGTGCGCGGTGAAGGAAGCCAGGAAGAGGTCGTAGAGGAGCGTGGAGAGGAGGGTGGAGGAGCAGAGCTTGTTGGCGAGGTGGAAGGAGATGGAGCGCGGGAGGGAGGGGTGGGAGAGCACGGTGGCGTAGAGGAAGGACGCGAGCGCCGGCTCGGCGTCGGCGTCGCGGCGCGCCTCGGCCTTGATCTGGGACCAGACCCAGGACTCCTCGTCCTCCGACTCCGGCGGCGCGAACGCCGGGACCACCTCCGCGGGGAGCGACGGCGGCGACTGGGGCCGGCGGTGGCTCGCGCCGCCGCCGTCGGGCTCGTGCGCGTGCGGCTGGCCGGCCGGCATCGCGGCGCGGTGGGATCGGGTTTGGTGGGCGGCGACGCGAGCGGAGGAGGAGGATTTGCGGGCCACTACCACTAGCATCGGACGCCGAGAGGCCAAGGCGTATATAGGCGACAAGTGGAGCGATTGCCTACACAACTCAGCCATACAGACACAGTGATACAGATTATATACTGGGTGTCGCTAATGCGCGCGCGCGCGACTAGTCCAGCCCTTACGTACTTTGTATACCAGTTTTATACGTATACGTATAAAATTTATATTTACTACTCCCTCCGTACCCTAATATAATGGGTTTTAACATTTTGCTTGCACTCTATTTGTGTAAATATAAAAAACAAAAAGTTATGCTTAAAGTACTTTGGATAATAAAGTAAGTCACAAATAAAATAAATAATAATTCCAAAATTTCAAACAGTGAAAGAAAAATGTCAAAATCCCTTATATCAGGGGGGCGGAGGGAGTAGAAAAAAAGACCCGTGCGTTGCAACGGGTAAATGATATTTTAATCGTATTATTGTTATACTATTTAGTTAGGATAAAATTGATTGTGGAAATTTGCTTGAATATTTTTTTTAGAAAATTATGAGCTGCAATTAGGAGTCTGACTTTATCTCAAGTTAGCATGCGAGTTTTTTAAAAGTTTCTTATACAACTCATTTTGTATTTAAAAAAGCAAACGAGCTTAAAATCCAACTCAAATACGGATTTGTATTTGCAAAAGCGAACGAACTTAAAAACCGACTCAAACACGGATGATGTACCAAAATACCGGCAAAAACATCTTCAATTTTTATAATAGTAGAGATAAATGTAAGTGTATTTTTATGTATGTATCAAACAGAATTATATGTGTAAATTTTATATGTATACATATGTATTTTGGATATAAAAAGTTTGCTCGCATATATACAAACTTTGTATATATATGTGTATAAAGTATGTATATATACATATACGTGTACATATATATATGTATAAAAAATTTTGGATAGCACATGAAAAAATGCAAACAAGCCGAGTTCAATACAATATGAAACTTTCTACTTTATAGAAACTTTGTATAGATAAATTTCGTAAACAAGAAATCAGCTGTTTCAGATTGGGCCACAATTTTTCTTAAATAAGCCCAAAAAAAGAAGGTAAAAGAAAAGAAAAAAATCAATAAAAAAGGAAAAGAAACGAGAAAACAGTGAACTAGTTGCGCGGGTGGAGACGCGTGCGTCTAGTCACTGCTCCCTCCGTCCCAAAATAAGTGCAGCCATGAGTTTCCGTGTCCAACTTTAATCGTTCGTTTTATTTAAAAAATTTTTGAAAAAACTTTAAAAAATAAGCCACGAGTAAAGTACTATTCATGTTTTATCATATCATAACAACAAAAATACTAATCATAAAAAAATTTCAAATAAGACGGACGATTAAAGTTGGGTGCGGAAACTCATGGCTGCACTTATTTTAGGACGGAGCTAACTAATTAGCATTCGCGCAGATTTCTACATAGACCTTGTGGCATAACTCCAAGTCAGATATCTACGTATGATTTAAAATTTATATGATACTTCCTCCGTTTTACAATTTAAGACTTTCTAGCATTGCCCACATTCATATAAATGCTAATATATATATATATATATATATATATATATATATATATATATATATATATATATATATATATATATATATTATAGTATCTATATAAATGTGTGCAATGCTAGAAAGTCTTACATTGTAAAACGGAGGGAGTAATTATAATGATTTAGAATTTTAATATTTTATTTGAAATGAGAAAAATAATTTATTAAAATGTTATCAACGAAATTAAAAATCTGTTTATATAACTAGAAATACCTAACTCTGGTCCGAATTGGAGCTAAACAGGACTTTAGTTGAGCGGTTGAGCCTGGGCTGTAAATATTTTATTTTATTTTAATTTCCTTTTGCCGTTGATGTAGGAGTAGGAAAAAAAAATGGACTACCTTACATCAGTTGATGCTCTAGGAGTTGACACGTGGGATTCCAACTGCTGCAATCTTTAGGCAAGTGTTGATGAGATAGTGTGGCCATGAACCTGGACTGAATCTAGGGAACATACAAGTGATGCAATCTCTGGAACATGGTTATCCATCATCCATCCCCTAGAATTTGAAGGTCAACTGTTTTGTTTTAGTATCATAGTAAGCTATTGTGGATGTTGCATATCATTGTTTTAAATAATGTTGATCTTTTCTGGATTGAAGAACATGGATAGGTTCAATGAACATTTGATTGCGCTTTATGACAAAATACGACCATAGGTTTAATTTGTTTGGAGGTAGCGAAGCCATCTACGTGTTACTTGATGAAGGAAAACTACTTACCAGCAAGGATACCAGCATGTCTATCCTAACAATGCCATTAAAAGTCATCAACAGAGAAGTTTGCATTAACGGTTACTTGTAATTTATAAGGTCTTGAAGGCTATTTTTTTTTCACAATTTAATAAATTTTGCATGTTGTAGGACACTGTCACTTATTTTGCACGCTACTATCTATTTTGTATCTAGTACTTCTCTGTAAAAAAAAAGGTAAACTCTAGCTACGAATCTGAATACGTGAATTATGCTTTTTCTTTTAGACGGAGGGGTATCTTATAGCTTTATTGTCAAGAAATTGATTTAAATGTAATAACAACTAGAGTATATTCGAAGAGTCTCTATGTTGGTTTGCCCGGCTAGAAACTGAAAATCAAGTATTAATTTGATGGGGGAAAAATCCTACACTTCTCATTTGGATGACTTATCATTTGGATGACTTATGAGTTCTGTTTATAACCATTGCAACTAAAGAAACATCATAAATACTTCTATAGTTCAATGAGAAGTATGACTAGGATTTGAGTTTAAACTAAAAATTAAAATACATGTTCAATAGAAAGAGCTATGAAAACCATATTCTTTAGAGCTATTTCCTCTGTTTCACAATGTAAGTCATTCTAGTATTTCGCATATTTATATTGATATTAATGAATCTAGACATATATATCTATCTAAATTCATTAACATTAATATGAATGTTGGAAATGCTAGAATAACTTAAATTGTGAAACGGATGAAGTACATGACAAGTACAACTATGCTAGTATCTTTTAAGTGAAAATGCTTTGCATATGACCATTACTATCGTATATATGACCACGGCGAAGGCGTATTGGACGTCCGCGAGTTGACCTTTTTGGGCTGTGATCCGAATCTAAATCTCATTGGGTCTTCCAAAATCCTAGTTACAACCGTGGCTAATTACCATGTCCGGCCGTGCGCGTCCGTGGAATTAACAACAAACAGATTCCGTGTGTGCATGGAATCATCGTCTTACATGAGATTTTAATGGGTCTTCTTCAGTGCTAATTTTCAATTCTTTTCTTAGTTTCTTCTATTCATCAGTACATTGTATAAGTCTGTTAAGACAAATTGTTTGTATATTACAGCTGTGAGAGTATAAGTGGGTTTTCACATGCTATTGGAATGCTTATGGTCCTCAATTAATCATGCATAGCTTAATTGTTGACATAAGCACAATCGATAATTGATAAGCTAGTTATATGAACTGATATTGGTGGTTATACTACATAAAAGAGTAAAAAAAAAAGAATTTGCTTTACCTAGTTATGTGAATTGATCTTGATAACATCTGCTACACTGTAAATAATACTAGAATGTTGAGATCAAGTTGACAGTCAGTGGATTCAGAATTTCAGATTGACCTAAAGCTTCGGCAGAAACAGCATGTAGTTGTGGCCATGTTGACATGATATGGTGGGTTTGGACTTGTAGATGGGCATATGTACGTACTCATAGAGGCACCATACCTTTGTCACTGACAGGTAGACTCAGGGTTCATCGGACCCACATGTTAGTGACAAAGACACATATCTTTAAAGGTAGAGGAGCCTGATCCGGAGTGTTACGGGCTTATGGCGCAGGTCCGATCTAGAGCATCACTTCACACCGTCGCCCTTCACCGTCGGATCATTTCGACAGACGTATAGCAGGTCTCATTTTTCCATAACTGTAATTGCACTGGAAATTCGTATAGTGGCACTGGAAAAATACTAATCATAAAAATTTTTCAAATAAGACGAATGGTTAAACGTTGAATATAAATAGTGCAAAACTGTACTTATTTTGGGACGGAGGGAGTACTTATTCTTTTTCATGCTGTACTGTAACAGGAGCCGTTCCTACGGCTACGAGCGAATGCAGCGCCAGACGCAGACGGTCCATCTGTCCCACACTCACTGTCGTCCGGGCCCCACTCCCCCCCCGCTCCGCGCCAACGCCGGTGGGGCCCAGACCACCGCCAGATAGCCCCCTCCGTTCGTTTGGCCCTCCGCCTTCCCGGATTGGGATTATGCAGTCGACTGCACCGTGTGCCATTGTCACTGACATGTGGGCCGCGCGCGGCGCACGAGACACACGCCGCCCTCCTCCTTCCAGTTCACTCCACTCCGCTACTTTTTCCAACCGTCGCCCCACGCGAACCCCGACGCCGCGCCCCCCTTCCCCAGCCTCCGCATCCGATTCCCATGGCGTGCTTGGCGGCGGGCGCCGAGGCGGCCCCTCTCCTCTTCCGGCGGCGGCTAGCGCCGTCCCCAGTCGCCGCGCGCCGCCGCCTTCTCGTGTCGTGCCGAGCTCGCCGCCGCGGTCTCAGGTTGGTAGCCCAGAGCGCAGGATCGCGTGGTTGCGGCGTGGTCGGTGCACCCGGTTGTGATTACTGGTGTGTTGCGTGGTCTCGTTCGTTCGTTCTCAGTAGTCTGCTCCTGCGGCGAACCGGGGGAATGGCCTTTTGGGGTTTGGGTTGGGTTGGGTTGGGTTGGGTGACAGGGGATCGAGGAATTCAATTCCCTTGGTGGTGCGTGCTTGTATGCATAGAATGCTTCGATCGTGACCAAGTGGGGATCATCAACCTCTGAATGCTGCTCTCCTAATATTGTTTGGCTTAGGTTCTGAAATGCTTCTTAATCACCGGAATGTTCCACCTATCTGAGAAAATATCCTAGCTTATGTTGTGTAATCATGATCATTGATCAAATCATCAGAAATCGATACTGTCGGAACGCTTTATATTTGTACATTTTTGTTGTTTTGATTCATAGAATATGTCAAGAAATTCTGTTAAGCTTAGCTTCATTTTTGCGGGTTCTAGGACTGCTGCAGAACTTCCTCGGAAGAGTACAAGTAATGATAAACACCATAATAGGGTGAATATGCAGAGAGATGAAGCATCTGTTTCCAGTGATAAAGAACGGCAAGAGGTACCACAGCACATTCATTAGCAATTTCATATGTTTTCCGATTTTGTGAGATTGATATAATATTTGGGCCAATTTCACGATACTATGTATGTGGTGTAGATTGAAGTCCCCAAACACTCAATATCCCCCTTTTAATACAATTTTCTGTGTTTTTATATTATTTTTACATAAGAAACTGAAGTGAAACACATTGTCACTAAACTAGCTAAACAATTTAATATCCAAAGGCAATACCTGATATTGGCAGGCTATCTTCACAGAAAAATGCCGGGTCGGCCAAAGGTTGGCCGACCAATTTCTTAAGATTGGGGAGAAAAACAAAGGAATGTTACAGCGACATTACAATGTCGCGCTAGTCCGGGAGAGATCCCAGACACAGCGTGAACAAGCGAAAGAGAAAGAGACACCATGGATGCAGTAGTTATCATGAAGTTACTGTTTGCGTCAATTTCGTCTTTATTTTTATGTATGCTCCTACTTGTTCACTGTTGCTTCTTTTAATATTTTGGGCTTTGTGTGTTTCAACAGAAATATGGAGATGAAAATGGTATATCAAACCTTCAATTGGAAGATTTGATACAAATGATACAAAACACTGAGAAGAGTAAGGGGCTCCTTTCTTTTGGATAAATGATATTTATAATGTTGTAGGCATGCACATAATAATCATTATCTTCAAACGTATTTGTTTAGATATAATGCTTCTGAATCAAGCTCGTCTTCAAGCATTGGAACATGTTGAAACAGTTCTTAAAGAAAAAGAAGACTTACAGAGGAAGTTGAAAATTTTGGAGACGAGATTGTCAGAAACAGATGCACGGCTTAAGCTTTCAGCTGAAGGGCAGTTCGGTACTGAGATTAATGACTCTCTACCAGTACTGGAATTAGATGATATAAAGGAAGAGAATATGCTACTGAAGGATGACATACAATTTCTGAAAACAATGCTTATTGAGGTTGCTGAGACAGAGAACAGTATATTCACATTAGAGAAGGAGCGTGCTCTTTTAGATGCTTCGCTTAGGGAGCTGGAGTCTAGATTTATAGATGCCCAAGCAGATATGTTGAAGTCTGATCCTAGGCAGTATGATGCATGGTGGGAGAAAGTAGAAAATTTGGGGGACTTGCTTGAGACTGCAACAAACAAAGTAGAGAATGCTGCTATGGTTCTGGGACGCAATCATGATTTGGAAGATAAGGTCGACAAACTAGAGGCATCGTTGGCTGAAGCAAATATATCAAAGTTCTCTTGTTATTTTGTTGATCTTTTGCAGGAAAAGATAAAATCAGTAGAAGAGCGCTTCCAAGTATGTAATCATGAAATGCATTCTCAAATTGAACTCTATGAGAATTCAATAGCGGAATTTCACGATATTCTTAGCAAGCTAGTGGAGGAAACTGAGAAACGATCACTAGAGCATTCAGCAAGTAGCATGCCTTCAGAATTGTGGAGTAGGATATCTCTTCTGATTGATGGTTGGTTGCTCGAGAAGAGAATATCCTACAATGATGCAAATACATTACGGGAAATGGTCAGGAAAAGGGATAGTTGTCTTCGGGAAGCATACTTGTCATGCAGAGGTATGAAAGATAGGGAAATTGTGGACAATTTTCTAAAGATCACATTGCCAGGGACTAGGTACACTTTCTCCTTTGCTAGTAGGAGTAAAGCCTGTTTATAGGATAATACTCTGTCTTTATTTAGTTTTACAATTTATTGATTAATGTAGTTCTGGCTTGCACATCATCCACATAGCAGCAGAGATGGCTCCTGTTGCAAAGGTGATCCTTGGTACTCCCTTCAACCTTTCATCACGTGCATTTCATTTCATTACTACTCCTGACACAAATACATTTCTAGTTAGTATATTTTGATATGGTTCTGCTGATTAGATGTGAAACTACTGATGTGATAGTTGACTAAGGGTCTAATTGGTAGCCTGGGCTGCGGCTGTGCTGCAGTCAGCTGCTACAGTCCCTTGCATGCAGCATGGCCCACTGCTGCTGCTGAGGCTGCAGCTGTAGTTTTGGAATTTGATTTGTTGTTAATGCTGATTAATTGAAATCCTATCAGTTACTCTTTAAGTTTGCTTATATGCATGATTCTTTAGGTTGGTGGTTTGGCGGATGTGATATCTGGTCTTGGCAAGGCACTTCAGAAAAAGGGCCACCTAGTAGAGATTATTCTTCCAAAATATGACTGCATGCAGAATGACCAAGTTAATAACCTTAAGGTATATAGTTTGTTTCTCACCGAAGTTTTTGGTCGCTTCTTTTGTTTGTTTAAGATTTTATTTTTCTATCATGCAGGTTTTAGATGTTGTTGTACAATCCTACTTTGAAGGAAATTTGTTCAACAACAAAATATGGACTGGGACTGTTGAAGGTTTGAAGCATCCCTCAGTTCGACCTTTCTGTAAAATTAAGTCATAACATTGAATCTTCATCGACCTGACTAAATTTAGCATATGCAGGCCTTCCAGTCTATTTTATCGAGCCACAACATCCAGCAAAATTCTTTTGGAGGGCACAATACTATGGAGAACACGATGACTTTAAACGTTTTGCATACTTCAGCCGTGCAGCACTGGAATTACTTTACCAATCGCAGAAGAAAATTGACATCATCCATTGCCATGACTGGCAGACTGCATTTGTGGTACGTGTCAAATGCACTTGGCTGTATTGGCTAATTGACCACTGAAAATGGATCATGCTCTTCTTGGTTGATTTGCCAAGTTAAAGATATTAATTTGCTCATCTTTTACTTTGAAATTCCAGGCACCTCTTTATTGGGAAGCATATGCAAATCTGGGCTTCAACTCAGCTAGAATTTGCTTCACCTGCCATAATTTTGAATATCAAGGAGCTGCTCCTGCTCAAGATTTAGCATGCTGTGGCCTTGATGTTCAGCAACTTGATAGGGAAGACAGGATGCGGGACAATTCACATGGCAGAATAAATGTTGTCAAGGTACTGACCATTGAAACCGTGCAATAGATTGAATTCAAATTTCACCTGTATGATACCAACAAGGTTGTTTTGGGTTCATTGTTTTCAGGGTGCAATTGTGTATTCCAACATTGTGACAACTGTATCACCAACATATGCACTAGAGGTGCGATCAGAGGTAATTTTCTTGTAACTTTAGTTGTGTGTATTTGATTAACTTTAGTTTCAGTAGTACCTTCTAATGGCGAGATTAGTGTTTCTCAAAATTTATATACCAGTTTTTTTTTTTTGTGTGTGTGCATGTGTTTTATGTGTGTGTGTGTGTGGTGGGGTGGGGGTGGGGGGGGGGGTGAGAGAAGGGAAGAAGACCATAAGTTGATGCACAATTCATGGGAAACTACCACACTACCTTGTTGTTCATTATGCAGTTTATTTATTCCAGTGGCATTCCTACATGAACTGAAATAAGCTGCTGCATCATAACATAGGGAGTTGTTTAAGAGCTTGACTGCTTGATAAATCCCTTTATATGTAATGCTATACATATCACTACATCAGCATATCCATAGAATGCCTCAACTATCCTGGACTCCTGGTGTTTCTAGTTTCCATTATTCAATATGTCTTATACCCTATATTGTTACAAGTGTTCTAAAAGCAGTACACTAGGCACCAGGTAGCTGCCACGATTAGCATTTAATGGTGCATTAGGCGTCTGCCCAGCTTTGGGGGCTCCAGTGTTGCTATATTAATGTTCTATTGTCTTTCTTTTATGTCATATGCTAATTGCTTGGAAGCCCCTTGTTAAGTTGATCCTAGGCGCACCTAGGCACTAGGCAGCGTCTTGCCGACCATCTAACGTCTAGTGCCTTCTCTGATTAGAAGTTCATTGTAGTAGTTTCAGTTTGTAAGCGAAGTCTGTTGGCATTCTGTTATTGACAAGCTCTTCTGGTGCTCAGGGTGGACGTGGACTACAAGATTCACTCAAATTACATTCCAGGAAATTTGTTGGGATACTTAATGGAATCGACACAGACACATGGAATCCTTCAACAGATAGACATCTCAAGGTTCAATATAATGCTAATGATCTCCAGGGTAAGGCAGCAAACAAAGCAGCTCTCAGAAAGCAGCTAAACTTATCTTCTACAAATGCTTCTCAACCACTGGTACGATTTTTAATCCCCTCATCTACTGCTAAACTGGATACAGAAATTATGACCATGTACCTGTACTTGAATTAAGAATTTTCCCTCTTGTCAGCTTTGCAGTTTATTTTAGCTATCTGGTTTTATTATATTCCCTTTTTTTTTTCAAGTATGGTTTACCTATGTATATTGATAAAACAGAAGTGAAATATTTACAAGGTTTATTGCTTTCTTTCATTTGTTATAGAAGTTTCGCTTTCAATTCAAGACTAACTACACACTAAAGTTTCCTTGAGCAGGTTGGGTGTATTACAAGGCTAGTTCCTCAAAAGGGTGTACATCTCATCAGGCATGCAATATACAAAACAGCTGAGCTAGGAGGACAGTTTGTTCTTCTGGGCTCAAGTCCAGTACCACACATTCAAGTACATTTTCTTCTGAACTATAGTAGGGTCAGCTAACATGATCATATTTGAATGTAGAGAAAAGGAAATAAAAAAAAAAACTTAACTAGCTCGTGAACAATCTATATATCTAAAGCTGGCGGGTCTCCCCGCCAGCTGATTGGTGGATTTTGCCACCATCAATCTGTTGACACGTGTCCATTTCACATTGGCGCGCAGTAAACGGATCCTACTAGGCTTCGCTGGTCTTGCGCATCAGCCCACGCCGATTGGCTTGCCCCGCCTGGACGCTCTATTGATTTGCTGACAGATGGGCCATCCTTAAAATATCCTAATTATTAATCCTCTGAAAAAACAACTGAGATGGGCCATCCTTAAGAGCTACGGCAGCACGGTTAGAAGTCATTGGGAAAAATATATGCATGTAAAAACATGCATGTGAAGATATATACGTGCACCAATTTGAAATAGGAAATTTTAATATATATGTGTATATATAAGCCCTATTTTATTATTCGTACATATGACAAAATTATACTACCGTCACATAATAAAGGATGACAATATCACAAAAATAATTCTTATTCTTACGTAAAAATAACAAATGTATAAAAAACAATCCAAAATAATTTTAATGTAAAACTGCATACCTCTAATCAGTAAAAAGAACAAAGACCAAAAAATACAAACTATGAAAAAAGACACAAAATCAATCTAAAAATTATGTTCTAAAATTTTAAATTTTTAACAAATAGGCTATGAGAGTGCTTACCAGTTTACAACTTCCTTTAATACTATTAGTCCAAAGTATTTCCTCCAGTTCCATAATTCTTGATGTTTTGAAAAAAAAATGAGATCAAATAATTAATTTGATGACACTAAAACTTGGTGTGGTGTACAGATTGGTTAAAATACTTTAGTAAAATTAAATATTGACCTATTTATTATTTATATTATTATAGAAATTAATAGTAAATTATAGATATATATTTTGAGGTCCATTTAATTGTCCAGGGGTACAGAGTCCCCGTCAAATGTAGCATTTTTAATGAATCTTATATAAAATAAATAAATTTGGGTAAAATCTATAAAGAGAAATAGGCTAATCAGCCGGCGTGCCAAAAGGCACGCCTATTTTCTAGTCTGTTTATATGGATGGAGCTTGTTTTTTATTTGAAAAATAGTTGCTCTTGCTCCTTTTGTTGAACACCTCTTTACTTATTGTTGCTATAGTGAACATGTTTGGTGCTAATTTACTTTGCAGAGAGAGTTTGAGGGTATTGCAGACCATTTTCAGAACAATAACAATATCCGACTGCTTTTGAAGTATGATGATTCTTTATCCCATTGGATTTATGCAGCATCTGACATGTTCATTGTTCCATCCATGTTTGAGCCATGTGGCCTCACACAGGTGTGCCTTTACATACTTATATTACGTAGTTTGTATTAAATGTAAATACTGAAACGTGCCATTTAGCATTATCCGTAATCTGTTTCTTTATTTACTATGCACTCTATGATTGTCTTGATAAATTATATTCCTAGATATAAATATGCAATGCAAGCAATTTCTCTGATCGTACTTCCATCTTTTTTTTCCTATTTGGTAGAGGATTTATTCTTGCCTTATTTTTTTTGAGGTGTATGATATATGATCCAATACCTCATAATATGATCATTGAAAACTTTTGAACACAATTCAGAAGTACAGAGTGAGAAAAATAAAATGTGCCAAGATGTTTTTCCAATTAGTCAATGAAATTCTGCCCTTTACCCTTGAAACCCACAGTAGAATATGTTCTCAGATTTGAAGAATTTCATCAACACAAAAATAAACATGTTTCCAGAGCTTTCCAAAATTCATGAGCACAAGCTTGCAGTTCTGCAAAGCTGTTCTTGGTTCATTCCTGTTGAGCAATTCTGACATGTTCTGTATCCACAGATGATTGCCATGAGATATGGTTCTGTGCCGATTGTTCGGAAAACCGGTGGATTGAATGACAGGTAAATAGTTATTAATTAACCAACTATCTCCCAATATTATTCTCCTTAATAATGTAAAATGCCCCCACTCACCTGCTTTGCAGTGTCTTCGATTTCGACGACGAAACGATACCTAAGGAGCTGCGGAATGGCTTTACGTTTGTGCATCCTGATGAAAAGGTGGATGTCGTTTCAGTTCATCTCTCCTCTTTTGGTGGACACAACTCATGTGGGTGTTCCTTTTTTGACAGGCTCTAAGTGGTGCAATGGAGAGAGCGTTCAACTACTACAATAGAAAGCCTGAGGTCTGGAAACAGCTGGTGCAGAAGGACATGAGGATAGATTTCAGCTGGGCCTCTTCAGCTTCCCAGTACGAAGATATCTATCAAAGAGCAGTGGCTCGAGCGAGGGCAGCAGCATGAACTCTGGCGGTTTAGTGAGACCTGAGCCTTTCTCTGACGCGGCGCTTGATGCCACAGGCACAGATTCTGCCTTCTGAAGAAGCCGCACCATGCACCTCTCTGATGTGCGAACATGGCTTCATCTGCAGCTTCGATTCTTGGAATGGAACCCAAGATATTTAAAGACATGATCCGTCAGACTCATGCAGGAAGCCGAGATGTTCCATAGTGCAGTTATGGAATGGTCGAAGAACTAAAATCTTGGCACCCATTGTCGTGTCCCAGTGACAGTGTGGACTATACAGTTATATAACTTATAGTACGTGATTGCTCAGTCGTGAAATTTCACTAGCCTCGATATATTTATCATGCGCTACGGTGAAATGATAAGTTTTGTTCTTTGTATCACTTGCAGTGTGCTTTGTTATTTGTGCAAAGTCGTGTGTGTTGTCTATAGAATATTCTTTCGTCAAAAGCAAAGAGATGAGAGACAGACCCTGTTTTTTTTCCTGTTTGAACTCTGAAATGTAGAAAAAAATTTCATAGGCTCTTTGAAATTTTTTTAGAGAACACTACAATTCATGTAGAAAATTTCATGTTTTTCTTCTCTGATGTACTCCCACCGTTAAGGAAAGGGGATATTTCCATTCGGTCACAACAGTAGTCAAATTTTAAATTTTGAATTGATTGGATTTCTCTTCTATAAGTTTTATTGGCTGAAAATACCTAGATTTCTGTGCATTAAATCAGTATCCAAAAAAAATATGTATGAAAATTGAATTCCAGAAATATTTATACTCCTAGATTTAGGAACCAAGAGAACAAAAATAGACCAAAGGTAGCGGAACCAATGGTCTGGGCCTGGTCCTGGGCCTGGGCCTGTTCCCATATGGGCCTCACATTTCGCTTCGGTAAAACCGCCTCATCATTCATCACGTCCATCTATATTCTGCCACGTGGCACAGACGCGAGCCGACCAGACCAGTCAACTTTCTAGTTTCTAGGAGTACTGCAGTGTGGAGGCGTGTCCCCGCACCGCTCTCCTCCCCCTCCCCCCTCTCGCCTCGCCGACCTCTCCACCTCCCCGGCGACTCGGACTCGTCGAAGCCGCGCTCGCCTACGACCACCCATGGCGCTCCTCCCCCGCGCGGCGCGGCTGGCGGCCCTCTCCGCGCCGCGCGCCTACTCGTCCGCCACGGCGGCGGCGGCGGGCGCGGGTGGCTCCGCGTCGCCCGCGCCATACGGCGGGGCGCCGCCGCCGGCCGCGAACTCCAAGGCGGCGGAGTTCGTGATCTCCAAGGTGGACGACCTGATGAACTGGGCGCGCCGGGGCTCGATCTGGCCCATGACGTTCGGGCTCGCCTGCTGCGCCGTGGAGATGATGCACACGGGCGCCTCCCGCTACGACTTCGACCGGTTCGGCGTCATCTTCCGCCCCTCCCCGCGCCAGTCCGACTGCATGATCGTCGCCGGCACGCTCACCAACAAGATGGCCCCCGCGCTCCGCAAGTCCGTACACTTGCGCCCTTTACCTTGCGTTCTTCTTTACATATAACCATCAAATTTGTGATTTATTTCGTATCGTCTCTGAGAGAAGAGTAGCAATTTTCTGTTAGGATGCTCTATTTTGCACTTTGAATTGGTTGGTGATGCTGCTTATATAGACTTCGGTAGAGGAGGGCGATTGGATTGGGGATTTTTTTTTTGTCATGTCAAGTTGCATACGATGTTTAATACTTCATTGTGCAGATTCTTTTTTGCCGGGTCGGCCGAACGAGGCCGACCAATTTCATTAAGAATGATTCTGTGCAGATCAATTTTTTTGCAGATTCTTTTTTTTATCCTTATAGGCGTCAATCCCTTGCGTGTTCCTCATAGGAGTAGATAAATTTGCGCTTAGTCTGAGCTTCCCATGTGTTCACAGCTTCGGTTTTGTATGGCATATGCCGTTGAACTATTTTTCCTCTTAGATTATATAGAGAATTGTATACTGGTTTAGCATGCGTTTGTAAATCAGAGGCACGTGCATTTTTTAGTGTCAGGAATAGAACAGTGTCGTGCTTGTTCAAATATCATAAGGGTTCATTGAATAGAATAATGGTTTTCCATATCAAAACATGAGCCATGTGTCTTGTGAACATGGTTGATGTAAGTACAACTGCTAAATATGCATTCATATCCACTTCTGTTAGTTGAAAGTAGTTAAGTTTTGTACTTAAAGAGTGATTTCCCTTCATTGTTTCTTTTATTTGTAGCTATGTAGTACCAATATTAGAATTGGTACTGTTTCTAATGCATTATTAGGACTTAGGATATGGAGAGTGCAATTCGTTTAAATACATTTTGAATAAAATTCATAGGTACTTCGATGAGTTTAAACACCTCATGAATAAAATTCATAGGTACACAGTACAATAATATTTTGTGTGCTTTATGTGTTACATTCCAACTTTCTATGCTGAAATAAAAACATGTCCATTTGCTTACTCAGAGAATCCCATGAAAGCAACAAATCTAAATGTATGCATCTTGTAGAAGAAAGATTGCTGGTTCCTTAGTGGAGTATGGTCACATACTTTAATTAATTGTAGTACTTCGTCCAAAAAAAACCCTTCAATTGTAGTACCTTTGCAAAATGTATGTATATGGTTATCCTAGGGAGTATAGCTATTTTTCTTATAGGAATTTGGTTTAACCTCTGCAAGTGTGCCTATATGGTTACCCTACGGAGTAAACCTATTTTCTTATGAGAATTTGGTTCTGATTGCCGACATGTTTATTGCTTTTTGAAAGAACAGTGTTTTTTGTGTTGATGATCTCATGGTTCTCAAATCTCAATGTGCGTGTATTATGGGAATCATAAGGAATAAGGACCAACAGTAAAAAACATAATATTGGTTGGAGACCTTTAAAACATGCGTACATGTAATTTTTATGTGAACTACTAACTGACAGACACCTGTGTAAACTTGGTGACCTTCTCCTTAGTGGTTGTCTTTTATTCACTACCAGCTCAATACCGATAGTCGCACAGCTATAGTTTGCAATGTTGCTGACATTTGTAGCTGTCTGTTGTTCTCTGCAGGGTTTACGATCAGATGCCAGAACCTCGATGGGTTATTTCAATGGGCAGCTGTGCCAACGGTGGTGGATACTACCACTACTCCTACTCCGTTGTGCGCGGATGCGACAGGATTGTTCCCGTGGACATCTACGTCCCTGGATGCCCTCCAACTGCTGAAGCTCTACTGTATGGCGTCCTGCAGTTGCAGAAGAAGATCAACAGGCGCAGGGATTTCCTTCACTGGTGGAACAAGTGAACCAGCACTTCTCTGCTTTCCTATCTGCTACGAATACGATCCTGTCAAAATGTTATCGAGCTTCTGTGTTAAATAAAGGAAAGCGTGTGCTTTCCGATCATCAAACTCTCTGTAGTAGATGCAGTGATAGTGAGCTCCTGGCTACCTTGATCACCGTTCATGGACAAAAAAACAATTGGTGATGCTGTTGCGGTGTTGCTGCTTTAATACTATGTATAATATTTTGTAATTTGTGTTGTCTTCTACTAGTGATGTAACATTGGGTATGACGCTCAATGGCGTTGTGATGCTGTATACTTTACCAACTTGTGTAAATAGAAGTGATGATAATATAAAAAAAATTAATAGAAGTGATGATAAATTGTTAATGGCTGCTATATGTTCTGATTTCTTTACTCATCAGTCTATATAACTTGTATATTGGAGAGTTCAGAAGTTAAGTCATGCGTACTTTTTGTTTTTTTTCTTTTTATCCCAATTTCTTTCTTTTTAACTACAGTAAATATAAAGATAGAATGTACAATTGCTGACCTTGCACGATGACGTGATATGTCCACATGACGTTTTTATGGCGTTTCTTTTGGACCGAAGGACTATGTTAAACCAATTGATAAATCTTGAGTATTTGTTTGGATAATTTAAAACATCAAAGACTAAATTGACCATGGGGCAAAATTCCAAAGCCTATATCACTATATGGGCTATTCACCCGCAGATAAAGTAAAAACTATCCGGGTAACAAACGAATAGTAGATAGTAGGAAACACCTGAATAAAAATACTCCTAAATCAAATCGTGATTTACCCAAACTAAACCGGCTTTGACCCCTTCCCCAAGCCTAAAAGCCCCAACCCTTTTATACCTCCCCACAAGAGAGGCAAAATCCGCTCGCTCTCAGACTCGCGACGCCGCCTTCTTCTTCGATCCCCTCTCCCTCCGATCTCCCCCTCCCCCGCAGGTAAATCAGAGAAACCCCCACTAGATTTCGAATCCAAATCGAGGCCTCTTCCTCACGATCTCACCGCATTTGCTGTTGCGATTCCCACCTCGGGGTTTTGTGGTTCGGTTTGGAGCAGATCTAATGGCGGCGCTGGCGTCGAAGCTGGCACAGATGCAGGCGAAGGCGTGCGACGCGGCGAGGTTCGCGGCGAAGCACGGGTGCGCGTACCACAGGGCGCTCATGGAGAAGAACCAGAAGTACGTCGCCGACCCGCCCACCATCGAGAGGTGCCAGGAGCTCTCCAAGCAGCTCTTCTACACCCGCCTCGCCAGGTCGGTCCACCCTCACGATCTCCCTCCACCTTCTCCACGATCTCTTAGTCCTCCACATCTGAATTATCTCTATTGTTTAGATTGCGCACTCCATTAGAACACGATCTCGATCACTTCCACATTATGGAAGGCCGAATATGGGATTCTAATCATCTATGGCGAAACCTAATTATGTTGCCTAATTAGATAGACCAGCAATTTTGGCTGATTGTTTTAATTGAATAAATTAGCAGCACATCATGTAAAGTGACAATGCAGGAAATTGGTACCATTGAAAGTCTGGAAATTGCAGTGTTGAAAAGTGTGTTATTTTTGGTGATGTTCTCCTGCTATATCGGAAGTTAGAATAATGATCAGCGATGTCTATTCCATCCATCCTAATAATGGAATCTATGCTTCCCGTCTCTTAGAAGCTGAGCAATGCATAATGCATAATGGTCATGTTGTGAACATAGTCCATAGTGATGCATTGCAACCGTGTTTTGAGGATGTTAAGTATTTTTGCTGAACAAGTTGTCACGTTGCATGCAATTAGCCATGGAAAACAAGTTCCTCCTAAATTCTATGTAAATGAAGACGCAAGAGATGGGTAGTGGGTTTATATGGTAATGTGGGTTGAAAGTCACTGATCTTGGCCTTAGCAAGATTGATCTGATGAGAAGCAAGCTTTATTTGAGTTTTTTTTAACTGTGAGAAATTACTTTGTTTTGAGCCAATGCTTTTCTCTTGGACAGAGTCCCAGGGATGTAATTGTTCCTGATCAGCCATTTTGTCTTCATTTGTCTTTTGAGAAGACCGATACTAGTTATTTGTTTGAGCTGCATTTTGCTTGTACTTCATAGAGATAGAGTAGTAGTTTGTCTATTTCACCATTATTATTCATCCGTGTTGTGCTAAAAGTGCGCCTTCAGTGCACATTCCTCTGGTTGTCTTTGCCAGTGCTATTATGAATTATAATATACATCTGATATGGTGCCATAATTTGATGATTCATTACATAGGTGACAGAAGATACTTGATCA
This sequence comes from Oryza sativa Japonica Group, assembly GCF_034140825.1. Taxonomy (NCBI): domain Eukaryota; kingdom Viridiplantae; phylum Streptophyta; class Magnoliopsida; order Poales; family Poaceae; genus Oryza; species Oryza sativa. Next base: position 26,617,148 of record NC_089039.1, read on the forward strand.
TTCATTTGATACCATAATTTCACTCACATTATAAGGTGCATTTCGTATCTTCAATCTCTGTGTCTTTACTGACTAGTGACACATTTCTTGCAGCCTTCCTGGTCGCTATGAGGCATTCTGGAAGGAAGCGGATCAAGTGAAGAACTTGTGGAGAAACAGAAAGGATCTGAACGTTGAGCATGCTGGCGTTGCTGCACTTTTTGGCATTGAGTTGTACGCGTGGTTCTGCGTTGGTGAGATCGTTGGTAGAGGATTTACTTTCACTGGCTACCATGTCTGAGTGCTAAGCAACCACATTAGTCGCCGACTCGCCGTTTCTCATTGAAGACTCTGCTAGAGTGTTAGGATATCAGTTTTTTGAGATGGGATGACTGATTGATTCAGAGTTTTGTTTTCCGAAATTTCTCGATGCTGGTGTAACAGACGGCTCAGTTAAACCAACATGACGAAGTTCAATAATTCAGTGAATCGTAGTTGAAGTATGCAGTAATTTTTCTCCGATATTTTATTGAATATTGATGCCATTGATTGTTTTATTTTGCTGCGTGTTTGATGCCAGTTCTCATTGTCGCAAGCATATAGTTTCTCTGTCTCTCTGTATGTGGACATGCACTTTTCTCCTTATCTTTCAGTTCAGTGACCAAGTCTGCTTTTAGCAAATTTCAGTTTAGCCTCTGTTCTTGATAATTGTCGATTAACATTAGCACCAAGCTTATTGGTGTGCTTATACCTATATACACATTACATTTTGATGGCTTATCTCATACTTATTTCTTCTGAGTTTTGAGTTTTGACTGACAAGGATTTGCATTGCAAACTCGGTTAGTTGATCTCTCCCTGTTTTATGTAGGTTCTTATCCATTACCGTGAATCTGTGATGTAAATGTATGTAACTGCATTACACTTGTCCATTTCTCAGTTAAAGTTTGTATCATTATGTCTCCTCTTCTTAGTTTCAAGGTCTAATATAGTAATCAAATCCAGCTAGATTCTGAACGAACGACTGATGGTAAATTTTCTATGAAGACCATTTGTAAAACCTTATCCAACGTAGACAGCTTGATCAAACACCGGCCGCCCAGATCAAGGATAGATGTGCGGGTAAATTTTTCAAAAAAGAGCCTTGCTAAACGTAACTCTTCAATGTGGGACCCTATTTGGATCGCTATAATTGACAGCGACCCTACCTTGGGCCACCGGACATCGCTTGATCGAACAAAAACGGCCCAGATTAAAACTAAGTTGGGTCCACCTTTCAGACTTATCGAGGAGTAAGGCCCACATCGGACCATCACGCGGTACCGATATTGGGCTGCATTTATATGGGCCTAAATAGTAGCTGCCATGTGGACTTTTATGATGGGCCTCATTTATATGGGCCAACGAAAATTATACTCCGCATTTGCGGTATAATCTAGTATAATTTCGAAGGTTCTGAAGCGAATAATAACGCGCAGGCGAAAAATCGGCAGCGAAGTTAGCTAATCGGCGAACAGATCGCCGTCCGGTGACTGCTCCGGCGACCGGGGCCGGCGGCGGCGGGTGGTCTCATGTACTCCGCCGCTCGCCGCCTCCTCCTCGCCGCCCGCACCGGCGCCGGCGCCGGCGCCGCTTCGCGGTTGTCCGCGGCGGTGTTTGCGCTCCGCTCCTACTCCTCCACGGCCCAGTCCTCGTCGCCGCGTCGGTTCCCGACGCCTAAGGAGATCCGCAGGGGCCTGGACGAGTTCGTCGTCGGCCAGGACAAGGCCAAGAAGGTTAACGAAACCTCCCTCCTCGTTGGTGTGGTGTGTACTGTGTAGCTGATTGGGGGTGTGACCAGTGATGACGCTATGAGCTCGAGTTTGAGCATGAGTTACTTTGCTTTACTACATATATGATCTATCTGCTAGCAATTTACAATTGTGCAAGTTCGATTGAAATTATGGAACTATGTACAAATTTCGCGGCTAGGTTTAACAAGGGTGCTTTGCTTATGCAGGTGCTCTGTGTTGCCGTGCACAATCACTACAAGAGGATATACAGTGAATCTTCAAATTGGTTAGATTCTGGAAATTTCATTTGGTGGTTCAGTTATGCATCACGATTTTGACTTCAATTTCATCTGTGGTGATATAGTTCTATGAAGAGCTCGGCATGTGGCGATGTTAGTATGAGTGGTGATGATGACATTGAGCTTGAAAAAAGTAACATCCTTCTGATTGGGCCGACAGGGTCAGGTGACGCGAACACATACGTGGTTCATCTGTACTGTGAAAATGCTGTTTGCTTATCTCGTTCTTTTGCTATGAACCTATGGCAGGTAAAACACTGTTAGCAAAAACTTTAGCTCGATTTGCCGATGTTCCATTTGTGATTGCTGATGCAACTGCAATTACACAGGTAGGAAAGGCTGGTTCAAGCATTCTGAAAATTTCTTCTATGTGTGCTTACTCCAGCGTGTCATGGCTATCGTGGCAAAAAAAGCTGATTGTGTATGCTATTTTCTTCTTTCTGATGCCAAAACAACTTCCTTTTCAGGCTGGGTATTCAGGTGAAGATGTGGAATCTATAATCTGCAATCTTCTGGCGGTATGTAACAGCCTATCACTCTCTTTCTGGCCATTTATGTACTCTTTTGGGCTATCTAGTGTTCCTAATATTTTAGTTGAATACTGTTTTACATTATTTTCCTAAGCTACCATGCTACTAACAGTTCTCCTGCAAATTGTTAATAACCAGTTCCTTTTTGTGTATAATGAATCTTGGATCACCTATCATCTGCAAGAAAATGTTTTGGTGCCAATAGCTACGTTGGGCATAATCTGAACAGGATCAAGCTTATATATTAAACTATTAACCATTAACCATAAACCATATATTGCTTTTCTGACATGTTCTTCCTTTTAGGCTGCTAAGTTCAATGTGGAAGCCACAGAGCGCGGGATTGTTTACATCGACGAAGTTGATAAACTCATAAAGAAGGTCATTGAACAAATTAGTTTTGAACTACTTCCGTGCCTAGCGAATGTTTCTGCACTTGCAATAATTGGATACATTCCCACATCCAGGTTGAATGCAATGAGGACAGGAGGGATGTCTCTGGAGAGGGTGTCCAGCATGCTTTGTTAAAAATATTTGAAGGAACAGTAAGTGCATATATTAATCTTCTGCTCTGTAAAGTAAATTTATCTTTGTATTTTTCATACTTGGTAATTACACTAGCCCTTCTGAAGAGAGTGAGATCTGATTAACAACACATGTAAGTATATGTCAATTAATGCATGTGTGACTGATGCTGACCATAATTTTTTTTTCTCCCTGAATGTACATTCAGTCATGTTCTGTCTCTGAAATAAGACCCATTTGTTGCTATCATTCTTAGGTCATCAATGTACCAAGAAAAAGAAATCAAGATAGTATATCCGATGGTTATGTCGAGGTATTGATTCTGAATCTTTTGATTAAGTTGTTAAGTCAGTTAAATTGTTTTGTTAATAGCTACCTTATTGTTTATCAGCATGATAGTTTTGCTACAGAACGAAGTTATGGGTTCTTGATTTCAAATGTAATTTATCATTGGTGTTGTCGTACTCTGCAAATTGCATTTGTGGTTCAAAGTCGAAGTAATTACTAAGTTCCATCTGTCTCTAAATATAGGTTGTTGTGGGATTTATATAGGTAACCTTTTACTTTGATCATTGCTGAATTGGAAATATATAGAATAACTGCCTGTTTCTTCCCTATCTTAATGAAATTGGTCAGGCCGGGCAAAAAAAGAATAACTGCCTGGAAATAATAAAATAGGATTTTTTTTTCTTGCAAGATACTTTTTATAGTTCCAGTATATTATGATCAAGAACACTCAAAGTAGGTTGTTAGAATTTAAAAAGACTTATTTTGTGTTGCAGGTTAATACCAAGAATATACTCTTCATCTGTGGAGGTTCCTTCTCTGGCTTGGAAAAGATAGTATCAGAAAGGTTGTGCACTTACAAATAATACAAACTTCTATAATTCTCTGAATTGTCCATCTTTATCCAGACTTATATATTGCCTTAAAGTACTTGTGCTATTGAAGACACCGAAACTGTCATATGGGGTTTGGACTTCCAACATCTGGTGATCTGCGAAACTGTGGTTGGACAAATGCTATCGGGGAATCATGCTGTGTTGAAGCTGTAAGATCAGTTGCTGACATTTGTCAAACACATTATTTTAATTCCACATAGAGATAATTTTCAACGATTTCCTACTTAGATTGAAAGTGATGACCTGATTGCATACGGCCTCATACCAGAATTTATTGGGAGGTTGCCAATAACAGTTGGCTTGAATGATCTCAGTGAAGCTCAATTGGTTCAGGTAGCAATGGTTCTATAAATTTGTAATTTTATGCAATTTATTTTTGACCACATATTCCTAAATGAATCTACTTTATCTCTTCAGGTTCTCATGGAGCCAAAAAATGCAATAGGAAAACAATACAAGAAGTTGTTTAAAATGAATGATGTGAGTCTGGTTCTGTTGTATTGATTGTTTTGATTCAACTGCAAGTTATGATTAAAAACACCGTCTTCTGTGGTATGTTAACAACAAACTATTTTCTCATTTTACCCATGTAAGGTCAAGCTGCATTTTACTGAAAATGCTTTGCGGTTAATAGCAAAGAAAGCAGCTTCACGAGAAACAGGGGCTCGAGAACTGAGATCTATAATGGAAGATATTTTGACAGAAGCAATGTTTGAGGTGACTTGCACATGCCGTAACTTCTATCAACATCGACCAGCACTAATTTTTTCGTTCTATTTGCAGATTCCTGATGCAAGAGAGGGAAAAGAGAAGATAATTGCTGTTCTTGTTGATGAAGAGTCTGTAGGGTCAGTGCATTCTCGAGGATGTGGAGCCAAGATTTTCCGGGATGATGGAGCCTTAGAACTATATGTTTACCAGAATAATATTAGACTGCCAGGGTTAATCCCTGGGAACCCTAAACGTACTCGCATTGTCAGCTTCTGCCTTTTGGTCGCTTTGTCAGCAACTAAGCTGTGGGTTTACCATACATTTCACTGCTTCTCCTCGATATACGAATGGGTTGTGTCGATACTATGTAAAGCCAACATTTTTACACAATAAAGCATAGCATTAAGCTTTATTTTCGTCACGGTGTCATTGTTGTCTTTTTGATAAATGGGATGCAACAAATTTGAGCCTGGAAATATCTGGGGCTCACGGTTCACCTATAATATTTTGATATTTTTCACAACTGCCAAGGTTGGTCTCCGTAATACAGAGGAGAAAGAATTGGTGGCAAATTGAAAAGGAAAGTTGGCAAAATATTTCACACTGCACAAATAGAAAAGGGCCTTTAAACCGTAATGCATCAAAATTTTGTGGCCGTCATTTTATTCGTATGCAATAATTGCAGTTACAAAAGACTCAACCAGAGTTACTGCCGTTTACTCATTTGACACCAAATGTTGAAATCTTCAGGCTTCTGAGAATTTCAATTTACTGATCGATGCTCTTAGAATCGATATAAAATGACGGGGTTATCAGATCCACAGGCAGACTAAGACATGATTTCCTGTGGTCATCAAATGTTAGTGTCCATCTCCTTGTTTAGTTTCACCTCCTGAAGAAGTGCCTTGAAGCGCACCATCTCCAGCTGATGTGATTCCAAACCTACTCTGAAACACACCATCCAGTGAGTTTGCATCAGGTGCAGGTTCTCCTGTTACATTTTCAGTCTTCCTTTTATGGCCAAGGATGGCTTCAATGGCAGCGGCACTAGCTCTAGCTGCAGCCTCGTCCTTTGCAGCAGCCTCTGCCCTCCTCTTCTCCCTTTCTTCCCTTGCAAGAGCTTCTGCCCTTGCCTTCTCTTCTTCTGCCCGAGCCGCTGCCTCAGCTTTTTTCTCCTCCACATCCTCGTATAGTTTGGTTATGTCACCTTCCCTCCCTGCTTCACGGAGTGCGCCTTCCAATAGGTCCCTCATTTCATCGCTGAACACCACCTTCTCATCCAAAAGAATATCCTTTGCGATGTCGATTGATTTATCCAAACTAGCTTCACCAATGTACGCCTTTAGCAGTGCCTCATAGCTTGCAATGCTTGGGCTAATTTCTTTCCCCCTCATCTTATCGAGATACCCATGGGCATTGTCCAGCATACCAAAACCAATTAGGCCATCAACAATCTTATGATAGGCAGTTGCGTCGGGCTTCAACCCCAACTCAGCCATTCCGTCAAAGTAATTAATGCCTTCATCGATGCGATCAACCCTAAAGCACCCTTGCATCAGTAGCACATATGTTTCCTCGTCTGCCTTAAGACCACTTTCTCCCATCTCCTTGTATAGCAACTCGGCCTCACTTACCAACCCTTGAAGACTGAGATGCCGGATCAAATTATTATATGCTGCAACATCAGCAACAACTTCCCACTCCCCCATCCTCCTGAACCAAGAAATTGCATCACCGAACCTACCAGCAGCGCAGTAAGCATCCACAATCACACTGAAGCTTCTCACATCAACAGCAATCTTTAGTGGAGGATCATGCTCCCGAAGCATTCTTTCAAACAGCTCGATCGCATCATCCAACCTTCTGTTCCGCCCAAACGCATCAACCACACCATTATAACTCTCAGCTCCAAACCTCACCTCCGACTCTGCACCGAGAACCTCTTTGTAACACTCCATTGCCTTCTCCTCCATTCCCATAAGGAAGTAAGCCTTCATGAGGCTCCCATACACAATGCCATCAAGAATCGGCTCGCGGCCAATCTTTTCCTTCAATTCTTCGTACAATTCCACGGCTTTGGCGCCATCACCGGCTTCCACGAACCCAGCCATGAGAAGGTTGTAGACCTGTGGATCGGGCCCGACGAACCCGGAGGCCAGCATCTCATCCTTGAGCTCGAGGGCATCAGTGAGGCGGCCATGGTCGACGACGAGGGACTTGACGACAACGCGATACGCGGTCGGGGACGGGGGCACGGGGGATCCAGGGCGCGAGATGAGGCGGAGGTGGTGGAGCGCGGCGTCGGGGAGGCGGCGCGCGGCGAGGGCCGAGAGGTAGAGCGCGTAGGTGGCGGCGGTGGGCGGGACGGCGGCCTGGAGGGCGAACCGGTGGAGCGCGAAGAAGTCGTCGAGGCGGCGCGCGCGGAGGAGCGCGGCGAGGACGGCGGCGCAGGTGAAGGAGGAAGGGCGGCAGTTGGAGTGGAGCGCGTGGCGGGTGAGGAGCGCGGCCTCGGCGAGGTCGGCCCCCTTCTCCCCGTCCTTGGAGGAGGGGGACAGGAGCGCGAGGATGCGGTTGTGGAGCGCGAGGCGCGACGGCGCGAGCGACGGGAGGGGCTCCGCGAGGCGCACGGCGCTCGGGGACGGCGGCGGCGTGGGGGGCGTCGCGACGAACGCGTCGCGGCGCCGCGCCCGGCGGGACGCCGCGGCCGAGGCGGCGTCGGCGTGCGCGAGCGGGAAGAGCGCCGGGACGAGGCGGCGCGCCGAGAACGGCTTCGACAGCGACATCTCCCGCGGCTGGGCCGGCTGCGGCGGCGGCGGCGGCGAGCGGCGAGCGAGGAGAGGGTTTTGGGGACTCTGGGGCTATGGGAAAATCGCAAGGCGGTGGCCCGAAGGCGGTGTTTGGAAAAAATACGCCTTCTCTACAAAGAAACGGATTTTCGAGCCACACTTCAAAATACTTCTGCTTTTCTCGGGGATTGCGAAAAAAAAATACCACCTTCATTTCATATTATAAATCACTTTGATTCTTTTAGTCAAATTTATTTAAGTTTTATCAAATTTATAGAAAAATTTAATAACAACTATATAAAATACCAAATTAGTCTTATTAAAATAATATTATTTATTTTTTGATAATATGTTTGTTTGTGTTGAAAATATTTTTATGTTATATATATATAATTATTTGCAAGAAATTCATGCTGGGGGGAGAAAAACGAGCAATTTCGAGCTTCGTATCAGCATATGCTATTCCCTATTGGAAAAAAAGAATATGCTTGTGGGAATAAATGGCCATACATCACTCTTGCATTTCTTTGATTGCAAATTTCCAAGGCAGAAGAAAATATGTGCCAGGTGGAGCAGTATGTCATTGTCAGGAACAACAAAGAACACAAGAAAAATTTCCCAAAATCCATTTCTCACAAACAGAAAAAGGAAAATTTCCGAAGCTGCCACCACAAGCCAAGCTCAAAAACTCCAGTGTCGACTCGAGCTCACTGGGTCCAAGACCCCGACCGCACTGGCCGCTCCGGCCACGCGTCCGCCGGCGATTGGCCGCGCCGGACGCCGAGACGGCGACTCCGACCACCCGAGAATCTTCGCAGTAATATGCCACCGTGGCGAATTCCCCAAAACAACCCCTGCAGCATCTACCCCTCCCATGCCACCAACCACGGTAATAACGTAATAACGCGAGAAAACCAGGGGTAATTTTGTCCAATGTGACATCGGTATAAAATAACTGAACCACCTAATCGCCATGGCCACACCACCACTCTCCAGTCTCCACCTCCGCGGCGATGCGGAGCAGCAGCCATGGAGGTGCTCAGCTCCAGCCGCTTCTCTAGGGTTTTCCCCAGCAGCCTCCTCAGCCCCGTCTCCAAGCCGCTCAAGCCCCCGCGCCACCGCCGCCGCCGCGTCCAGACGCTATCCTCCTCGTCCTCCGATGCCGCGGCGGCGCCGTCCACGCCGCCGCCAGTGTGGCCGCCCGCCTCGCTCTCCCGGCTCCTCGCCGCGGCGCTGCGGGGAGGGCGCGCGGGAGGGGAGCTCCCGGACCTAGCCGTGGGGGCGGGGGCGGCGGCGACGGCGGCGGGGGGAGGGGCGAGGATAGGGACGCTGCTGATGAGCACGACGGCGGCGGCGGTGACCAAGGCGCGGGAGAACCCGTACATCCTGGCGCTCGCGGCGAACCCGACGTTCGTGTCGGGGCTCGTGGCGTGGGCGGTGGCGCAGGCGGCCAAGGTCGTGCTCACCTCGTTCGTGGAGCGGCGGTGGGACCTGCGGATGCTGTTCAGCTCCGGCGGGATGCCGTCGTCGCACACGGCGCTCTGCACCGCGCTCACCGCCTCCGTCGCGCTCTGCCACGGCGTCAGCGACTCGCTCTTCCCTGTCTGCCTCGGGTTCACATTGATAGTCATGTATGACGCCACGGGCGTCAGGCGCCACGCGGGGATGCAGGCCGAGGTGAGCCAATGCTTCGATTGCTTTTGTCCATTTCTGTATTGCATTTAGATGTATGTGATACATTTTTTTTTCTGAACTTTTGATTTTGATAGCTAATTTGTCAAAATGATTCAGAGATTGCTTGTTATTTGGGGTAGGATACTTTTTGTTCACATTGTTCAATCATCGATGAATGACTGATTCGATGGCCCTTGTGAGGTTTGAACTTGCGGCTGGTGGTATATTTTACATTTTTACCCAATGTTGGAGTGATTATGGGATTGCATACTCCTATGTTGTTACTTTCAATGTGGTAGTATTTGTGGTGTACATACAGATTGATTGCTTATGTTATCATTGTTTGGGATAACATTGGTGTTCATTTTACTCTGCTTTTATGGTTTTCGTCTCTCAGCAGTAAGTGTAATGGTTACCATTTGCAAATGATTGTAAATTTGTGATATGACTTACAACTGAAAATCTGAAGCTAACATTCTGAACTCAATGGGGACTATGATTTCGCGTTGGCATCATTGCGATACTATTATGAATTGTGCTACATATATAAGATTATGGCTGTCCTGATATAAAACAAGCCAGCCAAATTGCAAAAGTTAATCATGTGCGAGCTGCTGTTATTTGGGCTTTAGAAGTTGTTATATGGCAGTTTTAGTATCTTTTCGCATAAACAAATTTTGGCTTTGTCTTAGCTTTCCAGTGGCCCCAGATACTTTTTTCACCATATGTTGAACTACAAACTTGAGTGTACTTGTTGGGGGCAATGGAACGGTGTTAAATAGTTTTGTGATTGTTTAGTATTTAGCATCAAAATAGATTTCAGGCATTCAAGACCAATGTCTTGCTCCTTCCAAACAATTGCTGTAGTTTGGTATGAAACTTGTGTGCTACATTCACCTTATTTAGCTCATTATCTTTTTTGTAAATCATAAAACCAGCTACTCAAATATATATTACTTCCCTGATTGAAGCTTCACATATTACCTTAGAATAACACATGGCACAGACCTGAGACCTGCAATCATTTTGCCAATATGCTTTTCTTTATCAACTTACTTTAAGGGGTAGTGGTAACATTACTGTTTTATCACATGGAAACTGATAGCAAGCAGCAAATCCAGTTAAGCTTGCCGTACATATCATCTAAAAAAATGCAGTCCAGATACTTTTTTTTGGAAAGGGGAAAATCCTGATAATTATCACGATTGCATTCTGATGCTCGAGTTTAGATTCAGGACCATTTGGATATTGGTTTTGGATAGCCATCACAACAACACAGTAGCAATAGTGTGTTATATATGACTTGTGATAGGGTGCTTATTTCCTGAATGGTAATACACAATAACACCAGATGCACCAAATGCTGTCAGTTTTATAGTACTCGCTTATTGTTACTTGATATCTTCCTTATGATTGACACAGGTACTCAATAAGATCGTTGAGGACCTGTTTCAAGGCCATCCAATTAGTGAAAGAAAACTGAAAGAGTTGTTAGGGCATACTCCATCACAGGTTTTTGCCGGCGCTTTGCTAGGCATCATGGTGGCCTGGTTCTGTTGTCAGGGCTGTATTGTTCCCATTTGACTGCTGTTGTACTTCAGAAATGGAAAAATCGTTTTGACACGAAGATTTTTGGTGCATCTGGTGTAACCATTGTTCCAGGAGATAGCTAATTTTATTTCCTGGCCTGTTTGCCTGTACATATATGTAACTCAATAGCAGGGATAGCCACGAATTTGATATTCTCAATTCATAGTTGAGATTTAAGTCCTTTTCTGATCTGATTGACATCATTGAATGTAGGAGTGTTTTGCTCTTAGATCTGAAAATTCTGGAGTTACCCTGTACAACCACTGTGATCAAGAAGCCATAATTTGGGCATATTATCTCTGTATCATATAGTGAAACCAATGCTGATTGTTACTGGCTTCAGTCAAACAAATTCTGTCTGGACAATTAACTGTTACTAACAACTAGTATTGGTGTATTACCAGCAAGTACAAATTGGTCTAGCTATGTTTGGCAAATTGGGTCATGCTAAGTTGCTGCTTTGCTAGGGCACACGTGCTGCTCAATGCTTTTGTTTTTGGTACTACTTTACTTGGCACTTTGGCAGTTCGCACCTTTTCAATTGAGGGATCTCGCTCCAAAGTCGACGATGGTATCGATTTTTTATCACATGAAGCATGGCATTGTCGGTTGTCAACGACGAGATTTCCGTGAAACTCAACATTGACAAGAGCCCAGTGGTGCGCCACGAATCCTGACGATGCCTCAGGGCGTGCTGGTTCACGAGGCCATATTGCCCTATTCGTGACAAGGTGGAGGTATATAACATTCTACAATTTTTTTATTAAAATACTTTTAAATTGTAGGATAATTACATTGTAACTACTGTAATGCAACTACTGTATAATTTGCTCATCTAACATCAAAACGTTAGACTAACTTAGCGGATGAGGTGCGCTTTTGTGAAGCACTGACATGTAAAGCGAGTGTAACTGAACTGATTAGGTGTTTTTTTGTGGAATATGTTCATCCAGATTTAAGTTCTAGATTTAGATCCCGTTTGAATCATTTAGTCCCTGGATTAAAATTTTAATCCCCTACTATTTGGATCCAGGGACTAAAAGGGACTAAAGTCATGTGTACCGAAGAAGAGAGGGGTTGCCACTATAGTCCTATAAGTCTCAATATGCACTTTTAGTGCTTTTTACTCACCCCTGTTTGGATTCTTAAGGATTAAAATAGAGTGACTAGTGGATTAGTCCCACGAACCAAACAGGGCCTTAGCACATGTGCTCATATTTACGATTATTTATTTTTTTTTAGGGGTAGACAACATTCATGCCAATAATAACTTAATAAGACGTCTATAGTTAATTTATGAACTTCAAGATATAATGACCTAATTTTTAAGAGGTGTTTATAGAGTCCTAGGAGTAGGGTATGTATGTGTGCGTTTATATAGGTGAGTTTGCACACATCTATATGAGCGATTGCGTCCATACCGTGTTTTGGAAAAAAAAAACACTGATTTTAACCAGACACGTTGCTTAATCAGGCAAAGCATGACACATTTTTCACTTTGGTGCTTTAGGTAAGGGCGAAAACCTGAAAACGGCTGGAAAGTGGAAACGAGTGAAAAACCATGTTTTGCCATATATGTTTATCTTGGTTGATAAAAAACTGAAAATGATAAAGTTAAAAACGAAAACGATATTGGGACCTTATAAAGGTGTGTTCGGGAGGAGAGGTTAGGAACCCCTTCTTTTTAACACGTAAAAGGAAACACACATTAGCGCATGATTAACTAAGTATTAGCTACTACTTAGTCTCGAAAAAAGATAAACCATGTGTTCAAATTCGTAGCTAGGATTAGGTTTTTTTAGGACGGATGGGGTATCTTTTAAAAAATAGATTAATATGATTTTCAAAACAACTATATATACAAGTTAAAAAAATGTATTGTTTAACGGTTTAGAAAGTGTACATGTTAAAAAGGAGAAAGGTAAAGTTAGGAACATAGATAAGAGCATACTCCCTCCGTTAAAAAAAACCAAAAAGTAAAAACATACTCTATGTCTAAATTTATTATATTAAGATATGTCACGTTATAATAATAGGTTATGTTTTCAGACGGAGGGAGTAGCCAGTAGTGGTGATAGTACATTCAGCCCAACTGACCATTAATCCTAGTCAACATAATAGACAAGACGTGTTGCTCCCTGCTTGTTCACCATCTTTGGACGAATGACTGGGGGCGTGACTGCGTGTAATAATTCTGTACAAAATAACAGATTTTTCAAACACAACTCTTAATCAGGCAAAGTATGACGCTGATTCCACCTTGGTGCTTTAAGAAAATAGAGGTCAACATGGAAAGAAACGGAAAGATGGAAATTCTCTAGATTCAAAGAAAGTGAGATAAAGCAGCTCCTTGGAATGCTCATGTCATGCTTGAAGGTGTCTGCCACTCATTAGAGTATCTAAGATAATAGTGTCATCAGTAACACACTTTAGTAGCGGCAAACAAGGCCGCATGTCTTGTTTCCAGCAAGTATAAATGCATGTAATAGTCATGGCTCCTGCCCTTTCGTCTTTTTGGAAAAAAAAGATATCAATGTTAAGTTGTTTTTGTTACGCAAATGTACCTGGTGATAGCAAACCGCACACCATAATTGTGATGAAAAGAATATAAAATGACATGCTTTCAGGGGTGTTTCTGTTAGGTACATTCACGTGCATGGACATTCGCAATTTCACACGCATATTCAATCAGAGCATACCATGATGCAGTGAATGGAATTAAATGTTAGCCATATCATGCACGGGCCATTGCTATCACCGTGCTTTGATCAGTTGAGCTGCGTCTTAAAAGGAGAGAGAAACAAGCAAAAATTAATTTATAAGTTACTCCCTCCGTCCTAATATGTAGCAATCTAGAATGGGATTAGATCCATAACCCACCCTAGGACTACGAATCTGGACGGAGAGAGTAAATCTTTATATCTGTATTAGAAGTTTACATATATACAATTTTCGCAAAAATCATAGTTTAGAAGCTCGTAAAACATGTCACGTTAATCTATTGCTATGTTTTCTTAAAAAAGAGAACCAAAATAAACTCTAAAGCGTGACTTGAGTTCCAAAATTCAAAGGCTACAGTTAATAATATTTGGCTTTGGTTTTTTTCAAAAAAAAAATATTTGGCTTTGGTTAACATACGGTGGGAAAGTCATGCATCTTTCAAATACATAATAACTCAAAATCCTGTGCGCACGTGGTGTCGTGGTGAAAGTACGCTGTGATTGGAAAAAAATAATGGACGTTTTAGACTGGATACAATAATAGATGGTAGATAATCCATATAGGATTTTTTATGAGCTAAAGTAGAGAGGGGAAGAGAGAGAAGGAGCGAGCGACTAATTAGTCACCCAACTGTACTCTCTGTCCGAGACGTCGGCCCACCAGGTGTACTCTCTGTCTGAGACGTCGGCCCACCAAGAACGATGGGTGCACCCGCGCAAGCCGCCGTTGCCACGTCCGCGGGCGTCGCGCTCCACCAGATTGCCGCTGTTGCAGTCCTCGTCCGCCATGGCTGCCCTTGCCATCGACTACGTTTATCGTGACCGTCGCCGCTGCCCTCGTCCATCATGGCTACAATCGCCATCGACTGCGTCCGTCGCCGCTACCCTCATCCGTGTCCACCATCGCCACCATCGCTGTCGCCATCAACCGTGTCCGCCGCCGCCTAGTCCGTTGCGGTCGTCGGACTGCTGGCCTTATCCTCCACGCTCATTGCCTGCATCCGCCTCGGCTACAACCTCATCCACCGTGGCAGCCCGTGTCCGGCTTGGCCGCAGCCCTCGTCTACGGCGGCCGCCGCCATCGCTCTCTTCTGCTGTCGTCGTCCTTGGTCCACCATGGTCGTCATTGTTGCGTTCTTCCGCCGCAGCGGGCTCATCCACTGCGTCGTCGCGTCCTTCTGCCAGTGTCGCCTTGTCCACTGTGGCCGCGGCCGTCGTGTCGCCGCCATTGTGTTGTCGCCATCTTCCACCGCAATTGGCGTCTTCGTCCGCCCCAGCCACCGTGGGCACTAGTACGCCACCGTCATCCACGTGCGTCACCGTAGTCCGGAGGACTAGAGGAGAAGAGGTGAGAGGAAAAGATTGGGAAAGATGGTGGGTCCCATGAAGATAATAAAATATATATATGTTACAGTTAATCTATTACTCCCTCCGTCCTAAAATGTAGCTATTTCTAGCACAGTGTCTTGTCCCAAAATGAAGCTATTTCTTCACCTACCTCCTCCTCTCAACCAATCACAACCATTCTTCTTCACACACTTTCTCTTTTCAACCAATCACACACTTTCTCTAATCATTCTCACCTACTTTTTTAATACCCGTGTCAACCGTAAAAATGGCTTTATTTTGGGATGAAGGAAGTATAGACAATAACTATACTGTTTGTTATAGATGATATTACTATCTATTATAGTCAGCACTCAGCAGTGGACTTTCTCTTCAAACCCAATTCACCTCTTCTTCCGCCCGCCGTTGGCTGCCCCGCACGCGTAGCTAAAAGCGGGTGCACCGAGAGCGGCCACGTAGTACTAACTTCTCTTTATCGAGCGTCAACGTGAGCCGACTGCACCAAAATCATCAGTGGAAGCGGAGCACTTTTCCCCAGCGAAAATCGAGCGACGAATCATGGCAAAAAGCTTGAACCCGGTCCTGCTTTCTCTGAATTTCTAGCTATAGCCACTCACAGGATTTTGCTCATGTGCAGTCGTTAGTGTGACTCATCTTAAACAGTCACGACCATCCAAATTGCATGTAAGTATGGGTGCAAGCGGGACGGGCAAGTTGATTTTTTATTCTCACTTCCAGTTCATTTTTTATATCACCATACGAGAAATAAACTAGCAAACGGATTTTTATGCGGGTAGTGAGACTACCCACTTGCATCTCTACATGTATGGGTTGAATTCTTTATTCTTGGAGCACTGTTTTACATAGAAAATAGTACCGTACAACCACTGTAGTGATGGTGCTATAGCACTTGATTTACGTCTTTGATCTAAAAATAAAAAATGAATGATAAGATACCATACCGTTATTAACTTACAGTTCTAGTTGTGACTGCATGTAATCTCAATCCACATTTTTCTCATCTTTGCAGAAAATAAAGGAAGCGAAAGGAAAGGAAACTTAGTCCTATTTAAAATAGATTATTAACTGAATTATCATAGTAGATTACCAATAAAATTATAATTATAAACTAAATATTTCAACGATAAACTTAATAAACACTTAGAGATCTAACTACTTTTGAAAAAAAAACATATTTTAAGAGACGTGAAATAGTTAAGCGAAGTTCTGAAAACAACGGGACCTTAGTGACACTGTAGTGTAGCACAGGCCACATAGGAATCAGGACAGGGCACAAAGTCAGCTGGCGTCGGCAAATGAAGGGTGTGTTGGTTGCCGGTCACACTCACACTTTGTCACAACTAACATTAGGTAAATTGTGGCAGCCACAAAAGTGTGGTGGACAAATTGCTAGTCACAAAGTGTGGCAAAGTTAGCAAGAAAATTAAGTCTATGACATATGAGACATGCTATTGAAAAACTGTGGCAAGCCACAACTGTTGCAGTGAACCAAACACATGCCTAACAAACTGTGCCAACCACGAGTATGGTGTGGCAACGTGTGGCCAAGTCTCATCTCAAGCGAGCTAAAAGAAAATCTCAAGGGAGCTACTCCTATGTGCAGTTGAAACCGCAAGCTGTGGATACATAGTAATACTAGTTTAGTCCATTTTAAGCGGAGCGATGGATTTTCGTATCTAATATTTAACTGTTCATTTTTTTAAAAAAATATTAAATATTAAATAAATAGTCACATATAAAGTACTATTCATATTTTATTATATAATAATAATAATAATATTTTTAAAAAATAAATTAAACTATTAAACGTTTGATATAAATAGTGTAAAATTGTGGTCTTTCTAGGCGAACATAGTACTGAATACTGATGTCGCACAGTTGGGGCGAAACGAGTTGTCCATTACCATTAGCGAAGACGACGATGCTGCCTCGCTCCAAGCCCCCAACTTGCGTGCGTGTGATGGCACTAGCTCTCTCTGATTTTTTTTGTAACGAATCAGACAGCCGTCAATTTCATTTAATAGAGAATAATAAAACTGTACAGAAAACACAGACACTAGCTCTCTCATCTCACAGAAACTTACTTTTTACCGCTCATGCATGATATCGAATGGCTGGGAGCTGGCTAATCTGAATCTCGCTCGCACTTTGACCCGGCTCTTGCATATGCATATGTAACATTAGTGGTAGATTGCTGAATGTACTGAGATTATTAAGGCGTGATCTTGTTCTGCCGTGGTCAAATCAAACACTGCAACAATCTTTTGCCCGAACGAAGCAAACAATTAATCTTTTTGTGAGTGTGCGAAGAACGCCCTTATCTTTTTTTTCATGGCTTTATTCAGGGATTTGTTTTATTTATTTGCGATATCTTCTGAATCTGGATACAAGCTGTTATTATCAGAAATTATCACAAAAAAATTTCACATATATCTGAGATCGTTAGTAGTTCATGTATATACTCTCTACATTCCCAATTGATCGTCGTATATAATTTTTAAATTATTTCTAAATAATCATCATATTAGTATTTATTTTCTAAGTTTATTCGTTATATGTGCCTAAAAGATACTCCCTCCATCCTATAATATAAGGCGTGGTCAAACTTGGCACTATCTTAGTAAATAAAATTTAATTTATAATATAATAATTGTTAGCTAAATATTTTTAAAATTAAATATTAAAATGTGTGCACGCTCTATTTATAGGAAGATGGAGTATTCCTAAATAGACATTGATGCTGTATTCATGCACATAACACACATAACAGTGTTTTGGTTTATTATCGGTTAATTAGTAAATGATACGAATGTTGTATGGATTGAGTTTGTTACCGAGCAAAGTCATTATGAAAGAATTTATTATGTACTCATGCAATATAATGATTAACTGAGAGGGAACGGATGGAGTATTTTCCATGAGAATCTGCTTGTCATGAAGAAAAAAAAAAAAGGCGCCATGTGTGCGCACGGTGAAGAGCCAGCTTGATGTCGGAAGTAAGCGAAAAGGAAATAAAATATCCGATACTGTGTGTCTGTCGCCGGCTTGCCGAGCAAACCCATCATCCGTGGCCGTCAGCCGCTCTCGCGGCACGGCGACGCGCGTACGCACGCACACAAAAGCTGGGGAGCACCGCCGCCGCCACCGCCACCGCCGCACCGTGCATCATCGTGTGGACTCGGCGCTCGCTCACGAGTCACGAGCGCGATATAGAAGTTAAAAAGGTGACATAAGTGAGCTGTATAAGTTGTCACATTAAATTTATACGTAGAGAAGAAAAATAAAAGAAAAAAACAGGGATTATAAATTTATAGCTAACTGTAACACGAACTTAGATAAAGTACTCCATCTGTTTCTTATTCCATCTGTTTCTTATTATGAGTCGTTTGTCTTTTTTTTTCTAATCAAATTTGTGATCAAGTTTGTAGAAAAATACAGTAGCATTATCAATACAAAACAAACATTATATCAAAACTAGGAAGGTGGCCCGCACGCGCATGCGCGCACACTTATATTATTGAAAGGTAAGATTATTATTTGTTCAAAATTAAATTGTCAAATAGATTAAGGGCAAACTAAAGTTGGGATAATGGCATTTTATAATAATTTAAGGGTTCTATTTTTCTTAAGGTTTCTTAAAAAACCATTCATAAACATTTGAGTAGGAGATGAATTAATTACTTACCACTTTTGAATCATGTTTTTTTCTCGAGTAAATAAGAAACTATTGCTTAATTATCATACAATCCATCCATATACATATCATGTAGTATGTCCACAAATGAATAGTGCGAGAGCAAATATTCAAAATTCTTGTGATTAAATCGCCTCATGAAGACGTATGATATAGTAAGAAAGGGAGGGAAGCGTATGTAAGGAAAAAAAGAAGAAAGGGGAAAATGAAAAAAGGGAGGGGAAGTGTATGTACCCACGTACGTAGGTGCGCACCTATGCCGTGGGAGGAGAGGTGGGACCTCATAGTATTTAGTGTTTTCTAAGATCAATTTAGTCTAACGGTTTATAATATTGGATGTGCCAATTTAAGTGAAAATCAAGTAATATATACTTTGCTTTTTTTTCATATAATTTCTAATATTTGCTCTAATTTATTAGAGCACCACGTGACAGCTCGAGAGCATTTTAAGAAATTTTATAGGACTTAACACATGTAATTAGAATATTAACCATGTAATATATATGTATGGGGTATATGGTAATATTTGTTCCAGCTTCGTCGATGTTTATATACATGTAGAGAGAAGCCATTAGATGTCTAATTAATAGCAATTAATTTTGACACCTATTTACCGTTGTTCATAGTAGCTCTTACATATTCATCTTATGACTCTGAGTATCCATTGATCCCCAATTTACTGTTTACGATGACTCGCATGAAAAAAATGTACTACTTAGGGTTTAGGACAACTGAAATTGATGAATTATCTGATTTATGTGATAGCTATTTGAGGGTATAAACGAATGAATTGACTTCTAAAAGTTAAAATGTTGTTTAAAAAAAGACACAATTTAGAAACTTGGAAAGCATGCAAATGAAATTCAAACTATGGAATCGGGAAAAAAAAAGAGGGTCTTAAACTCCCTTGTCTTAGAAGAGTTCCATTGATATTCGTTAATATTGTGCTCACATTTATAATATAATGATTTCTTTCAACTGTACGGACAAATAATACAAAATCCAAATACAACGTAACACAATACATTATAATTATTCTGTAATCAACTCTCGGTTCAGCTTAAACGGAGCTAAGTGTTCCAAAAACACAACCCACAGTGCTTAATTCTTCTCTCGCTGCATCACACCTCTAATTTTCTTTTCATGTTATTAACAAAATTTATCATCTCCATATATGATTTGACATGTAGCAAAGCGGTAGCGCTGCGGCGATCGTGATCACCTTATGCCTCAAACACGACGCTTTGTCACGCGTGCAAAAGGCAAATGTGCATACGTGCATTGTGCAGCGGGCCAAAAAGGGAACTTTGGATGCTTTATTTATTAGCAAATAATAGATTTGATGATTTAAATAATATCCACTGGTTTTAATGTAAGTGTAAATTAGTTGATATAGATTTTAAATTGTTAATTTAATGGGTACACAATATAATGTCATAGACTGTATTTTGAAACAATGCATTATTTGAGAATGATAGTCCAATGTAATAAAAAATAGATCCAATGATTTAAATAATGGGTTCATCGGTTTAAGTGCACGTATAAATTAGTTAATATAGATCTTAAATTATTTATTTGATAGGTACACAATATAATTGTGTAAACTTTATTTTAAAATAGTGTATTATTTGAAAATAATAGTACAAAGTAATGAGTACGACGGTTTAATTAAGTGGAAATTATCTTACTCCCTCCGGTTTCATTCTAATTGAAGTTTTGGATAATAACACGGTCTACAAAATATATCTTTGACCTTATTTTTCTATTATAATATATACGATAAATAAATATATGTTTCTATTATAATATATAAGATAAATAAATATATGTTTACTTTTATTATAGTGCTTTGAGAGATAAATCTATATATGTTGTTCTAGTTCCTTTAAACTAAATATTTTTAAAGTTATTGATAGTCAAAGTTATAAAAGTTTGACCTCAACCTTGTCCAAAAGGTCAATTATTATAGAACCGGAGGGAGTACATTATTAATTTAATGGGTAACATATAATGGTGTAAATTTTATTTTCAATAACTGTAAAGCTAATTTAGTTACATGTGAGTTGTTTGATGGTAGATTCTTTGTTAGTAAAATTATGATTATTTAAAAAATATATATCCATTATATAAATGGAAAAGGAAGAAAAAAAAAGAAGGGATGGAATGTACGTACATATACCTACACATGTGCGGAGAAGAGGAGAGGTGGGACCCCATAGTATTTAGTTTGTTTATTCTTAGAATTTCTATGATTTTCTCTAATTTATTAGAGCGTCACGTGGCGGCTTGAGAGCATTTGTAGGAAGTTTAATGGACTTTTAGTATACCTACACATGCCCGGGAGAAGAGGAGAGGTGGGACCCCATAGTATTTGGTTTGCTTATTCTTAGAATTTTTAGGATTTTCTCTAATTTATTAGAGTATCACGTGGCGGCTTGAGAGCATTTGTAGAAAATTTAATAAACTTTTAGTATATAATAGATATATAGATATATTTTATTTTTTAAAAAAATATAGGAAATCCTGTCGATTTTCTTTCCAATGATGGTATTACGTACATATGTTTCTTTGACTTTATTTTCTTCTGTATATTGTATAAGTACATGTATATGGTTTTTTTTTTCTTGCGGCACAGTAGGCCAGCTTTATTTTTTTTTCCTTTGAATCGTACTTAGTACAAACAGTTATATATTTCTTGTGTGGGAGGAAGGTATTATTTTTTTAATAACAGATCTAATATAATGGTCAAAAATATAGGGGCCACCAATTTAAGTGAAAATCGACGGTGAGATTAGATAGTGCCATGTGGCGGTCTAGGAGTGTTTGTAGGAGTGCCACATGGCGGCTTTAGAGCGTTTGTAGGAAGTTTAATGGACTTTTAGTATATAATAACTAAGAAGGTAGTCCGCGCATTCGCGCGGGCATGTATCATAGGCTGCATTTGAGATACCTATAAGTAATAGGCTGATTGTGTTAAAATGTCGTATTTGTTATATAGCAAACTATATATAGGCATATGGATCTTATATCGTTGGTTTGGTTATAAACATATCAATAGTTAAAGATTAGAAATCAGACGTGAAACTTATAATTATAGATTATTTATCTTTAGTTAAATAGGAACGTGAGAGGAATGAAAAGCGTAGAGCTTGAGACAGAGAGGGGAAGGAGTGGGTGTGTAGTGATGGGCGCATATGGAGCGGATTTTTTTTTGTATTTTTTCTAAGTAATTTAAGTGAAAGCAAATTATCATATGTTAATTTCCTACTATTTGCAAGTTTTTTTTCAAGATGTGACATGTCACTGATTTGATAGATTTTTTTTTCTAAAAGTAGATTTGATAGTTGAAAATAATATTAATAGGTCATCGATCTAAGCAAAAACTGTTGGGTAGATGTTTTATTTTTTCTTTGAATTTATAAGTTTTACTAATTTTTAAAATGTGATACTTGGTAGTTTAGCATGGCTCTAAAAGGTCATACATGGTGACTTTGTATTTTTCTAATTTTTATTATGTACAATGATTAAGATGACATAATACATGTTGTCACTTTTTTAATGTTTCAGTGTTGTTTGCTTGTTGGTCTATGTTCAAATTACGTATTTTAAATTTTACATAGTAAAATATGAGCAATAAAATCAACAGTGTAAATAAATTAAAAATCGGATGTTATCTGGGTTGTCATGTAAAGAATAGATGGCAGTTCAAATAACATATTTTATTTTATAGTAAAATATTGGTAATATTGATTTTAAATTATTTAGCTGTCTAATTATGAAACAACCGTTCAAATAAACTAAATAAAAACATATATACTACCTCTGTTTCATATTATAAGTCATTTGTCATTTTGACTTTTTCTTGTCATTTTTTTACGTTTGACCAAGTTTATAGAAAAATATAGTAAAATTTTACAAAAAAAAACATATTATGGATATATATTGAATGTTATATCTAACAAAATAATTTTGTGTGATAGATGTTGTTAAATTTTTTATATGTATTGGTCAAACCTAAAGAATTTTAATTAAGAAAAAAGTTAAAAGGACTTATAATATGAAATAGAGGGAGTAACTTTTTAGAATTATGATTATTTTGCTATGTAACTATTATCTTTTTTCTAAATTGTTAGTTAAAAATAGATTTGTTATTTATAAAAGCATGCATCTAATCATTAATATTTTATATATTTAGGCATGGGACACGCAATCAAGAGTCCACAGCCATTCTCGTGAGATAGAAGTGTAGAAATTAATTATTAAGTAATAAAAGAAAAATCTTAACTACCATACATAAAAAAAGGAAAGAGATGAGGAGAAGGAGACGAGAACTTACGTAAGGTAGTAATTGAGGAAGGATATTTTTTTATGAGATAAATCTAATTGGCCCATCAGTTTAAATTATATATTTTTTCTAATTTATTAGAGTGCCACGTGGCGGCTTAGAAGCTGACGGAGCTCGTGGCTCCTCACCGGGAGACCGCGCAGGCCCCCCTTTGCCAGTTCGGCCGGGGGCTTAGGGTGAGATCTCAAGCTCTCTCTGTATGTGGAAAGATTGCGTGCCCGGAAGAAACGCGAGACACGGACGATGTATACAGGTTCGGGCCGCTGGGAAGCGTAATACCCTACTCCTGTGTTTTGGTGGATTTGTGTGTGGAGGAGCTACAAAGTCTGAGCCGACCTATCCCTTGTTCTAGGCTCTAAATCTGGAAAAAATCAATCCTCCCTTCCCTATGGGCAAGGTCCTCCTTTTATACTTTAAGGGGATACCACATGCACTCTTCCCTTTCCAAACTGGACTTTTCTTCTTTACATAAATGGACGGAGATTTGCACGGTTGCCCTCCGAACGTCCTTCTGATGGGACGGCACATACCTACCTCCACTTCTGCCGGGGGCAGGCGCGTCGTGGGAACGTGGCTGTGAGCTGACGACATGAGCAGTGTCAGACCGGTCACAAATCGGTCATCCTTGTCCACCGCGTGTCAGCTTAGCAACGTGCATGTTTGCCCTTCTTCACACAACATCTTGCCTGTAATGGTTAGGATGAAGCCTGGTATTCATCTAACCAGGGCTAACGTGTCATCTCTAAGAGGTAACACGCTAGCTCCGGCTGGAGACGCGTGCCTAGAGGCTCTCGTCTTGACGGGACGGGGCGAGGCGTGCGTCAGACCGCCAGTCGCCACCTAACCGTTGATCTGACCGGTCTGTGACTGGTCACAGACCGGATAAAAGAGCGCGCTGCATTGCGCTGCATGCAGCGTGACACGCTTGACCAGACCGCAATAAATGCGGTTAGGTGAGCCCTACCGTGTTCACCCAACCTATGTACATAGTGCAAACCCCACAAGGGGTCGGGGCACCTCGGCCCTCGGGGCCGGGGCAGGAGCAACCCGACCCCCCCCTCGGGGAAATCAGGAGGAGGGCGGACACCTCACCCTCGGGCCCGACGTCCCCGAAGGTGCCAGGCCACGTGGGCGATTCCATCTGCCTCAAGCCTCCGGGCGCAATACTCCCGGTCCCATATCACCGACAGTAGCCCCCGGCGTTATGTCAGGGCGATCATCCTTCTCAAGGGAAGCGGTCGGGCATGACGCCACTCATAAAGCCTGGTGACAGGTGGGACCGGTCTCCGTGATTGGGCAGAAACCCAACGGTCTCAAACCACGCATATCGGTAACGGTGCCATGGCCGTCAGTCATGGGCGGTCTCTTCAAGACTGCCGCATCACTTGAGCAGCGCTCGAATCTAGGCGTGCAGATTCGTTTCGTCTGGAGATATGGTAACGTCGCTTCGGTCGGCGAGCGTAATTAACGCGCACACGATACGATCTATCTCGACTGCCACAACCGCATATCCACCTCATGCGCCGCAAGCAGGCGAATGGAATTAGTGGAAGCGTGGGCGCGAGAAACGAGGGAACGAGATAGCGAGTAACGAGGGAGCGAGATAGTGGGCACGAGAAACGAGGAGCCGGGCTCAGCGATGGGAAGGGTATAAAGCCATCAAGGAAAGGACTTGCTCCCTTCCTTTCGCCACTATTCCCCTTTCCTTCGCCGTTTGCGCCCTAAACTCACTCTTTGCTACGCCTCACCTTCGCCACACACACTCGTTCTCAACCCTTTCTTTCTCCGACGACATGGCACGGGGCTCCGCTCTGCTCGACGGTAGCGTACTACCGCCTTCCCGCATTGTGAGCGAGAGGCAGGCTGGGCTGCCGCGCCGCTTCATGCCGGAATCCGCCACCGGCCGGGAGATAGTGATGCTGGGCGAGGCGCGCCCAGCACCAGATTACCCGGGGCGGTCCATCTTCTTCCTCCCCTTCGCGATGGCCGGGTTGGTTCCTCCTTTTTCTTCTTTCTTTATGGATGTTCTGGAGTTCTACGATCTCCAGATGGCGCACCTCACCCCCAACGCAGTGATGACTTTGGCCATCTTCGCGCACCTGTGCGAGATGTTCATTGGGGTGCGCCCATCTCTTCGGCTGTTCCGGTGGTTCTTCACCGTGCAGTCGGTGTCGCCGCCGTCGGTGGTCGGTGGTTGCTACTTCCAGCCGCGGGGGCCGGTGTTGAACCGCTACATCCCCTGCGCCCTTCGCAAGAAGTGGGACGATTGGAAGAGCGACTGGTTCTACACCCCCCTTGCCAACGAAGCGTGCCTCCGACTCCCAAGCCAGCCCCCGGCGCCGGTCTCCAGCTGGCGGGCGCCAGTAGATCTGGGGGATGACTATGACGCCGTCCTCGACCGCCTGGCGGGCCTGCGATCTCAGGGGCTCACAGGGGCCATGGTGTACGGCGACTACCTCCGTCGCCGGATTGCGCCGCTTCAGCGGCGCGCCCGGAGCGCATGGGAGTACACCGGGTCCGAGGACTACATGAGGACCCACTGGGGAGTCAGATGGGATTGGGCTCCCGATGACTTCAAGATCGTGGTCCAAAGGGTGCTGAATCTCAGCTCCGTGGAGGCGTCTCTTATTCCTCAAGGACTCCTCCCCCTCTGTTGCGATCCAGACCGCGCCTCCATTCTGACCATCATGATGGGGGTCGGGGCCTCAGAGGAGGTGGCTCCTAAGGGCCACGACGGCGCCGGCGGGAGCCGCCAGGAAGAATCAACCCCAGGAGGGGGCCGTGCTTCTGGGCCCCGCGACGGGGGCTCGGGAAGCAACCGCCCTGCCGCCGCCCGGGGGAAGAGGAAACAGGGAGGAACACCCCCCCCATCTCCTCCCCGAGGGGGCGGGGCGGTGCGTGCCAGCAGCAGGCGCCCGGAGGGGGCCGTGCCGACATCACAGCCCGAGACGGAACGCAAGAAGAAGCGGCTCCGCAAGACGGGGGAGACGGAACCATCCCGGGGAAACCTGATTTCCCCTCCAAGGTGGTCGTTCAACCGACCCCCTCGCAGGTTCGTTTCACGCCTTTCACAACCATCTTCCCTTTATCCCAATCAGCAAGTTTTCTCTTATCCATCTTGTTTGTCTTCCGGTTTTTTCTTCTGCTTCAGCGATGTCCCGTCGCGTTCCTCCCGCCATCCCAAGTCCGGCCAATCCGAGGCCGAAGATCCGGCGGCCGCAGAGGAACGGAGGCGAGAATCTGACCGGCGAGAGGCCGCAGATCGCCTTCGGGAAGCTGAAGAGGCCGCCCGGGAGGCCGCTCGGGTTCGGCAGGCGGAGGATACCGCTCGGGAGGAGGCCGCCCGGGCTCGCCAAGCCGAAGAAGCTGCTCGGGAGGAGGCCGCCCAGGCTCGTCAGGCTGAAGAAGCCATTCGGGAGGTAACCGCCCGGGCTCGCCAGGCTGAGGCGATGGCGTCTTCCGAGGCGGTTCACGACAAGACCGCCGGCGCGTCGCTCGGGCCCACTCCCTCGGGTGACGCTCAGGCGACAACCTCCGGGGCGGCTCGCGACAAGGCCGCGGGCGCATCTCCTGGGCCCGCTCCCTCGGGCGACGCCCAGGACCAAGCGGGTCCGGGGGACATCCCCGAGCTCAGTGCGTCTTCTGGCGGGCCGAGCCGCGTCGCATTTTCTCCAAGGCGGCTCTTCTCCTCGTCTTCTGCCGCCCCGCTGAGTGCCGAGCCCCTTCTGCAAGCCTTGGCCGCCGCAAACACCGCGGTGCTAGATGGATTCAGCGCCCAGGTGGAGGCCTTGCGAGCGGAACGAGCGGAGCTCGAGGCCGCATGAGCGCGCGTCGAGGAGGGGCGGCGCTCGGTGGACGCCATGGTGGAGGTGGGCCGTAAGGCTCACCGCCGCCACATCTCGGAGCTTGAAGCCCGCAAGGCGGCGCTGGCGGAGATCGCCCGAGAGGTGGAGGAGGAGCGAGAGGCCGCCCTCATCGCCACCACCGCGATGATTGAGGCGCAGGACTCCCTCCGCCTTCAACACGGGAGCTGGGAGGCGGAGCTAAAGAAAAAACTCGACGCCGCCCAGGGGGTCCTTGACGCCGCCGCTGCCCGAGAGCAGCGAGCAACGGAGGCTGAAGCGGCATCCCGACGGCGCGAAGAGGCCCTTGAGGCCCGTGCCATGGTGCTGGAAGATCATGCCGGCGCCGTGGAGACCAGCTTGGCGGACCGCGAGGCCGCCGCCGCTATCCGGGAGGCGACGCTGGCGGCGCACGAGGCCGCCTGCGCCGAAGAGGAGTCCGCGCTCCGGCTCCGCGAGGACGCGCTTGCTGAGCGGGAGCGAGCTCTTGAGGAGTCCGAGGCCGCGACACAATGGCTGGCGGACAGCCTGTCCCTCCGCGAGGCAGCGCAGGAGGAGCAGGCGCGCCGCAATCTGGAATGCGTCCGCGCCGAGAGAGCCGCGCTGGAGCAGCGGGCTGCTAACCTCGAGGCGCGAGAAAAGGAGCTGGACGCGAGGGAGCGCAGCGGCGGGGCGGCTACGGGCGAAAGCGACTTAGTCGCCCGCCTCGCAGCTGCCGAACACACCGTCGCAGACATGCAGCGCGCCCTGGACTCATCCACCGGGGAAGCCGAGGCCCTCCGCTTGGCGGGCGAAATAGGGCCCGGCATGCTTTGGGATGCGGTCTCCCGGCTGGATCGCGCCGGTCGGGAAGCGGGCCTCTGGAAAGGCCAGACAATTTCGCGCTCCACCAATCTGGAAGGCCTCGCCCCGCACCTTAGGAGGATGGCCTGGGCTGTCCAACAACTCCCCGAGGAGCTCGAGAAGACCATCAAGTCATCCTCGAGGGACCTCGCCCAAGGAGCGGTGGAACTCGTGTTAGCGAGTTACCAGGCCAGGGACCCCGGCTTCTCCCCATGGACGGCGCTGGAGGAGTTCCCTCCCGGGACCGAGGACGATGCGCGCGCGCGGGTCCGGGATGCCGCCAACCACATCGTCCAAAGCTTCGAGGGGTCGGCCCCTCGGCTCGCGTTCGCCCCCAGCTCCGACGAGGAGGGCGACGCCAGCGGTGAGGACGACGGTGGCGACGAGGCCGGCGACCCGGGCACATTGGAATGAGCCCCCAGGCCCCCGCCAATCTCCAATTTTTTCTTTTTCTTTCTTCTTTTTGTATAGATCAACTTAATCTGCAATCAAAAATGATGAAAAATTTCTTATGTTAACTTTATTTTGCTATGCATATGAGTTGAGGATGATTTGTGCCGTGGTCCTTTTGCATTTTAGCTTGATTTAAGGGCTCGTGCTCAAGTCCCGATCCTCAAATGGCTCGGGTCGGGGCTAGTGCCTGGGGAGATCCACATGTCGAGACTGGCCGGGCCGGGAACATGGTGACCGAGGGTTATGGGTGACCCGATTGTGGGTTTTTGCCGATTCCCCCCCGGAGTTCACCACGCCCCGGGGCACGGCTCGGTTCTGGGCCCCGCTTGGCGATTTTAGCTGACCGAACCGAGCCCCCGAGGGCAAGGTTGAGCACGAGTGACCTTATTTCAAGTTAAGATTCTTCAGAAAAAAACGGCACAGATCATCCTTTAGGAAATTGAAACTGCTTTTATTGAAATGCTGAAATAAGAAAAGTAAGGCTGTGCATGTGTGGTAGCCCCCGGCTAACCCTGCACACCCGAGGGGGGTGCAGGGTTAGCCCGAGCCCGAAACCTGACACCCGACCCCCCCCCTCAGGGGTAGAAGCGACGAAGGTGTTCGATGTTCCACGGGTTTGGCAGTTCAGTGCCGTCGCCCGTGGCCAGCCGTACGGAGCCCGGCCGGGGGACGCCGATCACTCGATACGGACCCTCCCACATTGGTGAGAGCTTGCTCAGTCCAGCACGCGTTTGAACGCGGCGTAGGACGAGGTCGTCGACGCAGAGTGATCGGGCCCGGACGTGGCGCTGATGGTAGCGCCGCAGGCTCTGCTGGTAGCGCGCGGCTCGGAGGGCCGCGCGCCGCCCTCGCTCTTCCAAGTAGTCGAGGTCATCTCTACGAAGCTGATCTTGATCAGCCTCGCAGTACATGGTGGCCCGAGGAGACCTCAGGGTGAGCTCGGATGGGAGAACCGCTTCTGCGCCGTAGACGAGGAAGAAAGGCGTTTCCCCGGTCGCTCGGCTTGGTGTGGTTCGGTTTGCCCAGAGCACCGCTGGTAACTCCTCGATCCATAAATCGCCGTGCTTCTTGAGAATATTGAAGGTCTTGGTTTTAAGGCCTTTGAGGATTTCTGCATTGGCGCGCTCCACTTGGCCATTGCTTCTGGGATGAGCAGGCGAGGCGAAGCAGAGTTTGATGCCCATGTCTTCGCAGTAGTTGCCGAAGAGTTCACTAGTGAATTGGGTGCCATTATCCGTAATAATACGGTTAGGCACTCCAAAACGGGCCGTGATGCCCTTAATGAATTTAAGAGCAGAGTGCTTATCGATCTTGACAACCGGATAAGCCTCGGGCCACTTAGTGAACTTGTCGATCGCAACATACAGATACTCAAACCCGCCCGGGGCCCGTTTGAACGGTCCCAGGATATCAAGCCCCCAGACAGCAAATGGCCATGACAGGGGTATGATCTGCAGGGCCTGGGCCGGCTGATGGATTTGCTTGGCGTGGAACTGACACGCTCTGCATCGCCGGACCAGATCGACTGCATCATTGAGAGCTGTCGGCCAATAAAATCCTTGACGAAAGGCCTTGCCAACCAGGGTACGCGAGGCGGAATGGGCTCCGCACTCGCCTTCATGGATGTCAGCAAGAAGCTCAACGCCTTGTTCCTGAGGAATGCACTTCAGGAGGATTCCGTTAGCCGCGCGCCGATAGAGGGTCCCTTCTACCAACACGTAGCGTTTGGAAATGCGTTGTACGCGTTCACTCCCTTCGCGGTCCTCAGGTAGAGTCTTATCTGTGAGGTATGTTTGGATCTTAGAGATCCAAGCAATCAATCTAAGGGAGCTTGGAGCGCTCCCTTCGGGTCCCGAGGCCTGGACTCCAACGGGCCTCGGGGGCCGGTCAGGCGCATCCGTCTCCCCTAAGGGGTCGGGTCGCGCCGACGGCTGGGTAAGCCTTTCTTCAAAGGCGCCCGGTGGGGTCTGGGCTCGCGAGGACGCGAGCCGTGAGAGTTCGTCGGCTATCATGTTATCCCGTCTGGGCACATGCCGAAGCTCTATCCCGTCAAAATGGCGCTCCATACGCCGCACTTGGCGTACATAGGCGTCCATTTGCGGGTCAGAGCACCGGTACTCCTTACAGACCTGGTTAACGACCAGCTGGGAATCGCCTAACACCAGGAGACGGCGGATCCCCAGTCCGGCTGCCACCCTGAGTCCGGCAAGGAGTCCCTCGTACTCTGCCATATTATTGGTCGCTCGAAAGTCGAGGCGGACCAGATATCTAAGGACGTCTCCGGTCGGGGAGATCAACGTGACCCCCGCACCGGCACCCTGGAGGGACAGAGAACCATCGAACTGCATCACCCAGTGGGTGGTGTGAGGCAGCTGCGAGGGGTTCGTGCTGGCCTCGGGGATTGAGACGGTCTCTGGAGCCGGGGTCCACTCTGCCACAAAATCGGCGAGGGCCTGGCTCTTGATAGCGTGGCGTGGTTCAAAGTGCAGATCGAACTCAGAAAGCTCGATTGCCCATTTTACCACCCGTCCTGTACCCTCTCGATTATGCAAGATTTGACCGAGGGGGTAAGACGTAACCACAGTGACCCTATGTGCCTGAAAATAATGGCGCAGTTTCCTTGAGGCCATCAGAATAGCGTAAAGCATCTTCTGGGCCTGAGGGTATCGGGTCTTAGCGTCCCGGAGGGCCTCACTAACAAAGTAGACAGGCCGCTGCACCCTTCGGTGGGGCCGATCCTCTCTGCTAGGGGCCGTATCCCCGGGGCGTTCTTCGTTCAAGTGGCCTTTCGGGGCGCACTTGTCTTCTGTGCCGATGACCTCGGGGTCGGAGGATGAAAGGGGCGGCCTTCCCTCAGTGGCCTCGGGGCCGTCCTGAGGGTCGGGGGCTCCTGGCATCGTCGGACAAGCGGGCAAAGGGCCAACTCCGGTCGTCAGGGGCCTCTGGCCTCCGTTCGGCTCGGGGGCCTCTTCTCCCTGCTCTTTCCCGGGTCGAGTCAGCACAGGGTTAGCCTCGGGGTCAGAAGGCGTTAAGTGCGGCCTTCCCGCAGTGGCCTTGGGGCCCTCCTGAGGGTCGGGGGCACCTAGCACCGTCTGACAAGCGGGCAGAGGTCCGACTCCGGTCGTCTGGGGCCGTAGGCCACCGTCCGACTCGGGGGCCTCTGCTCCCCGCTCGCTCCCGGGCCAAGTTAGCACAGAATGGGGGTGCACGAAATGAGGATTGTCTTCATCGCGCTCCACAACCAACGCTGCACTAACTACTTGGGGGGTCGCCGCTAAGTAAAGTAGCAGGGGCTCATTTGGCTCCGGGGCGACTAGAACCGGGGGAGAGCTGAGATATGCCTTTAACTGAGTAAGGGCATGTTCAGCTTCCTCCGTCCAAGTAAACGGCCCCGAGCGCTTGAGGAGCTTAAACAAGGGTAGCGCCTTCTCTCCCAGCCTTGATATGAAACGACTTAGGGCGGCCATGCAACCGGTAACGCATTGCACATCCCTAAGTTTGCTGGGGGGGCGCATCCGCTCGATAGCTCGAATCTTCTCGGGGTTGGCCTCAATGCCTCGGGCAGAGACCAAGAACCCGAGAAGCTTGCCCGCAGGTACACCAAACACACACTTATCAGGGTTCAGCTTTATGCGGGCGGAGCGGAGGTTCTCAAAAGTTTCCGCTAGATCTGAAAGTAAAGTTTCTTGGTTGCGCGTTTTTACAACCAA
The DNA here is from genome assembly GCF_034140825.1 of Oryza sativa Japonica Group. Classification (NCBI taxonomy): domain Eukaryota; kingdom Viridiplantae; phylum Streptophyta; class Magnoliopsida; order Poales; family Poaceae; genus Oryza; species Oryza sativa. The sequence continues at coordinate 26,648,891 of NC_089039.1, forward strand.
GTCATCAACATAAGCCTCAACATTACGTCCTATTTGGCTACCCAAAGAAATTCGAGTAGTACGTTGAAAAGTAGGACCTGCATTCTTTAACCCGAAGGGCATTGATGTATAACAATAGGTTCCTACGGGGGTAATGAACGCAGTTTTTTCCTCATCCTCCCTAGCCATGCGAATCTGATGGTAACCAGAGTATGCATCTAGAAAACACAAAAGGTCGCACCCCGCAGTGGAGTCGACGATCTGATCTATGCGAGGCAGGGGGTAAGGATCCTTAGGGCATGCCTTGTTAAGGTCGGTGTAGTCGATGCACATCCGAAGCTTGCCGTTCGCCTTGGGAACGACCACCGGGTTCGCCAGCCACTCCGGATGGATGACTTCACGGATGAATCCGGCCTCCAGAAGTCTCACCACCTCCTCGCGGATGAAGGCTTGACGTTCCGGGGCCTGCCGCCGCACTTTCTGCCGGACCGGCCTTGCGCCCGGTCGCACGGCGAGACGGCGCTCAATCACCTCCCTGGGGACCCCGGGCATGTCCGCTGGTCTCCATGCGAAGACGTCAGCGTTTGCCCGCAGGAAGGAGACGAGCGCGTCTTCCTATTTGCCATCCAGAAGACCACCGATCCGTGTGGTCTTGGATGGGCCGTCGCCCAAGGCAACCTCCTTGACCGGGACCTCGTCGCATGTGGCAATCCGCTGCCTCGGGGCGGTGGGGGCGGAGGTGCCAAGCCTCTCGTCACCACCCTCGGGCTTGGTCGCAGCAGCGAGGTGGTCCGCGCGCTGCTCCATGCAAGCGAGCGCGACTTTAAGGTCGCCACGGACAAAGATGGGGCCACCGGGGCCCGGCATCTTCATCTGGAGGTAGGCGTAGTGGACCGCCGCCATGAACTTCACCAACGCGGGTCTCCCCAGGACCGCGTTGTAGGGCAGACTGAGGTCCGCCACATCGAAGTTCACCCGCTCCGTGCGGAAGTTGGCTGATCCACCAAAGGTGACCGGTAGGTCGATGTGACCTAACGGCCATGTGTGCCCCGGCGTCACACCGATGATCGGATGAGACGGCTGGAGCACCATCCCCGGGGCCTTGATAGCATCAAAGGCCGCGGGGGAAAGGATGTTGAGAGCCGCTCCTCCATCTATGAGGACACGCCCCAACTTCACATTGCAGATAGTGGGGGAAACCACCATCGCAATCTGCCCTCCCCGGGCGACGCACGGTGGGTGGTCGGTCTGGTCAAAGGTGAGGGCCACCTCCGACCACCGCGCCCGACGCGTCGCCTCATGAGTAGGGGCCGCGGCGAGAAGCTCTCGCCTCATGGCCTTAAAACTCCGGCGAGAAACGTGAGCACACGCTCCCCCGTCGACAGTGGCAATGGTGGCCCCAGGTTCCTGGAAACCTAGGTCATCATCACCGTCATCGACGTCAACGGCGGGGGCCTTCTGTTTGGCCTCACTTCGCCGTTTACCGGAGGGAACTGCCGCGGACTTGCCCTCACGGCGTTCCTGCCTCCTGTCCTCCTCCCACTTCCTCGTTCGCTCAGCCAAGTTTTTGACTGCGCGACAGTCCGCGAGATCGTGGAGGGAGGTGTTGTGGACGGAGCACCACTTGCTGGCTGGGCGCTCCCGGCTGGGAGTACCAGCCTCTTTCTTTTTGTCGCTCGCAGGCCTCCCCTTTCGGGTGGCCCGCGGAGCGCCCTCGACGGCGAGGACGTGACCCTCGTCGCCGGAATGGACCGACCTTTTCTTCCTCCTCCTGTCACGCCGCCCTGTCTGAGCGGCGGATCCGGGGGCGGCCGAAGCTGCCACACCGGAACCGGAGGGGTTCCAGGTCCAGGCCTCCTCCTTACGAGCCACTCGGTCCGCGAGCTGAAAAAGCTCTGCGGTAGTCTGGGGCTCTTTGGAGGCAATCTTTTCGAGCATGCGGTTGTGCCGCACACCCCCCCTGAACGCGTAGATCACCGCGTGTGCAGGGATGCAAGGTATAGTATTGCGGACTTGGCAGAAACGCTGAATGTACGAGCGAAGGGATTCATCATCCCCTCGCTGTACTGCGTGCAAGTCCGCTTCTTCACCTGGGCGTGGATAAGTGCCTTGAAAGTTCATGGTGAACTGCTGGCACAGATCCTCCCAGGAGTGGACCGACGCGGGTGGCAGGTTCATTAGCCAACCCCGTGCCTGTCCCTTCAGGGCCATGGGAAAGAAATTCGCCATGACCCTGTCGTCTCCCCCAGCGGCCTCGATCCCGGTCGTATAGACCTGGAGAAACTCGGTGGGGTTGACGCTCCCATCATACTTCTCGGTGATGGTGGGCCGGAACCTTGGGGGCCAACGGACATTCCGAAGACTCGCCACAAAGGCTCTACAGCCGATACCACCAGCCGGGGGCACGGAGGGCTGGTCCTCACGTCCATGTCGAGGTGACACTCTGGACGAGGAGGCGCCCTCCGTTGCACGGGGAGTACGCCGGCTATTACGCCGGCGCTCGATGTTGAGGCGGGCATCCGGCTCCCCATGCTGATCCTCCCGAGTCGAAGGTGTCGACGAGGGAGTGGCAGCCGAATGCCGTGCAGCCGCCGCCGCTCGCCGCGCCCTCCGCCTTGATGACACGGAACCGGTGGTGGCGGCGCCGGAGGTCTTGGTGGTGGCGGACCGTCCACCAGCACCCAGGCGCTGCTGGGCCGTCATGACCAAGTTGGCCACGTCGTCCAGCCATCGCTGAGCTGGAGACTCAGGGTCATGGACGACGGGCGGGTGACGTAGGAGCGCGCCAGCAGCCTGAAGCGCGCCCTGAGGCGTGCTGCCGTCGCCGTAGACGAGGAGGCGACGCTCCCCATCTCGCCGTTCTCCTGCATCACCCGCGACCGGTGATGCTGCGGATTTATCAACCCTCTCGAGCGCCTCCCCCTGCTTAGGACTTTGGTGTGGAGGTGGGGGAGTACGAGCTCGACGGCGTGGGTTTGGCTCCCCGTCGTCGCCGCTCACACTCGGAGAGAGGTCGTGCGCCTTTGCTTGCTCGGCCATTAGGCAGAACAAGGGAAACTTGGCGCACACGGAAGAGTATGAGAGCTCAGAAAACACACGCTGAGCCCCCTACCTGGCGCGCCAGATGACGGAGCTCGTGGCTCCTCACCGGGAGACCGCGCAGGCCCCCCTTTGCCAGTTCGGCCGGGGGCTTAGGGTGAGATCTCAAGCTCTCTCTGTATGTGGAAAGATTGCGTGCCCGGAAGAAACGCGAGACACGGACGATGTATACAGGTTCGGGCCGCTGGGAAGCGTAATACCCTACTCCTGTGTTTTGGTGGATTTGTGTGTGGAGGAGCTACAAAGTCTGAGCCGACCTATCCCTTGTTCTAGGCTCTAAATCTGGAAAAAATCAATCCTCCCTTCCCTATGGGCAAGGTCCTCCTTTTATACTTTAAGGGGATACCACATGCACTCTTCCCTTTCCAAACTGGACTTTTCTTCTTTACATAAATGGACGGAGATTTGCACGGTTGCCCTCCGAACGTCCTTCTGATGGGACGGCACATACCTACCTCCACTTCTGCCGGGGGCAGGCGCGTCGTGGGAACGTGGCTGTGAGCTGACGACATGAGCAGTGTCAGACCGGTCACAAATCGGTCATCCTTGTCCACCGCGTGTCAGCTTAGCAACGTGCATGTTTGCCCTTCTTCACACAACATCTTGCCTGTAATGGTTAGGATGAAGCCTGGTATTCATCTAACCAGGGCTAACGTGTCATCTCTAAGAGGTAACACGCTAGCTCCGGCTGGAGACGCGTGCCTAGAGGCTCTCGTCTTGACGGGACGGGGCGAGGCGTGCGTCAGACCGCCAGTCGCCACCTAACCGTTGATCTGACCGGTCTGTGACTGGTCACAGACCGGATAAAAGAGCGCGCTGCATTGCGCTGCATGCAGCGTGACACGCTTGACCAGACCGCAATAAATGCGGTTAGGTGAGCCCTACCGTGTTCACCCAACCTATGTACATAGTGCAAACCCCACAAGGGGTCGGGGCACCTCGGCCCTCGGGGCCGGGGCAGGAGCAACCCGACCCCCCCCCCCTCGGGGAAATCAGGAGGAGGGCGGACACCTCACCCTCGGGCCCGACGTCCCCGAAGGTGCCAGGCCACGTGGGCGATTCCATCTGCCTCAAGCCTCCGGGCGCAATACTCCCGGTCCCATATCACCGACAGAAGCGTTTATAGAAATCTCACGTGGCAACTTAAGAGCGTTTGTAAAAAGTCTAATGGATTTTTAGTATATAATAGATAGATATATTTAATGCTGAATTTAATGAAACTAATTCTGTATTATAGATGTTGATTTTTTTTATAAACTTGGTCAAATATAAAGAACTTTGACTGAGAAAATAGTTAAACGATTTATATAATATAAAACAGAGGAAGTATGTGAGAAATAGATGAATTATGTATTAATAATATAGTATATATCTATAACTAACTAGTACTATTGTGTAAGTAGGTTATAAATGATGTTTTAATTTTTAGAACTAGTAGCTGATTATAGGCTGTGTTTAGTTCACACTGAAATTGAAAGTTTGGTTGAAATTAAAACGATGTGATGAAAAAGTTTGAAGTTTACGTGTGTGTAGGAAAGTTTTGATGTGATGAAAAAGTTAGAAGTTTGAAAAAAAAATTGGATCTAAACACGGTCTATATTACGCTTGCTATAAGCTGTCACGCTCACGGAGCGCAGAGGTCCACAGTCCACACGATCGCCAAATGCACGCAGGAAAAAACGCAATCTTTTTTCTTTTTTTGGCGACATATGCTTAGCGAATTTGACTTGGAGCGCCGGAGAACTCGCTATAAAAAATAACGGTGGGCTTGCGTAAGCTGCGACACAGCGAGACTCCAGCGAGGCGCCGAGGCGGAGGCGTGCGTGTCGCCCACAAAATTTTTCCGCACGCTTCTCCAGAAAATTTTCGGCCTCTTCTTGTCTTCTCCTCTCCCCGTAATCTCAGGTCAGAATAATTCAGATTTCACCTCGCGCGAATACGTGTGTGTATGGATGATATCAAGGAGACAAGGAGAGAGAGGGAGAGTAGCTGAGTAGGCTAGTTTCTTCTCGTCGGCGAAGGCATCGTTCGGATTTCACGGCGAGGTCGCCATGGGATGCGCGTCGTCGAAGCAGTTCAAGCGGCCGCCGGGGTACGAGGAGCCGGCCGTCCTCGCCGCCCAAACCACCTGTGAGCACCTCTTCACCTATGCGTTTTTTTTTTCAAGATAATGGAAGCTTTATTGCACTCGTTAAATACTTTAATTACATCACCGATGCATATGCAACACCATTGATAGTTAAGCAGTTATTGTTACAAGTTACAACGGCTGTGTGTTTGTTTTGCCTCTGCATTGTGGATGATTTTGCAGTGTTCTTGCAGTTACGGTGAACGAGGTGGAGGCGCTGCGCGAGCTGTACAACAAGATGAGCTATTCCATCATCAAGGACGGCCTCATCCACAAGGTGATTTAAGCAGAGTTGATTAGATAGCTGCCTCCAATGGCGTTTCTGGGATGCCAATCTTCTTGATGATGTACTACCATTGTTCCTTCTGAATGCGCTGATCATGGTGTGTTTTTTGTTGAGCAGGAGGAGTTTCAGCTTGCCTTGTTCAGGAACAGCAGAAAGGCGAATCTCTTCGCAGACAGGGTTTGTTCTTGTTCAGTCCTGATTCTGTCAGCAGGCAGGAGATGGCCAACCAAATGGTCATCTTGTTTGATTCTTCTCTGAACAAAGAATGATCATTCTGTTGCATGTTTTTCATGGCAGGTGTTTGATTTGTTTGATCTGAAGAGAAATGGGGTAATCGAATTTGGGGAGTTTGTACGGTCGCTCAGTGTGTTCCACCCAAAAGCGCCTAAATCAGAGAAGACTGCGTGTATGGCCCTGCCTCCTGTGCATTCATCTTCTTATTATTTTCAGAAATAGGCGTATTCAGTTTATCTTTCTCCTCATCTTGGCAGTTGCATTCAAGCTCTATGATCTAAGAGGGACAGGATATATTGAGAAAGAAGAGGTGAATCTGAATCACTCTCTTTCACGGCAATTTGTACTTTTCATTATTAACCCTGAACTTCAATTAACAGGTTGATTTTGTTTCCCTTTCAAGAAATTAACAGATTGTGTTTGCTTACTGAAACAGCTCAGGGAGATGGTCTTGGCACTTCTAGATGAATCAGACCTACATCTTTCCGAATGCGCTGTCGAGGCAATTGTCGATAATGTACTGTAGTTAACAAAGATCCTTCTAAGCATTTACTCTCTCAAATATAATTTTCAGATGATTTTTCTGACTCGATCCTCATGCTGCTCCTTTTTGTCTTGCAGACATTCAGTCAAGCAGACTCAAATGGAGATGGCAGGATAGACCCTGAGGAATGGGAAGAATTTGTTAAGGCGAACCCGGCATCACTAAGGAACATGTCACTTCCCTATTTGCAGTGAGTAGTGAAAATACTGAATTCTCACTAGAAACATTAGAACTAGAAGTGTACTTTTTTCCCAATCTCAATTTTGTGTTATTGATTATTTTCAGGGACATTACCATGGCGTTCCCGAGCTTTGTAATGCATTCAGAAGCCCATGACTGAAAATACAGATCCCATTGGAACGTATTACAAGCAACCAAAAGTTCTCCATTGTTGCTGAAGCTCGAGGCAGCTCAATTTGTTGGATGCGCCGGAGTTCAGAAGCAGGCTGCAACTGAAATGCGTTGACCGTCATCGCATGAGTGAATGACGCCATGAACAACAGAATGGCATCTGATAATAAGTATCAGAGTGGCTTTTCTTCTGCTTATGCGAGGGATACAGAGGGCCCAGCAGCAAGATTGTTCAACGAAGCAACACAAGCAAAATTAAGCACTCTGACCTGCTGAAATGCCTTCTTTTTTTCCCGTCTTGTATGTATAGTTGTGAGTCAGAAGTGACACTGGTGACCATTGACCTATAGTTGAAGAGATGCAGGAGTGTTCATTTTTCTTCTTGAAAGTGATTTTGATGGCCCAAAGCGGCCTAGCAGAATCAAAACATGTCCTTGTAAAGTGTTTGTCGGGTGAGAAATCTGCTCCCACCATACGCACAACGACGGGCGGAAAATACTCAGAAAAATAGATCGACCAATCTCATAGCAAAGCAAACAGTACAATGTTTTTTTTTCAGAACACGAGTAGTACAATGTTTACAAGCCTATTTGGAGCACAGAAAATCTCGTAAAATTCTGCAGAAACCTTCACCTTCCCCATGAAACAATTCATTTTCCACACAAGCTATAAAGTAGTATATCCACATACTCTCTCCGTTGCACAGAAAACAAATCTAGTATCGGATGTAACATATTCTAGTACTACGAATCTGATAGTAGATTTGTAGTATTAGGATGTGTTACATCCGATACTAGATTGATTTTTTAAGGGACAGAGGGAGTACATACCAAACAGCCTCTAGTAGTTATAATTCCCTCTTCATTATTCCTAGTGCCAATATAGATCGCCGTGAAAATTCAAACGTAGCTTGATTGACTAACGCGTCAGCCTTAGATTACCGTGGCATGTATGCATATGGAGCTATTCTCTTCGTTCTAAATTAAACCAACCTAAAATAAAATGAGACATTACCTTAGTATAACAATTTTGAACTTGTGCCGTTTCAACTTATTTTAGGTTGGTTTATTTCCAAACACAGAGAGAAGCCGGCAAGAGGGTGCAGTAAAAACGATGGTTGCCTGGTTGGTCTCGGTAACAATGCCAATGCATCGCTGAATCTGCAATTTCCCCGCGTGAGCGCGATAATATTACGGTGGCACACGACGCGCGGTTGGCTTGGCTTGGCCCCCGCCATTTTGAGATGGGAACGGATCGAGATCTAGGCGGAGGAGACGGTGGCTGGTGCAGCAGGTTGGGGGGGAAGGGGCCACAGCTGCGCGAACTTCACCTTGGAGATGCTCTGCAACACCTCCAATGGCGTCACGTCCCCCGTCACCACCACCTTCTTCTTCTCCAAATCCACCTCGAACCACGTCACGCCTGCAACCCAACAAAAACGCCACAAGTTCAACACACCCGCATATATATTATCTAAAAAAAACACACCAGCATATAAGTCCCTTCCTTCTAAAATACTCCCTCCGTTTTTATATTATATAAGTCATTTGACTTTTTCTTAATCAAACATCTTTAAGTTTGATTAAATTTATAGAAAAATATAGTAGTATTTTTAACACCAAACAAACGTGTTATAAAAATGTATTTAATGTTAGATTTAGTTATACTAATTTTATATTTTATATGTTGTTAAATTTTTCTATAAACTTGGTTAAGCTTAACAAAGTTTGACTAGGAAAAAAGTTTTTTTTAAGGAAAGTGACTGGGAAAAAAGTTAAATGTTTTATAATATAAAATAGAGGGAGTACATAACATAGTATTGTATAAAACACTGTACTGATTCGTAGTAGAATATGTCTCATCCAGTATTAGGCTGCTATATCTTGATACGGATGAAGTATTCTCTTTGCCAAACCACAGCATAGACTTGTTGAACAATTTTCATGTCACATTTCAAGTTTGAAATGGATATGCTAACATTATAATTTTTTTTCTGGTTGTCGCGTGTGGATTCGAAGGATCAATCATGCACCACAGCACCAGGGGGAACCACACATGTACCCAGCGCGAGCATGACACTTGGATCCACCCCCCCCCCCCCCCCCACCCGGGCGACGAGCAAGCTCGATCGAGCGACACGAGAAGCACGCAAGAGGAGGGTGATTTGATCGGTGACGGTGACAAGAACACCGTGGTTTTTGATGAAATTGATGACAGCCTGCGAATTCATCAGCGTACAGTATGCAGGAGCAATAATAGAGCAAGCGAGTACTGTACTGCTAATGATCTATGGCGTCTCTGAATTCTGAATTGCCAAGATTGAGGATCACTGTGAACTGTTACTACTGCTGTGGCCATGATCACAGGATCATGGGTTGATGACAGGAAGATCCAAATGACAGTTGCGAGTAGATCCATCCAGATTGGGGAACAGAGGAAAGGTGAAAGGATTGTGTTCGCATTTTATGCTGCCATCCATGTTCCATGATCCATCCTGACTACTCCCTCCGTCTAAAAAAAGACAAACTGTGAGTTCTCATGCCAACGTTTGACTGTCCGTCTTATATAAAATTTTTTATAATTAGTATTTTTATTGTTGTTAGATAATAAAACATGATTAATACTTTATGCGTGATTTATCTTTTTAATTTTTTTCATAATTTTTTTAAATAAGACGGACGGTCAAACGTTGAACACGGTAACCAAGGTTTGTCTTTTTTTTAGTACAGAGGGAGTATTTTGCTGGTAGAGAGTATCAAGATCTGGAGTAGTACAAGGACAGTGAAGCACAGATGCATAAAAGCAGCCGAGTTAATGTTCACCGTACCATGCGTCTGTGGCCTTGGTCTGTACGGTGTTTTTCGGTTCATCGGTTGTACTACAGACTACAGTACAGCCAAGAAAATGCCCAGGCCATTTACCTAGCAAGCGACTGGAGAAGATGAATTACAGTCTAAACTACTCTTAGGGGGTGGTTAGATGGGGCTAAAACTTTATAGTCCATATCACATCAAATGTTTGGACACTAATTTGGAATATTAAACATAGACTAATAAAAAAACTAATTTTATAAATGAGAGCTAATCTGCGAGACGAATTTTTTAAGCCTAATTAATCCATAATTATAAAAAGTTTACTGTAGCATCACATTGTCAAATCATGGCGTAATTAGACTCAAAAGATTCGTCTCACGAATTAGTCCAAGGTTATGGAATGGGTTTTGTAATTAGTGTATGTTTAATACTCTAAATTAGTGTCCAAACATCCGATGTGAACAAGGCCCTGTTTCCCAAACAGGCCCTTACATGGCAAGCTCTGAAAACTGAACTGATCTTTGCAGAGTGTTGGAGAGGGGCAAAAGCAAAAAAAGAAGAAAGAACAAAGAAGGGCACTTTGTCCGTGACTGAAAAAGGGTAGCAAAGTACAGTGTATCTTAGGAAAGTTCATGAGGTGAGTGCAAATGTGGAGTTCAGCTTGGTCTGGAAAATAAAGGTATTACCTGGCCTGAACCATTTTGGAGGGGATTTATGTTTTGGATTCTCTAACGTTAGTTGAAATGATCGAGCATTTGGATAAAACCGGTTAACGTATATGTTCGATGAACCGATGAAGGTAGGGAGAGCAGACTCTCAAGACGATAGCAGAAGAGTTAACATTCTCTACCTATCAAACAGTCTGAAAACTGTCCGGAAGAAATAAACTGTTTTTCTGAACTGAGAAGTTCGTCATAGAAAAAGCTAAAAGATGATGATGTTTTGTTACCTTCCATCCTTGAGATGTGCTTCTGAACTTTCTTAGCACACCCATTGCAGTGCATGGACACCTTGAGCTCCACAGTCTGCATCAAAACACAACCAAAAAGACAGAGAATGCACATCAACCAATGGCACAGGCACACAATGACACAAGCACGTTGATCAATTGCACTTGGATATCTGATGGAAGACGAAGACGAAGAAGATTTTGCATACCTTTGGTTCTAGATGGAACCCGAGTGTCCTCGTGCCATCAACAAGATCGCGAAGCCTGATCACCTGGTCGACCTGGCTACTACTGCTCACCAGGGACTTCCTCTCCATGGCCGCCTCCTCGTCGCCGTCTTCCTCCGACGCGCGCAAGCAGAGGCAGCCGCTGCTTCTCGCGCAACACATGGAGAAGGAGAAGCAGTCCAGCACCTTGCCAATGCGTAGCCTCCTCCTCCTCATTGCCCTCGTCATCCACTGCCTCTCCCACACACACACACAACCAGTGACAGAGACAATCTCTCTATTTATCTATGACCTGACCTTATCTCTGTGATCGAATTGAAGTTGCTATGAACAACAAGCACAGGGATGTTTAAAATGGCAGCTGACATTCCCTTCTTCTCTATCACCAAGATTGGATGAGATCTAGCAAGTTGTGCCCATGATAAATGATGGTGATGGTACCGTTGCTATTTGGCTGTGCTATTGCAAGGGAATATCCATGAGAGTTTGTACAAGAGCTAGCTAGTACTGGACTACTACTAGTAGTAGACTTACCAGGTTAAGGTTAGTACTATCAGTACTAGGGTGAGCAAGATGAGGGCCACAGAGTACAGAGGCAAATTTGTTCGTCAGTGCGCTCCTCTTGCTCAAATACGTTTGAAAAGTTACAACCAAAGGACAGGTAGGTATTTTTGTCCAATGTCCAATGATAAGAGATAGTACTCCCTCCATACACAAATGTAAGTAAAATTCTGAGCTTTTTTAAGAGGGATTAAGGATGAAGAGAAAAAAAAAGACTGTGATGAATCTTATTAAATGAGAGGTTGTTGGGGGTAGGATGAGGTGAAAATTAAGGCCCGGTTTAGATGGCAAAAAAGTTTGTTTTGGGGTGTCACATCGTATATACGTACATACATTTGAAGTATTAAACATTGTCTAACAATAAAATAAATTACAGATTCTGTCAGGAAACTGCGAGATGAATTTATTAAGCCTAATTAATCCGTCATTAGCAAATGTTTACTGTAGTATCACATTGTCAAATCATGACGCAATTAGGCTTAAAAGATTCGTCTCGTAATTTACACGCAAACTGTGTAATTGGTTTTTTTTCACATTTAATACTCCATGCATGTATCCAAATATTCGATGTGATGGGTGAAAAGTTTTTATTTTGGGAATTAATAAGGGCCTAAACCATAAACGGTTGGGTTGGGAAAGTAATACTACTGTAGAAATGCTTATATTTATGGATATATTTCAAATAACAGAAATGGTTATATTTTTTTATGGATGGAGTAGATGTTTTTCTTGCTAAGGTCGAGTTTAGTTCCAAACTTTTTCTTCGAACTTCCAACTTTTCCATCACATCAAAACTTTTCTACACACACAAACTTCCAACTTTTCCGTCACATCGTTCCAATTACAACCAAACTTCAATTTGGTGTGAACTAAACACACCCTAAAGAGTTGTTGCAAACAACACTATGGTTGTATTTAGTTCCACGTCAAAATTGGAAGTTTGGAAAAATTAAAACGATGTGACGGAAAAGTTGAAAGTTTGTGTGTGTAGAAAAATTCAATGTGATAGAAAAGTTAGAAATTTGAAGAAAAAAAGTTGGAATCTAAACAGGCCTATATAGCATGCCGTGCTGGATGCTGACAAGTTTTGGCTTGATAGGTGGGAGGAGACAAGCAGCTGGGCTCTCCATGTGACAATGTGCAACCTTGGCAAACATGCACTAGTGGCCACTGATCAGTGATGTGCTACTGATACTGGAATCGTGTAGTTGTTCCATCATAGGAGAGAAGCTAAACTGGAAGATGCAATGGAGGACAATATGTTGTGCAAAAAAATAGAAAGGTCGAATCATTGGTGCCAATTGCCAAAGAGTAACCAATCATGCTGCCAATAGACCATTGGCCATTTCTTTTAATATATTGCAATTGTTCTACCTTGGCATGGCATGGACATAAAAATTCAGGAAGCAGAGAAGAAGAGGCGTATATGCAGGCATCAGATTATGAGTGACAGATCGCCGCGTATGGTTCTGCCATTTTCTTGCCATGCCCATGCGTTTGTGGATCAGAAAGATCAGAAAAGAGAAGCTTCAGGCATATGCATGGGTGACCAATGGACCAGCGCAATTGCAGAAGAATCGTTGGGATAGTGCAACTGTGCAAGGTGATAACGGCACGCAAACCAATAAGGGATTGTGCGTACGGCATGGTACTGCTCCTGCGTACTAAATGCAAGATAATGATAGAAGTAATTCCTTTCGGAAGAGGAAGTATTAGTATTATTGAACTGCACAAGATAAAGTAGTAGTAAAACTACGGCTGTGTTTAGTTACACGTCAAAATTGAAAGTTTGAAAAAATTAGAACGATGTAATGGAAAAGTTGTTCATTTATGTACCTATGAAAGTTCAATGTGACGGAAAAGTTGAAAGTTTGAAAAAAAAAGTTGAAATTATACAGCCATGTCAGGGACAAGAAATCAGGTCGTGTTTAGATTTAAACTTTTCTCTTCAAAATTCTAACTTTTCCGTCAAATCAAATGTTTCGACACATGCATAGAGCATTAAATGTGGACGAAAAAAACCAATTGCACAGTTTGTATGTAAATCGTGAGACGAATCTTTTGAGCCTAATTATGCCATGATTTTATAATGTGGTGCTACAGTAAACATTTGCTAATGATGGATTAATTAGGCTTAATATATTCGTCGCACAGTTTATAGGCGGAATCTGTAATTTGTTTTGTTATTAGTCTACGTTTAATGCTTCAAATATGTGTCCGTATACTTTAAAAAAAATTAGCACACGAACTAAACACAGCCTCAGACGTCTGATGAATTTGTAATGCTTGCATTTGCTTGTTTGGGGGCATGCGCATCGCGCAACAAAGGCCAAAATTAAAACTATTAGTATAGCTACCTTTTTTTTTTTTTTGAAACGGCATAGCTACCATTTTTATGTGTTAGAGGTGAAATTCTTTTTATTGCTGTAGCATACAAGTTAAAAGGGTCCTTTTATTCTCTTGCGTAATAAGCCTGATGATTTCTTGAATACCCGGCACTAGTTTTATTGGAAGAGAACGTGATCCGACCAGATGCATTTGTGATGCCCTGACCACCTAAACTTATAGGCCAAAAGACAAGGTAATCATGTCTGGAAAGCGGGGGGTCAACATGGATAGCCAATGACCAAAATAAATAAATATTTTTTTATAAGACGTGCATGTACAACATTCACATAAGTTTCTCACTTTTACATCTTTCTACGTAGTAGTTGTTAATATCATACTCCACTATAAAGGGAAACCAATGGTAAAATTGTAGTAATTCAGAAGACCTGGTGCTTACACAGTTACAAGTAGTATGAACTGAACAGAAAGAACTCTGTGTAACACTAACACGTACCGAACTAGTATATCGCGACAATATCTTCAGCAAAGGGAACACATCACATAGCAGATCTTCAAAATGTCATAACGGATTAACCGACAGTGATCAAGTCAGCTGAGCAACACAAGCAAACCCAACACCACCTTGTATTCCCCCTCTTTCACCAAGAAAAGGAGCTTACAATAACAGAGACCTCACGTATTCTCCATCGCGCATTATTCATATATGCATGCCAATGTGAAGATGATCAATAGCAACATGGACGGTGTACCATGTAAATCTCACCTGACAGGGTAACAGGGTTCAGAACGTCCATCAAATAGTAAGGATTCAAATGGCGTCAATTGTCGAAAATCATACCTAATTACACAATAGCAACTGCCCATCAGAATAATCACTGCAAATGACTATAGTAAGGATATAAACACCTTCAACTGTCAAACCTGAAAAGGAGCAGCACCAACTTTGTCAAATCAAAGCATATCCTACGATTCTAAAATGCTCATGGGCACATGTAGGAGCACAATATACATGACAACTGCCTATCCAAGGTTGAGGTACAAGAGCAATACAAACATCTAGCCATTTAAAGTGTCTTGCTGAAATATCTTTTCTCGTGGAAAAATGGCCAGTCACTCATCAACCAAATGCAGTTAGAAGAGAGGAGACATGTATTCGTTTATGAGTTGTGACGAAGGAAATGGAGAAAAGGACAGATTCAGGGTATACCACAATTTGGACTTAGCATGCCAAATTAAGAAACGGACACACTATACTTCCAAAAGCAATTGCAAGTTGTTAAGCTAGTTTTAGCTACGATTCAATTACCTCCTTTAATTAGAAAATATCAATCTCATATTTATTCACTAAAATACTAGATATCTATGGAAACACTGCAGAAATTCTTAGTAGCTCACTAAGTGATAATAAACTTGGATAATCAATAGAATAAGACTCTGAACTAGCTTCAGAAGCCTTAACAAATGAAAACATGTTCCATACTTGGTTGCCACTGTGAATCTACCATAAAAGAATTATGAAGTGAATGCCAGAAAATAAATTTCCTTATTATACATAGTAAGTGAAAGATATATATGAATAGAAAGACAACAGACATCTAATGTCTACTGCTAAAGGATTTTCCTTATGTTACCCTCAAGGGATCAAGGTTTGGGTGAAAGGGCAAGACCACAGAACAACACCAGTCTAACACAATGAAAGAACAACAGAAGTCATGCGTACCTGGCATTCATTCTGGATACAGCCCAAAGTGCTACAGATCAGACACTGAAGTGTTGCAAGGACCCAGAAAGGCCTTGAGATAGAAGTCTTGCACAGACCCAAATCTAACAGATGAAGTCCTCATTAACACCATCGTCACTATGTTCATTTGCCAAAGTTCATTTCCGAATATCTGTAACAAGACACAACATGGTATTAACACATAGTATTAGAACAGAAAGCATACAGCAAACAGAACACATAAACTTTAACATACCTCCGAGGTTTATGTTGGCGTTGACTAAGTTCATCATTTAAAGCCTCTGCAAAAGAGGAAAAGGCCTCGGTACATTTATGTGGCAAAAATAGGAGAAGATACCCCAAAATAAATACCAATTGAGAAGACAAAATAAATGGAAAGGGATGGAAGATGCCTTTACCAGTTATTTCTTGTGACTTCAACTGAGAAGAGGCACTGGGTTCTCTGTAAAAGAAACAGAAAGAATCATTACTATCGAAAGCACTAGGATGATTGAAGCACTAGGATCCTTTGTATTCTCATTAACATTTTTCTGTTTGTGCATGTTGTGTTGGTGGTTGGTGATGAAGGCTGGGACAGAAATCAATGACGATCATTTGTTCAATTAGACTACGTATAATAGGAAAATGCTAGGTGCATGCATAATGATTGTATCCCCATGCCATTCAAATTGCCCCCTTGCAGTTGCACAAGACAACAAAACAGAAAAATCGCAGCAAAACAATTATTATTCAACCTAAATAAAGTAATCATCAACCTCTCCAGATCAGGAGAGTAGTGTTACTCCAATTATCTACCAAAACCTATTCTGATGATACGGCTGGTCAACCAGTACGGCAGTACCCACAGGAAGACAGCTAAAGCAAGCACATTGGTAGAGGGAAATCATAGAATATAAGTCCTCAGATTAGGGCTATGTAAGGGCATTAACTACTACTCCCTCCGGGTTGATATTACTTGTCGTTTTAGACAAGGGTGAGATCAAACTTTAGAATATTTGATTATGAATCATTTTTAAAATATTTGTCTTTCAAATATGGTGACTACATGTATAGATTAGTCTTAAAAAGTACTTTAATAAAATCATATATTTTTTCACACTTTTATACATATTATAATGGAAAATAATGGTTAAAGTTTTTTTTTGGAGACCGTGCCCTTGTCCAAAACGACAAGTATTATCAACCCGGAGGGAGTAGTTCATAGCATATTATTTATTGTCGTCAACATGTTGGTAATAGGTGATCATACCTCAGAACCAGAATTTAACAAAAGGATGAATCATCATTAAATTAACATTATCTCAATTCTCAACAGTATATATGCCTTGTGTGCGAAATCCAAATTCTTGCAACATGAATCATATTAGAGTATTAGACTAACATACCTCAAAGAAACTGATGAAGATGCATGTTCAGAAGTTCGGGGATAATAGCTGCCATCTACAGTAATATAAGGTGAACCATACGTTGCTCCCAAAGCTCCAGAAGCACCAGCCAATATCGGTAGCCTAGTTTCATTCAGATACAACCCACAAAAAAATTAGGCCTGAGCAAACAGCAGTGTGCTAACATCTAAATGAAGTACAATGTGATAACCACATCATACCAATTGGAGGTAGAGAAAAATAAAGCAAACAACTATTCTAAGAGTTCAAAGAGTCATTACCAAGTCATTTCAGAATTGCTCAGACCAAGTTGTTGTTGAGACACAAATCCTGGTAGAGCCATGCCAATTGAGGGAACGCCAGTCCCACCTGGATGCTGGCCTCCAAACTGCATAACTGTATGGGAAAAAAAAAAGCTAAAGGCATATTGCAGAATGGTTTTGGAAACAAAAACTTGGTTCAGTTCACTCCAATGGGGTGGCAGTCTACTGAAAATAACACTACTTTTCAGAAATCAAACCAGAAGTTCAAAGTAGATTATAAATCCACTAACATCACTGTAAACATTTTCACTCAAGGCACATAGCATGCACCCTCTAATCAATGGAGGAATAAGCCTTTAGAAATTGGATTATTTCTTTTCCCCTCACCCATGTAATCGTTTACTCATTTAACACTCTGGTTACTATATTGCCGTGTGAATAGTAAAAATACGAACCTGGAAATAGTGCAGGGGTTCCATGGAAATTTTGGTCACCAAGTGATCCTGTAGTCCCAAGAACTTGAGCTCCACCATACATAAAAGAAGCATGTTCTTCTCCCTGGTCACTATGTTGTCCCTTTGCCATCAATCTAGTATTAGATTTGTTGGAACCATGAGGTGAAGAAATTTCAGTGCCTTCAGTCAAAATTGTTGATGTAGATTGCATGGAAGATGGCAATTTATCACTGCTAGCAAATTGCGCAGCAAACATCTGACCAGGCATCTTTGGTGTGGATTGATTAAATGATTGAACCAACCTTTGTTGGACAATTGGGTGTGGGGACTTAGCCGAATTTCCAGTGACCTGATTAGTAGCTATAGGAAATTGACTAGTTGATGATGATGTAGATGAATGAAATGAAGGATGATCCATGCCCTTTATAGGAACTTCAGCATGCAACTTGCCATGCCCAGCAGACGGTACAAAGGCTTTCCCTCTTAAGAGAGGGCCATACTGTGGGGTTGGAGAGACATGCTCCATACCAATGGGGGATGAGAAGTGTCTAGTAGTGGTACTGGGTTGTCCATCCCCCCTCTGACTCACTGGGAGTTCCTGATGAGATGGCCTAGAAGGGTAAAAGGGAGGTGAAGCTGAATTCAAATTTGATGCAAAGCTCTGCTTCATCGGAAATCCTCGTTCTGGTTGAGAATTTGAAGCTTGATGTTGGTGTTTTCCCAAGTTTGCATTTGAAGAAGTGTTTTCAAGATTTTGTGATCTGAAGTATGAGCAACAAAAACAAAAAGTACCACAGTAAGTTCTATATTAACAAAACAAAGACACAGATAGCACATAAGAAGAAACCTTCCACTCACTTATTATTATGCTCTGAAGATATCTCAGCGGTACTCCTCCAATGTGGTTGGTAACGTTTAGAGCCTCTTCCTCGAACTACTCTCGGTGCACTCTTATTACTTTTGGCATTGCCATAAAGAGGGCGAGACTCTTTTCGAACAAAATCGAAATTGTTGGCATCGCCATCACGAGGATTAGGTGGTTTGATGGTTCTATTCTTGCCATTATCATTCAGAACCTGTTGAACCTTCTTGGTGTTATCATGGTAACTATGAGGTTCTTTCGGAACGTATATGTAGTTCTTAGCACCATCACGATAGTATGTCTGCGACCTGTTGCCTCTGAAATTATCACGGCTACCACCACGAACTTTACCAACAGGTGCACCACCACGTCCTCTAAATCGACCTCTGGGCCTTCTTCTTGTCTATAGTACAATCAATAAAAGAAGCATCTTGGTAAGAAAGATGAATCAATAGTTCAACACACAGAAAAAGACAATATGATACTCACGTAGTCATTATGGAAATCATGTAAATTCATTTCATCAAATCTGTCATGGACCCACGCTTGATCCTCTTTAGCATTCCACAGCCGTCTATCACCCACCATTCTCCTGAAATGACAACATGGGTAGCAGAAATTAAAATATAGATCATGGATGTCCAGAGAATGAAACAGAGTATCATATTGGATTCCTTAAAATTGAGATAAAGCATTCAACATAATCAAACTTGTCTAGCTTAGTTGGGTTCAGCATCCAGTTTGTACACTGGAACACTAGCACACCAGTCAAACAACTACTTTTAAAAGGGAAAAAAACAGTAAATACAACCTATTATTCAGTTCGTTGAGACAAATTTTCCAGTATTTGTTCAATACACTTCAATTCATTCTACCACACTATCAACAATTTTTACCACAAATCATAATTATTGTGTATAATTATAGAATGATGTACAGTATGGAATGGTCAATGGAGTGTTTACTGGTTTAGTATCTGATGGGCTTACTTCTCTTTTTTCTGTTGGTTGACATTGATCTAAGCAATGCCCAACTTGGTAAGATTCATGCTTCCCAAACTAGGGGAGCATGCAAAAGAAAAGGTAAAATTTTGGATTTGGTTCAATCCAAGCTATTTGCGATTGGCCCTCCTCAAAACAGATGATTTCAACTATGCTTGAATTCAACTGTGATGCATTCGTTCATCTGATGCACTAAAACTGATTAATCATTTCAGGTATGAGGTAACTAGCATTAAAAAAATGTAGTATAAGATCCATAAGTTAAACTTAAGAAAATGATAAATCTAAAATTTTTTAGACATGACTACGTAAAAACGATCAACAACCTACATGATAATAGTGTATTTTTAGAAGATCTACAATATTATATTTTTTTAAAGTTCTTGCAAACTATATCTAACCTGAAAAGATCTTCTAGAGTACTTGTGGGTGTAGAGCTCGCCATTATACACAACTTTTCTTTTTAAAATAGTAAAGAGATAATGTATCATGGTATTGGCATAGCCATGCCATACCTTACCAGTCTCATCTATATTGTAGTAGTGTATCCTAGTAGACCATGTTTCAGATCATGTAGGTATTGTTCTAGTAGAAACACTTGAACAAGATCAGACTTCAAAGTTAAACGCTTCTACTTTTTAATAAGTGTGTCCAATTTGCATTAATACTAAATCAATTTCACATGAAACACCAGATTTAAAAACTTGTAGGCAAAGTTTCATTTTTGTTTCATGTTTGCGACTTGGCATATAACAATCAACTCTGTAAAGTAATGCCTGTGAATACATGACTTCGTGTTGTTATTTTAGCTCATGTTTTGCGTGCTTTACGAGTTATAGTTCAATGTTATAAACCCATGTATTATCATATGCTGGGGAATTACTCAATAAGCTACTCACAGACCTTGGTTATCCTGTAAAGGAAACTTAGGCAGGACATCATAACGAAGAGATGCAACAACGAGCAACCGTACCAAATCTAGAGAACCAAAATAGACCAATTGCGAAAATAAATACATTTAAGCCGTTTTATGACTTGTATCTATCAAATACTACACTACTACTGCACATATAAATATCAAACTTTAGCCTCTTCTAACAATTCCACAGGACTAGTTAGCATGACACACTCGTGTTATCAACTTAGATGATATTAATTGAACTATTGAACACGCAATGCACTTAAGCAGTGGTTTCAGAGAACACTAATGGTTACCAAACTAGTGAAGGTTGAAACTAGGCTACCAAGTTCTCTAGATCATATCATCATACCCTAGATATATAAGGAAACAACAGCAAATCAAGCAGCAATTGAAGGTTGAAAGGCCGGAACCTTTGGCGCCCATGGCCACGGGCCTCCTGGAAGCGGTCGTCGTGCATGTAGAAGGCGCCAGCCGTCGGGACGGCATAGGGCTCGCTCCCCTTCTTCCCCTCCTCTCCCTCCGCCGCTGCCGCCGACGCCTCACCTTCCGCTTCCCCCTTCATACCCATCCCCGCCTCCTCCCCCGCTGCGGCCACCGCCCCGGTGGCCACTCCGCCCGCAACGCCTCGCCCTTGCTCGAACTCCTCGTACACCTCCCCGTATTCCTCGTACCCTTCGTCATCTTCGTACGCGTCGTCGTCGTCGTACACCTCGGCGGCGCCTTGCCCGTCGGATTCCGCGTCGGATCCGGCCTTCGTAGGCGGAGAGGGCCTCGCCCCTTCCTCCTCCTCCTCCTCCTCCTCCTCGTCGTCGTCGCTCGCCGCGTCCCGGCGCCGCACCGCCGGGAGGGGCGCGTCGTCGAGGTCGCTCTCGTACTCCTCCTCCGTCTCCTCCGCCTTCTCCCTGTCGGCCATTGGCAGGAACCGGGAGGTCGCGGGACGAACCGCGCGAGAGAATTAGGGCTCCGGGGGGGGGGGGGAGGAATCTGGTGGAATCGGGATTCTGGAAGCTTCGAGAGGCTTCTCGTGTTCTTCCGTTTGTTCTACGATATCCACGGTCTACGGGAGGGAGAGGACTGGAGGAGAGAAGTTGGATACGATTAAAAAAATATTTAAAACCATTAGATTGTCCAAATCCACGAGGTAAAGACATCCTTTTTGTGAGGCTGACAGGTATGGCCCACATACTGCGCGTGGGGGCCTAATGGCAATGTTCCCTTTTCGTAAAGAAAGGTGATTTTGCAAAAAGAGGCAGGTGATTTTGCTAAAGGCTAAAGAGGCTCTCTCTCTCTCTCTCTTTTGTACGATACTCCTTTTGTTGAAGATACGATTCCTAGGAATGCCCTTCTTTTGAAGAAATTGTTGGGGGTTTGAATTTGAATTCTTATCTATTTCGAATTTTCAAACTTTTTTACATAAAGTCTAGGCACCTCTTTATATGCTTGGGCCTTACTTAGGAGGCCCGCAATCCCAGTCCTTCTATATGGGGGACTTGACTGGATTGCAAACCAGCCCAAAAAAGAAGGTTTTATGTGCTTTGCCTCCTTCAAAGTTGAATGAATATTATAGTACTCTGTCAGTCCGAATTAGAATTTTAAAGTTAGACACGGTTATTAAGAAAAGTAGATAAAATTAAATAGGAATGGGTTATGATTGGTTGAGAAGTGGAGGTAGGTGGAAAAAGTGAACGGTGAAGGGTTATGATTGATTGGGAAGAGAATATTGGTGGAGAATTTGTTATTATTTTGGGACAAATCTTAAGTGCCTAAGGATCATTTAGCCCTAGACTAAAAATAGTCTCTGGACTAAAAACTTTGGTCCCCTACTGTTTAGATCCAAAGACTAGAAGGGACTAAAAGCACATGGACCGAGGGAGAGAGAAGAGAGAGGTTGTCACTTTAGTCCCTATAAGTACCTTCAAGAGGGCCTAATGTATTTTAGGCCCTGTTTGTTTCAGCTTAAGATTATTGTAATCTAGATTATTAAATCAGATTAATGTAAGCTGGATTATAATAAGCTGGCATAAAATAAGCTACAAGTTGTTTGTTTCTCTGGATTATTAGAGGCATCTAAGAGTAGTGGGTCTTTAGACACTCAATAATCTGGAAAAAGCTCCTCTAGAGGAGATTATTGGATTATAGTAATTTGGCTTATAGATTATAATAATTTAGCATAATAATCTACTTGTTTGTTTCAGCTTACTCCTAATAATCCAGATTATAATAATCATAAGCTGAATCAAACAGGTCCTTAGTCCTCATATACACTTTTAGTTCCTTTTAGTTATCCCTGTTTGGATTATTAGGAACTAAAATGGAGGAACTAATGGATTACTCCCATAAACCAAACATTGCCTAAAAGTTGTTATATTTTGGGACGGAGGGAGTATAAAACAATAATTCCCTTGTAATTAGTATTATATAAAAAAGTAGTATTATTCATCAAAGAAAGTGTGGTTACTAATCTGCCAAGAAAAAGATATTCATGTCATCCGTGTAGTGGGTGCTTCCTCTGTCAAAAAAAAAAATCATATGATCCAAACGGGGCCATACTTTTGTGTAGAATTTGCAAAACTAGTTGCATGCTCTGTTCGTTCCTTTTTACTGCTTTTTAAGGATAAGTTGGCGCATACCTGTGATTTGTGAATTGTTAATATAACAATATAATTATTTTCTTGTGATAAACAATACATGTATTCTCATATAAACAATGGTGGTAATTTTGTTAACAGTGGACAACATGTAAAAAGAAGGCAGTTGTACGTTGCTTTCCTGAACCACATGAAAATAATTAGTAATATAGTACAAGGTCAAATTAGTTTTCTAGAACAAAATGTCGGTATCAGAGAAGAAAAACATCCCCATTTGCCAGCCATTACAGCTATTAACCAACCATTCCAGAACTAACTAATCATTTTCCTCGTATTGACCGTGCGTTTTTCCAATGTTGATTTCGCCTTCTAACAGCGGACGCGTACCGAACACGACGCCGCCTCCTCTTCTCTCGACTGAATTGGTCGTCAATTCCTCTCCAATCTCTGAATCTGACGGCTTGTTCCCATTATTTTCCTTCAAAAATTTATATCTAGAAGAACCAAATCGTGTTTTTCTTATCAGGCAATCTCCAATTCTCTGAATTCCGAACCCGTTCGAGAGTGTCATGCGTGATGCATGCGTGCCCATTTGGAACAGAAATGTACCGATAATGCCCTCGGGAGTGGATGTTCAGGCAATCAGACTTCAGAATTCTTTTCTTTATCAGATTTCAGAGCTCTGCTTTGGTTGTCTTCTTTATCTAGAAGGCTTTGATTGCTCCTCTTTTCAGTTTTTAATCTACTCAAAAGTAGCTCAACTAAGTGATCACTGGAGATTATGTCACTTTAACTAACTTTAGTTAGTGAGCTAACCACTTTATCCATTTTTGTGTAATAACTCTTGAATCATACTGTACTGAATGCTCATTTCATGGGTACCGGAACACTTGTCACATCATTAAGGTTGATGGTTAGCCCGAGCTAATCCTACCAAAATCAGCATACCCTTTTAAGAATAACAACAACAATTTTAACCACTGATCTGTCTGGAATTAAAATGACAGATAATTTTATAGCCTTATCGATTGGCATACGCTTATCAAAGAAAAAAATATAGATAAAACCTTTTTATATATGTTCTTAGAGATTTTTAAATTAATGCTTAAAAAAGTAAACTACGATCATCAGCTTCAAAATTAAGTTTTAGTAGAAATTAAAGATAAACGATGAGGGCTGTTAATCACCATAGGGAAACGGGTAATCTACTGTGATCCACTAATCAGGTTCTTTAATCAGAGAAGGGCATTGTGGTAATTAGCCGGAGCACGCCACATGTCAGCACCCACGACCACGGCCACGCGACCAGCCAACGAGGCGAGGCGAAGGTGACCGAGCCCTTCAAAGCCTCCACGCCGACGCTGACCTCCCCTTCTCTTCCCACCTCCTCCACTCCTCCGCCTCAAAGCCGCCAAGAACAGCAAGAAAAGTTGCCAAACTCCATCGAGAAATCTTCGAAGCATCTCGCTCTTGGAAGTCGGAGCACCACCGCCGGTTCGTTGTTGCTGCGGATCGAATCGCGGAGCAGAGCAGGGGGTGGATGGGGAGCAGGGTGAAGGAGGAGGAGAGGAACGAGAGGGCCATCCGGGCCCTGCTCAAGCTGCCCGGCAACCGCCGCTGCATCAACTGCAACAGCCTGGTGAGCTCGATTTTTCTCTGAGAAAAGTTTTGAGAATTTTGATCTTTTGGGTGGACACAAAAAATGGTGTGTTAGGAAGGAAGGTAAAGGTACTGTAGCTTGCTCATCTTGTGAGGAGGGCTAAGGTTCTGAGCTGCTCTGTCTCTGTATGTCTTCAGGCTTTGCTCGGCTTATTTCCTTCTGAATTGTTGCTGAAACTCTGAAATCATATGGGTTAGGAATTTTTAGGATGGTGAAACTGTCATTACGGAAATGAATTATTAATGGTGGTTAATCTGATTCTTATTTCCTCAGTTGTATATGGGTTAGGAATTTTGAGGATGGTGAAACTGTCATTAGGGAAATGAATTATTAATTACTAGTTTCTGTTTAGTAACTAGTACCTGGTCATATGGATTTACACGTTATTAATACTAATAACACATTACCACCATTACCATATGCGGGAATGTGCGAAATAACGAAATTTCATTTTGGCTCCAAGAGATCATAACACAAGTGCCTGCGATGTTTGATATTATTACAGATCTCGTGCTCTAAATTCATAATAGATGCCTTTCCCAGTGTATGGATTCATATACCAAATTGACCACATCAACATTGAGTTAGTAACAAGGTAGTAACAAACAAAATGAGCTCTGGGTGAACTTTTGTAGAGTGCACAGGATTGCAAAATGGTTGCCGATTAGTAATAGGTACTTGTGGTTTGGATCAATAACAATAAACTAGATAATTATGACAGTGATACTGCCTAATGTTTTTCACTAGCTTTAGATATCTGCTGCAGCAAAATATGCCCACTTGGCCACTTTATAAATAATACTTAGTTGTCTTCTTGATGAACTGAGGAGGTTGAACTGCCTATCAAACATTGGCTCACCTCATAAGCATTTTGAATATTATCTCATTATCAGTATGTATAATTTTGTCTGGAAAATTATATGATTTAACCATGTTTCTTTTCTAGAATAAATGATCTGGTGAGTAGTTGAGTGAATGCAACAATGCATTGTTTCTTTAGCAATGAAATGATATATTGTTAAGTGGTAGTAATACGATGACAGATGAAAAATGTATAATATTCCTTCATGACATAAATAACCAAACAATATTCTTCATCATCAGGGACCACAATACGTATGCACAAGCTTCTCAACTTTCGTCTGTGTTAGTTGCAGCGGAATACAGTAAGTGGTGAAAATATCCTTCTAGTGTTTCCTCTGTTTCTTACTTTAAAAATGCAATTCCACAACTACTTGTGATTGACTATGACAATTATGAATTTATGTGCAGAAGTAATAAACTCCTGATAAATGTTGTCTAATTACTGAACTTTAATTATTCTTCAGTCGGGAGTTCACTCATCGTGTAAAATCAATATCAATGGCTAAATTTACTTCTCAAGAAGTTTCTGCTCTTCAAGAAGGGGGAAACGAGGTTGGCTTAATACCATTATTTATAATTTAAATCCTGATATGCTTGGTGTCTGCTTTTAAGTCTTACAACATATATTTTTGATAGTTCAGCGTGGTAAGGAAATATATTTGAAACATTGGGACTTCCAAGGACAGCCTCTTCCTGACATTAGGTCTGCCACTAAACCAGATGATTATCATAGACTCTTAATGTATGATGTGAATCTGCTGTTGATGTTTGAGTACTGTCATATAGTGATGTAGATAGGCTCAGAAACTTCATCAAGATTGTATATGTTGACCGAAGGTTCACAGCAGAAAGAATTGGTAACCATCAACCACAAGCGAAGGTATTTGTCATTGGCTTGCGCTAGCCATAACTGTTAAACACATAGCATTAGTCTCTCCCCTCTTTTTGTAACACACGAAACATCTGAATGAAAACTCAGGGTAGTCGGGATGACACTTACAGAAACAACAATATAGATTCATCCAGGGGAGTTCAAAGAGGCCCATATGGTGGAACTTCTGAAGATAATCACGGTCCACAGCATAGCACAGCAAGCACCTCAGAAGACCAAAACAATCTCAATAAGCATCCAGTACCTGCTAAAGTGGATCAAAAGAATAGAACCACTACAGAAAGGGAAAATGCCAACACTGGGAAACATCAATACCTGGATGGACTTCAAAAGACAGGTGGAAGCTCAGAAAATAATCTTAAGGATACGACCAAATCAGTATCTTCTGTGGTTGAACCTTCCAAAGAAACTAATAGAAAAGTTCTGCCTATAAGGCTTCCTGACCCTCCTAGATCTCATAAAGCCACAACATCTACCACTCCTGCTGAAATACAGGTAATCCAATTCCTGCTGATCTTACTTTTGCTGTTTGCATGCTTTGCCCATAGTTTCTCTTCTTGTTTCCTCTTACATAAGGTCCTATTCTTGATTTCAACTTTTACCAACAATATGTCATATTGTAAGCTAGCTCACAGGTTTTGCCATGCTCTTCTTATCTGGTTTGTGGAAACATTATTTTAGGTAGCTAGGGAGGGATTTCCATATTTATATTCCCAAGTCCTAACAGTGGTCTTGCCTCTTGAGAATACTTGTCCTATTTCAGAAGTCAGACGAATTCTATGTCACAAAAAACAAAGTAAAAATGGAATGATATCTTTAACTTAAAATATTTATGTGGAAGTCCTATTTTGCAGAAAGTAGTGCCACCGAGGGCTGCTGATCCCAGTTCAAAAACTACAACAGATGTTAAATTAGAAATATCGAAAAGTTTGATTGACTTTGATTCAGATTTCGAGCCTCATCAAGGTTTTGGTCAAACTGAAGTGCAGAAGAGCTCACCTTTACCTGATGTTGGTTGGGCTACTTTTGATGACACTACTCCTAAAAACGCTACAGCCACTTCAATTTCCAGTACCAATTCTTTGAACGGTCCGCTGGTTCAGATCCTAAATTCTGTCTCAGCACCTCAAATTAGTTTTCCAACCAGGCAAAGTACCAAGTCCTTGTCTTTTTCCCAAGCAAATAACGGCAGTCAGCAGAACCAGTTCTTTTTCCGCCCCACAGATAATATCCAGTCTTACAGTTCTCCACTAAACAGAGCTAATAGTGCTCCGGTTAATAGCCAGGTTAGCTCTCTGCTTGTATATTGTGTAAGAAGAACTATTTCCATTGAGCAATTGTATTAGACCTTTGTTTTGCTGCATGATTATTTTCAGTTGTGGGGAGCCGCATCGCAAGCATCAATACAAGGGAGCCATGCTCTTCCTTCAAATCATGGCTCAAATATATTGGCAGGAACACTAGCATCACAGAGACCTGCTGTGGACACCACATCTAGTAGAGGAAAGGCACTTCCAGAGGTAATAGATGCTCAAAATAACTTACTGTGCTCCATATTTGTTTTCTCTAAAACGAGAACAATTTGTAGGATATTTTTACCATGAGTTACCACCCATATGCTGCAAACTGGGATTGGAGAGCAAATCCTCAGTTAAATATGGGATATGGACAATACAACATGCAATATCCTGTAGGAGCTGCCAATGTAAGTTCTATGATGTCATACTCATACCAGTTCACAGATTCAATTACTTGTTTCTTTTCTTTTTCTAAAAAAAAAACTTGTTCCTTTTTTCATCTTGTTGATTAGGCCCTTTCAAGACATTCATTTTTTCATCCAAAGTTCATTGAATTTGGCTAACATGCCAAAGGTTCCTTGCTAGCTCATCTTCTCATGCATCGACAGTATGACAGAGTTTTACCTCTTGTTTGAGTAGTAAAGAATTAGATAAGATCTGGGTGGTCCGGATGCACTGGGGCCATACAATATGTTGACTCATTTGCCACATAGGTTCTGCGTATTGTTGACATCATTTTTCCTTTGATGTGGGAATTCCCAGCTCTTTGATCAAGAATTGTTCTAAACAGGCCCAGCGAGAAAGAATGATTCTGAATGCACTGTTGACTTGCCTTTATGGTCCTTAACCTTGTATCTCCTTCCTGAATGTGGTTGCATTTCTTCTGTTGAGTTTTATATTGTATTGTTACACATCTACTTGTGTCACTTTCTTGAAATTTACTGATCATGGTAGCACATGATGGAATCACAATGTCTAAGTTATCAAGAAGGATACCCATTTTTACTGTTTTCTATTAGGTAAATGAAGATCTTTTTTTTTTCCATCTATGTACAGTTCCCTTCTTTGTCTTCCATGCGAGGAGCATTACCGCATACGGGTAGTACTTCAATGCTGCCGCGTGCTCCATTCACAGGATTTGTTAATTCTGATCTGATAACTCCACAAATTCTGCCACCAATGACGACGAACAACCGTAATTTTTTTTACTTTGTTTCGCCATCTTCTGAATTCAATTTAACTCCATCGTGATTTCCCTCTAAACCTTATTATATCATGTCATGCTACAATAACTATTTTGCAGATCAGTTCATAGTCCAACAACATGATGTTAAGGTTACACATCAGATGCAGAATGCCAGTTTCCCCATCAACCAAAGTCATTTGCCCCAAGTTGGTGGAAACCCCTTTTTTTAACACTTTTCTGATGCCTCCTGTGTTTAGCTGCGTATTTTAAGCAATCTTATGTCAAGTGTAAGTGTTATGGAAATAGTAAACAATGGAAGAGTGAAGCATATTGCCCTGCATTTCTAATACCGAAATGGCAAGAAATAGCCAATCGAGTTCTTGTGTGACATCCAAAATGTAAAACCCAGATAGTACTGTAAATTGAATTCAGTTTTAGTCTCTCCCTAGGGGATGTGGTTGTATATTGTATCAGCACTCCAAATGTTCAGTAAAACAAGTTTTGGTCATTTTAATGTTCATTTTTCCGTGTGCCATATTCTTTGAGGAACTTATCCTATTTTTTGCGCAACCATAGCAGTTGTGCCATCCAAGTGCAACCACAAATTAGGAGGACACAAATTAGGAGGACTGAAATATAGTTAGAATCAACCACAAGTGCAACCCCGATCCTTTCTCAAGGCCGGAGGGGCGGGGCTTGGATCAGATTTTAAGACGGAGGACAGTAGATGATACTACCTCCGTCCTAAAATAAGTGCAGCCATGAATTTCCATGCCTAATTTTGATCATCCGTCTTATTTGAATTTTTTTTATAATTAGCATTTTGTTGTCATGAGATGATTAAAACATGAATACTACTTTACTACTCGTGACTTATGTTTTTATTTTTTTTCAAAAAAATTTTAAATAAGACGAACGGTTAAAGTTGGGCGTGGAAAACCATGGCTGCACTTATTTTGGGACGGAGGAAGTACACAATCTATAACTAGACAAGTAAACAGTGATCCTTCTGAAGCATTTTCATCAGAAACAATAAGAAAACAAGGCTCAAACTTTTACCATGGCTGAGGATTTGCTGTGTACACAGCGCAAGAGGCGGCTTCTACGGTCTTGGATTTGCCGCGGTGGCCGATTCCGCCGCCAGCGCTGATACTGACGCAGCCGCCGCTCCTTCTGCATGGACAGTAGCCGCTTCAGCGTCGGGAACCCCATCTCCGTCTCGGTTAATTTGCTGGATTAAATCTCGATTTTTGATTAAGAGGCTACTAGAACCGGACTCCGTACGGTTTGGGGGAAGAAGATGATGACGTCACGAGCCAGGGCATCTAAAGAATCCCTACCGTCCAAACGTGATCGAACGGTCACGGAGAGATTTTAGTTGGCGGTTTACGAAATTACGCGAGCGCAAGGCAAGAGGCGTAGAGCGTTCAGCGAATCTGGGGACTTTTGGGAGTGGTGTCTCTGACGAAGGTGGGCCCACATCTCTAGGCTCCAAACCCCTCTCGCCGCCGGCGACTATGCCCGTGGCGATCCCGTCCTCCTCCACCGCCGCCGCCGCCGCTGTCGCCCATCTCCGGCGACGCATCCACCGCCTCTCTTATGTCCCGGTCTCTCCCTCTGCTACTCCTCCATTCCGCGCTCGTCTCCAAGCCCGCACCATCTAGGCTCCTCTCTTCCTCCTCCTCCTCCGCCGCCGCCGCCGCCATCGCCGCGGCCTCTTCTGGTGCCCGAGTCGGCGGGGGGCATGGGATCGTCTCCGCGGTGCTGGAGATCGTGGGCCCCATCGAGCTCCTCTTCCCGTCCTCCGAGGCGCGCCTCTACGTGCGCCTCCTGCGGCGCTGCGCGCGCGACGCTCTCGCCGCGGGCGCGGGCGCCGTCCACGGGCACGTCCTCAAGCGCGGCTTCGCATCCGTGTCGCTCGTGTCCAACGTCCTGATGGACACTTATGCCAAAGGCGGTCTCATGGCTGCCTGTCGCCACCTGTTCGACGAAATGCCGAACAAGGACATCGTGTCATGGTGTACCGTCATCGCGGCGCACGCCAGCCGCGGGCACTGCTTCGAGGCCATTGGGCTGTTCAAGGAACTCCTGTCTTCTGAGGTGAAGCCAAATCGGTTCGTCATCTCATCGGTGCTGAACGCCTGTGCTCGGTCTGGTGTCATAGAACAGGGGCTCATGGTTCATGGAATGGTGGTCAAGTCTGGATTGGGTGCTGATAGGTTTGTGGAGGTTGGATTCGTTGATATGTATGCGAAATGTGGCAATGTTGGCTATTCATTCAGGATGTTCAATGGAATTCCGGTGAAGAGCTCAGTTGCTTGGAATGCAATGATTTCAGGTTTTGTTGAGAATAACTGTTTCATGGATGCCGTGGAGCTTTGTCAGGATATGCATCGAGTTGGCATGGCAATGGATGTGGTGACATTGAGGGTAGTTGCTAGCGTCGCTGCTATTCTGGGAGCATTTGAGCTTTCTAGGAACATTCATGTTTATGCACTTAAAGCGGGGTTGGGAAGAGACTGTTTTGTTGTGTCTGAACTGATCAAGTCAGCTGGGAAGGCAGGTGAGACTCAGTACATCAAAAAGCTTGTTCCTGCAGTTAGAAGGCATGATGCGTCTTTGTATTCTTTGGCAATCTCAGGTTATCACTCAAATGGTTGTCAGGGTGAAGCTGTGAAACTCGCAGAGGTTCTTCTTTATTCGGGTCTCAATTTAAGGGAAGGGGATTTGGTTACTGTGATAAATATCTGTCAGACCAAAGAGGAAGTTCAACAGATGCATGCTTATACTTTCAGAACTGGGGATTTATCTTATACTAATGTTTGCAATTCTCTTATATCGATATACTCTGAAATTGGATCGTTGATTCACGCGGAATCAATCTTTAAAACTATGCAATCCCGAGATGTCATATCATGGACTGCAGTCATGGCAGGCTGTGTCAAGAACCTACAATATGAAAGAGCATTTGGTTATTTTTTAGAGTTAAGAAACTCTGGAGAACCATTAGATCAGCACTGTGTTGCTAATCTAATAAATGCCTGTACAGGACTTGAAGACATGTACAAGGGAAAGCAGATTCACTCTTTAGCTCTTAAACTTGGGCTACTTGTTGATTTCATCAGTGCATCCCTAGTAAACATGTATGCAAAATGCCATCACATTGAGTGGGCTTCTCAGTTATTCTCTAGCACATTATTTCCACGAAATCTAGTGATAATCAATGCCATGATCTCTGGATATTGCTGGAATTCACTGCCACAGAAAGCTCTTCTACTCTTCTGCAGAGAATATCGTTCTGGTCTGCGTCCTGATCATTTCACCTTCTCAACTGTTCTTGGGGCATGTGCTGATATAGGAGCAAAGGAGGCTGGTGAGCAAATCCATGGCCATCTTGTGAAGATTGGTTCTGAATACTTGGATGTTGTTGTTGGAAACTCTATCATAAACTTTTATGTCAAGTGTGGGTGCATTGCTAATGCTTGTAGGTTTTTCCATAGCATGAGGAGTCGAAACATCAATTCATATGCAATGTTGATGTTGGGTTATATTCAAAATAGATGCAGTGATGAAGCTCTTCAATTTTTCTCCATGATGCAACAGAGTGGGTTGCGTGCAAACCGTGTTACCTTTGCAAGAATCTTGAGGGGGTGTGCTGATCTTTGTGCTATTCATTTGGGAAGGCAACTGCATGCTTCCATTATAAAAATGGGCCTGATTTCTGATGTATATGTGGCAAATGCACTTGTAGGAATGTATAAAAAATCTGAAGGTTGGGTGGAATCAAAAAGAAATTCTAAAGAAACTTTGGCTCCAGAACAGGATGCCGAAGATAATTGCTATTCAGAACAAAGAGATATAAGAAGCACACTTGAAGAAATTGGATTATTCACATTGGAAGAAGAGAAAGACAAAGAAACTTTTGCTGATGAGCGGAAGGTCTACACTAGTGCTGCTTCTGTGTTTGGACGTGATCTTAGGACCGATTCTATCATTGGGAATTGGAAGAATGGCAGGTGCAATGAAAGCGGGCATTTGCTAAATTACAAGAGTGCAGAATATCAGGAAATTGGAGGTGAACCTTTTAAGTTGTTTGCATTGTTACAGGAGGATAGCAGAAGATCTGACAAATTTGTCCTGCTGGTCATCACTGATAATAGTCACTTAAAGACGAAGGGTGCAGGTTTTATTAATGCAGAACTAGCGAGACGACCTGGTTTTGCACCAGCACTTGACTTTCCTCCTTGACAAACTATAGTGCAGTATGAGAACTACCGGATCCATATTATGCAGCAAATCTGAATTGTCATGTTTACATATTGGAAACACATGCAAGAAAACAAACTATGAGTTTGCCTCATAGTTGCATCAGTAATCCCCCCAAATCAATCATTGAATCTATGAATTTCACACGGTGCACTTCCTGGGACCATCCAACTCAGTCTCTCTCTGCATTTACATAAATGATGTTTACAGCATCTTTAAGCAAACCAAATTCTGCTATGAAGTTTTTTCAAATGTTGGATGGCCTAGGTGCATGCAGGATAGATCAAGGATGTTAACCAGGTTAGAATAAAATTCTAGTATATTTTATTTTAGTGGTACTTGATTCCAGTTTTTTAGTATTGTGAACAAGCCATTCAGGCAGTTTCTTTCATGCAGGGATGCCTACTCTTCAAATATTCCAAAGAGAGGGGAAGTAGTCTGGGAAAAATCAGCTTAAGTTTTGATCACTGATGTGAGTTAATGAACTTGAGCTTTAGACCTTTGACAGTGCTTGAACAGCTTTTACCAATACCTTGTATAGTGTAAAAAATACTTTACCTGGTTGTCATAACTTCAATGTGTGAAAATAGAAATTAGTTTTTCGGACAGTTATTTTGGATGATTTCATGCACTTCATTGGTATAATTATGGAGCTAACAAAGCTGAAAAGCAAACCAACCAATTATTTCCCACAAGAGTGCACACTTATTTGACTCTTGAATCTCTTTCTGTTTCCCATTTTTCAAAATCAAGGCTATGTTTTACATGCTCAGACCTATCTAGACTTGCCCTTGGTCAGTCTCTACCATGTTCCTGGTGTCCATACCTAGATATATTTTTCCTTTTTAATGAAATGATAAGATACTGGTTTGATATAGCTATCTGTCACTGACATTGTTGAAGACCATACGTTTGACGCTACCACCTAGTAGTTGCAGGTTCAGGGTGTGTTCGGCCGGCCAACTACAGCGGCTGTGCAGCACTGCTGCTGCAGTGACTACAGTAGAAATTGTATATTGCTACCGTAGCTGCTGGCTGCCATCTAGTCACACCGAACAGGGCCCTCAATCTCAGGCAAACTGGAATAACAAAGGCTTTATGTAGACTAAATATTCTAAATTAATTCTGTTAATATTTGTGCTATTACATAAAAATATAAATGATTGCTATTTTGAGGCTTGCAAGGCTATCACATCTAACGGAATGCTTTATTTCTAGCTTAGCTCATTTATGTTTCCTTCTGACAGGTACTAATTACACTTGAATGAAATGAGTGCTACAGAGGGTGTGTTTAGTTCACGCTAAAATTGAAAGTTTGGTTGAAATTGGAACGATTTGACGGAAAAGTTGGACGTTTGTGTGTGTAGGAAAGTTTTGATGTGATGGAAAAGGTTGGAAGTTTGAAGAAAAAGTTTGGAACTAAACAAGGGCAGAGTACAGAAGAAATTCCAAGGATATGTATTCTTTTTTTTCGTGATTCTGCCCATCGTCTGAAGGTGAGATTGTAAGTGTTGTGCTGCTGTTGGCCTTTTTCCAGTAGTATCTCCTCTGTAGACTCCCCTATAGCAGTATCTCCTCTGTAAATTCTCTCTTGTTGAAAAGTTTATATCCTTGCTAATGACACTGCCAGCATTTGCATTGCCAGATTGTTTTGCTATATAGTATTAGATGTGTTCTATAGTGGCTTCTGATCTGCAGATCCAAAAACCTTTTATTTACAAGTTTTGCAGCTTAAAGTAACATTCGTTGAATTATGGTGATGTGACACTTTTCATTTGTAAACCAATCTCAGTGTTATTTAGTGGGACAAACAACCAGTTGAGCATCTTTTTAAATAAACAAAAAAAAATCATATGCTGATACTTTTTTTTTCCTTGATCATCAGGGTCTGACGAAGATACAAGCTAAAGCAGCGCCATCCAGTGAAACAACACCGTTTCCTTTTCTGTATGTCTGGAGCAAGAAGTATCAAACTGTTTTCCTTTCATATAATCTTTACTCCTGCGCACCTTATTTTTTGGCTGGTGCGACATGAAATATACTGATACTAACTTGATACTAACTTGAAGCCATTAGTTGTCCATAACTCCATATAGAACCTGAGCTAGAGGCTAAAGCCTAGAGGTTTAGTGACTTCTGTACGAGGTACCATACGGTATATCCTGGATTCATTCCATGTTCAGCTGTAGGATATCCTTCAGAAATTAGTTCGACCAATAATGCTGGGATCTCCCATTTATCAGTCACCAATCCTGCTAACCCAGGTTAGTCTTCTTTCTCATCAGAACTTGGTACACGTCTAACTGATTTTTTCTGCAATATTCGTTTCTCTTAATCTTTTCCTGATGCCAATAAATCTCTAGCAGAAATTCCTTCGGCTGCTACTTTCATCATCCATCGACATTAGAAAAAGGCAGATCCATCAGGACGTGCATTTGACAATTTGGCCCTGCTTCAGGCTGAAACTGATTGGTCCCATCAACTTGATGAGGTTATGAAATTTCAAGATGTGATCCTGAACAAGATTGGGACATCAAACTTCTGTAGCATTACATCCAACAGGAGCTATCAACTACCAAGTGACTTTTTTTTTTTTTTGCCACCATCAGTTCAGTGGAGTAGAGGAGTCCGCCTCATGCAGATGTTATCTTACTGTAGTTATACTGATTTTAAGTTGCCAATTTTGCCACATCTTAACTACCATGCTGTAGACTACTATGAAGTCTGGACACCCCGGCAACTTCAATTTTGCTGTAATGACAAGAGGAGCCCTGCGTTTCATGTGAATTTGATGATTTGATCAATGTTTTTACCTGTGACTACTGCAAATGAATGGAACAAGAAACGCACGTCTTCAAATTTTTTCAGGAAGCAACTGGTTCTCCTTTCCTTCGTTTCTTCAATCCTGTGTTTTGTCAGAACAAACTACCATGAGAGCTAAAACCCTATCGTTCTACTTATAATCGTAAGATAAAACTTTTATACATGTGTCATTAGCGCATGATTAATTCAGTATTAACTATTTTAAATTTCAAAAATGATTCATATGATTTTTTAAAACAACTTTCCTATAGAAACTTTTTTTTAAAAAATACATTGTTCAGTAGTTCGGGAAGCGTGCGCGTGGATAACGAGACAAATCTCCTCTCAAGCTCCCACTGACGTAATTGAGTTCAGTAGTTCGGAAAGCGTGCGCGCAGAGAACTAGACAAATCTCCTCTCAATCTCCCACTGCCGAATGCAATAATTGAAAAGTAAATGTTGCATTGCACCCACAGTGCATCAGTTTGGTAGGTGAGTGCAATTTGGTGTAATAACTTGAGAAATAAGCATTCTAGTGCAACAACTTGACAGGTATGTGCAATTTAGTATAAGAACTTTATAAGTGATCGTACAAATACAACAACTTGCAAGGTAGGTACGATTTTGATACAATAAATTAAGAAGTAATGCGACAACTTAATTATAAGGAGCATTTTTATATAAATCCAATTTTTAAGTACTTATTTTGACAATATACTAGCATGGATTTGTGTAAGCATATTTATATTTTATCCTATTAACTAATAACTGAAAGTCTATTTAATTGGATGTAGAAATTATTATTTTTCTGTTGATATTTGAGAAGGAGAAAAAAACAAAAAAAAATTCTTAAAGGTATTTGGATGTAAATTGTATGTTCAATATAATTCTTAAAGATTAAATTCAATATTATAAGGTAATATCCGTAGGATTACTATGTAATGACATATTGGCATCGTGAAAAGAACTCACCTAGCATATGCTTAGCCAAGTTGATGCACCAAAATACTAAATTATTAAGTTTCTGTACTAGAACGCACCCACTTGTCAAGTTGTTGCACTCAAACGTTCAATTCTCAAGTTCTTACACTATATCGCACCCACCTGACAAGTTGTTTTACCATGGCTGCAATTACTCCAAAATAAACTACTATGTCCTTTGCGATCTCACGGGCTCTCGGCTTGTCATGCCAAGACGGCCCATTAGTAGGCTTAAAACTATAAGCGCATTTTGGCCCAGCCAGATCCTTGGATCGGATCCATTTCTCGTTGGGAAAAAGTCCACATTGACTCCCTTAAAATTACGTCGAATCTAATTCATACCCCTTAACCAGAAAACTGGGTAGGATGACTCCTCCAACTATTAAAACCGGTACAATTTGACTCCCTCAGAGGTTTTAGAGATGGTTTCACTGACATGGCGCTTTGACTCGGTCCAACTGGCTGACTCAGCACGTGGGACCTACATGTCATGTCACATTTTCTTTCTCACTTTCTTTTCTCTTTTTTTCCCCTCTTTTTCTCCAAGGCCGAAAATTTCCCCTCTGCCTCCGAACGCCACCACAAACCGCCGCCGTTCAGGGGGGGGGGCTAATGGGCGATCGGTCCCGCCCCCCCTGGCTCCCTTCTCCCCCTTCCTCCTCCCCTTCTTTCCCTATTACAGTACACCACAAAAAAATTTAAAAAAACAAAAAGTTAGAAAAATTTATGTATAAAAAATTTGAATTCAA
The DNA here is from genome assembly GCF_034140825.1 of Oryza sativa Japonica Group. Lineage (NCBI taxonomy): Eukaryota > Viridiplantae > Streptophyta > Magnoliopsida > Poales > Poaceae > Oryza > Oryza sativa. The sequence continues at coordinate 26,686,326 of NC_089039.1, forward strand.
ATTCAAATTTGAATCGGGTATATAAACTTTTGACTTATAAACTTTGGATCTATAAACTTTAGATGTATAGAAATACTATATATAGAAAATATTTGAATTATTTGAATTCAAATTTGAATCGGATATAATTAAAATTCAAATTTAAATCGGGTATATAAACTTTAGGTCTATAAACTTTAGGTGTATAAACTTTAAATGTATAGAAATACTATATATGAAAAATATTTGAATTCAAATTCAAATTTGAATCGGATATATAAACTTTAGGTGTATAAACTTTAGATGTATAGAAATACTATATATAAAAAATATTTGAATTCAAATTCAAATTTGAATCGGATATATAAACTTTTGTCTGCTACTATTCAAATTCAAATAGAGAGAGATAGCATCGCATTGATCGATCTGTTTCTTTTGTCTGCTACTCTGCTTTCCTCCTTTCCTCACTTGTTATTTTGCTTGCTTGCTTTCTCTGCAACGAACGCAGACTAGCAGTATCCAAGCAAGCATCTTCGTTCTTCATCAGTCAGTAAATTGCAACAAACAACAAGAAGAAGAAATTGGAGAAGATGAGGTGATGTAGTTGCAGGCATTAGTTGGATTGGAGTGGATGATGGAGGATGAGTCCTTGTTCGTGCTGGTGTGCGCCCTCCACCCAAGCGTCGCAGTCACGGGGTTCTGCGCAGCCGCGGGGACTGCCCAGGCGGAGCCGCGGCTGGGCGACCCCGCGACGCGCGGCGGCGGACCGGCCTCCAGCGGAGCGGCGGCGACCTGGCCATGAGGCGGAGCGACGGGACGGTGGCGTGGTCTCGGGGTGGAGTGGGGGCTGGAGCTCCGGCCCGTACGCGGGGAGCGGGGGCCGGATCGGCGGCGGAGAGCGGATGCGCTGCTTCCCGGCGAGGAGCGGCCTCCGGCCTGTGGGGTGCGCTCGGGCAGGCGTCGAGCGTGGCGCAGCTGGTCGGCGTGGACGCGTTGTGGCTGGTATCAACGGTCGTGCAGGCGGCGTTGGCGGTGCGATGTTCACGGACACGCCGTCCCGTGTGGCGGAGCCCGGCGTACTCCGCCAATGGCCGCGACACGGGCGCAGAGAAGACGTCGAAGCCGAAGACGGCCGCTGGCTAGCCACCGCCCACTCCTACCGTCCTGGAGAAAAAAAAAGGGGAGGGGGGGGGGGGGGGGGGGAAGAGAAATGAAAGAGATTTGAGGAAAACGTGACATTGACGTGTGGGTCCCACATGCTGAGTCAGCTGGTCAAACCGCGTCAAAACGTCACATCAGCAAAACCATCTTATAAAACTGCTGAGGGAGTTCAATTAAACCAACTTTAATAGTTAGGGGAGTCGTTTTACCTGGTTTTCTGGTTGAGGGGACGAATTAGATTTGGCATAGTTTTAAGGCAGTCAAAGTAGACTTTTTCCTTTCTAGTTGGCTAAATGGAGGCCCAACATTGTTCGGTTGCTCGATTTCATTCGCTATCGCCTATGTAGCGGTCATTCTTTTAACCCTTCGGATCGCTATCAATTTTACATTTGTAGCCCTGTATCTCGGGTAATTTTTACAGTTTGACGTTATATCGGGCTCTCTAGAAGTTAAATCTTTTCGGGTCGGTGGGTGTAAGCTGTAGCTCAACCGTCCGGTGGTCTAGCACGTCAACACTTCAACGGTTTGTCCACTCGGAAATAATCGCCGCTGATTCTTTGTCGCTCAGGTTTATCCGCGTGTATACATGAACCTCACATTTGTCAATTTTTCCTTGCTGTTCAGTACCATAGTATACATGGGATGAGTCTCCTCGGACGTAAAGTCCCCCTGTCACTGACATGTGGGACCCACAAAGGTTGGGCCCCCACGTCAGTGACCCACGTCTCTCTGACTTTACGTCAGAGGAGCGCGATCCATATACATGAAGTAAATCTGACAGTTCCAGTAACTAAATACTGCTTCCAGTGATTCTCAATGCCGAATTGCCAATGGTGGCCTCTAGCCCTCTACCTTGGTTCTCCAGTAGCTTAGGATTTGCATCGAAAGGAAATTTCTGCCAACTAATTTTAAGCAGAGAAACTCAAATAGACAACCATTATCCATGGTGCTTTCAACAGAGAAAGAAAAATTAACATCCAGGGACGAAACAAAATTTGCAATTCAAGAGCAGCTAAAATTGCAGAGCGTTCATTCACATATGACTCTGTACCGCCAATACATTGGTTTACAGCCTTACAGTTACAGGTAGGTAGCATCAGTATTTGGAAGGCATGCTGCTGTAAAATACCAGCATTCAGCTTGACAATTGAACTGCAAGGTCGTTTAGAAAATAAAAAAAAATGAACTGCAAGATCGCAAGCTGAAAACAGAGGTATAAAGAAGGGCTAGTCTATCCTGTCTCATATTTCTCATCCATGCAAATTACCGCTGGCACGGTGGTGAAGGCATACAGCTCTGTTTCCACCTTGTTTTGCCTATCAAAATACGAGGGGAAAAATGCTTTACAAACCTATGTTACTGCAGCTTCAACTCTTCAACAACCCAAGGTATCAGTTCCTATGTTCTTTACTGTGTCATGCTCCAACAACCCCAAGGTATCAGCACTTACCGGTCCTCCATTGTCTCTGACTCTATGTAAGAATGGACACAACCATTAGGAGAATCAAGAAGGATGTAGGCAAAAATCTCAGTGGCACAACCCTTTCTGAAGCACTTAGAATCTGCACTGGAAATAAACATCCTCCCTGCGATGCGTTTATCGTTGTGATCTTTGCGAGGCCTTCAAAAGAGCATGCCCTAACATCCTGGTCCATTGTTTGGAAATAGATGTTGAATGCATATGATATGTTGCCGTCATGGCTAAGATTATTGCAGGAGGATCCATAGCCCAGTGGTGTACAATCTGCATTTGAGCATGCGTAGTTTACAGCGGCTGGCAAGTCTTTGAACTTATCCTTTGCATCCTTGTTGAAAACACACCACTGTGCTGGCAAATATTCCACTTCAACTCCAACCAGATTGTCTAGGCCATCTCCACTGAGATCCATAGAGAACTTTGGTTTTCCATCATATGTGAGTAGTCCCCAGTGACGTTCAAAGCGCCCAGGCAGTACACTCTTCTGGTTCTCATCAATCAGTGCAAATAGGTAAACTTCCATCCAACCAGGTCTGAGAGGTGTCCCAATGTTTCTGACCATCTTCTTCAGAAAACCATCATAGAACTTCTGTGCATATCTCACATTTGCGTGTTTATCACCATCAGTTGGCCAACCAACCTCACCAACAATGATTTTCATGTCAGGCACACCAGCCTTCCTTAGTGACCAAACAAGGGTGTCAAAGTTGGCATCAAACACATTGGTGTAGACCACACCTTTGTCATAAACTGGCTTGCTACCACCATCAAAGAAGGAAAAATTGAGTGGGAAGTTTGGATTCTGGTATAGGCTGAGAAATGGGTAGATGTTAACAACAAAGGGTGCATTATTCATATTGAGGAAATTGACAATGTCAACCATGAGGGCATTGATATCCTTGCGGAAGCTCCCAGCTGATGGCACTGGTTTATTCTCAGGGGAGTTGTAGACATCAGCATTGAGTGGGACAACTGCCTTTACATGATCACCTAAACCAAGTTTGTCTAGAGCTCTTTGCATGTTCTTGAGCGCAGGAAAGGTTACATTGATTAGGCTGCCATTGTAGCTCTTTAGAAAAGGCTCATTGCCAACAGCCACATACCTGAGCAATTAACATAACCAGTGAATATAACAGGAGAGTATCACCAAAGACAATGTGAATATTCAGAAATAAGTAACTAGGCAAGTACATACATTTTATATGCAACACACCATCGCCCATCGGATTCATAGAGATATGCTCAGTTTGGCACATCATGCATGATAAACTTAAGTAGCACAGTAATTACAAAAGGAATTGCTAGAAAGTGGAGTCACTGAAATCCAGTAGGAATTAAGTCAATGAAATCCACTGAATTCCTACTGTTCTTCACCAATAAAAACACACCTAAATTTCCACAGTAAATTCAGCACAATTAAGGATTAAAATGCTCTAAATATCATAAATACAAGTTCATTCTGGCTTCCGTTGGCATCTACAATTAGAAGCCTAGAAATGGTAATCCAATTGTCGGCTCATTCCTGCGTTTACTTGCTCCACATTTTGAATAGGTTTCCTCAATGAACTAGTTCAGTCAACATCCATGGAAGCATATAAACACCATCAACAGAGGGAACATGATCTAAACACACTGTATTCCATAAACCAATCAAAGCATGTTTCTCCAACATTTACAACGTTAACTCTCGACCCTGAGGTATCATACACAAAACAGATTTGAGGGGCTGTTTGGTTGGTTGCCACACTTTGCCACGCCACACTTTAGCCATGCCACAGTTTTTTAGGCATGTGTTTGGTTCGCTGCCGCAATTGTGTTATGCCACACTTTCTTAACTTTGGGACCCACATGTCATGCTCTCAAATTTAGAGCTAAGCATGCCACACTTGTGGCCAACTATTTCTAAGCCACATTTATGCCACCATGCCACAACTAGCCTAAACTTAGTTATGGCAAGGTTAGGCATCAACCAAACATCCCCTGATCAGTACGGCTACTGCTACACACCCATATGCAATATATGCATGAAGTATGAAACTAATTGCATGATGCAGGATACATTACTGTATTTATCTAAGTGACACGATTGTAAGTGATGTCTAATTAACACTCATGTCTTTCAGGCGACAGGGGAACCTTAACCCAGCCACCAAGGAAGCACTGCAACAACAGAAAACTATCCATTCTGCATGAACCACAAATGCAAGCATGCATGTGCATCTCACACTCACAGCACCACCCGATCAGACAGACAGGCACTACACGATCAATCGATCACGGACATCACGGTTACACGAAACTGCATGTCCAACGGTGGCATTCCGTCGAACACTTTCGACGCGCCCGAACAGACATTCCATACCCTCACCTAGCTCGCACGCCCGCGCTCAGAGTAAGAGCCGCGTCGTCTCGCCGCACGCAACACCGAACACTTGGCATGCAGCCGCAAACTAGAAGCACACGCGACACCGCGCCGGCGGCCGAGGCAAACCATAGCACACCACCCGTAGAGCGAGCGAGAGCAGCAGTGGGGGCGCGTACGTACCTGACGTCGACGCCGGCCTCGAGGTAGGCGGAGACGTTCTGCTCGGCCCAGCGGTAGGCGCGGCGCGGGTCGCCGGCGAGGCGCGCGAGCTGGTCGTTGGGGACGGCGAGCATGACCTGGATGCCGGTGTGGGCGAGCGGCGCGGCCGTCCAGGGGTCGGCGTCGAACATCTTCACCCGGGCGACGCCGTTGGCCGCCAGCATCCGCACCACCTCGCACGGGAGTATGGGGTGGGACGTCATCGTGCCCCAGTTGACCCCCACGGCCGCTCGGCCCAGCCCGTCGCCGTACGCCGACGCGGCGAGCGGCAGCAACAACAGCAAGGCGACGACGCCGACCGCCGCCGCGGCGGCCGCCATGGGAGGCGGAGGAGGTGGTGGGGGATCGATCGGTCGGAGAGGGTTTGGAGAGGGTGTTGGGATTGCGGGGGTTTATGGAAGAAGCGCGTTTGGCATGCTTGCCTTGGGGTTGGAGCCTTGTAGGATGAGAGCGTGTCAGGAGAAACGAGGGAGGAGAGGAGGGAGAAGCTCTGTCTGTACGCAATCTGGCTGGCTGACAGGTGGACCCAGATGTAAGCTGCTGAGTTTCATGGATGATAAAGAGAAAAGAGTGAAGATTTCTCTCGTTATATATAGTGTTTAGATAAAAAATGTTGTATCAAATATTTGGACACATGCATAAAGCATTAAATATGGATAAGAAAACCCGATTTACACAGTTTACATGTAAATTGCGAGACGAATTCTTTGAGCCTAATTGCGTTATGATTTGACAATGTGATGCTAAGTAAACATTTGCTAGCGACGGATTTATTAGGCTTAATAAATTTACCTCGCAGTTTACAGGCGGAATATATAGTTTGTTTTATTATTAGTCTACATTTAATACTTCAAATGTGTGTCCGTATACTTAAAAAAAAATTAGCCAAATAACTAAACACGGCCTATCTTCTTAATCTTCTTATTTCTCCTTCTCTCAAATACTCCTTAAACTCTCCTTTTCTAACTTCTATCCACTTATTTTTCGTGCACACGCTTCCCTAACTTCTAAATAGTGTGGTTTTTTTTCAAAAATTTCTATAACAAAGTTGCTTTAAAAAAAATTATATTAATCCATTTTAAAATTTTATTTTAATTATTACTTAATTAATCATGAACTAACTATTATTCCGTTTTTCGTACTAGGAATGAAGATTTATAACCCTCACCCCCGAACTCAGTCATAAGCATGTTACTTGCTCCTTATGTCCTTCATCTCAAAATAAGTTTATTTTTATGTATTTTTTCTTTCCGTTACAAGATTTAGCGTGAATATACATATTTTTTTCTCAACTATATAGTGTCATGCCGATATTATTTTTCTCATCTTGAATCAACCAAAATAAAGCCACTGTTAATTAAACTCTGTAAGATAAACGTAACAACTCATTTTCTAGCCACCCCAATATCTAAGAACGAGACTCGTGACTACCAAAGTCCAACAACATGATACTGTGAGTGAGGATTCCATAATCATTTTTATCGTGCCTGTCCGATATGAGTGACGACCATATTTTCGCAGTAGTGTCATATTGTGGGGTTTGCGTTCACGAGAATGATTGAGTAACGGCAGTTGGGAAAGTATCAAAACAAAATAAATTAGGAGGGATGTAATTGAAAAAAAAAGGTCTTATATGGGTAATATCAAATTCCGGGTGATGTTTGGGGTGCTTTTTGTAGTTTTTCCTGTATGTATTTTAAGTAAAGAAAGAAGTGTGCGTGGAAAGCACTCAGCCTTCTATGTTAGACTATTCCTTCATCACTAATCTACAATTAAGGGCTTGTTCAGATTGATGACATTTTCAACCATACCATATTTGGTAAAATTGACAAGTATGTGGCTACTTTAGTTTGTTACCAAATATTAGCAATGCGTATAGAATTTTGGCAACATTATTAAACCAATCCTACCAAAATTTTAGCAATGTTACTAATTTTACCAAAATTTTAACATTGCTAAATTTTGGTAAGGTTCATTTTGGCATCAATCTAAACCGCCCTAAGAGTAGCATTTCAATTGTGGGTCATACAGCCTAAGCACACCTATTAAGCCTACAAGGCCTTCTCAGATGGGCCTCATTCTCGGCCCACGGCGTGGACAAGACTGTTTTGTCCCTAATTTTCCGCCATATTTTTTGGTTGGTCGGCACCTCCACGGACTCCGGAGTCCGCTCGGTTCCCCTCCTCAAGCTCGCCTCCTCCTCCCCTCGCGCCGTCGCGCGTTGCTGCTGACTCCGGAGCAAAATCGAGCGAGCGCGGCGGATCAGGTGGTGCTCTCCCTGCGCCGCCGCGCGCGCGCCCTGTTGGTTTTGGAACGAGCGGGCAGGGCAGGGCGGAGCCGGGAGATCGGAGAGGAGCAGAGAAGAAGCTGGCCATGGGGTCGGTGGAGCGGATCACGTCCATGCCTCGGCGGCAGGTCCAAGCCCGTGGTAAGCCGCTTCTTTGCTCCGTGCTTCCATGGCCCTCTTCGTTGCACTGTATTGTGTACATTGTCCTGACATATAGCTTGTTCAGTTAAATCAGTAATCAGGATACTGCTATCCTCTTTTTTTTTCTTTTTTTTTGAGGAAGATATCTTTTATTCTTTTGAGATGAAGTATACTGCATTATTCCTATTGTTCCGAGAGACTGAGACAGAAGAAAAAGTTTGGTTTTTCCTGACTGAGACAGTAGTAGCTAAGTGATTCGATTAGATTAGCTAGCTTAAAATCTGAGTACCTCGGAACGAATGTTGCTTTCTTTTTTCTGATTGCGCACTTCAATTTGCACTCTACCACAGAAGAATAACTTGGGAGGGTTCTTGCCCAAAATTTGCATAAGAGAAACAAATTTTATGTGTGCATTGTACTCTCAATTTTACGCTCCATTATCATCGGTACCTGCCATAACCATGATCACATGATGTATTGCAGATGGGTCGGTTGCTTCATTGGCTAAACGAACGGGCTCACCCTGCCAACAGGAAGATGATTATGAAGGTGCCAAAACTATGACAAATCCATGGACCTTCCTTCCAGAGGTATAAATTTTGCATGCATCATTGTTCACTTACCTTTACAAATGCGATGTTGAACTGTTCTCTGACTCTTGTGTTTTCAGGACATCTGGTATCATATACACTCCTTATTGCCACTAAAAGATGCCGCTCGTACTGCATGCGTGTCTCACACATTTCTACGTTCATGGAGATACCGCCCCAACCTTGTCTTTAGTGATGCAAAACTGGGGCTGAGTGGCTTGTCGGAAAGTGATGAAGTAACCAAGGAACTCAACGAAAAAGTTGACCTCATTATGAAAAACCACTCAGGCATTGGCTTGAGGACATTCGGGCTCGAATATTATAATTTGGTCGATGCCTCTTATCTTGACCGTTGGCTCCAGATTGCTGTTACACCAGCAATAGAAGAACTCATCCTTATGTTTTTTCCAGAGATCAAGGCAAAGTACTACGACTTCCCATTCTCACTTTTATTTGATAGGGGTGGAAACTCGATTAAGCATCTTCGCCTCAGCTACTGTGCCTTCCGTCCTACCACTAGTCTTAATTTCTTGCAAAGACTGCATCTGTTTGAAGTGCGTATTACTGGGGATGAATTGGGGTGCCTTCTTTCCAACTCTTTTGCTTTAGAGCAGTTGAAACTCACACATTGTAAAGAGCTCAATTACCTCAAGATACCTTGCGTGCTACAGAGGCTCAGCAAGCTGACAGTGTTTGGATGCACAACATTGCAAGTGATTGAAATTAAAGCTCCAAACCTTTCAACCTTTGATTATGATGGTAATTTAGCAGGACTATCAGATGGAGGTTTGCTGCCAGTGAAGAACCTACACTTATCTTCCTTTTATCAGCATCATACTATTCAATACACATGTGCCAAGCTTCCATCTGTTGCGCCGACTATCGAAACTCTCACCATATTTTCAGAAAGCGAGGTATGTTATGAAACTTAAGATTATATCATTAGATACCAGCATTATGCACATAGCAAGAGTTTTTTTTTTTTTTGGCTGGGCCGTGCACATAGCAAGAGTTCTGATTAATATGGAATTCTGAATATTATTGCAGAGGTTCAATACACAAATTTCACCATTCAGATTCCTTCATCTCAAGTGCTTGACGATTTCTCTTAGCATATACCGTGGGGGCTTTTCCCCATCAAATGATTATCTTTCTCTAGCTTATTTTCTTGATGCGTCTCCTGTCTTGGAGATTTTCACTTTGACCGTAAGCATTTCTTTTTTCATGTTTTTTCTCCTGTTTGATACAATTAAATTTTGATGTGGCAAAAAATACCTATTAATCCGTTGTCTATAATGGAATCATTTGTAAGTATTGTTTGCTTGTTCCTATGCAGGTATCACAGACTCGTATGAAGCATCACGTGATTTCTGAAGATTCCTCATATCTGAGGCAGATGCCAGGACACCGCCATGTCAACCTCAAGAATGTGAAGATCATTGGGTTTTGCTCTGCAAAGAGCATGGTAGAGCTGACTTGCCATATTATTGAGAATGCAACATCACTAGAATCCCTTACTCTAGACACAATATGTGATGATTATGAAAATCCTGATAGGCTATCTGTTCACGAAATTGGTGAGTGCAGCCCCATATGTAGGCAAATGATCATGGAGGCCAAAAACGCGCTCTTGGCTATCGAAAGATACATTGTGGGGAAAGTCCCCTCTACAGTCAGGTTAGATGTTCTGAAGCCCTGCAGCTGGTGCCATGCCTTTGAAGTTTAGGTGTTAAATTGTGGCGATGTTGAATTATGTGGTGTTGCTTAAGCTAGGTGTGGCTTGTTTCTTTAGCTATAGGATGTACCTGCTGTTTTAGGTCCTGTGGTATTATTGCATGGGTTGTGCTTTGTCAGTGTTCTAATGTCATGTTACATGTTCAGTTATATTATAATCAAGAAGCATTCTTTCTTCTGGCTATCTCTGCTTTATCAATTGAAATCCACCTGAAGCTGGGATGCTACATATGATCTACGATTGTATTCATGCGACATGTACATGTTCTGTTCGCTCTTGTAATTTCATTGATATTTCTGTTACATGACAGCCCAATAATATCCTAATATTACTTCCTGCAAAAAGTATATCATGTTTAATAGTTTACTGCAAACACAGTACAAACGCTCGTATAAACACCTGCATACAAACCCATAAGCATCTCTGAAGACTGGACTAATATATATTGAGATTCACGAAGTCTACCTCATTATCGACGGGCGTGTCATTTACCACTAATAGAATATTTAGCTATCAATGGGTATGACCTATTTTTCATGATGGGTTATGAATGCATTGCAACTTTTTTTTGGACGAAATGCATTGTATCTTACACTCGCACAAAGTGTATTATTTTGAAACTGCTTCTCTCTCTAGAGATCAACGCTATTATGTTTTGCTTATATTTTGGTTTGGCATTTTCATATTTGATCATCAGTGTCCTAGTGGAAGTCCACGAGACAATTTCCCTGGAAAAGATAATAGCTAATGCTCACCAGAGTTGAACAAGAAGAGAAGCAATCATTCATTCTGACGCACGTGTTTGGGCAACAAAATTGTCTGCTTTTCCGAATTATTTGTCACCTAAACTACCACAATCAAGAAGCATTTCAAACAACATAATCCGTACAAATTATCCTTCAGCCCAAGCACACCAGTGAAGGCCTTCCTTGCCCTGCAGGTGATGCCATGCTGCAGGTGTTAAAAGACCATTACTGTTCGACTTTATAGTGATTTAATGTTCCTTAAGTGAACTTTATAGTGAATTAATGTTCCAATGTTCCTTAAGTGAGGTGTTGGCTTGTTTTAAATCTTGTTTAACCTGGGATGGAGATTTGTCTCTGAAGTTGTCAGTGTTGTGTCATGTTCTCAGTTGGAGTATACTATAACCAATACCATTCTTAAATTGTCCAGCTGAAGCTGTGGCTTGTCTTGTCTTGCTTTCTTTAAAAACAAGGTCATTATGCAATATAATGATCTTTCATCCAAAAAAAGTTAGATATTGGTTTGATTTTTCATGTACCTGATCATGTCTTGGTTGAAGACAGTAAGTCAATTTTTTTTTGGGGAAAAAAATAACATAGTATGGCTCAATGGAGTCGAAGAACATGACAATTTTAACTGATTTGCCAAATATCCATTCGCCTAAATTATAGTTAGACCTATTTAAAATGGACTATCTAAAAATATGCCATAAGTTTTTGAGTGAAAAAAATTAGATGTAACTACAGTGTAATTAGAATATAATTACTCAGTAAAATACTATAACCATAGTTTCTTTCACAACCCTAACTACTCCCTCTGTTCCACAATGTAAGACTTTCTAGCATTGTCTATATTCGTAAAGATGTGAATGAATCTAAATATTTACATGTGTCTAGATTCATTAACATCCATATGGATATAGGCAATGCTAGAAAGTCTTACATTGTGAAACGGAGGAAGTAGTTGTCAAATATTTATAGGTTAAAAATGTTTAAAAATTCAACCCACTCTATTTTAAACCTAAAAAATTGGGCCCATTACTACCCCTAGGTACATCCCAAACATACCTACAAAAGCCCATTAAGGCCTCGTTTGGTGGGCTTCAAATATCGGCCCACAGCATGGACCAGCAGGTTTTCGTTTCCTAATTTTCTGCCGTATTTTTGGCCGTCACCTCTGCGGATTCCACTCCCCTCCCCTCCTCTCCTCGCGCAGCCGCGCCACGCCGCGCCTTGCCGCTGACACCGGAGCAAGATCGAGAGAGAGCGCGGCGTATCGGGGTGATCTGGTCTCCCCGCGCGCGCGCGCCGCCCTGCTGGTTTCGGAATCGAAGAGGAGCAGAGAGGGCGGCGGGGAAGAAGAGGGGAGGTGAAGCGGCGGCGGCGGCTCATGTCGATGCAGCAGGAGCAGACGCGGCCACGTCGGCTGGTCCAATCCTGTAGTGAGCTCGTCTCTTTGATCCATCGCCCCATCGGCCTCTTCGTCGCATTGCATCGTGTTTAGTGTTTCTGTGTTAATGCCCTGGCGTCCATAGCTTGTTTAGTATACCGCTATTCTTTTTTAGAGTATACTCCATTCGGTTCATATTATAGGTTTAGGTCGTTTCGACTAAATTTTAGAAAAATACAGCAATGTTTCCAACACAAAATAAACATATTATGAAAATATATTAAAATTTTAGTTTTAATGAAACGGAGTATTATACTGCTGCACCGAGACAAAAAGAGGAGGGTGTATTATACTGCTGCTTTGGGACTGAACTGGAGGTTCTTTACTACTGTTAGTGGCTAAGTTTGATTCGTTTAGGTTAAATAGCTTAAAATCTTTCTTTGGTTCTCTGGAAGAAAAAAAAGCTTGGATAGTAGATATAAGACTGTTGCTTTCTTTTTCTGATTGAGTATTTCAATTTGCAGTCTTTAACAGAAGAATATGCGTTCGTGCCCAAAAGTTGCATAACAGAAACAAATTAGATGTATGCATGTTTTATACTCCATTATCATCGGTACCTATTGTCACCATGATGTGTTGCAGATGAGTCGGTTGCTTCACTGGCTAAACGAAATGGCTCACCCTGTCAACAAGGCGATGATTACCAAGGTGTCAAAACAATGAGAAATCCATGGGCCTTCCTTCCTGAGGTATAAAATTCCGATACATCCTGGTTCACTTACCTTTACAAGCACAATGTTGAACTTCTCTCCCACTATGGTGTTTTTAGGACATCTGGTATCATATACACTCCTTATTGCCACTACAAGATGCTGCACGTACCGCATGCGTGTCTCAGATATTTCTACGTTCTTGGAGATGCCGTCCCAATCTCATCTTCAGTGCGAAAACATTGGGATTGAATGACAATTGGTTGGAAAGGAATAAAGTAATAGGAGAACTCAATGGAAAAGTTGACCACATTATGAAAACCACTCCGGTGTTGGCTTGAAGACTTTTGGGCTTAGATCCTATAATTTGGTCGACGCCTGTTATCTTGATTGTTGGCTCCAGATAGCTGTTACACCGGCAATTGAAGAACTCATCCTTTTGCTGTTTCCAGAGGACAAGGCAAACTACTACGACTTCCCATTCTCACTTTTATTCAATAGAGGTGGAAGCTCGATTAAGCATCTTTATCTCAGCTATTGTGTCTTCCGTCCTACTGGTGGACTTAATTGCTTGCGAAGTCTGTTTCTGTATGAGGTGCGCATTACTGGGCACGAATTAGGGTGCCTTTTTTCCAATTCCTTTGTGTTAGAGCAGTTGGAACTCACAGATTGCAAAGAGCTTAGTTACCTCAAGATACCTTGCCTGCTTCAACGGCTCAGCAAGCTGGCAATGTATGGATGGGAAGCATCACAAGTGATGGAAATTAAAGCTCCAAATCTTTTAAACTTCCATTATGAGGGTAATCTAGCACGACTATCAGATGGAGGTCTACCGTATGTGAAGAACCTAACCATAGCTTCCATTCGTTGGCATAATGCTATTTATTATGCCTGTGCAAATCTTCCATCCATTGTGCCCACTATTGAAACTCTCACTGTATTTTCAGTTAGCGAGGTACATTACGCAACTTAAGATTATATCATTAGATTCCAGCATTATGCATATAGCAATAGTCATACCTTGAAATGTGATTAATCTCGACAATTTATGCAGATTATCAATACGCCGATCGCACCTTTAAGATTTCTCCACCTCAAGCACCTTACTGTTTTTCTTCACACAGTCCCTAGGGTCGTTTCCCCAACATATGATTATCTTTCTTTAGCTTATTTTCTTGATGCATCTCCTGCCTTGGAGACTTTCACTTTGAAGGTAAGTAAAGTTTTCACGTGTAAGTAAATTTTAATATGCGGAAATATATATCTATCATATATAGTGGAACTATTTGTTGAAATATTCTCTGCTGGTTCATATGCAGGTATCACAGACTCGCATGGAGCATGACGTGATTTCTGAAGATTCATCACATCTAAGGCAGATGCCAGGACACCATCATGACACCATCAAGAATGTGAAGATCATGGTCGAGCTAACTTGTCATATTCTTGAGAATGCAACATCACTTGAAGGTCTTACACTAGACACAATATTTGATGGAAATAATAATCCTGCAGATAGGCTATCTGTTCACGAAGTTGGTCGTTGTGGCCGCATACATAGCCCTATGGTCATGGAAGCCAAAAACGCGCTCTTGGCTATCGAGAGATACATCGTCGGGAAAGTCCCCTCTACAGTGAAGCTGGATGTTCTAAAACCCTGCAGCTGGTGCCATACAAATTCAAGTGTTGAGTGATACGGATTGTCCAATATTTAATCGTGAGCTGTTGCTTAGGTGTGGCTTTTTCTTGAGCTACTGAATCTACCCGTTGTTTTGAGTTTTGTATTATTTTTCATGGGTATTGTGCTTTGTTTCTTAAGTTGTCACAAGTGTCATTGTTCTGTGATTGTCATTACATGGGCTGGTTCAATTATACTATTATCAAAACCATTCTTTCATTTGTCCAGATTTACAAGTTCCGCAGTTGGCTTGCTTGTCATGGGTAACTGGATTTACAACTGAATTTAACATCCTCTATCCTCTCTTCAATTCCATTGATCGAGGCAGGAGATTCTTTTATTTTAAATATCCACTATTCGTCTTTGGAGGTGTTTGTAGGGGTAGGTGTGTGTGTCCGCGTATATAGATGTGATTGCGCGCCGTGCGCGCATTTATATGAGCTATAATATGCTTAAAAAAGAGTAAATTTCATTAAACCCCACCTATTATGATCCAATTTGCATAAAACTACATGTTTTGACATGTGCCACATAACATGTATTATGGTTTTAAAATTTCACAAAACCACACCATTAACCATTTTGACATACTCCTATATCAAAATAGAGAAAGTGAATGTAACATTTGTATGATGGATAAAATGCTCGTGATTGTTGAATTCAAAATTGTGATAGCGCAAAATGATTAGTAATGTGGTTTTGTAAAACGTTGAAACCATAATATCTAGGATTATGTGTCACGTGACAAAGTTATTGTGTTTTTATGAAACTAAAACAAACAGGTGGGGTTTTTTAAATCTACTTTAAAAGGATACTCCCTCCCTTAAAACTATAAGTCATTTGACTTTTATATTGTTCAAATTTTCTTTTAAGTTTGATCAAGTTTATAAAAAAATATAGTACTACCTTCGTCCCATAAAACCTGACGTTTAAAGGTTATACCAGTGTCCCACAAAACATGTCGTTTGAGCAATTTAATGGCCATCTGTTTTGAATTTTTGAATATGCTCATGATTGCTTTGCCACGTGTATTTTTTGTGGCCATAGCTTCAGTGTGCAGAGATATATAAGGGCATCTACAATCAAGGATACTACATGGGCGCCTTCACTAACTGAAGACACTGTGTGGGAAACACCTCTTACAATGGAGAATACCCTGGTGACCCAATGAGTATCCCTAACCCAAAAAGCCTACGTAGTTATTTTACTGTACAATCCTCTCTTCTCCCATACTCCCTCTCTCTTCCCCATATTTACTCCATCTACCGGAGACGACCCGGCGAAGGAA
This sequence comes from Oryza sativa Japonica Group, assembly GCF_034140825.1. Classification (NCBI taxonomy): domain Eukaryota; kingdom Viridiplantae; phylum Streptophyta; class Magnoliopsida; order Poales; family Poaceae; genus Oryza; species Oryza sativa. The sequence goes on from NC_089039.1 coordinate 26,702,089, forward strand.
GTTGGTTGTTGTTTGCGAGGCTACGGGCTGGAGACACGCATTGGTGATGGCCTAAGTATTCCTATTGAATGCCTTGCACTCAATGAAATGGCATCCGATTATTATTAAGTGAGGGCAACTTGGTCATTTTCCCTTCCGCTAATTTGCTTTTGAAACCTTAAAGCGTCATGCTTTGTGGGACAGAGGAAGTAGTATTTTCAATACAAAACAAACATATTATCAAAATATATTCAATATTATATTTAATAAAACTAATTTAATATTTTAGATGTTGCTAAAATTTTTTTATAAACTTGATAAAACTTAAGTTTGACTTAAAAAAAAGTCAAACAACTTATCCTATGATAAACAGGGAGTAGTAAAGTACCTCCTACCGAATAATCCCAACTTCAAGGGTGAATCTACAAAAAGCGCCCCAAGCAAATATAAACCGCCATAAACCGAACTCTTGGATCCCCGAAGAAGAAACAAACCATTTCTGGGTCGCGCTCCCACGCCCAGATCCCCCTCCCATTTCCGGAAAAGGAAGGAAGATTCCGAGGCGGCGGAGCGGAAGGGATGGTGGCGAGCGAGACGAACCAGAAGGCGGCGGCGGCGGGGAGCAGCATCCCGGAGGGGGCGCGGCAGCTGCTGCACGAGCTGGCGGCGGGGTGGGGCGACGTGGCGGACTGCCGGGCGCTGGAGGTGGTGCCGCTCAGGGGGGCCATGACCAACGAGGTCTACCAGGCGCGGTGGCCGCCGGCGGCGGAGGCGGAGGCGGCGGGGAGGAGGGTGCTGGTGAGGGTGTACGGCGAGGGCGTGGAGTTGTTCTTCGACCGGGAGGCCGAGGTGCGCACGTTCGAGTCCATGTCGCGGCACGGCCACGGCCCGCGCCTCCTCGGTCGCTTCCCCAACGGCCGCGTCGAGGAGTTCATCCACGCCAGGGTGAGCATTTTTTTTTGGCCTTCTCTGTTTTTTTTTCTTCTTCTTCTTTCTTGTCTGCTTGCGACAAAATTTCTTGCTGCTCTTGATTTCGTACTTGGAAGGTAGTGTTCTTCAGTTATTCGTATTGAGTTTGGAACTTTGGATGGGTGACTGGGGAATCTGACGCATAAATTTTGTTTGCGAATTCAGAGCTTTTTTATTTTTCGGCGAGAAATTCAGAGTTGTTTCACTGTTTGCAATCGTTTTCAGCCTGCATCGTGGGAATCGTGTAGTAGGTAGCGTCATATGAATATTAATCAGTTGCCTTTCTTTGAAAATTTCCTCTTGATGATGTAGTAGATGTACTCTGCAGTTGTACTGTCGAAATTTCAACATTGACCTTCAGAAACTTATCCGGGATGTTCATTCAAATCCGTACTCAATGAAGTCATCACCCAATTTTAATTGTGGCAGCCATTGTTTTTGTTCTCTTGTTGACTACACTGTGCCTGCCTAATATTATATCTAAAAATTAAAACAAAAAACTTTTCTTAATAGCTTCCGAGAGACTGAGATACTCTATCCGTCTCAAAATATAAATGATTTTGAATGGATTGGACACATTATAGTATTACGAATCAGACCAGAGAGCCTGATGAGTATTACTTTTGGCAGAAAGCATATAAATTACTTGTCCTAGTAACTTGTAAGCATGGGAGGGTGTTGTCATTAGTTGACATTTCTGTTTCTTGGGCCCTGAAAAGAAAGACATTTCTGCTTCTTGGAGATGACTAATAGCTGTACTATTTTGTTTTGTTAGGACATATGAAACTGTTCTCTTGCTGAATAAATTGTACAACATGAATCATTTTCTTTTTCCTTCATAACTTCTTGACGGCTTTAGTGATAGCTTCTGAGCCTGGCAGAATGCTGTCGTTAGTTAGCAATTATGCTTGCTGAAGATGTCATACAGTTCAGCTACTATGTTTAATGATGGTTGTCTATGAAATTGTTTTATGGTTTATCATATTTAATTGCTTATAGTTCAACGATCCAAATATCCACATGAAAGAACAAGTGTGTGTATTGTATAACGTATCTACCGTTCTACCTGCTTACTGAAACGAATCTACCTCGCTGAACACAGCCGTGAATAAAAAAAAGAGAAGACATAGTTAATTTTGGTGAGCACAGCCATAAGGAATCAATTTGGTGTCTGAACACCTCAATGAGCACTGGTTTAATCATGCAAGAAATCTTTTGATTAGTAAGACTGATGACCGAGTTGCTAAAGGTCACAGAACACGGCGTCTGAGCTTCAGAATAAGGCATCAGCCCGATTACTTTATTAATATAATATATAGGGGGAAAATATGGCATGGACAAAACAAAGTAGGATGGGAATGTTAATCTTTTTTCTCAATTTGTTTCTTCACTTTCAAAAGAAAGCATCATGTTCTGTTTGTGTTGCTGGGAAGAACCGAAGAAGGACGATTCAAAAACACAAAGCATTACGATATGATGACTATAAATATGTTTATATAGGATGGTGGGTCCATTAATGTTCAAAAGAACAAAAGGACTGATGCAAATATTCCTTTCAGACACTCTCAGCTGTTGATCTGCGTGATCCAGAGATTTCAGCCATTATAGCCTCAAAGCTGAGGGAATTCCACAACCTTGATATGCCTGGTCCAAAATCTGTACTCATTTGGGACAGACTAAGGTATTACTTAATTTGTGTTTACACTGTTTTTTAGCATTGCATACTTGTAAAATGAAACACATCATCGAAGTAAAACACTAAGTTACTAACTGACAATGCCTATGCACATCTTCATCAGGAACTGGCTCAAAACTGCCAAGAATTTGTGCCCCTCTGACGAAGCCAAAGAGTTCTGCTTGGATAGCATGGAGAACGAGATCACTGCGTTGGAAAATGAGCTTTCAGAGGATTACCAGTGCGTAGGATTTTGCCACAACGATCTCCAGTATGGAAACATCATGATTGATGAAGAGACCAAATTGCTGACCATCATTGTAAGTTCTTGCTCCATTGTGTATGTTTGATTCATCTGTTCCATTACTATTTTTTGGGGGAACGAGCAAGAGACTTGGACATCTTTATATTAAGAAGAAAGCTCAATTTCGTCTAGAGACATCAGACCGACCACAAGGAAAAAGGAGAGTTAAACCATCTGCTTTGTTATTTCACATCACACACATTGATGCGTCTTGGTACTCCGTATAACCTTATCATACATTGAGTTGTATGTTACTATCTCCAGGAATAAAGATTTCACTTCTGAAACGACATACTTTATGAAAGATTATGCATATTTTCCTTATTAGCCTTCATGTATGTCATGTCTGTTTATGAACCTGAAGTTTTATATGTAGCCAGGCGAAATTAACAAACATATCGTCTTGATCTTACTGGTTCCTCATCATGCCTACACAGGACTATGAGTATGCAAGTTTTGGTCCAGTTGCTTATGACATTGCAAACCATTTCTGCGAGATGGCTGCAGACTACCATTCAGAAAAGCCTCACATACTGGACTACACTAAATATCCAGGTATTTCATATTAGCTGTCAAAGTTATTAATTTGTACATTATTGTTCTCCCTTTTATCCATTTTGGTCACCCTATATTTTCTCTGTTCGTTCTTGCTTATCTGCAACAGATACTGATGAGCAGAAGCAATTTGTGCAGAGCTACCTGAGCTCTTCAGGTAAGCATGAAGTTTGTCATTAACATCTCATTCTCCCTTCTCTATTCCATAAAAACAATAACCGAATATCCATAATAGGCGAGGAACCTGACGCAGAGAAGGTCAATAATCTGATAAAAAGTATCGAGAAGTACACCTTGGCAAGCCATCTCATTTGGGCCCTCTGGGGAATAATTTCGGTTTGGTTTCTCCTCAGTTTCACTTGCCTCCAACTGTGTAAGACTGAACACCATGTAAACATCCAATTTACATCTTTTGCAGGAGCATGTCAACGATATTGACTTCGACTACATGGGGTATGCGAGGCAGAGGTTCGAGCAGTACTGGCTCAAGAAGCCTGCAATCCTAACATGTCAGGTCGTTGAATAAGCACCTGCATAACATCACCAGGTTCTACCTTGATGGATATCCACCGGCCGCTGCACATAGCTTGTTTATACATAGGGGATGTGAAAGGCTTAACCAGAGATCAGTGAGATCCAGGCTTCTGTTGTCCTTGTATAGCTGTTGGGTTGTTCATAGTCTGGATGGGAGACAAATTAATAAATCTTACTACAAACTCTCAAGGGATGTATCCTCCTTGTTTGTATGTCATTTAAATGATTATAAAGAATATTAAAAAAAGATCAATAAGATAGATTAATATGTGATAGATCACTTCAGAAATATGTTCTACATGGTATAACGAAAAAAACAAACTAACTAGTTGCAGTTTAATTTTTTTATTGTAATTTGTAAAAGTTGAATTTTAACTTGTATGTTTGTAAAATAATATATCACATATTAATTTATCTTCTTATTATTTTTTTAAATTTCTTTTCTAACTATTAAGATTACATGTAAATAACGAGAGGATGTTCTCTCAAGCCATATTAAAGTTGCTGCTATATTGATATTGCTGATGTTCTGATATGTCAACTTACCTATCATATATCCTATGCGCCGCTGCCTCCTCTCCCGCCGGCCGCCGCGCGCGTCAGTGGCATCAATGTCGGCGAAGGTGATGAGCGTGGCCACAATGCCATGGTGGTCGACGAGCCACCGCCACACCCTTTCCCGGACGGTCGCTGTCGCCGAGGTGCGCGCGTATGGAAAGGGAGGAGGAGAAAAGCAAGAGGGAGAGGAGGGAGGAGGAAGTGGGCCCACTGACATGTGGGCCCCACTATCTTTTATTTTATTGTTTGACTGACATGTGGGTCCAAATATTTTGTTTTAATTTTTAAATTGTTAAATTTTGCTTCATATGCCACGTTAATGCCACATAAGACGAATATCGAGTAAAATTAGCCATGTGGGTGCCACATCAGTTGAAACCGTGCTCCAGACCGCCTTGGGACTTACCGGTTTTAATAGTTCAGGGACCCATTGTATATCGTTTTCCGGTTGAAGGACGAAAATCGAATTCGTTGACAAATTAAGAGACCTCTGATGAACTTATTTCATAAAATAGTTTTGAAAATGCTCAGGCTCGAGCGCCCGATCGGGTCAGTAAAAATTGGACCCTACACTCTCACATGCATGCTATTAACTAGTTTCTCATTCTTCTTTTCTTCCCACTTTAAATATTTTTTTCTCCTAAACTATGTATCCGATCTACGATCCGATCACACCGTTGTATTCATTGTAATTAAATCTTTACAACAAGATATCATATGATTATATTATGATAAAATAAAAACATGTGTTTCAAACTATTAAAACTCAATGTTTCATACGTGATAGTGATATGATTCAATGTGTGTCTTCAGTATGTTTCACAAAAATCATGGAACTACCCGCCACTACTCTCTCTCCTCTCTCCCCTCCATCCATCTATGTATACATACATTTTTATGATCTTCAAAATATTTTTTTCCTAAACTACTTATCCAATCTATGACTATATCACACCGTTGTATTCATTGTAATTAAATATTTACAACAAGATATCGCATGATTATATTTTGATGAAAGAAAAACATATGTTTCAATCAGTTAACATTTGTTGTTTCATATGTGATAGCGACATGTTTCAACGTGTATCTTCACCGTATTTCACCGTAATATGACACTGAGTTTGTTAAGTTCTACAGTATGTCATTGTATTTTGCTTAAATTCTATAATATACCATCGTCGTCCATTTAGATTCCGTTAGTACTGTATAATTTTGTCCTAATGATTGAAATATCCCTAGGACAAAAATTTCTAAAATTTGGCCGAAAATTCCGAAATATCATATTATAAACTAGGCAGAGAAGTTGCCCATCTCAAACTCTTTAAGTTTTACAATCTGTATGATAAAATTGTACAATGCTAACGGAGGCTAACTAGACGATGGTATATTATAGAAGTTAAGCAAAATGCGATGCCATATTAGAACTTGACAAACCCAATGACATATTGTAGAGCAGGGATAAAATTAGTGACACACAATGGATTGTCTCTGTTTTTTATGGTTGTTCAGTTAACTACCTATCTACTATGATGCGGCATTTTTAGAAAAAGTTAAATCTTATACTATAAGTCCAAATCTTACACATTAAATTACATACACTTATAATATAATTTTTCAAATATAAAATGCCCTATTCTCATTTTATAGGAGAAATATAGAAAAATGATGTATTATCTATTTAATTATGAGAAATATATTAGTCCAAATTAACATATATGTAGAAAATAAAAAATAATATGAAAGAATTACGGAAATACGTACTAACGTAGTCATCATATATAATACAATGAGAAAAAAAGACCATAACCGAATGCTTTATTATTGAGCAAAAGTGATGGTATTATTTTTATCATCTTTTAGCGGAATCTATCTAACCATAGTTAATCAGCCCGTGTTAGTAGAAGTCTGTATCGTCATGCATCAACATATCATGAGATTATTAGTTATAGCTAGGTACACCGGCATAATCATACTTAGCATATCACGAGACTATCGGGTTATGGACAATTATCTTTAGTTGTGCTAGAGAAAAAAAAAGTACTCCCTTCGTCCCATAAAAAACCAACCTAGGACTGGATGTGACACATCCTAGTAAAACGAATCTAGACATGCATATGTTCATATTTGTTGTACTAGAATGTGCCACACCAGTTCTACATTCGTTTTTTATGGGACAAAGGGAGTAAATTACAATCCATACTATGTATTCTTAAAAATTCTTAAAAGTTTTCATATAATATTATACTTTAACCATTTTCATTTACACAATAGCTAACTTTACATTTTTATTTGGACTACCATATTCTATCCATCTCCAAGTCCAGTGACTCAGTAATCATTTCGCACATTAACTCTCTCTCTCTCTCTCCATTTTCTTTTTCCATCCGACAGTTGGATAACCGATGGATCTAGCAAGAAAGAGCCTAGATATAGCGCCTTCGCTCTTCGTCGGGTCAGCTCCTGCCTTCCAAAGTCCTTGCAAGCTCGACATCTCCGACCTTAATAGCAACCATAACAATAGTGCGCATCACGATAGGGGAGGAGAAAAAGACATATCGATTACTAGAGGTTAAGGCTGCGCATGTAAAGGCAAAGAGGAGGAACGATGGTGGCTCATGGAGAAAGAGCGTTACGTAGAGTGGCAGTTAGCGGTTGCTGGTGGTATGAGGAATTTGTTGTCGACACAATCGTTTAATTTTTTCCTAAGTATTGATGATACGTGGGTCACCAGTTATATAAAGAAATAGCACTAGCTAGTTTTAAAATACTACCTTGTCCCAAAATAAGTGTAACTGTGAAAATCCGTGTCGAATTTTTGACCGTCCGTCTTTAAAAAGTTTATGAAAAATTAAAATAAATTAGTCACACGTAAAATATTATTCATGTTTTATCATCTAATAACAATAAAAATACTAATGGACGGAGGGAGTGGTAAATAAAAATATTGAGATAAGGGGGGAGTAGTCTTTTTTTTTTTTGAGAACCAGGAATTTATTAAACTTAGAAGCAGAGTACATGCTTGAGAGTACAATTAAGGGACTCAAAATGATTAGATAGAATTCTAGCACAACAGTCCTTTGTTGGATAGGCAATATGGAAAATGTTCTGACAATTGTAGGTTAGGTAAGGGGGGAGTAGTCGAGTATCGCGTAAAAGAAAAAGAAATCTCTCGTTGTCTCCGCTCCTTGCGCCGCCGCCAAGACGAGTCGCGGCTGAACAGGGGAGGGCCGGGCGGCGATCTCCATCGCAGCGGAGGGGAGGGGAGGGGATCCTGGTGCGTCCTCTTTCTGATTCATCTCTCTCTCTCCCACCCCACCGGGACTGGAATTTGCTTGCGCTTCTCTTCTAGATCTTCTCCTCCTCCTTAATTTGATAGCCTTAAACCTCTCTTAAATAATAACAGTTTGTTTGTTCACCCAAAAGTTTGGATCCGCCCCTGTTAATGCCGCGTCTGCTGCTACTGGCACCTTTGCAGAATTGCAGGCGTAGTCTGGTCGTCGTGGCGGTGAGGTGAGGGGGTGACGGCGATGGCCAACAGCGAGTACGAGTACGTGAAGAGGGAGTTCGAGCTCGACAGCCTCCTCCCGCCCTCTAATTGGATCGTTGTGCGCATCGACGGCTGCCACTTCCACCGGTACAGTTGCTCTCACCTTCCATCCGGTGGCTGTATCAGTTCATTCTCTGGTGGTAGTGCAGTGTGCGATAGTTTATGCAGACATGGCAATTTCAGTTTAAATCTCCTGCTTTTTGCTTGATGCAACATGTCTGTTTGGTCTTAGACTCTTAGGGATAAAAAAAAAGAAGCTAAACCTGCTATTATGCACAACGCCTTCTGCTTGGTTTTCTTTGTGATGATCGGTTTATATGAGAAGCAGGCCACAGTGTGTGTGGATACTAGACAGGGGAAATCACTGTTGCTTACAATTTGGAATAGTTGATCTGTGTTTGTCCTGTCCACTAATTTCAGCATTCTCTTTGTTAGATTCTCCAAGATACATACCTTTGAGAAACCAAATGATGAGCGTGCTTTAAGATTGATGAACGCCTGTGCCACTTCTATGCTCGAAAAGTTCCCAGACATAGTCTTCGCATATGGCGTCAGTGATGAGTACAGGTACAACATCTTCTCTTGGAATTTTCAGTTTGAATTTTTCCAGAGTCCTTAGTTTGTTCTTTCTCCAAAGGTAAATGAGAAACACTACACTTGATTGCCATGGTTAATGTTATCATTATGTAAGAGCTGTGCTGTTATATTACATGTGCAAAATGCCTCTTAAGTAGGTGATCAAAGACGTGAACTGTAGATACTCCCTGTTGACATAGAATGCATTGTCTTCAGTATAATTATAAGTTATTTGCATCTCATGTTTGTGTTGCAGTTTTGTTTTTAGAGAGGAAACTGAATTCTATCAAAGACGAGAAAGGTACCATTTAATATGTACACCATTTTCACTGAGTATCTTGAATGTGCTTATGTGCAATGTTTTATGACATTGGCTTTTCTACTAATAACTTGCATGCAGTAAAATTCTATCTTTATGTGTTTCCTACTTCACTTCTGTGTACGTGATGAAGTGGAAAGATTTCTTTCCTAATAAGGAGTTGAAGGAGCCTCCATATTTTGATGGTCGAGTTGTATGCTATCCAAACTTGAAGACTATCCGTGATTACCTGGCCTGGAGACAAGTGGATTGTAAGATATTCTCTCCACCAACTTTTTCTTGTATAGCAAAACAGATTCAATATTCATATTTTTGCATTGTGCAATGATGTTCTGTACAATGAAACCGTTTTGTATATCATCTTTACCTAATACGGAATCAGCTTAGCACCACTAAATATTTGTCTATGTGTTAGGAGATTTGTACAACTTATTTCTTCATTAAACAGATCGACTCAGAACAAATTCCTTTGTTGTGTTTTTTAGGTCATATAAACAATCAATATAACACCTGCTTCTGGTCGTTAGTGAAGTCTGGGAAAACTGAAAAAGAAGCTCAACAAGCATTGAAGGTAATCAAAATGTTTTAGAGAGTTTATATATGCTTCCAATTGCATTTTAATAAATGATTGTTTTCTTTTTGTTTCCTCTTCTTTCTAGGGGACATTTTCAAAGGACAAGAATGAGTTACTTTCACAACAGTTCCAAATCAATTATGATGATGAACCGGCTATATTCCGAAAAGGGTCTTGCGTTTACCGAGACAAGGTAATGCTGCCAAGAAAGCAAAACGGCATCATTATTAATAGCTTTGATAATACTCAACAAAGTATTTACATAGTCTCTACTCTCTAGTAATGCCCATGGTAGTTTTTTTCCATACTTGCCATCAGAGATATTTCAAAGAAGATTTGGGACCTTGTAGTGAGACTTATTTGCTAGTTCTCTTGGTAGGAACTTGGCGAGATTTGCAGTTTTCAGTTGTTTGGTCATGCGTAATTATATGGAAGTGGAATGGCAAAAAAAAAAAAAAGAGGGGGGGACAGATTAAAACTTGTCTGGATTTTGTAAAAAAGGTACTTGTCTTATAGTGATAATCAGAGCACCCTTTATGCAATCCGGTGCCAGTTCTTTTTAAGTTATTGATCAAAGATTATGATTCTTATAACATGATTGTAAACTGCATACTACCTTTCTTTTATGGGTTTGATTGTGGAACAATCGTAGTTCTTGGAAAATTTTATCTTCATCCTTTTTCCTTTTTGTGAACTATTATTCTCATCCCTTTGCTGAGATTGACTAACCAGGAATGAAATAACATGCTTTCTGAAATGTTAATAGTTGTTAAATGCACTTTTGTATGCTAAGAGCTTTTGTATCACTGTAGGTAGAAACAATGGTGAAGACTGATCGTTGTGGAAACCCCATAAAAAGGACACGCTTAGTTATTACAAATGCAAATGTCGATATCATAGGACCCGAGTTTTGGGAAAATCATCCATATATTCTTCGAGAAGGTGAGTTGAGTTAACTCCTGTTCTCTATATGCTTTCAGCAATTCAGCTGCAGTCAGAACTCTGAAAATGTACAGCATCAATCTAACTGGAGTCTTTGGTTAAAGAAAAATGTAGGTATGAGAATGTTAAGAAGTTTGACATCAACCATAGGCTTCCACCTTGTAATTGGACTGTCGTTCGCATCGACATTTGTAAATTTGAGCAGTTAGGACCCTCTTGTTTCTTCTTTATTTGAAAGCATGATGCAATCTCTTTTGTGTCTTGTTGAGAACTCAAATTTTCTTTGTTAGATTCTCGTTGATCCATTCATTTGACAAGCCAAATGATGAGGCAGCTCTAAGGTTGATGAATGCTTCTGCTTCTTTGATGATGGAGTCATTCCCTGACATTGTCTTTGGCTATGGTTTTAGCAATGAGTACAGGTAAGATATACCTCCTTATGACCTTATCCACTGTCTTAGAGCAAAAACAATTGAAAGAAAGAAAAACCTTTGCTTGTACAGAAAAAAAAGTCCTGGATGTCATGAACTGAATTGATTTTGTTTTAATTTAGTCTTCGCAAGATAAAAATATTATGACTAATAATCCATACATTAAATTGTATAGCAAAGGTTTCATCTTAGACAAATATTTTTATATTTGATGGACAGAAAATTCATCTTTTGCAAATGTTCTTTCTTATTTTCTTCTTGTTGTCGCAGTTTTGTGTTCCAGGATAAGACTGAACTATACCAGCGTCAGGAAAGGTAATTACTGATTTTATGCATTTCTATTATGCCTGTCCTTTCAAGAGGTGCCATTGACAAAATGATTGCACCTTCTTTTGCAGCTTAATCCTTTCATCATGTACCTCACGTTTCACCTTGTTTTACATGATGAAGTGGAAAGATTTTTTCCCCAACAAGGACTTAGTGGAGCCACCGCACTTTGAGGCAGAACTTCTATGTTACCCAAAACAAAAGATACTTTGTGATTATTTGTCATCGAGACAAGCAGAATGTAAGTTATTCCTCCTAAAAGGCATATATTCTGACACTGTTAAATGATTCTCTTCAGTGAACTTCAGTATGTATTCGTTTGTTCATCTTCAGTGAACTCACGTGCTACGTACTATTTCGCAGGCCACACCACCAACCAATACAGCACATGCTTTTGGATGCTAGTGAAATCTGGCAAAAGTGAAAACGAAGCTCGTGAGATATTAAAGGTCTTCTTTCATCATTTCGGTTTAAATATTTCCCCCCTCTTGATCTTGTTTGATGCTTTGGTTATCTGTAGCCATAACTCTCTTACTGCTCTCTGCAGGGAACATTATCAAAGGACAAGAACGAGTTGCTTTTCCAGCAATTTCATTTGAATTACAACAATGAACCAGCTGTGTTTCGGAAGGGTTCATGTACTTACCGGCAAAAGGTAATCTTTGTTGTTCCCAAGAAGCATTTTGCCTGACTTCTTGTATTATTTCCGCTGCCTGCTTTGTTTTCCACAAGAATCTTAACTCGTACGTTTCAAATGGCTGCAGGTGGAAGAATCTGCAGACGCAGAGGGTAGAGAAAATACCACAAGAGAACGGTGGGATGTGATTGTGGCACACGCAGACATGGGGACGGAATTTTGGAGAAAGCATCCTTATATTTTAAGAAAATTGGATTTACTAGGCTGATAAAATTTTCTCATCAACCTTTTCCACATTATCTTTTCGTTGTTGTAGTGTTGTATATGCATTGTCCACACTAGTAGAAAAATGGCTGGCCTCTCTTCATTGGCCATTCATCTCGTTCATTTCGTTCATGTGCAAAACTTGTGCCCCTAAGATGCAGTTTCAGCTGACAGAATTGAGAATCGTGATGATATATCTGTATCTTGCTGAATGGAAAATTAGGCTCAAACAGAGAAGGGGTACACCCGTGTGGTAATCATTTACAGTTTTCAAAAGAAACAAGAACGCTATACACTTATGATCAAAAAAAAAAAACGCTATACACTTTTCAGAAGAAAACCTATAGCTATAGTAAATCATCCAGCTATGCATTTACCTAGTACTAACTCCTTTTTTTTTTACAATTGTGAACAGCAAAATCAGGCAGGTTATTCAGCGACCTTCAGCTGAAGAACTTGCCTGCACAATCAAATATATATATTTTCACTCAAGTTCTATCTTCTTCCGTTACCAGATGATACTCAACCTCTGCATCCGTAAATGTTAATGCTTTCTGCAACTTTCTGTGGCAGAGAACCTCAACATCTGCCATGAAGACTGCAGTCACAGGGCGGTGATCAGAAAGCTTAAGCTCTCCTCTCCTGTAGGAAATTAACCTGATTCCCTTTCCTCGTGAAAGAATCCTATCACACCTGAACAGGCAACAGATATGATTTCTAAGCATGAACTTGAGTTAATCTTTTAAGGTTAATTATGCAAAAAAAAAGAAGGCAGTGCTATGAAAAACTAACATACCATGCTGGTGTTCTCCTTCCAGATTTTGGCTCATCACTTACATACTTTTCTGAGTCAAACTCGTATTTATATGTTGGGGGGAAGCTGATATCTCCTTCGATCCAACCATCAAAAGTGTGTCCTTTACTCAATTCTCTTTTTAGCTGTTACAAAGGGAGGAAAAGCATGATTCAGAAATCTATAATGGTAATGAATGTATCACACCATCAAATTACCTGATCATTCTCAAACAATCCATCCCAATCTTGCTTGGAGATAAGTTCATGTGCTCTTTCATATGATAAGTTGATTCGGTAGTTGAGATCTCCAAACCATATGATCCTTCTGAAAATGATGACATGGATAACCATAAGAAATCAAGGGAAAAGATGGTTATATCGTAAGCAAGGCATTATCATGAGTAGTGTCCAGCGACAAACAGTAGATGAAACCATAGAAGAATAAATTCTGGTTGGGTGCAAGCCTCTCGAGGATAGTAAAAGGTTTTCATAAGACACAAGTTTGTGAACTTGTAATGGAAATGGGGGCGCTCAGCCCTTGGTCAAAAAAAATAAAAACAAGTTTGTGAACTTACTCATGACCCAATATTCCCTTAGGCGTGCTAAGTCCAGGAAGTGGGTTAAATACTGTTCTTCGGAGGATTTCTTCAACATCTGCATTTCTTTTCAGTTCATCGCCATCCTTTTCTCCAGAAGTTAGGTGGCAACATACAAAGCAAAAATGTGTCTGATGTATAGACATGCTGACTGATATTGACCCCTGGAACATTCAAGAAGCACATGTGCACGGTGCACCAATTATTTTCTAAATTTTGAAAAAAGAAAAGGTGCAGCATGAAGAAGCATCGTCAAGCCAATGATTTGTAGAATAACAAAGTAGATGAAACTAAATTTTTATGCTAACATATAGAGCAGATAGAAGGAAGTACAAACCAACACCAAACTGATTAACCTATGGGACTTCTTGACTAAATGATTTGCGAATGTTTTGAGTGCTGTTGAATTGAATAATAAGAGCAGTGGATTAAAGTTGATACTTGCCTTGTTGCCCATATAACCCATTGCACCTACACCGACAGTTGATACTCTCAAATTCTGAATGTGCTTCCGCAAGTCTCTCCGAACCCATATTGAAAGATATATTCCCACCATTTGCTTGCTTACTATTCGCAGAAAGCATGGCCTTTTACTTTTAATCACTCCATTGTCACTGTTAACTTGATGGGATAAATCATCATTTGGAAAATTCACTGTTGATTTCAAAGATGCTGGAGTTGCTAGAGCCTTCAGTGAAGTGCTAGCCCGAAGACACTGAGCCATCATATCCAATGGCTGTTCAGGCCAAATCATTCCAAGCCTTTCTGGATGATAGAGTAATTTGGTTGTCTCTTCCAGTTTTGATCTGTCTTTTTCATAACTTAAGTTGGGGGACTGATCAGAAGTCTTTACTGAATCCATCCTGCTGAAATCTTTGCCTTTATGAACTCTTCCGTTGGAAGCAGCACTGAAGTTTTCATATGTTTTATCATGAACTACATCATTGTCAATAGCTATATCATCATTTTGTTTAATCAATGGATGAAGCTCACCATAATTGTCACTGTCAGACTCGCTAAGCAATTCATCTTTCATCACCATAACATAATCTGATGGATTAAACCTTGATGGTGAAGGAGGATCACTGTGACATTTATACTGCGGCTTATCTGGACAAATCTTATTCAAAGTTTCACGAATAATATGCTCCCATACTGCAATTGGACTGTTATCCTCAGAACCAAATATGTTTCCAGCATTTAATGGAACAATTTCTTGAAATCTGAAAGATAAACATAAATTTATGACAATGGATTTTTTATATACTTCAGTTGTAGTGCTGACAACAGAACAACCAACCAACATCATGACATACACGAATACAAATAGAACCACCACCATACCATAGCTAAATAATAAAATAATGTCTGTCTCTTTTGAAGAAACTGTGATGCCAAAATAATTTCAAATCATGATCCAGAAACATTTTTTTAGTTTTCAAAGATAAGAAGTGGAGTGCTTCATGCGAATCTGCGGCACAAATCTTTTACCTTACAAAATAGGGGGAAAAAAATTGTGAATAGTGATTTACCCAAGAACATAAATATCAGCCTGCTCCTCCTTATCCAACCAGTCTTGAATGTCCAGATCACTGGGTGGAAACTTGCCTGCAAGATTCCATGTCCCTACACAAATCCTGCATATAGAAAACAGTTTGAAACATATACAAAAGTATCATATTTTATTTATTTCAGCCGGTAACAAGTGGGTTCAATTGTAGCATTAACCTGAAATGATTTGTGTGATAGGAATACGGTGAAATGAGTGGCTGACATCACATTAATTAATTACATAGTGACATAAGATGATAGGAACAATACTCACTGTAACTGGAAGAACATAACTAGGACCAGGAAAAAAAAATGCAAAGATGGAGAAAATTCTATACGGCTATACCTGAGTTCTCTGATGTCAATATACTGAGCGCGAAGGGTCTCTGATTTGCGTCTTCTAAGCCTGTAAGGCATAGATTTAATTTCATCCCCTACATTGTGTAGTTGATTGCATTAGCATATAAGGCAAACCTGCCATGTCAGTTTTATCAAACAAGTGCTTGTGCTGCACATAAGGCAACCAATCAGCCCTGCCTTTTCAAATAGGCACTTAATGTACTAAACATGGACTTCAGAGTAACTTGAAAAAATATTGAAAGCTGAATGCTTGCTAATTATATTCAATTCTGTTTCATCCATTGTGATAACATCAAATGTTTATTAATAAAAACAAGAAAAGCATGATGTACTATTTTGTAGAACAGTTTAAGATAAACCGATCTAGAGGCATCATCACCCCAGGGAAACTGAAATTCGAGGCTACAGTCTCTCGTATGTAAATGATTACCAAACATAAGGTCTTTCCTCTTTGGTCAATGGACTCATATGTTCTGTCTACAAAACCAAACTAGCCTTTACTGCTCAGATTAGTATTTTAGCACCAATATGCAAGACCATTCCCTTGTATGAAAATCAACTAGGGACAACTCATCTAAAAGATAGAACATGTAGAAAGAAATAGACTTATCAAAAAACCGAATGTGCAGATCTTCAGCAGACCTCTCCAAAAAAAAATGAGGAGCTAATAATGAAATTACCAATTGTTCCTGCACCAAGTCCATCTAAACTCGTCCCTTCACCATATGATTCATTATCCCTGTCTGCACAAATGGCATAATAAAGAGAACAATCAGAATATGCATGATTCAATAACATATGCAAGTTAAGTGCAAGAAGAGCAATTGATAAGGACATGTTGTTAACTAAAAACAACACCTACAGGACTTTTATCAAAGGGAGCAGCTGTCATTAGATAGTAAAGTCAACTAGATAAGATGGTCACATTACCATTCATTGAAGCAATAAGAAAAAAACGAGGCTATGAGTTAAGCAAAAGTTGCCTGCTTTATCCTCACTTTTTGCTACCCATTTTGCTCAAGCAAGCTTAGAAAAGAATCGAAAAGGTATCATGCTTTCGCCAAATCCTTGAACTCCCTGACCTAACATTCCTTTCCTTAAAAAGGTTGAATATACCAAAAGAAAGCCGCTGGTATGCAGAGAGTACTAGCCTAGCTACACATCACAATGGAAGTCTTTCTCAGAGATATTAATGACCATACCAAATTGCCGGCACTTGCAATTGCAAGATCATCAACTTACACACAAAATTAAACATGACATCTCCTAGTTCTAAAGAAAAAAAAACTAACCAATTCTTTGAATGGGATTATTTTTTAATCTTCTGAAAAAAAAAAGGAGAGTCAAATCACAAAGGCGTACAAGAAAGAGCTTCCATTGCAGTATGCTGGTCAGCATTCCCCTCATTGCCTAGCAATCAAAACAACACAAATTCGCACACCAAATTCTCCCCCCATTTTTCCTCCAGACAAGAGCAAAGCTTGAGTAAACTGGATCAAATCAGAGCAGCTAGGAAGGAAGAGGAGAGGGGACGGTGACTCGGTGAGGCAGGTTAACCTTCGCCGTCGAGCTCGCCGTCGCTGGCGTCGCACTCGTCGGCGCTGAAGTCGGAGTCGCCCGACCCGGAGCCGACGTTGAGCCACTTGCGAAGCACCACCCTGCGCCACAGCCGCAGCGCGCCGCACCAGCAATCCACGCCGCAGCACAGCATCATCGTCTCGGCGCACCTCTGCACAAGCCCCTTCTCCACCACCACCCGGAGCAGACGAGAGAATTTTCAGAATCAGACAGCAGCAACAACAAGAACAGCAATAATAACCGATTTGATCCAAGAACGCGAGCAAAAATGCAAGGGAACCCAACTCCACCCCGGCCAAGAACTGGTACCTGGTTCTCCCTCCTGCCCCCGCACCGCATCTGGGACGCGGCCATGGCTGGCTCCTGGAGCTGGTGGCCTCGGCGAGGTAGGAGCGGCGACGAGGCGGAGGAGGAAGAGGACGCCATTTTCGCTGGCTTCTTGAGCGGGTGGGCAACTGACTGGGCCGCCGCCTAAATGCAATGTGCTATATAATTGAAGGTTATTAGTACTAAATATTTTAATTAATTACTAAGTCCCCTAAAAACTGCACGAAGTACATTTTTCTAAATATTATTTTGCGGGAGTAATGTTCCCAAAAAAAAGTCAACATAACACCAACAAATTCTCTTTTATAAATGTCAAAAGACTTTACAATTGTACTATTATGTAATGTTCATTAAGATAGACTTGACTATATTATTTTCATATACCTAAAACATATATTTTAAACAATAAAGTGTCTAGTATAATGTATTCATATGATTTGTTACTACTCTACTTTTTTCTACAGAATTAGTCAAACTTAAAGTAGTTTAACTTTAACTAAAATTAAATCACTTTATCACCTGAAATAGATGAAGTACTTTGATTGCGCACATGCATTTTTTTCCCAAATAGTAGAATGATATTGTAATCACTGTTCGAGAGTAGAAATGAATAGATTAATTATTATAAAATTGAAAGAATCGATTTAAATAGTCATTTAAGATTTATTTTATAATCATATCATTTAGCAACTTGAGAAGCGTGTTGTATTAATCAATTCTTCATTCCTTCAAAAGAACGTGCCTAAGATATGTATTCTTTTATGATCTATGGGAGTTCCTTTGCAATTGCCAATCAAATATGTGACCATATTTTCTGTTTGGCTTGCAAGCGCATCGTCGACTCGTCGTCATCATCTGTCGCTCCCAGAGATGTCCTGCCGGATGCCCTGCTGAAAGGTGCCGTACTGCTGTTTGGGTCTCCTTGATCGATGTCTGCTTTGGAAGGATTTCTAAACGATCCAAACAATGGAGCATTTTCGCTAGCTGCTCCGAGATGAGCATCGCTGGACAAGAAAACCACAGCAGATGAGACCAATTGATCGGGATTAATGTGCATTGATACGCTACCTCGTATCATTCCTGTAAATACTTATCGTGTACTCCGTATTATTCAGTGGAATCAATGAATCAGACAGTCACTTCAGTGTCTTTTCTTATAATGTGTTGTTGGCATATCATCTCCTTGCAGCGAGATCAAAGTTTTATGTTTTGTGAGTGTTCCTGTTCCTGTCAGCGTCTGAATATTTGGGCTGATATTTATGTGGACTTGGATCCTTCACCTGTTACTTCAGCGAGGTTAATATGGTCCTGGAAAATGTTGAGTACAAACAATGTTTGTTGCCTAGTGGATTAGCAGAAAGGTACAATTTGGATTGTGTTACTGTACTGTCCTTTTCATTGCCATAGAAATTGTTTGGGTGATAGCTCACTTATTTGATCGTATTAATACTGTTTAATGATGGGTTGCATCTAACATGCACAAAACCGTACTAGTAAATTGTTACCCAGGGATCTGAAGATGCATTTGTATTCATCTGATCCTGCAATGTTAGAAAGGTTTTGTAGACTGCAGGCAAAGAAATTTTTCTGATGGCTCCGATCCTTTTGCTGAAGTCAAAGTGAGCTTAATTAGTTCTGGTTTATTTTTATCCTTTTCCGGTTCAATTATTGACGAGTGCTAATATTGTGTCTTACTGTTTGTGGAATTTGCTTGCACATTAGCATGCATATGGTCAGTGGTGTTGTTTGCTGGTGTCTGCGTAACGTCCATCATTTGCATCAAAGGAGAGCACATGGATTGTTTTCTCCAGTGTCATGGATCTCAGAGGCATTAAAATTAATCTCTCAAGTTCTATCTATCTTTGGATATCTGCGTTCTTTCCACAAGTTTCCCAACCCCTTTCCCTCGTTTTCCGCGTGCACGCTTTTCAAACTGCTAAATGGTGTGTTTTTTTGCAAAAAGTTTCTATACGAAAGTTGCTTTAAAAAAACAAATTAATCCATTTTTGAAAAAAAATTAACTAATACTTAATTAATCACACGCTAATGGACCGCTCCGTTTTCCGTGCGGTGGAGTTGGGTTCCCAACCCCAAGTATCAAACACAGCCATAGTGGTCAGTGGACACCATGAAAGAGTTTGCTTCTTACAATTTGCTAATCTGATGACTCCACTACTTTCTCTAAAATAAATTGACCATATTTCAATTTGTATGGTTAGGAGTCCCAGTCATTATCATGTGTTTAATATCTGGTGTTTGACTACTGGCATGAATTATTTTTTTCTACATAAAATTGTGGTGGAAATGTTGCCACAATGGGCTGTCAATTAATAATAATGTTTTTGGTCTCTACAGATTGCTGACAACCAATAAGGATATTAGATTTTTTTTACATAATATATTAAAATGTTTAACTAGATGTTTATAGAACATGCTGAGATCTTGATGAAAGCAGCTTTCCTGTAAACAACTTTGTTTATTGTGTTGATCACAAATCTGAACTATATGCTCATTTCTCTCCTCACACCTACCAAATCCATCATATCTGATCAGACTCGCAAGCAGTTGCAAGCAGCATATTCCCCCAATCATTATTTCATTGCCAATTGTTTTGAAGCAGTCGCATTACCACCGTCTCATTCTGATAACTCTATGGGCATTTTTCAGGTAATCGTGCATGCACTTGCAGCTTAACAGGTTGAATATGAGAACCGCATTATCGGAAAGAACACGGTTGGGGATACTGAAATGGTTGGAGCTTTGATGCCGTAATTAGTTTCCGTCTGTTGTTTGGCAGATTTGCAAGAACAGAACAGATTGAAAATGCTGGAGATTTGTTGGCACCTATGAATATGATGAAGTTACAGTACTAGTACAGTACCCTGAAGTTCACCGGATCACTAGAAGAATTTTCATCTACCATTAATTCTCAGTACTGGGCAAGGAAGAATCTGCTTGAAGGGGATTCCTTGCACGAATCATCTGTCAAGAAAACAACCAGCTCTAGCAGCACCAATTAGCGTCTCAACCCAGAACTCAAAAGAAGTTAGTAGACAGAAAGGGACAGTTAATTGTTCAGAAATCAGTATAATTCAGTAGAAGTAGGACGAGCATATATAGAGAATACAGTAGCACACGCAACAATCCTGAATTCCCATGCCACTATGCCAGTGATGACGAACTGGTGACGACGATGAGTCATCAGCTAGCCATTGTGCAGCATGGTTCTCCATGGCCGCAAAGAAGCTAGCATCGGTGATACTTTCCTGCCAGAACAAGGACGGCAAGTCTCTTTGCAATGTTCATCTGTGATACTTTATCCATTTATGTATTTAAGTGATTGTTTTCCACAATAGATGGCCAATTTGTCAGTATCAGATTCATTCCAAGATCTACCATTTTGCCTGGCCATAAAATGCACATGCATCACGGAAAGTTTTGAAAAAGAATAACAGCAGGCATCTTAAAACATCCAAGTTCCTGGCAGCAAACAGGTAAAGAAACTTTCACACAGGTACATTGGTAAATGATCGAGCTTGACTGCCAAGGTTCAGTGCCATCAAAAGTGAAATGGTTTTGCAAGGTTGGGTATCCCCATGGGCATCTATAACACTACAGAAGCTTCATTGCCACACACAAAAAAAAAACTCTTCACTAAATTATTTTGCAGTCAGTCATCGGCTTTTGCCTCCAAGAGACGATAACACAGGTTAAAGTAAACAGTCGTAAATCATCCATACTCAAGCCAGCCAATGAACAGACTAATCAGATGGCACGCCCACGTCTGGAGCAGTCTCGCTGGTTTTCTGGTCTTCCAATGTAGCAAGTCGTTTGTCAAGAGCTTTGTAACGGGCATCCACATGGTCTTGTAGGCCTTTGACCTGAGTATGCATTTGAAAGGTCAGATGCTTTTACATTGAAACCCAACCAGTATCATGCACAGTGGAATTGAACATGCACATAAATTTTGTGCAAAGGGAGCAGGATTAGAACCACATATAGAGAATCATAGAAACCTCAATCTTACAGCTCAAACAAGTGGCCTGTTTGAAGGACCCAAGAAAAATATGAAAAGTTAACTTCTCATATGAATAGCCTCCTTAGCTATGCCATAGCTGGACCTGGATGGTTATATTGATTGGAGGTAACACAAGTAGACCATCCACCCATTTTAAGGAACCTCTTCTGACAAACTACAGAGTCACATATATTGCATCTTACAAAACAGCTTCCAGCTTTCATCCACGTGACGTGATTCTACTTTTACATGAGGTTATCCCACCATTGCATACTAATCTAGGACTCTAGGTTAATCAGGCATATGGACTATCCTAAAGTTCTTCCATAGCACTGTTGGCATATACATATCATTTCACCTTTCTCACAAAAGAGTCATTTCTCACTGAAGTTCCAACAAAATTTCAAATTGGAAACAAGTTATTGGTAACAGCACCAAGGTTCTTGCTGATGACAGGAATGCACCAGTTTCAAGTTAAAATACTCTGAAGAAAAGCCATTTATAGCTGCAAATTTTATGTTGCAAGATGACGTTCCTGTGCAACTTAAATGCACAGACGTTGCACTAATGAATGCCTATGTCTATGATAATATAATATGTAGGATACTGGGTTCAATTCAACTCCAACCACGCCATAATATTAATATTAAATGGCATCCTAAAATTCACTCTCTTTTTCCACATTCTTGAACACAAAGCATTTTCTGTGCACGCAAGGAATGGCAAACACATTGTTTTCAGATTCAAAGTGAATAGAAATCTCATAAAGAATGGTGTTATGGCATTGTCTAGAAAAACATATTCAAGCAACAGTATTTCAGAATATCAGGTTGTGGCTTCTCATCCTTAGGCGTTTTGAAAAGCTAGTTGCTTCTGTGGACAATGTACATTGTACGCGAGAGCCCACCAAGATGACCACAAGCTAAAAATAATTAAACTGCCACACGAACCTTCAATTTGGCAAGCTCAGATTCCACATGAAGTGGTACTGGAACTGTCAACCAAGCCAAACTTTGGAACTGCGTTGCTAGTTAAATTATACAATTGAACACAAGTGATAGTTAAATTGAAAGTGGCAGGACCATGGAACAGTAGCCTCTATCACGGTATCACCACAGACACTCCACATTATCAGAAAATAATTGGGCAGAGGAAAAGTTCAGGCTTGGTTTTTAATCCATGCATGTTATTGGCAGCCCAATTTCAGGACAGAACAACAGCGTCAAATCCCCTTTCGGTCAAACTGAAGAGAATGCAGCACAATCATATGATATAGACACGAAGATTAAATTGGTAAACACATAAAAATAAAAATCTAGGTAACGATCTAGACACGCATAGCGTATATCCGGAGTTGCAAGCTTGAAAAGCGGGTATCCCTAAATCTCCCTCTCCACAGGCGACGTGCGGGGGACGCGATTGAACTGCCAGATAAACCACCGACGATCAAGGATCCAAGATCTTGGGTTTTAGGGAGGAGGGGGCGCACAGACCTGGAGGGCCATGGAGTCGTGGGCGAGCTTGTAGTCCTTGTAGAGGAAGAAGCCGCCGGCGGCCCCGGCGGCGGCGGCGCCGGCGAAGAAGGAGGCCAGCCTCACCCGCAGCATGAACCCCATCGTTCTCGCGAGGCGGAATCCCTTGCCTTGCTTGCTCCCTTCCCCCCTTCCTCTGCCGCCGCTCCCTGCTGCCAAAGGCGTGCGTGCCCCGTTGTTTGGTGTTGTGCTGGCCGCGACGGCGCCTTGGGCTTGGGCTTGGGCTGCTCGGGCTCGACTGGCTCGTCCTGCCTGACTGCATCGGGCCCATATGTCAGTGGTTTTGCTATAAGTAAAACTCAAAATTTGTTTAACAAGGATACTTTGCAGTACTGTACTTACACAGTAGTAGTCGTTATAACACAGTGTTGCTGCTGCAGCTGCTTACACAAATCACTGTTTCGGCCGGCTGCACCGCAGGTCCGCAGCCGCATGAGTTAAGCCGAACAGGCCCGTAGTGGTTGACAGGTGGACCCGATCCTATATGTCAGCGGCAGTTAGCCAGCTACTGCATGTGCAGTACTGCAGATAATCCCTACTGAAATTTGTTCCATGCAATAAAAAAAGGGGTAAAACACGGGCAAAATTATTTGCATAGTAGTTTGGTGAAAAGGGTAAAACGATTAGGCATAGAGTGCGATTTAATGTTATCTTAAATATAATACTTCATTGTATTTATGGTTTCAAACTGCAATTTACTAGCCTGATGTGATACACAAATGGATTTTTTTAAAGAAAAAAAAATCAAACTTCTACCAAGTTGAAAACTCCACATCAAAGTTCATATCTATCTATTTTCTTTAAAAAACACGGTTTTTATTGTTAATAAGATTCATATTCATATATTAGCCTTGAATATTTCTCTTGGTATGCCTCAACTCTTTTCCATATACATCATCCCTAAGACCAGTATAGTAACATTAAATAAAATAGTACTCCATTTGTCTCTAAATTTTTGGTTGGATGTTACACATCTTAGTATAATGAATCTGCGTAGAGAGCCTATCTAGATTCATTGTAATATGATATGTTATATCTGGACTTATAAGGACGGATGAAAGTATTAAAACGGGCTGAAAGTATCGGGCCGAACCGTCGCTGCAGCTTTACTCTGGCCCGATTTCCCGCATAAAAATCCAGGCCTGCTTCCGCGAGAAGACCCAAAATAGGAAATATCCCTCCTGTTCACGGTGGCCGCGCCGCGAGGAGATAACGGCTTTCCTACCCACCCACTCCACTCCACTCCACTCCCCCACCCGCTCGCACGCCATGCCGCCCCCGTCCCTCCTCTCCCTCCTCCCCGCCGCCTCCGTCTCCCCGCGAAGCCGCCGAGCGGCGCGGCGGAGACCCCCCACCGCGAGCCGCCTCCCCGTCCGCGGAGCACGAGCTGCGTCGCCGCTCCACGCCTCCTCCTCCTCCTCCTCCGGTGGCGGCGAAGGCGGAGGAGGTGATGAACTGCACCTCCTCGAGAAGCCGTTCCCTTCCCCATCCCCCGCCGATGAGGATGAGTCTGAGTCGACCGAGGCCGCTCCGGCACTGTCCACGGAGGAGGCGCTCGCGCCGTTCCTCAAGTTCTTCCAGGGGAAGAGCACCGAGCCCGACGAGGACGACGCGGCGGCGGGAGGCGGCGGCGGCGGCGGCGGAGGCTATGTGGAGGAAGACGAGGAGGACAAGGGGGAGGGGAGTGCCGGAGCTGGTGCGGGTGGGCGTGGGGTCGTGTATTACGACCCCAAGCCCGGGGACCTCGCGGTCGGCGTCGTGGTCGGCGGCGACGGGAGGACGCTCGACATCGACGTCGGCGCCGGTGGCGAGCCGGCGCTGATGCTGGCCAAGGAGGCGGTGCCTATGACCGGGGAGGAGTTTGAGTACCTGGCATGCGACGTGGCGTCGAAGGATGCAGCCCAGTTCGCCGCGGAAGGGAAGGTGGGAGTCGTGGTCAGCGGCGGGGAGGGGCAAGGAGAGGCGACGGGCGGGAGGAACGGAAAGGGGAGAGGGAGAGGTTCGCCGGCTTTGGGCGTCGGCACGGTGGTGTTCACCGAGGTCCTCGGTCGAACACTTGGCGGGCGGCCGCTGCTGTCCGCGCGCCGGCTGTTCCGGCGCGTCGCGTGGCACAGAGTGAGGCAGGTTCTCTATGTCTCTCCTTTCTACATTAGTTGGAATTTGATGAACTGATCACTTAGCGATAATTCGGTAGTTCAATCTCTTTTTCATAGTTGATGCATTACTAATCTATAGACAGAGTCTTGACATGATGCTATCCCAGTCCCAGTCCCAGTCCCAGATACTTCAAACCAACAGTTATAGTACTAAGTAATTCTATCGGCCCCATTGTTTGGCTTATTCGGCATATTTGCAAACGAGAAGTAATTTGTGAATAAAATTTTTATATACGTGTTCTTAGCGACCTAAAAGCAAAGGCTGAAAAATAAACTTTGATGAAAAAACCCTAAAATCAGCTTCAAATTTAAGGTTGAAAATTCAAATTTTAGCTGATAAGCATAAGCATAAGCGAAAAGATGAGGCCGATACGGTTAGGTCTGGAGCTCATGAGTCATGACCACCTTGTTTGTAGCAACTAGACCCTTAAAGTAACTGCTTGCTCTTAAAGCTCGAAATGTTAAAGCGTAGTGATTCATCTTGCTATTAGATTAACAAGCACCTAGGATGTCCAGATCGTAAGTGTCTGAAATCACGTGTGTTAAATAGGAGTTATTAGTATGGAATCGTATGATTATGAGCTTATGGCTCCTATCTGCACTACGAGTTGGCACAATCTCTATGCACCGGCTGTAAGTTATTACACTGTAGAGCTCATGTACTTCAGAAATTCAAGGTGTTACATGAATACTGAGCAATCTAGAGGAAGCTTGTGTGATGAATATGTACAATGAAAATTTTTCTTTCTTGATATCTTATTTGAGTGACAATGGATATGGTTGTCTTACGGAATTTGCATCTCTAACACACTTGAATGAGAAAGTTTCGCGTAAATGTTTTTTAGAGTGATGGCTGTCCTTTTCTTCTTCTGAATGCTCTTATATGACTGTTTATGTACACACCATTGTCCAGATAAAGCAGTTAAATGTGCCTATCAAGGTTAAAATTTTTGAGTGGAATGCCGGAGGCCTGCTGACAAGAATTGAGGTATAATTTTACTATTCTACATTACAAGGTCCTTTTTTCATTTTTATGACTAAAACTTATTTCACTCCTCAGGGGCTTCGGGCATTCCTCCCTAAACCTGAAATGATGACTAGACCAAGAAACTTCACGGATCTAAAGAATACTGTAAGTACAGCATGACATGTAATATCACTTTACATCCCTAGGCACTTGGAATCTGCATTATGCTGCTTTCCTGTTATGGCATAGCAGCATGACTGACTGTTTTAGCAGCTATCTGTTTAAGGAAGTGGTTGTCTTTCATGAATAATAATAATAATATTTCTTCTACACAGGTTGGTCAACAGATCCATGTCTGCATCACAAGGATTGATGAAAAAGCTAACGAATTGATAATTAGTGAAAAAGAAGCATGGGTAAGTTGACTGCATTGACATCTAGTGCTCCCCTTTGTTTTATATTTTCACTGACATATCATTTATCAGAACTGTCTAATTATTTAAAGTAGTGGTTCTTGGTCAATTCAATTTCTGCTGTGCATTAAATTATACTTATATGAGTACAGCAATGCTTATCTTTGTTTATCACTTGTATTAGGCAATGACATACCTTAGGGAAGGAACTCTTTTGCAAGGGACAGTCCGCAAATTGTTTCCATACGGTGCACAAATTACGATTGGCGACACTAACAGAGGGTAACATCTATAACATGATTGTCAATTGCTATATATGTCATTTCTTCCTATTCAACTGAATTTCATTGATCACCCAAAAAATCAAGCATATGTTCCAGTGTGGCTTGTTATCTGCTTGTATCTGCCCAATTAGTTAGAAGAAAATGTCGTATTTAATTTTAGCAGCATTGCTAGGAGTCTTGGCTTTACGTGATGCAAGCATCCTTAGTCTTGATTGTTAGAAGTAGAGTGAAACCTGAGGTTTACCAATCGACTCAGATTGTGGGTTTCATTACAAATGCTCACATTATGCGAACTGATGATTAGGGCTCTCTGCGGAAGCATCTTCTGGCTAAGATTTCAGAAACTTGCTATGCTTTAGATCAGGGTGGTTGCACTGATAATGCAGTAGATGACTACTACATTTTACACGTGACTCATATAAATTCGTGCATTCATAGTACTTCTCTTTGTTTTGGTAAAAAAAAAAAGTACTTCCCTTTGATGAACTGCTTTTTTTCCTGGATTGTGAACTGGTCTGCATTATCTCATGCCCAGTCCAGTAGAATGCATATCTAGTCCATATTCTAATGGCACGCTTGTAAAGGTCTGCAAGTGGATAAATCCACACGCCAAATGCAACGTAACTCATAATGCTTTGCGTTTTGCAGTGGATTGCTACATGTCTCAAATATAACACGGGGGCAGCTAACATCCGTTGGTGATGTGCTAAAAGTGGGTGAGGAAGTGAAAGCTATCGTGATTAAATCAACAGCCCCGGGCAGAATTGCTCTCAGGTACACTGCCCAAACATGTAACCGGATAATTGCTTTTGTTGTTTGATAGGCCATCTGCTGTTCACAGCGTCTATGATTGTCCTTTGAAACTGTTGATGTTTCATTCTGCAGTACCAAGGACCTTGAGAGCGAACCTGGACTGTTTCTCTCTAACAAGGAGGTCAGAAAACTCTAAATTTCTTTCTCCATTCTGGACCATCGTAAACATACTACTCCATATGTCCCACTAAATAAGGCGCAATTAAACTTAGCACGGTCTTCAAAACTATTTTTTTGACTTTAAATTTCTCATATTCTATAGTGTTTATAGCAACAAAAACATAATCATATGAAAGTAAATTTTAAATATTAATCTAATGATATTATTTTCATCAAATAAAATTAAATTTATAATAAAAATAATTATTGGTCAAACATTGAATCTTAAAATATGTGTGTCTTATTCAGTGGGACGGAGAGTATACCGATGTCAACAATGTAGGCTTGCCAATGTTCAGGCTTGTCACATTTTTTCATTTTTGTATGGTTGCAGAAGGTGTTCTCCGAGGCTGAAGAGATGGCGCAAAGATACCGGGACCAAATTTCAGAGAAGCATCAACCAGCTGAGTTAGACTCCTCGTTCGACGAGGTTGCTCCCTTTGACGACGAGGCAGTGTCTTATGCGAACTGGAAGTGGTTAAGATTCAGCAAATCTGACAAAACAAACTTTAACCCTCGTGCTGAATCGGGTTTGTAATTTGTAATACAGAGGGAACCTCAATTTCTTTTGTTTCTCAAGTCCATAGTTAACTGCAAATGTGCGTGATTTATTGGAAGAAATGTGATTGTTACCGGCCTTTAATTATGCCATTCCATTGTTTCCATGGCCGTCGAGATATGCTTTCACGAATGGATTCGATCGGATCACCACGCATTTGTTTTTTACTCCACGCTGTCACGCATATATGTGTTCGTGTGGCCTCGCCGTTGGTTAACCGGTAGCTGTTGCCGACGCCTTTTTCTAACAAAAACCGCCTCCATCACAAGAATACGTAAACACCAATCCTGCCGCCCTCACGTTTCTGTTTCTGGACGATCGAGATGGACGCGACGCATGCATCGCACGTTGATTCCATCATGTTCAAGGCTTCATCCGACTGAGATCGATGAACAGCCGGCGACGACGACGAAGCTCAGAAAACTTGGGGAGTGAAAAGGGATCAGGATTCAGGACGACGGCATCGTCAATTCGTCGTCCACTTCATCCATTAATTCCTTTGTCAAAAGCAAACACTGCTGTTCGCTGCTCATCTTTCTCCCTGCCATATATCCCTTCGATTCGTCCTCTTCTCAATCCGTCTTCCTCATCAATCTTGCCGGTCTTGTCATATTTTTATCGTTTATGATAGTGTGATCGACAGCTCCTTTGCTCGGATGAATCTGCCAGTGCAACCACCCAAAGTCATACTACATCGCATTAATAAAGTTTAAAGAAACAAAGGGATAGTAGTAGTAGTAGTATATTAGCATCGATCAATGGCGCACTTTATTCGTTTCTGGATGACACTGACGGTTCAACTCTTAGCCTCTTAGGAAGAGCATTGAGCAACAAGTTTCTGCTGTGCGTTGTCTACCTTGTTAATTAATTAACCTACGTGTTGGTCTTTTATGTGTAGCTAATGGCACTTTTTATGTAAGAGACGAAAGCGAAGCACTAACACTATGTTTTTTTGTAGGTTCGTGTTATAATACTACCATGAGATTCCTCAAGTAGAAGAAGCTTCAGTTCAATGACAGGGATGTGTTTCAGTCTTCTCTAGGCTCTAGCTACCTAACCTTCTTGTATTGTATATATAGCAATATCTAGCGTTGGTTTTCTGAAGGAGACAGAACTCGATCCGATACCAAATCCCATTATTTCTGCCGTTGAATGTCACCGAATCATCACAGCGGACAGTGGATTATGTTTTATGTGTGGATCGATCAGAAGAAGCCAAAGAAGTTCCCTGTTTCGCTGTCGTTTGATTTGTCTTTGGCCTTTGTAAGTATCCCGCTTCAGTACTCGGTAGCAGTATCTTCAGGGATACTGAGTATAGTAGTCGTACTGGCAGGAAATTGAAGGCCGGCAATGGCAGCTTCAAGTACCCGATTTACTACTACAGGAGGGCACAGTTAGGTTGGCATATGATTGGATCATTGGAGCAGCAGGGTACGGAAACAAATCCTCGGCAGTACTAGTAGCGGTGATTGACGTGTGGGTCCGGAGCCACACGTCAATGTCTGCTACTGTATCAGTAGTACTGCAGACAATCCACACTGGTAAAGTACTACCTGATCTACCATGGGATCGCCATTTGCCGTAAAGAAGTGTTTTCATTCCTGAATGGATATCTTCTCATTTCTTGCATACCATCTATTTAATATTAAAAAAAATAAAAAATACAAGATAAATTAGTATAAAACATATTACACCAGAAACATACCATACCAAATTCGATTTCTGTAAATTAAAAGTAGTTAACGTATGAAAAACGAGAGAATGTTTCCTCCATGCATGGAAGAAAATTCACCTCCCATTAGCTGCCAGTAGTAGTGGTCGGTTTGTTGCTAGCGGCTGCCATTCTGTCCATGTAAAAACAAGCACATGAGGCGTTTGATGGCGGTGCGTTCGGTGGACCAGTAGTCCAGTACTACTACGACTGCACAACACAGAACCACACTGCTCAATGGAGTGCGTGTTTTTCGCTGCAGGGGACGGTGGTGAAAGTGAATGCGATTTTTATACGTCGCTCGTGCGGTCGTGCCGCGCGCGCCGGTTGCCCCCTCCACCGCCGTTCGACCGTAACTCCGCGCTTGCGGCTCTCTCGTACGAGAAACCGCGGCGCGCGGCGGCGTTAAAGCGCGGCCGCCACCGTTGCGCGATCGGCGGGGAGTTGGAGGCAAGCATGCACACCTGAACCTTCTCGGTTGGAAGGTTAGGGGCGGAGCTTAAAAAAAAAAAAAGTATTTCCTCCGTTTCAAGTTACAAGAGACTTCTTATAGAATGCGGACAATGCTAGAAAGTCTTATAACCTAAAACGGAGGTAGTACCACTCATTCGTTTTATTTTACTTTGAATCGAGTTGAAGCTAATACGTGTAAGTTTGCATTGAGAGATGCATGTAGTGAAAATAAATGAACTATAACTGAAAAGAAAAAAAATACCTGGTTACTGGGCATCTCCTTTTATAGTGTAGCTCCGCCTTTGTGGTAGGCTAGAAAAAAAATGTATTTGTTTAAGCTAGGGCTAATAAGTCATATAATCTCTATCAAATCAAGAAAAACACACGGCACCATACAACGAAGAACCGTTCTGTCAACGAAGATCGGTCGCCTCAGCACCACGTTACCTCTCGCGATTGATAATTGCTTCGCTGGTGGTCAGATCAACTAGACAATTAGTATCGGACTCGGAGATTACTACTGCAACTAACAGGGCGGCAAAGTCAAGGCCAGCTGCATGCATGCATGCAGATTGCAGAGCGATGGGCCGGTAGTTCTGTAGTCGGTCCTTGTGTCGCCCGGAGTTTGGAGTAACTTGCTTAGAAATTAAAGCAGATTGGTGCATTTTGCGTTGCTGAAACATTAATTCCAACTTGAAATATAAGTGGATTCCATATGATATTCGGAAGAATTTATTTTTTTCAAAGAAAATAACAGATTTGCACAATTTTCACACAGGAGCATCAAAGAAACATCCGACGTAATGAGACGAGCTAAACTAGGTTTTTAACTCGTGAGATCATTTTCATATGCACTTTCTAATTACTCCTTCCCTATCATAACATGCTCATTTTTAGCTCTTATCATTTGTGTTTTTTAAAAAATATTTTTAGAGTAATCATTACGTCACGGTTTGTTAAAATAAAGAATAATTATATTGGGAATAGATAAAGTGGATACTAATTACATTGGAATTATAAAAATAGATGTATTCTAGTAATTTTGGCTATGTATTTGTATGTGTGGGATGAGTGAAAAATAAACTTATTTTGGGATAGAGAGTAGTGCTTAATTTTTTAGCTATAGGTTTAGTGCTTTACCATTATTACGTTTATGTATAATAAAATGATAGGAATAAGACGGAACTTATTTATGAGCCAGTACACGAGTGATGAGTCGAGTCAAATTAAACATTTTGCTTGTAAAATTAACAAGACGAAGCTGATCCGACTTTTTAATTAGGAGCTGTCTATATGTTGACAGAAAACCCTATAAATCTTGCAACGAGCTCAGTCCACCCTAATCGCATAGACAAGACTCCATTTCAAAACGAGCAGAGCGTCAAACCGTTTCCTAATCAGGCCATAAAAGGCGGTTCAAGCCGTTAATCACCACACATACCCTTTAATCTCTCGGTGACATTGGAGGCGCATGCACGGCGCCCGCTGACATGTGGTCCCACCCTGCAAATACTGTGGGTGGGGACTCGGGTTGACAGCTAGCCGGTTAAAAAAGACGAGGCTTCCCGCTTTTCTCAGTAAA
Organism: Oryza sativa Japonica Group; assembly: GCF_034140825.1. Classification (NCBI taxonomy): domain Eukaryota; kingdom Viridiplantae; phylum Streptophyta; class Magnoliopsida; order Poales; family Poaceae; genus Oryza; species Oryza sativa. Next base: position 26,734,134 of record NC_089039.1, read on the forward strand.
AAAAAAAAGGCTCCAGTACCACACCAGCTGTACAAAAAGTTCGACATGGCCCACTGACAAGTGGACCCCACCTCGCTTCGGCCCCACTCCTCCCCCCATCATTTTTTTTCCCAAGCCACGTTCACCTCGCCCCCCACCGACGAGCCGCACCCACTCATTAAAAAAAACAAACAAGGCCCCACACGTCACACTCTCAGGAGCGGGGAGTGGGACCCACATGTCAGTGAAGGTGGGTCAGCCTCACCTGGTCAGGCGGGGTACCCGTACTGGGACGGACGCGAGGTGGTGGTGGTTCCGTTGGGCGGTGGGGCCCGCACGCTGGCTCAGTCATCAGTTCGTCACACTACTCGCCTTTTTTTTTTCCTCTCCCTTTTTCTCGCTTTTTTTTTTTTGGCCCAATTTGTTTTATCCGCTTCAGCGCTCTCGCTGCTGTTTTCTTTTTCTTCTTCTCGCTGAGCTCTACTACTGCACTACACTACCACTCTCTTCGCGTTCTCTCTCGCTGCAATGGAGGCGTAGTGTTGGGAGGAGGGAGGGAGAGAGAGAGGGAGAGAGGGAGCTAGGGTTTTTGGGCCGCCGCTGCCTCCTTGAGTTCGTCGTCCCTCCGGTGAGTCTGCACTCTCTCGTTCTCAGATCCGGTGAGTCTGCCGCCGCCGTCTAGATCTGCGTCTGCTGGGCGGTGTAGGCGTGGTTCTTGGGTTTTTCTTGCGCGGATTTGAGCTGGGGTTGCGTGGATTTGAGTTTGTTGGAGCTGCATTTCGGGGGGAGTTAGTTTTCTGTGCGAGATATTTAACCGTCAGTTTTGTTCTTGCGGGGTTTGATTGCTTTGCTACGAGGCTTGATTCCGCTGGGAAAAAAAACACTGGCCTTCGCTTCTTCTTGCGTTTCTTGTGGGCCTTTTCGTAGATAGAATTTTTGAAAAATGGGTATTGGGTGTAGATCTGTGAGCTGATGTGCGGTGGTATTGCAGGCTCCGAACCCTTGGGCGTGCGGCAGTGTAGGCTCCAATGGGGAAGTCTCCGGCGAAGTGGATCAAATCCGTGCTCTTCGGGAAGAAGTCATCGAGGTCCGGCTCTACCAAGGCGAAAGATTTATCGGTATGTTTTACACCTCTTTGTTTGCGCGGCAAATACTGTTGTTGCAACCGATTTCTTGATGATTATGGAGTCCAGTTATGGAATTGTAGTTAGATAGAAGGGATCTGTTGTTGTAACCAAATTTATTACTTTCCATACGCAGAAGGGCTCGAACAACAAAGGGTATGCTGCTGCTGGGAAGGATGCTGGGTTTGAGAGCTCCCCGGTGATATCGGAGCCGGTGCTCGTTACACCTCATAACAATGAGGCTGTCCAGGAGGTTGGGAGGGGTGAGAATTCCAGCTTACAAGGTGAAGTGGTGGTGCGCGATGTCAGTCAAGACCTGGAGAAGCAGAATACTGTCGTTTCCGATGCGTCCAACGACCCCGAGAGGTTGAGAGAGGAACAAGCGGCCGTCAAGGCACAAGCTGCCTTCCGAGGCTATCTGGTAATGTTTCTTTTTTCTGATTCCTGTTTGATCCTGCATGCCTTTTATAAAATTTCCTTGCGTCGTGTAGTTCTGCAATCCACTAAAGAACCCGACAATACCTTGTAAAGTTCTTCTTTAGAATTATGCATCCTAAATTTAGCATGGTATTGGTCCAGGCACGTCGGGCATTCCGTGCGTTGAAAGGAATCATAAGACTCCAAGCCCTGATTCGTGGGCATCTCGTAAGGAGGCAAGCCGTTGCAACTCTTCGTGCAACATGGTTGATTGTGAAGTTTCAAGCTCTAGTCCGTGGTAGGAATGTCAGACTTTCTACTAATACCATTCAAGTCAACTGGAAGCTTGTTCAACAACAGTCGGGGGTAAATTTCTTGCTGATCCTGTTTCATTCAGTACCTGATGTATTCATCATAATGATGCCCCTTTCCTTTTAATCTGTTTCACTGTTATATAAAAAAAGGCCTACAAGGCCGCATACAAGGAACATGTGCCCCAACCTTTTAGCACTTAAGCCACATAAGCAGCCAATTATGCTGTATAAGAGCTACAAGGTGGGGTCACCGCACGAAACCGCTTACCACTTTTTAAAACATTGCAAGTCTATCATCAAAATGCTCCTGGTTCAACATAAGCAAGTAATAGCACTACAATCATGCTAAATAGAACATTGCTACACATATTTTTGCATGCTTGCATTCATCGCTTTTAGTTTGTTTGGGAAGCTTTGTTAAAACTGACAGATTCGCCTAGCAAGATATGCTAGTTATATGATTCTTTCCCCTTTTGCAGAGTGGTAAGCGGGATGCATGGAAGGAGAAATTGTCTTCAAATGCATTTGCTCGTAAGGTATACTAAATTTAGTCTTCTAATGGCTTGATACAAATATGAGAATCTTGAATCTATGCATTAGCCTGTTATACTCATTACTCACAGGCATATATCACTCTTTTGTTTCCTGTATGTATATGTTTTCTTCTTTTGTGCTAATTGTTTTTTTCTATAAATGCTGTAGCTTTTAGCTTCACCAATTCTGGTAGAGGCTCTCCATTTTCAATATGATGAGAGGGATCCAAATTCAGCCTTCAACTGGTTGGAGAGATGGACCATAGGTCGTGTCTGGAGGCCCATTTCACATCCAAAGAGAGCTGCTGTTACTGATGCCAAGCCACACACAAGGAAGGCCAGTTATGCAATGGAAACAGAGTCAGGGAAGTTGAAGCGCAATTCTCGGAGAAGTTCTGCTGCACCAGTTGAGTCCTCTCAGACGAACATAGCCATGGAAACTGAAAAATCAAGGCGAAACCCAAGGAAATTCACTAGCTCTACTGCTGATTCAGTGCCCGAAAGTCAGTTAACTGAACTTGAGAAGGTCAAACGTAACCTTAGGAAGGTAACTAATTCTATGGCTGAGGCTTCAAAGGTATCTACTCCTGCAACTGAGATCCCTGAACGCCAAGAGGTCCAATGTGAGAAACCACAGCGAACTGCAGAAGAAGTTCCAAATTATCCTGAGATCCAAGAACCTCAGAATGGTAATCTGTTGGAAAATGCTAAGACGGATATCCTGGTACCTGATCTTCAACCTGAACCGGAGGTTCCTTCTTATCAAGTTGAAACTGAAGAAAAAGTTGCTGAACTGACTGTTGCTGACCCTACGGTAGAAACTATGCCGCTGCAAGATATCCACAATGAAGAAAATGCTTTAGTAAATGATATGGAACAGAGATCCAAAGAAGAACCTCTTTCTACTGAGAGCCTTAAAAGCAGCAAGAGGAGGTCTTCATTCTCAACCAAGACAGAGTATCCAGAAAATGGTTCAAAGAATTCGCCTGCTGTTCCCAGCTACATGGCTGCAACACAATCTGCGAAGGCGAAACTGCGGGGACAGAATTCACCCAGACTTAGTTCTGACTCTGCGGAGAAAAATGGCTTCACCAGGCGCCATTCCCTCCCATCCTCTAATGGTAAGTTGAACTCGCACTCGCCGCGTACACAAAGGCCAACCCATGCTGGTGGCAAAGAGGGAGTGAAGGCTGACAAGTCTATGCTATCATCAAGAGACGCAAGTGGTAAGTTGTAAACAATATATCTGAATATTCATTGTTTGCATTAGTATCTGTATTGTGCCTAACATTATTATGCATTTAACTTTACCTTCCAGTATACGCAGAATGCATTTGGATATTAAGAGGAATTTGAATAATCTAGAAGAAAGTTGATAGAATAAACCAATTTCCTGTTTTATGCATAATATCTTCCTATCACCCTCATTTTGCTTTACATAATGAAAATGAAACATCCATTTCTTCATTATTTCACATAGGTGGGCGCTGGGACACCATCTATCCCTTTTGTTATCTAGATTTGTTGTGATGTACATGAGCTTAGCTTGATTGTTAAGAGCATATCAGTCCTAAAATATTCACCGAAATCTGTAGATATAGTGAGCCTTCAGTCAATGTCACCTGAGATCCAAATGTTTAGAATGTAAAGGAACAGATATATGACTTCACAATAATAGCTGTCCTTGTGACTTAACAATATTCCTGTTGAATTTAGTGACCTCAATTCTTAGTTTGTTTTGCTGATTGGAAAGCTTGATGTTTCCCATGTTCTTAAACATTTTTAAATTTCATACTTGTGGGCTCAAGAAAACCTGCCTGTTTTGTTTATCACATTTATGCGATGTATGTTTGAGATGTTCTTTTCACATACCAAGTAGTAGCATTGCATAGCCATTGTCACAATTTCTCAGGCCACTTATTTTTTAAAAAACTACAGAAAGACCTGCCAAAGCTGAATGGAAACGCTGAAGAGTTCATCGATCGAGCACCAAATCCTCCTGTTGGGTTGCGCAACATTCGGGTGGATGACGACGATGATGGCGTCTGCAGTTTGATCCAATTGTTTTGCTTCCGATGTAAAAAAGATGTTCTCCCCATCCGTGACAGTGAACCAGCTGCTTTGTTGTGGTTTGTATCTGGTGCGATTTGACTTATTTCTATAGGGTTTTTGCGTCCTTTCCTCTGCCATGTTCATGTATAGCTGAAGCGTTTCCGGTTTGCTTTTGATTTCCCTGCCTCCCCGAGACACCCTGCTTTTGTTGAGCAAGAGAGCTGCTGATGTTAGAGAGAACTTGTTGGATTGAACAATCTTATCCCATTTGGACATCTCTTCTGCGTTTTCTTCTTATAACTGACTAGCGAGTTGTGCCATTCCATGACACCCTGTTTGTTTACTGCTTTTCTTGGCCTCCTTTTCATGTCGAGCGCTCCAGTTGTTTTGCCTGCACTGTGAATGTGAGATGGATGTCATGTTCCTGAATCCTGTGAAAATTATGTACTACCTTCGTCTCAAAATATAACAATCTAGGATCAGATTAGACATATTCTAGTACTATGAATCTGTACAAGAATTTTGTTCAGATTAGTATAACTATATGAAATGTTTAATTCAATTTTAGATTGCTATATTTTTAAGATGGAGGAAGTAGAATTCTAAGAAATCTCGGCAAAATTCCGGCCTTGTGTTCAAAAGGGCCAAAATATAGTAACAATCTAGAATTGGATTAGACACATCTTAGTTTCATGAATTTGCACAAGAATTGCATGGGATATTTGTTCAGATTTGTATAACTTTAATTCGATTTTAGATTGTTACTACATTTTGAGATAGGAGTAAAATTCTACAAAATCTCTAGAAAATTCCGGCATTGTGTTCAAAAGGAGGCCAAGGATTCAAGGCGAAATCGAGTCCCGCATAAGACATGTCGGTCACCACCGTCCGTCCCCAGGTCCCGCGACACCGGCGTGTGGCCGCTCGCCGTCTGATGGGCGATTCGACGGCGAGGTAAGCCATCGTCAGGTCACGGCGGCGGCTGGGCCGCGCTATCGCAAGCCCAAGGATGGCATGCCATGGGCTCGTCACGCAAGCAAAATTCCTCATTTCTCAATGACGGCCTGGTTGCGGCCCCGCTCGATTACGAAAAGTTTGTAGAAATTTTTAAAACCAAACTTTTCAACTTGCACGGTAAGTTGGGAATAAAAATCGTCGCTGTTCAGACGTTGACTCTCGTTGTTTTTATAGTTTTTGTATGGATGCTCTCGTGTCGTGTGTCTCGCCATAGTGCATGATGACCTTAATTTGATTCCCAGAACATAAAATAAAAGGGAAATATAAAATGTGCTGATACCATTATTGATCATCATGTATAAAGTTTTTTGGTAGTATGACTAGTTTGCGATCAATTAACCAAATATGCCAGATTATGTGATCAATTATTACCTTGCTTATTCCTAATATCTATACTAATACTAATACTAATCTATACTAATATAAAAAGGAGGAGTTGCTCCTCTCTAATCTTATAGGTAAAATCATCCGGATTAATCTGTACCGTCCATCCGCGCGCAAGAGGTCTCCACCGCACGATTGAGTACTGCCGCGAAGACTACTCTCCATTCACGCGCGGAGACTTCGCTCCTCCTCCTCCTCGGCGTCCTCGCTCGCTCCTCTGTACTGCCGCCACGCCGCTGCATCCTCGCCGAAGCCGCCTTCTTCTCCGTCCGCCGCCGGAGCCGAGGTCCCCTTCCGCCGCTGCCGGATCCTACCATCCGTCGCGGCCGGCGCTCCTCCTCCTCGCTCGCTCGCTCGCTCCGGATTACTGCCGCCGCGCCGCCGCATCCTCGCCGGAGCCGAGGTCCCCTTCTGCCGCCGCCGGATCCTACCATCTGCCGCGGCCAGCGCCGAGGGAGGCCCCATCCGCCGCCGCCGCCACCATCATCGCCGCCTCATTCCCACTTCGCGTTGTGCCTCCCTCCGCTGCTACCGCATCGGCTCCTGTCGCTGCTTCCGCCGCTCCCGTCTTCGCCGACGCAGTCAGTGCCTCCCTCTACCGCCGCCTGGGCCCCCGCCTCCGTGCCGTCCGGGAGCAGGAGTTTCGGCGGGGTCGTGCGGTCGCCGTCGCGCCGCCACAGATCGAGACTCGCTGTCGCCCCGCCGCAAATGCCTCTGGATCTCGCCTCCGCTCCCACCACAGCCACGTGATCTTCTCTCCCACCGGCCTTCCACTAGCTGCCTGCACCTCCTCGGTCGGGTAGCCGCCGCCGACCCCTGCCCTTCGCTGCCCAGCTGTCATCACGGCCGGTCGTCCAAGCCGCGCGCCGCCATCGCCAGCCATCCTTCTTACACTCAAAGAATGTAGCGTATCTTAGCAGATGCCAATGTGAATGCAGTGACATATGTAGGCTTCAGTAATTAGGAGGAACCAAATAGCAAAGAAGGCTCCTAAGCTCCTGGTGCATATTTTCAGTTATTTCATTTTCTGGATCTAGCTTGATTGATTGGCTTGAACATTCCATTTTTCCAGGTGACATATATGAGGTTATGCTCCTATAGGTTGATTTCATATTTTTTTCCCCTGTGAACGCAACTGACCTCTCGGTCAATAGTTCTTCCTTACTGTGATTCATGTGCTTCAAGTTAATAGTCTGTGGTTCTTTCAAAATGAGCAGATCAGTGGTTCTTTCAAAATGAGCAGATCAGTGGTTCTTGAGGTATTCTACTAATAACCTTTGCCTTTGGTTTTACTCACACTCTGTGAGTGTGTAAAAGTAGCTTTCTACTGGACTTCCTTGATTTTCATGGATATGCAGTTAGACATAGGTGTGTGACGCATTAACGTGTCTTTCTGCAGGTTGGCACTTGATAATTTTGTATTGTAATATATAAATAACTCAGTTGCGCAGGTGATTAGTGGTTGACAGAAAATTGCCTTCAATTTAGTTCCGTCAATAAGATACTGTGATCTAACTCAATTCTCTTCCATGCCTGACAGCATTGATTCTTGCTGTAAATTTGTATTTCTCTACAAATCAACTTTTATTGCTGAAAATGTATTCACTTCAAATACATAGATGTGTTTTAATGACTATTTATGATGAAATTCATTCAAAGCTTTGGTTTGCCATCGTTTGGCCACCAGTTTTTAATTCCGATTGCTACAGAGGAATTCGCTGTTAGTTTTTTATTTGCTATGCCTGTTTCTAATTTACCGTGCAGTTGCAATTACGGAGCCCTCACCAAGAACAGCAACAACAGCAGGCAAAGCCCAACAGATTTGGGTTTGGCGCTGCAAGCTGGAAGAAGTAGGCGCATCAACAGCATAATCCTTTCAGTTTTGGGATACAAGATGCGAGTGCTCAGTCACGAAATGCTCTTGGCCAATCAAAGGTTCGTCATCTCGAATCACAAAACAACTTTTGATTACACAACATTTTCCTATATAGGGGTATTTTTGTGTATATGACTAACAAATTGTTGTATTAGCTTTTCCAAATATGTGAGGTAAGGAACAGATGGACATGGAAGAATTGGAGGTAACCAATATTGTTATGCATATATTTTCCTATCTGAATTCGTTGTAGAGAATGGCAGATTTCCTTCTCACAGGCATAATTGCAGACGGTCAATACTTTGAAAGGGTAGCTTCGGTTAGAGGTTTGTAGTACCCTTGCTAGCATTTATCTACTCATCTTGGAGATATTAGTTAATTGTGAATCGATGAGCAGTGGTCAAAAAGAAGAAAGAGCATGAATTCCATAACTAAATCTTGTGGGCTATTTTGTCAATCCATAACTAAACCTCAGTAAAACTTTTAGTACCCAACCTGTAGATCATAACTGAATATTCACCTAATATTGTGGCCTACAATTTCATTTCCCAATTCGATGCTCTAGAAGTTTAGAACTATAACATGCACAGTTTCATTTTTCTTGCACTGCATAATTTCGTAATTACAGCATGTATTGGACAAACCTGCATCTTTTGCTTGTATATATCTATACTAATATAGAAAGGAGGAGTTGCCCCCCTCCAATGCTACAGGCCAAATCACCCCATATCATCTCACCCGTCCATCTCATCCAACGGCTCAGAACGCCCAGGGCTAGCTATGAATCGCTGAATCCCCACCAGCGAACGCGCTGACCCCACAGTGGCGCCACCCAATCGCTGCATCACGCAGTCCCCGGCGCCGCGCCATCCTCTCGCGATAACAACACTGCCGCCTATTCCTCCCGATGACGCATCCTCCAACCACTGCGCGCATCCCCCAGCCATCGTCGGCTTTGCTGCAGGTCGCCATTCACTTCCACGGTAGCCGCTGCCGCCGCATCGCGAGGGGACTCACTTGGTGATACCCCGATGCAGTGGAGGGCATGGGTGCCGCCGCCGCCACCCGCAGTTGATGCATCCGCCGCATCCCCTCTGCCTGCTCTCATGCCCTCCGCAGCCCAGCCGCCGGTTGTCGATCCCCTCCGAGCCCACAGCCGGCTCTCCCTGCCATCGTCGGGATCTCCCACTATGCCGCCCTGGTCAGCCGAACCCCTCTGCACCAGCAATTGCGGACGATGCAAGCGCTAGAATGCACTGATGAATACAGGCAAGGTAAGTTTGTCTACCAAAAAAAAATCTTCTTTTTGCAGTTTAGTATCTGATTTCCACAAGCATACAAACTAAAGTTACCATTTGTCTACAGATCTTGTCGTCAATAATATAGAAAAATCAGGTAAGTCTCTCCTTTATGTCGATATTTTTTCTTTTCTCTCTCTCATTACTTTGGTATGTTACTGATTATACAAGATTGTGCTGCTATTTCTTTTTCCCGTAACAATGTTATTAATGCTCATTTCTGCAGGCCATGCATCTATAATGTAATGATTTGCTGGTAAGAACATTCCATTACATTGCTTTTATGTTATTAGCAGTGGTGACTGGTGCCTTGAGAATTTTTTTTTATGTCTATAGGTTATACGTGGCATTGAAGGATAAGTGTTCTTGGGATTTCATATTTTTGATTAATTAGATCAATAGATGTTTGATAAAAAAACAATCTGCCAAGAGTACTCACCTACATACTAATATAAATTTTCAACCAGGTTTTATGGATTTTGATCATCTGGCAATCACTTTGTACTGTATAAACTCTATGTACGCCATCTCTATATTTGAACAATGGCACCGATGATTCGGTCTTGGAATGATTACTTCATTATTGATATATATATATGTGTGTTAACTTTCTGCAATGCTGAAGTAACTTTGTTAAGATAACCAATATTAGACCAGGGTTCAAAATTCGGGAACGAAATTTCCAAAATTTCAGAAGTTTTGGTCCTATCGGACCCCCCCTATGATATTATTTCGGCCGAAATTTTAATTTATTTTCATTTTTTTGTGAATTTGGTAATATCTTGTTCAAAGTTTCCAAAATGTCGGTATATCGGCACCCTCCAATATAAACCCCGAAAAAGAAATATTGAACCCTGTATTAGACTACATTAATTAGCATCCTGGGTTATCTATAAAATGACTTCGATTTCTGACACCCTTTCTTTTTTAGTTGTAATAACATTGCTGAAGACAATGATGATCCAGGTACAACTGCTTAAGTTGGCCTGAGCAGTGCCTTATAAAAGGAAACTTACCATTGCCATCATTATGGTGAATGTCATCTGGTGCGTAGTATGCTATGCCATCTATTCCATTTCCCGTAGTTTACACACATCATTGGCATAGGGGGATCTAACGCTCCATATGCATGTGCCAGGACAAGGTACTGTACTGCTCCTACTATATCTTTGATCCATATTGACTCTTTTTTCTTGATTTGTTGATTTCTAATTGAAGCTTTATTATTTCGCTGTGGTGTTGCCTGTCAACATTATAGTATAATTTGGGGTCTGGATCTGCATTTTAGTGATTTCAACATGCATATTTGCTTATAAAAAGATAGTATATTTAACATAAGGAATTTAATAATGGGTGAAATCACTGGTAATTTCGTGTCCTTTGTATTTTGTTTACATGTCAGGACTTTGCCAATTCCGAATCACTGGTAAACCATGTTTTTAGAAACACTCAACATTGTTACAACTGCATATAATGCTACACTTTTCGTGCAGTTTAAAAACAACAGGGCAATCATTATTCATGCATTTTTGAAACAACATTGGATAGATGATGTTTGGCATGACCTATCAATGGGGTTCTTAACGGAATATTTTGGGATTTGACGCTGCTTGCTAGAAGGGGTGACACTCACCAAAGGAACTCATGGCGATGGTCAGAATTAGGCATCTACAATTCTACATGGCAAAGCCAGCATACATGGCAATTTGATTCTAAGGTATTGATCAGATCAGATTTGATGCAACCTGTTTGGAAGTCAGGCCCCTTTGACTTTGAGGTGCAAATTAATCTTTTGCTTGTCTCCTAGCTTAGAATCGCCTATGGACTGTTGCTGTTTATAACTTAAGGCTGGCCAAACAATTAGTTTTGTCCTCTATGCATCAAACCTTGAGACATCTCATCATTTGTTCATGAAGAGTAGATTAGTTTCAAGCCATCCGGACAGGAATAAGCCTGTGCTTAACTGAAGTTTCTTCAGCAAGCCTCCTTCGGCCTGTTCAGTATTGGAATGGTGGTGTCACAAGACTTCATCAGAAAAGATGCAAAGAAAAGGGCTCAGGACCCTCTTCTTGCTGGTCTGCTGGGGAATTTGGACGGAACGAAACAATAGAAACTTCGAGAAAGAGGGATGGTCAATTCAGCGAATTGTCGACAAATTCTTTTTTATGAGATCAAGCAGTGGACCAGCTACAGAGAAAAAAGGCTGGTATAGTTCTCTCGAAGAGAGAGCTGTTTTTTTGTTAGTTTGTAACTTTGTATAGCCTCTGGCTTCAGTTCTATTTTGTTCCCTCCTATCAAAATTCGTACAAAACAGACAGATCATACCCATAATTACAAGTACCGATTATGTTGGTTATATCTTTTTTACAATTACACAGGATATATATTTTATAAATTTTGGTTGAATAAATTATTTTTGGTAGATATAGTTTCCAAACTTTCAATGTATCCCTATGATATATTTTATGAAAAACGTGTATTGCACGTGCACGATTACTAGTGCCCAGATAAATTAGTACTGATCTTGTCCCGCTCAAGGCCTCAAACCTCGGTAAAAATAATTTCACGGCGGTAAAAATAAAACATGGCACCATCTTTTTACTCAAGAAAGAAGGCAAAAATCCTGTCGCTATTCACCAATCACGCAAAACCCTTCTCTCCAAGAACACGGCGCCCTCACCTCACATCTCACATCAATTTTGATACCATTTTCAACCTTACCAAATTTTAATAAAGTTATAAAAAAATGGCTGCATTTAGTTTGTTACCATATTTTAATACTTATAGAAATCCTACTAAAATTTTAGCAAGTTATCAAAATTTGACAACTATATTGCTAAAATTTGGTAAGGTTTTTTTTACATCAAAGTGAACAGTCCCAAAAGTTCACCCTGCGCAACAATTAAATTAAGCAAATTAAATCATTTTTGGCATCTTCTTCCTCCCCAAGAAAAAGGGCCAGGATAAGCCCATCCGACGGCGCAGGCGAGCCGAGAGCCCCGCGAGCGCAGATCTGGGCCGTCCGCCCGCCGATAAATACCAGCTCTCTCCTCCACTCCGCTTCACCCCCAAATCAAATCCCCTTCTCCCATTTTTCCTCTCCTCGCTTCTCGCCGCAGCCGCCGCCGCCTCCTCCTCCTCTCGCCATGGCCGCCGCTGCTCCCCCCGCGGGCCCCGGGCTCTACTCCGACATCGGCAAGAAGGCTAGAGGTTCGGGGATGCTGCGTCGTTGCTGGTTCTTTTTGTGGGGTGTTTTTGTGGTTGGGGTTTTGTGATTTTGTTGCCCTTTTGCTTGGGGTTGTTTCTTGGTTTCTTGGGTGTTTGCTGACGCTGGTTGTTTTTTTTTTCTGGTGGGATTTGCAGATCTCCTGTATAGGGATTACCACACGGACCAGAAGTTCACGCTCACCACCTACGCCGCGAACGGAGCTGTGAGTTCCTCCCCACGACGCCTTTCATTTTTTTGGGTGGTGTTCTTGTGAAGTTATCTTGTTCTGTTCTTTTACTAGTATCTGGTTTGGTTTGGTTTTTGGTTTGCTGCGAGTAGGTGTTTGTTGGTAGGAGCACTTTGGTGGGCAGTGGGTGTGGGTGTGGGTTAGGCTTTAGGAGTTGGGAGCAAGTTGCGGTGGAATTACGGCTTGATTTATTTTCTGAAGCAAATCTGTGTAGGTTTGTGATTGCGATGGTTTGTGGTTCCCGCTTGGTTTAGTTTCCTACTAGTAAGGATTCAGGTAGGTTGGGGGTGTGTTCTTTGTTACAGAGTCTGCAGCTATGTGTGATTTGTTACTGGTGTAAATGTAATCAGTCGTGATTTAGGGTTTATAATTGTTTTTTCTTCACAAATAACTCATGATTTATGTGTCTAGGTTGTATTGTCATATTCTAGCTGTCGATGGTGTCTTTGCGCTCTGCGTGTAGTGGCTGATTGTGTGTTTGACACTTGCTGTGTATTACTGTATTATCATGTAGGCTTGTAGCTGAATGTATCATGACTCTTTAGTGGTTAATCTGCAAGTGTTGGTGAGGACATGTGCCATTGAAGTTCACACGCCTGTCTTTGAACTTTATATGGCTTAGTTTTGTTTAAAGTCACTTATCTTTCACCGTTGCTACAGAATTACTACATCCATGGAGTATTTGTTTCTAGTCCTCTGTGTCTACTCATATGGACTCAGTGTTTGTTCCCTTATTGGTTACTATTGCCATGAATTTGAGCTACATGTAGGCTAGTAATATGCAGTCGCAGTTTAGGACAATTTAGGATGTGTTTAAATTTCTCTTTCTTGACTATGGAACTGTTGATGAAGTTGTTAGATGTTTTTTCAGAATGTATCTCATCTGTGACCTCAGTATGGAGGTGCCTATATGTGCCATATATCATGTTAATATGTTGTTTACATTTGTTTACATATATCATGTTAGTACATTATTTCCCTCCTGTATAGTGTATATTCAGTCTGTTCTCATGGTCATGTGTTGGTGACCTTATGGACTTGGTACTTTCGATGACAGATCACTGAGGTTTAGTATGGTGCTTACCTTTATCATGTACTGGTGATGCTGAAAATAGTGTTTTCAATTGCTCTGTCATGCTGCAACTGCGTAGCATAATGTCTATATAATCTTTACCTGTATCTCTGTTATGACGTTTTGTTGTCAATCTCCTTTGGCTAAACTTAGTATCTGTAGCATTGCATATGAAACTTTCCCAAGATTATAATGAGGTATGTTTTTTCCCTGCTTTTTCTAGGCAATCACTGTTGCTGGCACGAAGAAAAATGAGTCCATCTTCTCTGAAATCCAGAGCCAGGTGAAGAACAACAATGTGTCCGTGGATGTGAAAGCAACTTCAGACTCAAAAGCACGTTCTTTTCTTCTTCTCTTCTCTCTCTTCCATAACTTTTTTATTACCATGCCTTTGCTGATTATGCATAGCATGAAATTAAGGCCGCCATTTCTGTAGCAGTGACTGATTAATTATCTCTTTTGCCAGTTGATAACTACATTCACAGTTCATGATCTGGGCACTCCAGGCCTGAAGGGAATTCTATCCATTCCTTTTCCCTACCAGAAGTCTGCAAAGGTACATGCCATTTCTTTTCTAGCTTGTACAATATGCTGAATCTCAATTTTGAGTCCTGTATAATTTCCTCCGTGTGTTTGGTTTCAGGCTGAAGTCCAGTACTTGCATCCACATGCTGGCCTGAATGCTATTGTTGGCCTGAATGCAAATCCTCTTGTTAGCTTTTCTGGTGTGTTTGGAACTGGGGCTTTTGCTGTTGGTACTGATGTTGCATTTGATACTGCAACTGGGGACTTCACCAAGTACAATGCGGGACTGAGCCACACTACTCCAGATCTCACTGCAGCACTGCTTCTGTAAGCAGTTTCATCCAATTCTTTGGTGTATTAACACTTCTCTAATATTCGTACTGTTGTTTTGGCCCTTTACCTGTTGTTTAACTCCTCCAAGTCCCAATCAATTGGCAGTATTTTCTGGGGACTTCTTAGGGCAGCTTGCTCAGCATCCTCTGTGTCATCTGTATGCTAGTTTGGACTAGTATTAGTGCAACAAGTTACCGCAGTTGATGTGTTTTTCTAACATGCTTAGATTTTGGCAGCAGTTTCTGGGGACTTCTTGGGCAGTTTGCTTTGCATGTGTCATCTATATGCTAGTTTGGAATTGGTGCAACAAGTTACTGCAATAGATGTGTTATTCTAGCATGCTTTGATTTTGGTAGTAACAGAGTGATTTGCAAATTTCAGGAACAACAAGGGAGACAGCCTTGCTGCTTCCTACTACCACAAGGTGAGCAAAACAAGTGCTGTTGGAGCAGAGCTGGCTCACAGCTTCTCGAGCAACGAGAACACTCTCACCTTCGGGACACAGCATGCCCTGGATGAACTCACTACTGTGAAGGCGCGCTTCAACAACTTTGGCATGGCCAGTGCGCTCATCCAGCACGAGTTCAGGCCCAAGTCGCTCGTCACCATCTCCACTGAGGTTGATACCAAGGCCATCGACAAGAGCTCCAAGGTTGGGCTGTCCCTGGTCCTCAAGCCTTGAAGGTCGCCTGCTTTTTCTGGTTTGGTTTAGGATGCTAGCTTTTGATATCAGCAGCTCATTGAACAAAACTTGTAATCGGCTTAACTTTGGTTGCCTCTAGCCTGTTCTAGACTACATGAGGGTTTCTGTTACCAGTCAATCTGTCTCGGTTTCTTTTTGGTCATTTGCGGGCATATTGATGGGAAAACATGTCCCGGAATCTGAGTGTCAAAACTCTTGGGTGAAATTGGTCACGTACTTCAAAGTTCACCCTCTGAATCCAGCTGCAGATACTTCTGTTTGATTCAAAACCATATTTCTTCTCTAACTAGGCTACTTTGAATTCATCTTGTTCATCATAAGATGGCATATATCTGCTGCTTATAAGTGCACAGGATGCATTTATTTGGCTAATTCGTTATTAGACAGGTCTGAGCCCGTAGTAATCATTGAAGCACACGACATGCCATTCTGTTATTTGTTTATCATTATATCACTATAATCACTATTCTGTTATTTGTTTATCATTATATCACTATAATCACTATCTCCTTTTTGTTCAATGCAATGCCTGGAAAGTGTTAGTGAGCAAAATAAGCTTTCTGCTTTGTTGTTCGGCACAAGTCTGTAAACATGTCAAATGGAAAAGTAATCAGTGAAAAAGGGAAGGTTGATTTGTAGCTGAACACAAAGTGTTAGCAATTTACACAAGATACAAATCCTGAGCCACCAACATGCTATTGCTGCAGCGACTGCATGCTTCCAAAACCACTATAACATGCGATGTCCTCTTCAAATCCAGCACTACCACTTGCAGCATGCACATTTCCTGATGAAAGCAGATCACACATGTCCATGTCCGGAGCAGCATCTCCCTGGAAGAAGTTGTGGTATTCATATCCTTCTCCTGGATGGGCACCCGGCTCTCTCATCTCACCTCCATTTTCTTCACCTGCATCTGAATTCTTCTCAACCAGCT
Organism: Oryza sativa Japonica Group; assembly: GCF_034140825.1. Lineage (NCBI taxonomy): Eukaryota > Viridiplantae > Streptophyta > Magnoliopsida > Poales > Poaceae > Oryza > Oryza sativa. The sequence continues at coordinate 26,750,153 of NC_089039.1, forward strand.
GCCTGAACATCGACGATTTCAGAAGAAGGCTAAGAGCAGTGGATGATGATCTCTTTCTAGATGAGCCACTGGGAGAGATTATCATGGAGGCTTCTTGATTATTAGTACTGCTACTGCCACCGTCACCACCACCCAGTGATTGTGCATTGTGATATGAGGTGAAAGGATTGCTCTGAGGGAGCATCATCATCTGGGTTTCCATTGGGAGGAAGTGATCTACAGGGATCTGCATTGCAAGAGCTTCTGCAGGGTTCATGGCAACATGAGCAGGGGTTGGCTTCAGCCATGTGATGTATGATCTGAGGTCGAAGTTCGTGACGGCGTTTACGCCTTTGTACTCGATCGCGGCGATGTCGTAGGCACGGGCAGCCTCTTCTTGAGTGCCTGGAGAAAAAGATTTAGGAAGAATGGCAGATGGGCCGATGTTAAGATGTGAAGTTTTGGATGCATTGGAATACCAATTCACAATGTAGAATAGAGTATAAGCACTGTTCTTGTACTCACTGTAGGTTCCTAGGTAGAGGTACTTGTTTCCGAAAACACGCCCAATTCTTGCTTCCCATCTTCCATTTTGATGATGCCTGAAAGTATGCAGTAGACATTCAGTGACAAACCTATCTTCAGAACTGTTGATAGAGTACAATACATTTTTCTGTCCAAATATACCTCGCAACCCCTCTGTACTTGGACACACCTCTTGAGAAGCCACTGCTCTTCCTGGCATCAGTTTAGATGCTTGTCAAAGTTGAATAGGTGATAACAGAATAGGAGACTGAACCTCTCTCTAAAAAAAAGTAAAAAAAGAATAGGAGATTGAACATGCTAAAGACTTTGATGGTACCTCCTTAGAGATGCAAGATACTCTTCCTTAGTAAGATTCTCCATTATCTTCAACTCCTTTTCATAGTCCATTACCTGAAATATATCAAATGAACCTCATATATTATGATTCACAACTGTGTTTCTAGTATGGGCCAGCTTGCTAAGTAGATATTCTTATACCGGAAAATTTGTATAGGTAGTTGGTCCCCAGTACTTGAGAGCAGCAAGGTCATAAGCCCTTGCTGCTGCCTCCTCCTCATCATATGCTCCAAGATAGACTGATGCAAATCAAAACAACATGTGCATAATTACTCAAACTGATCTATAGCATAGCTATGCTATTGCAAACACAAGCAGAAGGAAGAAGAACAAGATCACTTTACCCTGCTTGCCCTTCTTCCTCTGTGTAGGATTCCACGAGTTCTTGTCCCACAAATGTGCTTCGAAACGACCTGTCCACCGATGCCTACATGACAACATCTTCTTGTCATCTCTACAAGCTCTGAATCTGTCACAAGGCACAAGAATTTTTCAGTGTATATATGGTTTACTTCTTTTACCTGCTAACTCCACGAAACCTAGAGCTCCTCTTGACAGTGATGCCTGACAAGGACGACTTGCCAATGCCACCACCATTGGTGTCACCATCACCATTGATCGGTGCGAGCAAAGACGGCTCCCTCCTTCTCCTCCTGACAACCGGGCCCGCCTCGGCGCCGCCTTCCAGCGCATTGATGATCATTGCTGGAGATGATCCTGAGTAGTTTTCAATCTCATTCTTCACCATCATGATGCTATGATCCATGGTTGTTAGTTGTTACTGCTTACTAACTTGGTTCTTGGCCTCCAATGTAGCATGTAGCTATCTGAATGACTGAATGAACAGTAGCAACACTGAAGAAAAGAAGCGGATTTGATCCAGGAGAGACACCATTACCTGCAGGTGTGTTTATGTACTGGTTGCATTGGCTGGCGACAGAGTTTGTCACCTAGTAGAGACAAGACAATGTGTTGATGATTCCATGGCTAAATGAGCTTCACTGCGTCCCTGATTACTATGATGAGTTCTTGTCCATATTCCTGTTTGGAAACATCGATTTTAACCGCAAATGTTTTTTGTCTCAAGGCGGCTGTGAGATGTGCAGAATCGAGTACAATTTTTTTTACCTGTTTATTGTCAGCATATTTTGCGGTGTCATACAGGCTGCAACAAGAAGCCAAAGTATTATTCTCACACGAGTCCAAGCTCAAATCTTGGCGCCTTCTTGTGGCGAGACAAAACAGCAGCAAATAGCTGAGAAAACTGTGCTTTTTTTCCGCCTTGTTTGTATCTGTGTTAGCGTCTTTTGCAGCTCACGGTCTCATCTGCAGTCTGAGCGCGCCATGGACAGAGTTCTCATTATGTCTGGGCTCACCAGAGTTCGTGTCATGGACAGGAATGCCGATCCAATTAGAGCCATTGAAGTTTGGATCGCTACCAAATTAGAGTGTCTGGGAGCAAAATTTGCCTTAAAATTTCTACTAGCTACAGTGTTCGCCCAGAAGGCGGAAGAAGCACCGGAAATATATGAAAATAAAGAACGTGCAACAAAAACGGGGTGGTGGCGCAGTTGGCTAGCGCGTAGGTCTCATAGCTAAACGTGAGTAATCCTGAGGTCGAGAGTTCGAGCCTCTCTCACCCCAAATATTGAGTGATGAGGGAATGCTCCTGTGACAACTGGGTTCGTCACATTCATCTGATCTCAGATGTTTACGAGCTAGTCTGAACTCGATTAAATTTTTTTTGTTCAAATGCAACTGATTTCATGTATAATCTCCACGTTCCAAACAAGTCATTGATGTTAACGAAGTACTGCCTAGTGGATGGACAAAAAAAAGCGCGAGCAAAGTTTGGACACTAGCAAACAGGCAACCATTATTCAGAACACATTTCACAACCATTTCCTGCCTTTTTATTATGCTCTCGGGGTTAATGAAACACATGATTGCCCAGACGGGGCAAATTATTCAGAATAACATGCTACAAGCTAATCTAGCCTTGACATAGTATTTATGTAGCGGAAGGTAGTGCCCGGTTCTTAGGCAAGGGGCCAATGTCATATATGATCTCCCTGTGGCAAGACCAAACGAGTTTAATGGCTTCTGGAGTTCCGATCCCTGCACCTCTTGGATCACCAGCAGGCCCAAACCTGAATTACAAATAATAAAATGACATGTTAACCTATTTTGGTTAAAAAAGGAAGATGGCAGGTTCCAGTTTCTAGTCTTAGCTCACCAGTGGTTCTGTGGAGCACCAGTTGTCCTTGCTCGGATGCCGGCATATGTTGTCCCGTTAACTGATCGCCCAAGTACTTCCTGAAAACCGATGAGTGTGTGTTGGATAAGTCACTGAGCCGATTGGATTCAAGTGTTCAATTGTTGGTGGCAAAAGCTGCGTGAGTATTGCTACAAGATGGCTTGACAAATGTTAGCCTAACTAGCTTGGTGGTACCGTGGTAGAATTATTCAACCAAGTGAATGGGCATGGGTGCAACACACAACAGAGATGAAAACCAACTTACCTGCAGGAATAAAGGGTCGTTTGAAACAACTGCAGCCGTCAGATGAGCGTTCATCCTTTCACAGGCTTCTAATACTAATTCAAGCTCATCATCAGAATACTCTGTAACCACCTGCGCATATGAACTTGGAATAGGTTAGTACTATATCACAATGACAATTGAAACTTGTAGGTTGTTATCAATTCTATTGAAAGCTAGCATGCATATGCACAAAATCACTGATTAACTACAAGTAGACCATACCATATTAAAGAAAAGTACTCCTATTCTTTAACCATGCAGTAGGTTAACAAAATTCATGTCATAGCTATGCCAGGTTACCGTTAAATAAAAAATTGTATCTAATCGTGGCAAGACAATGCATCAAAAATCTCTTACCTGGAAAGGACCAAAGATCTCCCTTGTCACAAGCTCAAAATTGCCACTTTTAAGGATTTCCGATAGAGGAACAAATACAGCAGTTGGTTTGAAGGCACCATATATTTCTGGGATAGAATGGTTCTCCAGAGGTTCACCACCAAACAGGACCTTTGATCCTGGTATTTTGAGAAGGTTTTTCATGTGCTCTATCATGCTTGATGTTGTAACCTGGACGGCATAGGAAAAATATATTTAACTTCATGGAGAAACCATAATGATGGTCATCTAGTTATGCAACCACATGAACAAATTAACAAGCAAAAATGAGTGTTGAATGGCTCCATGTCCATTTTCTCTATATATGTTTTGCAAGGATCAGTTCCAGTCAGTTCTTCTAGACACTTTGATATTTGAACCTAGTAGCCACTAGCAGGGATTCAGGAACATATATAGTTGCCCATCCCTATTTTGTTTTTCAACAACTTTTGAACCACAAAATGTTCAAATACTAACAAAAAATAGTATTAATACATGAAAATGGCTAGTGATTAGAGTTGATCACTCACAGTAAGGACTGGGCCAATGGTCAAGTCTTCAAGCTTCCTTCTTTCAGAAAGACTTTTCATTTTATCAAGAAGCCCACTAGACGACCAATTCTGCAAGTTAAGAAAATTAAACAACAGATTAAGATATGAAAAGTAACACAAGCTCAACTAGCTTCCAAAGCTCAAATAAAAAAGAAAGACAAATTGTATTTTCCTTTTCTCAGGAGCACTGGACCTATTGTCTTGAAATCAGTAGGATCGATATTATAAGACAGTCGGTCTTAAACCTAGTGTTGATCATTGGATAAGTTACTACTGTAGTCATAAATAACCTTGTCCATAAGTAAATGGCTCAAACCATCAAGATAAAAAAGAAGCATGTAACATAAGTTATATGTCAAGAGTCATGATCACAGTCAAAGACTCAAGCAAAGAAGGAACATAATACTAATCTTCACTATTACCTTGTGCATGAATAGAATAGACTGAGCAGAGCACTTCTGACCACTGCAAGCATAAGCATCCTGGTCGCAAACCCATGCAATGTAATCAACCTGTTTGGGTATGGAAAAGTATGTCAGGTCAGCTCGGTAGCTACGCACTGAATTTTTTATATACAATACGAAGAACTGAACAGAAATGACTTCAGACCTCTTGAACATCTGGACCAAGAATTTTCCAGTCAAAACCAGCATCTTCCAATTTGATTTTGCCTTTCAAATCAGCAGCCAATTTCTCTGCTATCCGTGAGCTCCCAGTGAAGAGGGTCATTTTCGGATTTGCCTAAAAGAGATCATGTGAAAATCAAATTCAGCATGAAATCTGTGCTGCTAGTAGGACAGAAGTGTACTTTTGGCACTGCATATAAAACTATCAGATGCATTTTAGTTGTGAATTAAATCCTTAACAATCCATTGGAAATGATGTATCACCCCAACAAAGGAAAGATCAGATGAATTGCAGCACACTGGTCCGGTGGTCCTATATTAACATGATGAGCAGCATATAATGTTACAATATGGAACTCAGTTGATCAGATATTGAGAAATGTAGGTATTTCAATCCAGTAATTACAAAGTATTGACATGGTCAAATGCATTATTCAAAAGCAATTATCAAGGGGAAACTGTAAAACTCTCATCTTCTAAAAGGTGGTGTTAGTGATAATGTGTGCTAATTTGTTATGCTATCTGATACAGCATGTAATCTCTTTACTTTACAGTGAGTGAGAGGGTAGCTATTCAAACCTCTAACAGCAGCTTGTTCATCGTGATACCATCAGAATTTATGAAGTCCACATCCTCTGCTGGCATCCCACATGCGTGAAGCAACCTAAGCATCTGGTCCATCACAATGCTAACTTTGCTGTCAACTTTGAGGACAGGTTTATTTCCCATATACAGTGCTCCCATTAGTTGCAGTAATGGAATCTCCAATGGGAAATTGAACGGTGTGATAATTGCAACCTGTTCAGAATTATATATATAACATTAGAGCTAACATGATACCCAAAAAAAACCTGGTATTGCCTAAATAAATGGCTAAACATTCAACTACATTGTTAGAGTACTCACCGGACCATATGGCCAACGGTAACCATTACTGCTTTGTCCAAGATGGTTGCCAGGTACAGCAAATGATCGAGCCAGAAAGCGTACCTACCATACCAGAGAAATAGTTGATGTGAATGATGAGAATATATCGGAGAAGTTTTTTCAATCTGCAGAATGCAGCATTTTGCAAGTTCCTTGGAAATGATGTGCTCTTTCAACAAATTACAAGTCTACCACTACAAACTGCAGCGCTAATGAAAGTATCAATTATATCATAGTACTTGTGAACATGTCAATGAAGGAACTGATCTGATATGTAGATTACACTGATACTATGAAATGGTCCTCTCTTTTTTTATACCTGATCTCCACAAAAGTTCTCCAAGAATTTTTGAGAGACTTGAACTTCTGCAAGAGCTTGCTGATAGCTCTTTGGAGATACCCTCTGGATAAGTTTAGCAAAGAAATCTGAAACCTGTCAATCACCAATGACACAATCAGAAACTAAAAGCAATAGATAGAAAAGCATATCCTTTATTCTCTCCTTCTCAACATGACCTAATTTGGCATTTATAGGAGTGTCATAATGCAGGCCAATGGATGCACAGCTAGAGTCATCTAAAATCTCACTGAAAGTAATAGGAAGTCAAACCATTTAATTTTAAGATAACATACCACAGGTTGACCAAGCATGTTTGCAGCTTTGGCAGATATATCTCCATACATGAGATACCTGCATATTAAAGATACCGAAGTTCGTCAAAGCATACATGAGCATTGTTGTTAACTGCCACTGTCAGTGTCAGTTATACAGTACAAGTTTAAATATAGTACACAGTTTTTTATCGTATTGAATTTTTCCTACTCCACAAAGTTTGTTTACTGTGTGTAAAGCATGTTGTTATCAGCAATATATTTTTGGGAAAATTGATAATTTGTCACTCCTTAGAGTGGTACATCATTTTCCAACTCCATGTGACCCTAGGATCACATGTGATAGACACACAGGGGGGTAAATCATCCATTTGATACCAAATCCCCTATGTGTATAGCTTGGCTTTTCGGGGGAGTTGGAGTCAACTGTGCAAGAACAAGGATACTGTAGCTAACTATTCATGTAGCATAGCACAAATACTTCAGTGACCAGGAGTTTGATAAAGCTGCAAAAATTTATCAATGAGAAAGAAGAGCCAGTAAGTGGATTAGCTATCAGGTAAAATAAACTCTGTTGTGTTAGATGCCTTTTGTAATGCATCCAAAGTTGGGGTTCAAACACAACAGACAGCCAAAAGAAAAAAGTCAAACATTGGAAAACCATGCAATGCATTAGTAGTACAAGAAAACTACACTGACCTCTCTGGAGCTTTAAGTGGGTTGTGAAGTCCATGCTTTGGGCAATTAGATAAACTCTCTACAAATGGCTGCACCGGAAAAAAAAAATGCACGTTGCCTGAGGATACGCTTCAGAGCAGATAACAGATTCACAGTAATATCAACTAAGTCTAAATATAACCGTAGTCAGTCATTTTAATGTAAGAGAGTTTGTTTCTTTAACGGATCAATCTGTGGGTTTTTTTAGTGGAGTAAGCTGAGGAAGGTTAATAACAATTAATATCACCGCAACACGGAAATAATAAAAGAAACATCTGAAAGTAACTAACGTACCTTTATTTCTGCTTCCTGAACCTCAGCAACTTTGATAAATTTTTCACCATTTAAAGGATCAACTAGCCAATTCCAGTTACCAGATGTTGTCCAACTGCCCTGCACTGAACTTAACCCTATCAGCAGTCTGATCAGAACTTTATTTATCAAGCATCTCTACGTCCATGCCAAAATAACTTCTTTCTTCCATATAGGTGAAAGGCTACATGACAGTGACATGTTTGACTGGAACAACCATTCGGAAATAAACTACACCTTAACTCTTATTAGCTCAGTAGAAGTTAGAACTGAATGTTTATGAAGCAAAGAGATCAAGCACATGTCATTGCTTTGAAAAATCAACAGTAATGTGCGGCAAAACTGCATAAGCAGTCATAACATAACCTGTGGAAAGTATGAGAATTACCAAACACGTATTTCCTCTTCAAAATATAATAGGCATGGCATTTTATCGTTCAAATAAGACACAATGTCAAACTCTTCTCAAGTAAAATTACTTCCCACCATAACCATATGAACTAGTTTGTGCACTGCCACAGCATTCCTATGAATTGGTTTTGCAACATCACAAGCACTAACTAATAATATCCCTCCAGATTCAATGTGTACAAAAACAATAAGCAGAACCCCAAATGGGAGCTCTCTTACCAAAATTCTGCACTTCCGCCGGGCTCGAACCTGAAATTTCCTGAGGAGACACCGTCGCGAATGGCGGCGTGTGCATCCACCTGCCAATCAATCACCCAAACGATGAGTCGACCATATTCATCGCCCGCAACCAAAACCACGATGCCGGATCGCTCCCAAAAAAAACGGTGGAAAAAGCGAGCGCCGCAACGAGCGGCTCGACCGGAAACTCGCATCAGATCACCCAAACGCCAACGGCGCCCAAACCGCCGCAGCACGATCCACGCACGCACGCACGCACGCACGCCCATTCCCGACAACCCTCCACGCGAGCAGATCAGGGGAGGGGGTTTCAGACAGATCACCTGGAGGCGAGCGCGGCGGGGCCTGACCGCCGGACGGCGGCGGCGAGGCGCCGCCGGGAAAGGATGAGGCTCATGGCTCTCGATCGGCGAGCTCGGGCCGCGCGCGGCGCGGCGACCCGGCGGTGGAGCGGAGCGGAGTGGTGTCCTCGCCTCGCTCTCTTCTTTCCACGGTACGGTCTCGTGTCGCGACTCGCTGCGTGCGTGTGCAGTGGCAGCGGCAGCGTGGGTGTCCTCGATTTATGGAGGCGAGAAGAGGTGGGCTGATATGATGATGATCCGATGATGTGATCGGCGAGGAGGAGGGGAAGTGAATCCCGGAATTTTTTTTATTTTTAATTTTTTTATTAAAAGTTTTACAAAAATAATTTTCCATTTTAAAAATTGACGGAAGTAGTCGCCTACCGCCCTCTGGGAAGGCGATTTTTAAAAATCGCCCTCCCAGAGGGCGGCGAAAATGACGTGGCAGACGGCCGTTCGCTCTCGGGCGACGGCCGTCAACGAAATTTGCAGGCGGCCCCCTTGCCGCCCTCCGCGAGGGCGATTTTGTACTGTGCGGGGGGCCGCCTGCAAATGGGCGGCGAGGGGGGGCATGGAATTTTGCAGGCGGCCCCCTTGCTGCCCTCCGCGAGGGCGATTTTGTACTGTGCGGGGGGCCGCCTGCAAATGGGCGGCGAGGGGGCATGGAATTTTGCAGGCGGCCCCCTTGCCGCCCTCCGCAAGGGCGATTTTGTACTGTGCTCTATATTTTTTGTATAAATATCAATAGTTATCAAATCTTTTTATATTGAAAACTATACAAGATTAAAATCTCCAAGACTGGTAAAATACAATTTTATTATTTTTTAGGGCATATTTGGATTGTTACCGTACAAATATTTTGTTACCGTACAAATATTTTATTAATTTTTAGGGCATATTTGGATTGTTAGTGCCAAATTTTTCTTCACGACCAAATATTTGGTAAGGTAAAATTGCATTTGATCATATTTGGTTTGCTGCCAAAATGTAAAATTGTAGTGAAGAATGTTCTACATAATCTTAAATCTAGATTACGTATTACCAATGAATAGGCTTCCATTTTCGTGTGTTGTGTGCTAGTGGGAAAGAAGATATGAAGAGGTTGCCTTCAGATTGTCAATTATATAGCGTCGTTTTCACTGCAATATATGTGAACTCAATGAGATACATTATTCATTAGATGTGACAAGACGATCACGCGTGGGCGTGATTCACTTTATGTAAACAGGCAGCGCCGAAAGTTGATAGTGATAACTCGAGCTGCCGCTTTTCATGTGTGCTGTTGTAGACTGTGCGCGCTACTGGATCTGACACTACCGTGCAGCGCCGAAAGTGTGTTGTCGTGAGCATAAGTTGTTCTAGCACCATATGAATGAAAAGAACTATGTAGACGAGACAAACACAAGTAGTACTGCAGTAGTAATAGCAAAAGTAGTACTGCTTTACAAGTTTGTAAGCCAAAAGAAACGGTCACATAAGGACTGAAGAGGTAGAACACTACTGACGAGGCCTCTTACCCCTGTCCCTCCTACCCTGCGCCCTAATGTGCCCGTGGGAGTACGTGAGTCGGTCCGGGGGTACGGCACGGCCAACCCGTCCTGCCTGTACAGGTGTGACCTCTGGCTGCTCCTGAGTGTGCGCCTCTGGAGCTCCTCCAAGCTGAGAGGAGCCTAGTACGTCGTGGTGGTCTGCACCGTGCAAGTCGTCGTCGTAGAACTGGCTAGTAGGACCAGTCCTACCGGCGTGAGACGAAGAGGCCCCAGTACCGAAGATCCCAGCTGCAAATCCTGCTGGACAAGGACCATCAGTTTCGTACAGGTATTTAACAGTATTAATAAAAAGTAAAGTACCGTGTGGGCGAGGGATCGACGCTCCGTGAGAGGAAGAGCTGGCGAACGCGCCCGAAGAGGTGGCGAACGCCCCTGCGGAGCTCGTGGAAGCGCCGGTCGTGCCTGCGAACGCGCTCGAAGGCAGACGAGGTCCTGCGATGAGGAAACGTGCAGTTAAAACATGGTGACATAATCGTGCAAAAGCTGAAACAAAAATGAACTAATATCTGGGCTGAACTGTACCGTGCGAAACCGGTGCTGTAGGTCGCACTGATCCGAAGCTAGGGGCGCTCGAAGGCAAACGAGGTCCTGCGAGGATGGATCATCAAGTTATGACGGGGTGATGTTTTCGTACAAAAACAGAAACAAAACTTAAGAAACCTCTGGGCTGAGCAGTACCGTGCGAAATAGGTGCCGTAGGTCGAGGTCCTGCTCCGACGGTAGGCGCGCGAGGCCGTGGTTGTACCGGACCAGCTGGAGGTACGACGTCCACGGCGCTGCGACAGGAGAAGACGCGCATGACCGCACACATCTTCTCCTGCATCCGGTCGAAGGTCACCCTCTGCTCAACGTCAGTCAAGTGCAAACCTCTGTTCAACCTCACTTGGACTGCGGTGATATCGGCACTGATATCCCGTGCGGCATCAGCCTATGCAAGATGGAAATAACAAATTCAGTAGTTGTCCTATATTATGCAAGATAAATGAAATAATTGTAAGAAGTAATACAAATTGGATGTACCGCCACGAAGTAGTCTCGGTCACGGTGCGTGGGATACGCGTCCGTGACAGCGGCAACGTGCGGCTCTGGGGCGTCTGGAGTGAAGGTCACACGCGCACGAGTGCGAGGAAGGTACCAACAAAGGTAGTCACGGTAGTTCTCCTCCGTGTGTGGGAAGAGCTCGTTGATCACCTCCTCTGTAGCTAACACCCAGTCGTCAACGTACTGCTGTACACGTGGAGCCCAAAGTGCGCCTGCTAGCTGTCCCCGTCGAGTCAACCTGTTAAGAGAGGTAAATTATATGGCTCGATGAAGTAATTATCATAAAAATTTAGAAATGAACAATCCGAACTCACGAGTGGTCGGCAGGGAGGACGGTCGGCTGCACGTTGCCCGGAAACACCTGCCTAAATCCGAACTGTCTCATCACACGCTGCGGGCAGTGAGGCTCAACGAAAATGTCGAACACCATCGGCAGGATGGTGAGCCAGTAAGCCTGGTCGCGTGTGCACAAGGACGAAAGTCCTAGCGGTGCTCTCGCAGCGACGACCTCTTCTGTGTACGGCTCCCAGATGACGTCGCTCGGCTGGAGACGGTCAAACTCGAACACGAAGTCCGGGTAACCACGTCTCACCTGGACGTGAGCGTAACGACGCTGCAATAAACATGATCGGAATTAGACATGTTATGTGAAGAAAAAAAAAGACGACTGATAAACTTATAACGCAGCGAAGTTGCACTAACCCCACGTCGACACCAGTAAGTCCCCATCGTGGGACCGTCCTCTGGCCACTGCGCGCTGCGACCAACCCCGTAGGGTGCGCTGTCCACCACTGGTCGACCTATGGCAAACCTCTCGGCTGCCCAAAGCTGAAGCAACATAGGGCAGCCAGCGATGATCGCTCCCGCGTCAGTCTTCGTGCACGCCTCACAGAGGGCACGGTACGTGGCTGCTAGCACGGCAGAACCCCAGCTCCACTGCGGCACGTCCTGTGGCTGAGCATCCGCGATGGACCGTGCGTAGTGGACCAGCCGGAAGTCCACAGCGTGCCCGTGGGTGCTAGTGAACATCACCCACCCGAACAACCACAACAGGTACGCCTCAAGGGAGCGTCGGACCGAGTAATCATCAGCGTCAGGGTGCAGAAGGTCCGCCTACAATTAAGAATGAAATGTTAGTACAAAACACTCATTCGGTCGCAAATAAGCACGTATGATAATAACAACTTATTTACTTACAGTGAACTGGAGCAACCAAGCCTTGCTAGGCCCGACTGTAGAGTACGGAGGAAGGGTGGTGGTCGGTCCTAGGTGTGGAAGGCGCATCACCTGCTCGAAGCGCGCAGTGATATCCTCCTTCCACCCAAAAACACCGTCCACGGGACCAACTGCTGCTCCCGCCAGCGGTAGCCCGAGCAGGTACGACACGTCCTGCAGTGTCGGAGCCATCTCCCCACAGGGAAGGTGGAACGTGTGCGTCTCAGGTCTCCAGCGGTCTACAAGAGCGGCAAGGAGTGACCGATCTGCATCCCACCGCTTCGCTGGGTCACGGTCGTCCGCCGCCGCCTCAACAAGCCTACAAAGTGGTAGAAGGCCTGCCGCACGCAACCTGTATAGAGCAAACTTCAAACATAAGTACAACACAAATCAAAGTTGAGTTGAAATGTGAACATACGCGTACCAAGGAACGTGACGGGGGTCGACACGCAACCACTCGCGCGACGTGCGTGGACGGAAGGTGCCGAGCTGTGCACCCTCGACTGCCGACAGGAACGAGCGGTGGTTCCTGTCAATCCCACGGTTCAACAGCGCCGGTGTGTCGTACGCCATACCTGCATCAAATAGGTTGATCAGAAACATATAAATAATTAGTTCAACATAAGTAATAAATGTTGAACTAAGCGAATTACTAACACATATTAAACAAGAGTACAAACAAACAAAAGTGTTTAGTCCGAACACTCATCACGATAACATTATGATACAACACCGAATAATTCGCAATACTACTAGTACAACAATAGTCGGAGGTACTCATTACAACAACATTGAATTGAAATTACACGATAGAAGTATTTAGTCCGAACACTCATTACATCACAACAGCATTTTATTTCCTAAATCGAAAGCATTGTTACACCATAGAATCGCCTGCTGCGCGACGACGCCTTGGCCTTGCGCGCCTGCTTGTTGTTCCTTCACCAGGTGGTCGCCTACCATCACTTGCCTGTCCAGATGGACTAGCATCTGCGCCGCTTGGAACTTCTGCATTCTTCGGGCATTTCTTGTAAGTATGGCCGCGCAGATCACACTTGCTGCAGCGTAAAGTCCTCCCACCTGCTTCTGACTCATCCATATCATTTCTGATGCGTCTAGTTTGGCGTCGACCCTTTTTCACCCTTACCTTAGATGGATCTGGAATATAAAAAACTTGGGCACTCAGCGTTGTGTAAGATCCTGAGATCCCGAACCCATATATCTCCTCACTCCATGTATGAAAGATTGCTTCTTTCCTGAAATAATTTGAGACGTACACATTGGGAGATATGCCACAATCACCGGCAGCAGCAAGAACGTGTGAGCAAGGAAGGTGATGAAGCTTCGGCTTCATACAACTGCAGGTACATCCACCATCCGCCTTCAAGACACATTCCTGCACGGCTTGCTTGCGATAGATACCACGCCTGCTCCTATCAACACACATTATTTCATACCGATGCACTTGTGTGCCTTGAGCAACAACTCGATGTCTCCGTGCCTTTTTGATTTTATCTTCCATGTACTTTGTCACTACGTTGCCAAACACTATGTTGTCATCGGCCATGGACGGACCAATTTTCTTGTATTGATCCCTAAAGTACGCTTGCGTGCCGTGAAGGATGAATTCAACAATAGCAACCAATGGAAGTACCCGAACTCCTCGCATTACCCAGTTGTACACCTCTGCCAAATTGGTTGTCATTATGCCATACCGAGATCCATCGGTGTCGAACAATAGAGACCACTTCTCCTTAGGCTCATTCTCATTCCACTGAGTGAAATTTCTGATGGACGACCCTAACCTCCTTCTCATTGTTGGTGGGTCATCATGTAATGCACCAAGAGGTATGGGAGGCTCGTCACCTTCAACTAGTGGTCTGCGAGATTGCTCATCTGTTTGCTTCGTTGTCAACTCATCCAACTTGTCCCACAACTCATTAAATTTCTTCTCTTGGTTCTGTGCACAGAGCCTCTTAAAGAGCTCCATAAGATGCTTGTTCTTGAATTGCTTGTAGAAATTTGCACCCATGTGACGCATGCACCACCGACTCCGAACATCAGGCCACTTAGCTGGAAGTCCCTTCTCATCCCAACCGTTCTGCAAGTAGTCAATAGCCCGCAACATACCCGCATGACGATCATGTATAAGGCAAACGTTGGGCCTCATACGCACCACTGCAATGTGCACTCTCTCTAGGAACCAGTACCAGCTTTCAGTGTTCTCACTCTCTACAAATGCAAAAGCCATAGGTAGAACCTGGTTGTTCCCATCACACCCAATTGCTGTCAATATCTGACCTCGGTATTTACCTGTCATAAAAGTTCCATCTATGCATAGAACAGGTCGACAATGCACAAAAGCATTGATGCAAGCACCCAATGAGAAAAAGGCTCTTTGCAGCACACTCTTTGTTCGATCATCAACCGATGTAAATGTATGTAGGTCATAGTACGTATTATTATTCCTCTGGGCAATGGTGGCTAACAAACGAGGCAAATTATCATAAGAAGCATCAAATGTGCCATACCTCATCTCAATGATCTTTTGTTTGGCTCTCCAGGCCTTTGCATAGCTTATGGTGTACTTGAATTTGTTCTCGATGTGCCTAATAATTGATTTTGGTTCAAAGCCAATGTTACCAACAACACTGCTGTACATCTCACTTGCCACAAAAGCTGAAGTGATGTTTCGGTGATACTTCTCCACCCCTTGTAAGTAGCACTTGTGCTCGGTCACAATGCTAACTTTCCAATAATCATTCCATTTACCCTTATATGCATGGACACGCCACGGACAATCTTCCTTCATGCACCTCACTTCATACACATAATTTGTTGACTTGACCACCCTAAACTCTCTCTGCAAGGAAACTGCCCAATGCTTCACCGCCTCCTTCATCTCATCCTTATGAGCATATCTTGCACCCTCAATTACCTCGTTCTCCTTATACTCCCAGGGTACATGATCACCCTCTGATATAACAAGTCCAGAGAAGTCCTCATTTGCCCAATCAGTGGCCATTACATCACCTTCCTCATCGGATGATGCGTCGTCGTCCACTTCCTCATTATCCGAATCTTCCCTCTCCATTTCATCAACAATTATACCGACTCTCTCCCCCTCATCCGCCATGCCCATAGCCTGCTCCTCCCTTGGTTGATTTTCCTCATTTTGCATCGATGGTCCAACAACATCCCCTGCATTGATAGGACCCTCTACATCTTCGGTTTGCATTGAAACATTTATATCTTTCTCTTGTACCGACACAAATATAACGAGGGGCCATGACCGTTCAAAAGCCATTTCCACATACCGTCTCCAAGCATCAGTGCTGTCCATCGGCATTAGTTCCCAAAAATAACCTTCTGTTGCACGACTCACTACAACTGACACTGACATTGTGTAGACTTCTTGGTCTATTCTAAATCCTCTCAACAACCAACTATAAATTGACTGAAATGTTCTCTCCGCAGGCCTATCGATGCCCTTAGATGTCATTACAAAATCTGACAGATCAACACCATCTGGACCAAATCTAATATTTCCTTCACCGTGAACTATCTGAAATGTGACCTTACTTGACATTGTGCCTGATGAAAACAATAACTGCGTTAACCTCGCATTTCTGTACTACGCCCTAAGTTACATTCTCTACAATATTGTTCTCTAAATTTCTAAAATTACGTTACATTCTCCAGATCAAACTAAACTACATCTTACAATTAACACTACTGTCTATGTCTCAATTCATACTATTATATTCTATGCTCTGTATCTACACATATGTGCTGTGTGCTACAGATGTGCTAAAATATATGGAACTAAAACTAAAACGCAACATATATACTCAAACATAACATATTAGTACAAATGCAAAAGATGTATGGGAGCATACCTGTGATGAATTGAGCGAACCAGCAGGGCTTCGCCGCTCCCCTTCTGCTGCCCTCCCCTCTCTCTCTTTTGTTTTTTTTGGATTTTTAGTGAATATAATGAAATTTCACAGAGGAGGGACTGGGCTTTATAGGGGGAGAGGCAAAAATCGCCCTCCCCCAGGGCGGCAAGGGGGCCGCCTGCAAAATTCCATGCCCCCTCGCCGCCCATTTGCAGGCGGCCCCCCCCACAGTACAAAATCGCCCTAGCGGAGGGCGGCAAGGGGGCCGCCTGCAAAATTCCATGCCCCCCTCGCCGCCAATTTGCAGGCGGCCCCCCGCACAGTATAAAATCGCCCTAGCGGAGGGCGGCAAGGGGGCCGCCTGCAAATTTCGTTGACGGCCGTCGCCCGAGAGCGAACGGCCGTCTGCCACGTCATTTTCGCCGCCCTCTGAGAGGGCGATTTTTAAAAATCGCCTTCCCAGAGGGCGGTAGGCGACTCCTTCCGTCAATTTTCAAAATGGAAAATTATTTTTGTAAAACTTTTAATAAAAAAAATTATAAATAAAAAAAATTCGCCGTCCGCCGCCACCTCCACCGGGAGGGAGACTCTCTCCCTCCCTTCGCCGCCTCATCCACCTGTGTGCCTCCCGTCTCCCGCCTTCTCCACCGCGCTGCGCTGCGCCGCGCGCCACCTCTTGCCGATCGTTTCTGCGGTTGATGATTCTCTGCAGGCGTAGCTCCGTGGGAAGCTGGGCGTTTTCCGGTTGTGGTACTGAACTGCTCATGGGGTGATGGCCAAGTGGCCAACATGATTTTGTGAGAGGGTATTTTGAAGAAAAATATAATTGAAGAAAGTATACTATATATATGTAGTTTGTGTGTGTGTGATGAAATATAAAGTGCCCTTGTTAATACTGGTGGGTTACTGTTAGACAGACACGGTGCTTACATGTGGTTAAGCGCTATACTAAGCACTGATGCTAAAAATAAGCACGCTATCTATGAAGCAAACAAAAGCAGTTACATATTGCTAAGCACATCTGTAAACACTAGCTGATGTGCGCATCGTCGCATCGACGGCTGGGCGGCTGGCCGGGTGCCACTTCTACAGTTCCACCGCTACAGTTCTTTCCCTTCACAAATCACAGTGCAGTCGGAAAATTTACTGTTCCCATCTATTTTTCTTCCCCCTTCCCCCTTAATGCTGTTATTTTCTTGCTGCTGATTGATTGCTCTGGTTGTAGTTCACTCAATGTTAACACAATGTATATTTCTTAGTCTTTACTGGTGGTTAACTAACTCCATTTATCATTGACCATGTCAAACTGTCAGTTAAGCCTCCTTTAATTTGCCTGATGCAGCATGTCTATGCGGTATATATGTATGGTCTTTAATGCAAATGCATAGTACCAAGCTATTTGTCTTGCCCCGACCTTTTTTGTTTCTTTAC
The DNA here is from genome assembly GCF_034140825.1 of Oryza sativa Japonica Group. Classification (NCBI taxonomy): domain Eukaryota; kingdom Viridiplantae; phylum Streptophyta; class Magnoliopsida; order Poales; family Poaceae; genus Oryza; species Oryza sativa. Next base: position 26,767,805 of record NC_089039.1, read on the forward strand.
ATCTTACTCTAGTACTTCTGAAATCTGAATGATATCTTCTGCTTGAATTTCTTTGTCATGGTCAACAAATGAGAAATATAAGGTCTCAAATGTTAATACATGACCACTATTCTGCAATAGTTTGTGTTGTCATGCACACCAGATTTAGCATTCGCTTTGTTAGATTCTCTAAAATGTGCAGCTTGAAAACTGTCCCTAGACATGAAAGTTCCAGAATAGATTGGTTTTTGGTGTCCAGTTAGGAAAAACTGAACATGCAGGTCAACAAGTATCGAAGGTCGATGTAAGTTTTGTATTAAGTCTGGTATGCTTTTTGTTGCATCTGTGTATATGATGGTATTGATTCTATCGAACTTGCTTGTTTCTAGGGAATAATTTGAAAAAGAACGAGTTAATTTTGAAATAGCTACAAATAAATTATGGTGATGAATCGGATTTGTTCCAAAAGGAGCATGTGTTTATCTCATAGATATCCTTTTGCTCATTCTCAGTGAGTATGCTGTATTTACATAATCTCCATTAATGATCATGATTATTGCTTTTCCTGTTGGGCTCTTAAGACTTTATATAGGAGAACCTCTCACTGCATAGGAAAGTATTGCTTAAATAACAGTCTTGCCGTTTGCAATGCTGCCCTATAATTTCTGGTAACTTTTAGGCTAACCCTAGTTAGTTAATTAGTTTCAGTTTCTAGAAGACCTTTTGAGCTGTGAAAAAGGGAGGTTCCAAGAATGTATTGCAATGTTGGTGGAGGTAACTTTGTACTCTTCATTCTAACCTAGTATAATTGGCGGTAATGTCAGTGCCAGTGTGCCAGAAAGAGGAGCTTTTATTGCTAACTATTTAAGAGTTCAAAACTAGTTAGAATGAATGAATTAGCTTGATTGTGTGCTTTAACTCTAGTTAGAATTTAATATTCCGTGTTTCACTTAAATCACTAACTGAAAGATGGTTCACTTAAATCACACCACAATAAATTGATTTTTCCTGGGTGCTCACCTGTGTTTGGTGTTATGTAGTGACAGAATAGTGTTTTTGGGCCAGAGTTTTTAACTGTTTTTCAGTGGCACCTGCACATAATTACTGAATAGCTCTACTTTTTGTGAGTTTCTGATGGAGGTGGTTCCAGGCTTCCAGGCGGTAAGATTTAGGAGTACTCCCCAAGTTGATCCGGCTAACCAGTTAGCGGCGCCTATAAATATCTATCGGCCTCTCCAAGCCGGGCACCGTGCGCCCCTTCTCTCCCACGAGGAAACGCAGAGTGAGCTCTCTCTCTCTCTCTCTCTCTCTCTCTCTCTCTCTCTCTCATCGTTCTCTTCTCTCCTCTCTATAAAGATTGAATTGCTTCTCTGGTTCGATTCCTCCCCATGTTCTTCTCTGTATCTGATTCTTCCCTCGCTGTATCAGCGTGCGTGACTCCTTTGATCAGAGGAAGCAGGCGGCGGGAGGCAGGCGGCGTGATCAACTAGTGGTTAGCTTCCTCTCTCTCTCTCTCTCTCTGTCTCTCTCTCTCTCGCAGATTTCGTTGGTTTTCTCCTGTTTAATTTTCTCTCTCGCTTTCTCCTTGCTGGTGTTCGGCGCTGAATGGGTTGATTCATGGTGTTTTCTTCATGAATGGGTGTTTAAAACTATATATCTGGTTATTGTTGATTAATGGTGTTTCCTTCCTGAATGGGTGTTTAAAACTCTCTGGTTATTGTTGATTTCATGGGTTGATTCACGGTGTTTCCTCCCTAAATGGGTGTTTCTGTTGATTCATGGTGTTTTGGCGGTTTCAACGCAGTAGCAGGTCACGATTCTGGGTTGGGTTCATCTGTTGCTGGATCTCTTCTTCGTGTTTTAATCCACTCGCTCTGCTGATTCTCTTTGTTTTCGTGCTTGCAGCCATGGAACGATTAAAAGTGATGAGAAATCTATGTGAAGTTTTGGGTATCGATTTTTGGGAGAAGATGGAAGAGCTCGACATTGATCCTAAAGTGGAAGAGCTCGACAACGATTGCGCTGCTTGGTTTACGGGGTGTCATGTAATGGTGGGTTTGGGTAGTTGTGATTTGTGAAGAATGCAATCTAGACATGTCACTTGGACGGCCGTGGATAGAGGGAAACACCAGTATCTTTGAAAGAACAGATGGACTTGCTAAATGTTGATGCATTCTTTTTCATGAGTGTAGTTTGCAGCAGCAAGCCAGCGCAAAGAGGTTGCCTGCTGTAATCCCAGGCTAAACTAACACTAACAGTTGACTGCTGGGTAGTAGGGAGATTATAGTTGTGTGTTTTTTGTATTTTCTTTTCTAGATCTTGTTTTGTGTTGTCTGTTTGATTCTTCTTCCTGAACTACTTGTGCCCTTTACAGATTAAGGAGCTAGGGTTGAGGCTCATTGAGCTGCGGTCTGTTATGATTGATCAGGAAATCGATTTTGCTAATGTTGTGTGTTTTATCGATGCTGCATCAGAGGATTTGATAACTCAAGAGAAAGCATTATCATCAAGATTCCTTAACAAGGTAATTCTATATATTTATGACGCTTGTCACATTGATTATCAGTAGCAATGCCATTTAAACGGTGTTCTGAAATGTAGATAAAATGCGAGGTTTCCCAACTCGAACAACTCAGCGCAAATCGCTTGAAAGAAAAGAATCTGAGGATAAAGACGAAGATAAGAGAACTTCTCAAGTGTACTCATTTGACAGGGAATGAAGTAGAAATTGATCTTGAGAAGGAAGGTATGTATTTGAACTTGTATTTGTTTCCACTCTGTTTGGTGCTTCTGTTATTCTGTAAGATAATAAGATCAGAGCAAGTTTTTTTACCCATGATGAATTGGTATCTCGAGCCTGTAGATCCTTTGTGAGCCAATCTGTTACTGTAACATCCTTGTGGTGTAAAATAGATGAGTTTGGGATGCCCTGTTTAGTTATTTCACAAATATTTCAAAATCTTAGTACTCCCTCCGGTAAAAAAAGAAGTCGTTTTAGACTTTTCAAAGTCAATGTCATACAACTTTAACTACCTTCTAGTTAACATAAGTTAAAAACAGTTACATAAGAATAATATTATGAAAGCCCTTTTATGACACAAACTTGAACATACCATTTTCATATAACAAAAACATGTTAACTACAAGCATTCCAAACAATTTGTTTTTAGACCAGAGGGAGTAAGTTTTTTAGGAGTTAAGCTGTTAGTAACCACAACATCTGGACTAATTTCAGTCCAGAAACTTGTTCTTGAAACATACTCCCTCCTAAAATAAATTTATTTTTTTATTTGTTGCAAATACTGTAGCAAGTCTGTTTTTCGGGGCTGTTGTACATCCGACACTTTCTTCTCTTACAATCTTAATAAACTTCGGCTGCCTTTTCAAGCCGGCCCGGCGAAAAAATAAGTTTATTTCTAGCCTAACATATGTCCAATAATAAGTTCATTTCCATCCACCTATCTACCTTTTCTCCATAAAATGAGGAGTTTTACCCCTTTAATACCCTTACTGTGATCTACTCACTAATTCTGCTTTCCTCTTAATGCGCTCTCAGTTCTGGAAGAATTAAAGATGCAAAAGGAGATGTTAAAAGTTGAAGTAGAGAGGAGATCGGATATTGTTATCAGGGCTGAAATATGGAGAAAATCAGTTGATCAACTTGAGGCCCTACAAAAAGGTAGCAAAAATACAAACAAAATGGAGCTGATGAGGTGTGAGTTACTAGCAAAGAGGACTGAAGGTAAAACTAGAATCTAAGTTTATTTTCAAGCAAAATATATGTATGTTTAATAAAACTCTGTATGTTTTGGCTATTAGGTATCAAAAATATCCTGGTAGAAATGGTGCAAACTTGGGAGGAAAAATATGACTCTCCATTTTCTTATGACGGGGTATATTTCCTCTTTAAACTACAATATTTTTGTTTAATCATTTTTTTTACAGTAATATCCATTCTCTGTATGTTTACAGGACCATCTCCTCACAATATTAAATGCTGATGCTAAACCTAGTTCAAGTGAAGCTGAAGGTATGCAAAAACAAAAGGCTGAAGGTATGATTCATCAACATCTAATTGCGTATTGTTGTATTAAACCCCTCACTCTTAAACCGTTCAAATTATCTCTTGATCAGAAACAGTCTTGAGTTTAGGGAAGATGCACACAGAGCTGATATATGAGTCTCCTACGATTTGTTTTTGTTAACTTGTATTGTCAAGTAGTAAGCGTTAAGCGAAAACCACTCCAGTTTTGTTTGAATGGGTAAAGTAAAAATGGTTTTAATAATTGAGGGGATTGAATATCCGGTAGTTTTAAGTTGAGATGTGTCTTTTAAGCACATCGCTTTTATATAACTTCTCTGTTTATTTGAATAGAAAGGAATGAAAAATTTAGCATTCATACTTCAATGTTTGATCGGGCTCTTGATCGGTAGTTCTAGATATAATTTACTCGTAAACTGAAATTTCTTTTTCAGGCCAAGTACCAGCACAGGATCTCAAGTCACTGCTTACGCCTCACCCAAAGCTCCGTCGCACGCCAAGGGTGCCTGTGCCACTTGAAGAACATGTCCCTCTTCAGCTACATGTAGTTGCGCCTCTGCTTCTAGTACCACCCGCTGGTGCACCACCTCCAATGGCCCAAGCAGCCCAAGCAGTTCAGGAGCTGCCTGCTCCACTACCTCTTCCAGATGTACCAGTGCAGGCTGGTTCGCCACCGACCATGATCAGCCAGTTCAACAGGAGCCGGCAAAGTCTGCTGACTTCTACAATGCTGAAGGCTCTCCAGGTGATGAAGAGACCGGCTCTATCAACGTTTCAAGTGACAATGATGATAGCGATGACAGTGACTACCTACCTTGAGTGACGACAGTGATCAGTACCTTCCTTAAACAGACTCGATCCAGTATACATGTAGAACTAAAGGTTCTGGTGTACTTTGTTGCCTTTGACGCCAGAACCAAGAAATTCGCAAGTCTGTTTTTTGGGCTTAAGTGCTGATTAGCAACCGATATCGGAACCTTGCTTATACATAAGTTTTCTTGGCCACTCAATTTCGATACCATATATATATAGAAGTCCTTCTTGATTGTCGAGACCAACGGCATGTTATCGATGCATACATATATTGGTTGTTGGCAAAATTATCCGAGGTGATACTCTTAATCCTCGGTCATACATATTTTATGCTTAGAACAAGATTTGGCTAAAATTTGAAAAGTTTGATCATTTAATAGTTTAAATTTAAAATGTATAGGTAAATTCGGCATGAAAATACTAACATAATATTATAAAGTTAATAAGATTTTACAAACATATTTGAATACAAAATTTATGGTCAGAATTTTAAAAGTTGGACTAAAATTTACTGCAAGTGTTAAATATTTATAACCGGATCTAGTAGTAGGTTGTCTCTATGGCAAAGAAGAAAAAAAAATAAAATAAAACGCATATGAACTTGATCTTGTTTCACGTCATTTGTTTAAACGAGTAAGCGCATGGATAGATGGTGTGTAGACATGACAAAAAAGATGATGCCGGAACGAGTACGCACTACGTAAACTAGATGATGCGTAGGAAAAACGATAATGCCAATCGCACCACTCAAAAACCACGTGCAATTTTAGAGTACCAATATTATTTGGATGAAATTAGTTATAGAGGAATAATCGTATTTGTATTTATAGAAAATTTCAAAGATATTAGCAGTACACTCAAATAACCCTATTTAATGTTGTTTGTAATGATAGAAATTCACTCTTAATCCATCACTTCATGCACAAATTTAATGTGGATGATTTGCTATTTCATAGTATATTCAATAAACATCATGTATGGAATAAAAGGAAGGTTGAATCATATGGCGATGGTAAGATGGGAGGGTAGAATTGGATGAGCCCACTTTATTATAAAACAATCCTTTTTTATAAGATTTGAATGATAGAAATAAAATTATTTTGGGACAGAGGTATTAGTTAAAATCAAGGGGAAAAAACTTTCACATATTTACCCAATTCTCCGTTTGATTTGTAGGAATTACATGGCACTTTTGGAAGATTCCAAACCTATAAGAAAATTTTCTATGAAGACATGTGAAATAAAAGATTTAATCTTATCTCTCAATTTTTTATGGAATGAACAATCCTATGGAGATTTTAGATGAAAGTTAGCAAGAGCTCCAACCTCTTCAAAATTTCCTTTACAAATCTATCTCCCATCTGATTCATGTGTTTTTCATGCGGTCCAATCAAACCATCTTTTCTTGTATTGCATTCCCCTATCAAAATTATGTGTTTGTTTCTAAATGATCATCCATGTATTACAATCCTCTATTTTTCACTTATATTTCTATTAAAATTTTATGTTTTTCTATTCCTATGTTCAATCCTATGTATTCCTATTTGTATTTGTCCTATAGTGGCGGCAACGGCACCAAGGGTCTTAGGAGGCGCTGGCAGTGATGGTGGTGGTAACGGTGGTGTCAGGTGGCCAGCTCGGTGATGGCATTGGCTGGTCAGCTCGATGGTGCACTAGGAGCGACGCCGGGTACAGCAGCCACGCCAACGACAGTTGTGGAGGTCGACATGGTGGCGGTGGCTCTTGAGTGAGATAAGCTATAACGGCTTGGTGGAGGTCACGATTTGCGCAATGACAACTTGGTGGCAATGGTCTTTCGGGGAGATAACCTTTGGCAGCTCGACGGAGGTGGGCATTTGCGGCAACAACGACGGTGGGACAACAGCAGCCTGGTTTGCGTTGCAGGAAGATGGCCGGCCGTTGTGCTTTGTAGCGATGAAAATGTAGCAGCGATGACTTTTGGCGATATAAGCTACGGCAGCTCAACAGAGACAGTGCTCTATGACGTTGACGCTATGATGCCATGGTTCGGGCAACGTAAGACCAATGTTTAGCGATGATAGGCGGATGAAAGGATTAGTTCCGTCCCTTCCTCCACTTATGATTGAGAGCATAAGCTTTCGGGGTGGCTGCAACGACAATGACAGAGTGAGGCGGTGAAAGTGCGGGCTCTAGTTTCGCATTGCTCTGAAGTTTGAAGTGTTGGGGAAAAGCTGAAAGCTCAGCCTTCTAGTATTTTCTTTTTAGTTGTTTGTTTTTTTTTTATATCTCAGTTATGAGATTTGGAGTGTATACGCTTGTATAACTTTGATTTTGTATATCTGCTAGTGGATATAGATACTGGATTTCTATACATTATAAGGTTTTTTATTGTCCTTGAGGTTGTGCAGTATCAAATCCTGATCGTTGATCTGGCATCATCCAACGGTCAGAAATCGTCCGCACCTCATGGTACCGCACCTCCTCATTGAAGTGGTACCATGGGTGGGAGGGTATTTCTGTCCTTTCCTGTTTCACGAGAGGAAAAAAATCGTCGGGTAAGCATCGGCGCCTGGACCGGCGCTCGAGGGGGACGGCGGCGGGCGGACGGACGTGCGGCGGCGGCGACTGGACGCGCGCTCGAGGGGGACGGCGGTGGGCGGACAGACGCATGGCGGTGGCGACGGCTGGGGGGGGCTGGACGCGACAGGCTCGAGGGGGCTGGCGGCGGGCGGACGGACGCGTGGCGGCGGCGGCGGCTGGACGTGCGGCGGCTGAAGGGGGCTAGATGCGGCGGGCTCGAGGGGGACGGCGGCAGGCAGACTGACGCGCGGCGGCGGCGGCCGGCTACGTCAGCCTCGATTGGCGACGATGACGGCGGCGGCCGGCTGGATGGGCGACGGTGGCGGCCGGCTGGATGCACGACGGCGGCGGCGGCGGCCTCGATTGGCGACGAGCTGGATGCGCGGGCTCGATGCGTGACGTCCCTGCCGGCACGAACGACGAAGAGAGGACACATGTTTTTTTTGTCTGATCATACCCTGCTAAATCAACGGCTAGATTAGATTGATACCTCATGGTACCTCCTCAAGGATGGAAAAGATGCTCATACATTATATAAAAAAAATTCAATCCTGCATTTCATTGGAGCTAGATGGATGAGACTTAGGGATGACAATTTTACCCATGGGTCCGGGTATTCGTGGATACCCGACCCGATGGGCACGGGTGTGGGTGTGACTTTTTACCCATGGGCACGCCTGCCGAGACCCGAAGACGTTAGGGGCAATAGGCGGGTTTTATTTTTTACCCGTGGGTAACCCATGCCCGACCCGATACATATGTATTAGCTAATTTTGACTCATTTCTTAATTCTTATACCATTTCTCTCGGTTCATTTGTGATGCTAATTGATACTAAGTTGTGATGTCATTCAAATTATTGTTGATAACCAATAATTTGGTAAATTATTGATTTTATTTCTCTTTGTTAAATTATATATTTTTCAAGTTATTATTCATGTGAGATCCATTGGGTACCCGCCGGGCATGGGTACGGACATGGAGTTTTGCCCGCTAACTCTAGTGGGTAGGGTTTGGGCGGGCAATGTCGGGCATCGGGTCGGGCATGGTTTTGCTCTACCCATGCCCAACCTGACCCATTGCCATCCCTAGATGAGATGTAAGGGCCGTTTTAATTGACTACCCTACTAAAATTTGCCATATCGAAACTTTGATGGACCATATTAAATCAAACCAATTTTAGCCTCACAGGATCTAAAGATTGAGGATGTTTTGTTACTGAACCAATTTCACGCACGTAAAACGCAACGGCTAATTAGTATATAATTGACTAAGTAATAACTAAGAAAACTTGAAAAACAGATTAATATGATTTTTAAAGCATATTCCTATATAGTTTCTTTTTTCAAAAAACACACTATTTAGTCGTTTGGGAAGTGTGCGCACAAAAGATGAGTTAGTGGAAGTTGGCAAAAGGAGAGTATAGAACTCAGCCTAAACTTTGCAATAACGCATTAGCGCTAGTCTGCTGGATGGCAAAAACATATGATATCTGCAAACTCATAAGCATTTTAAGTGGGTTAATTGGATCCATGTCATTGCAAATACGTTGATTCAGATAAATGCTATTACAATTTATCTGTTGGTATCCATGCTCTTCGAATTTGCACAAAATTAAAACCATACCATCATTGTCATGCTTTTCATTATCGTATAGATCAAAATACACCTAAACATAGTGTCAGTTCTATCTTCTTGCTCCATCCTCCCCTCTTCTCTCTGCCTACGAGGTCTGTATCTTCGAGTTGACCCTCGTCGCGTGTTGTTGCGTGCTGCCGCCATGTCGTCCCCCTGCCTATCCTTCCCTCGTTCGCCGAAACCTTCTCCCCCATCCTCCTCACCCCTGCGGCCACGCCGCCGCGCCGGTGTCAGTGGCAGTAGGTCAGTCCGTACGACTCCGACGGCGGTGGCTCCCTGATGGTGGTCATCTTGCGCATAGGGCAGCTCTAGCATCGAGGCAATGGAGATGGCCAGCTAGTAGAAGGGGAAGGAGAGAAAGAGAGGAGGAGGAGAAGAAATTGGGAAAGAAGCTGGAAAACATTATGGTTTTAATTTTGCTCGTTGACATTATGCATACAAATAGACGAATAGCAGTGACACTTATTTGGTATCTTATGGTACATCCTCAACACTGTAAAATTACTCATATATGATCACTTCTTTCTATCCAACCTTGCTTACTTGCTCCAACAGTCCAACTTCAACAAATACTGAAGAGCTGAAACAAATTTTGCAGAGCAACCTGAGCTCTTCAGTTAGCATGATATCACCACAAACGTAAAGTTCTCACAAAAAAAATACTGTTCACTCACACACATGTATACCCTCCGTTACAAAAGAAATGCAGCCAGGAATGCACATATAGATATAGTTGTTCAGCAATTAGTAAGACAAATTTCAAATTATTACACATTACAGAAAACAAATAAGAACCGAGTTCACACTTCACACACTGCTGAACACGAGGTTCAGCAAATACATTATTCGAGTAAAAGAGATTACAAATTAAATTTTTCACCGGGCCACTTACTCTAAATAAAATTAAGTGAACATGATAAATTATTGCTGCCATCGGTTGGCCTAATGGCTAATGCTGATTATAACTACTACATGGGTGAATCAACCTAGAACTATTTGGAGATGATCCGTTGAGCAAGAGACCGCATCCATGATCTGCTTCTCCATGGTTTCTTTCTCCTTGTCATTCCACGAATTCTCCTGCAACCTCGGCATCTCCCAGTCCCAATTTCCCTTGTACTTCAGATCCCCTCCCTTGAAAATGGAGACATGGCGCAGCGCGGTGCACGCTCCGACGACGAGCTTCACAAAGTATACCTGACTCACTGTCCCTCCAAAGCCAGCCATGGCGAACTCCTCCAAGCGATAGTTGTGCAGAGGAACGGTGGGATGATGCCATGAGAACTCGCCGCCGGTGGGCTTCTTCGCGTCGCGCGGGGCGATGTGAATGTGAAGGGTCTTGAGCGAAGGCGCCGCGTCGAGGAGGATGCGAGGCCACGACGCGTCCCAGGAGGAAGGCACGTCGGCGACCAGCAGCCGCCTCAAGCTGCGCAGCAACGGCGGCGACGGCGAGCAAGACGACGGCACGATCCATCTCTCCGGTCCGGTGAACCGGACGATCAGGTCGGTGATGTCCAGGGTGTAGTGGAAGAATCTGTCGAGCGTCAGGTCGGGTTCGAGCCAACGGCTGAACTTGCGGGCCAAGCCGTAGAGGCAGGCGAGGTGCCATTGCCGGAGGCAGGGGAAGGAGGAGGAGGAGGTGCGGCGGTCGAACAGCACCTGGGTGCCCATGGAGGCTAGGTTCTGGAGTCTCGGAAGAGACCGCAGCTTCACCGAAATGATATCGCAGGCATCGACGACGAGCTCCCTGATCTCCGATATGGGAGCGTCCACCACCAAGGACTTCCTCCGGTCGAGGAAGCATGATTCGAGGTGCAGCACTTGCAGCTGCGGGCACGAGGTGAAGACGCCCTCGTAGGCTTCCGCCGGCGTCGAGGCCGCCATGCCGTGCAAGACGAGCTTGGTGACGCCGCCGTACTCGTGCAGCGGCGGGAGCACGCAGCCGCCGAGCGTGAGGGTTCGCAGGCGTGACGCGCGGGGATCCTTGCAGAGGCCATGGCTAGGGAATTCGTGGGTGGGAGGTTGGCGCCAGTACATTGGCTTCCCGACGGCCTCGAGCTCCTCGACGCCCCAATCGTCTATGGCCTTGGAGATCAACCGGTTGATGCCAGCGGTGTTGTGCGTGCCGAAGAACTCGAGCCTCAGCCTACTGACCTTCCGCCGGCTAGGTCGGCCGTCGTCGGCGTCGATGAAGCTCTCGACGGAGCGGACCAAGGCGCGCGCGGCTCGCCGCTCGTGCCTCCGGATGGCGGGCATCAGGCTATTGGGGATGGCGTGCCGGTACGCTATCCAGTTCATCACGCCGCGGTGGCGGAGGATGCACCGGTGGTAGCGCGGCGGGAGTATGTCGCTGACCCTGAAATCGAGGGCGTCGAGCTCGTGGGGCAGATTCGTCCAGCGCCTGGAGAGCATGCCGGTGGCGAGCGCCGCGCGGGTGTCGAGGCGGCGGAGGACGAGGAGGAGCAGGTCGTCGGGGAGTGCGCTGAGGCGGTCGTCGCCGCAGGCCTCCCGCGGCCGCCGGCCTCTCGGTCTCAAGCTCATCCTGGCCATGGTAGATCTACCTCCTATTGCTGGGGGGATCAAGCAACCAGTAGAGATGGCCTTGCGGCTGCGGTGGCGATTAAATAGAGGCGTCCGCATCGACCTCCTCGGGTTCGGATTCACGATGCCCGCCGCCGGAGGAATTCGAGTCGGATTGGCAGAGGAATTAAAAGGCTAGGGAAATTTGTGAATCAGGAAACTTCAATCCTATCGCCGGCGAGCATAGGATTGGGGAATTGGGGGTTGGGTTTTCAGGCGGTATAATTAAAAGGGATAAACTTTTGACGCGATTAAAAGGGATAACTGAATTCATGCCGTTGTAAATATGGGCATGTTTAGTTTCACATAAAAGTTTTACGCTCTATCATATCGAACGTTTGAACAATGCATAAAGTAATAAATATAGGTTAAATTAGTTTTTTATTAGTGCCCAAACACCCTATGTAACACCATACATAATACCCAATATGATACGCCAAAACTTTACACCCCTAGATATAAACACTCTCTGTATCGATTTAGACAAGAAACACACAAGTTTTACATACACGCCAACTAATAAATATTTTTAAAAAATTAGACATGTACTTTATTACACATATTCGTGAAATTTTATGGTCAAATTCATTATATTTTAGTTGTAAAAAGACAAAAATTCTGACGTACTTTTCACTCTTAAAACTTAGAATTTTCTTTTTTTTTGTTACAGCTAGAATATAATGGATTTGAATTAAGATTTGTAGATATATGTAATACTATTCAGAGTACTAAAATTTTATATGATATTTGTTAGTACCCCGTGATTCAAGATAAGAAGGAGATCGACTGAATAGAGATATCACCGCGTCCATCGATTGGTCGATCGGTTGTTGCTGGCCATGGCGTCGTCGCGGATGGAGGAGGACGCTGCTAAAGGTCATCGTCCTCGGTGACAGTGGGTCAGCGCACGCTACGCTAGTCCTGGTTTATCTTAGCCTGATTCTCATAGCTCTAGCTCTACTTCATGGTGCTTGTTTAATTTCGCCCTTAGCGATTCCTGAATTGGATTGGTCGTTTGGTTTTGGTGTTTGCAGGGTGGGGAAGAGCTGATGAACTAGTATCCTCTTCATCTTTTTTTTCACAAACACGCAAAAAAAAATACATGTCAATATATTAGAAGAAAAGAGAGTTTATTTACACACTGCAATCAGACAGATCGGCTTATGCCAAGGAAAAAAGACAAATCAGAAAAACCAAAGAAAAGGAAGAGAGAAACGACTGCTAGACGCAACTCCAATTAGCAGGAGGGGGCAAGGCCACACTACCCTTCTAAAAAAACCCCAAAAAAAAGTGACACCAGCTAACGACCAGAGATGGCCCTCAGAAAATATGGACTCTAAGACCACAGAGACCGAAGAGAGAACAAAGTCGAAAACCCTAGTATCCTATTCACATCCATAGCATCAACCTTTGTGTCAGACTGATAGTTTGTTGCGTAGAGATCTTTAGATATCCTAGTGCAATCTTTCAGCATATAAGGTCTATTTGTTTTGGAGAAATTTCAAAGGATTTGGATGGATTTGGATTCCTAAGAATTAATTCTTATGAATGCCAAATGTAGATATAGAAAAACCAAAGAGAATTTTCCTTTTCTACAAGTTGTAGAGAGAAAGCACAGGAAATTTTCCATCCACTCAAAACCTTATGGAAAAATTCCTATGGATTGAGTTGTGCATGCATTCTCATTCCTCCATTTTTCCTATTTCCATGTGTTAAAATTCCTCCAAAAACAAATAGACTCTTATCTTCCTTTTTTTTTACAATTAGAAACTTGCATTCACTTAAGTAACCATAATTTCTTTCAGAAAAAAGAGAAAATTTTTAAGCAGAAACAATCTTCAGGACACCAAAAAGAAAGATCATTGCTTGGATTTTCTTCCACTCTTGATTAGATAGTGAACACGAAGTTTAGCCAGCAGTACAAGGCAACGATTTCGTCGGCAAGGCTTGTGAGCTTGTCACCTTGCAGGTCAGGCTCGAAACGGAAATCTTCTGAGAAAACAAACACCGGCCGTGTTTGGTTGTTTTGGCAAAAAAAAAATAACGTATACTAACACATATTTAAAGTATTAAACGTAGACTAATAACAAAACAAATTATAAATTTCGCCGGTAAACTGCGAGACGAATCTCTTAAGCCTAATTAATTCGTCATTAGCAAATGTTTACTGTAGCACCAGTACACCACATTGTCAAATCATGACATAATTAGGCTTAAAAGATTTGTCTCGCAATTTATATGTAAATTGCGTAATTTGTTTTTTTTTCGTTCATATTTAGTGCTTCATACGTATGTCTAAATATTTGATATGATAAAAAGATTAGAAGTTTGGAGGGAAATAAACACACAGCCACTGCCGCAATTCGCAAATGACCAACGATCTGCGATTCGATCGCTCAAACGATGAGTAGACCAAAGCGACCGCGCTCATGACATCTACAGCCCCAGCCCGTGCAGCTTTAAGCAGTATCAACTCAAATCGATCGCATGGCACATCTGCACGCCTCTAGAAAATAAATCAGCTATAAATATATTTTAAGAAGATAAAAGAAAGATAAGAGCAGCGGACTATAAATTTAGCCAGCTACAGCATAGACTTCAAAATACATGTGTGTACGACAGGTGGGATCAAACATTAATTAATTATATAGTACATGTTTATAGGTAATTATTATATGAATTAGCTATTAAATTGACTATAGATAATTTAGAGCAATAATTAGTTGTACTTTTAAACTTGCTCTATGACATCACGATCAGAGAAACCACGAACTTGATCGCTCCTGCAGATCGAACGGTGAAAACGTGAACGCTGAACGATGAGATCATTAAAAACGGCAACGGAGAGATATGAGTGCTTGACACAATTGGCCCGTTTATTCTGTTCTATCCACGACTCTCTTTTTCTTTTAAAAAAAATCGTTTTTATGGGTTCGGACTTCGGAGTTCTCTTCTTCGAGCAACGCCGAGGCCGACGCTAATAGATGGGCCGGGCCGGTAAGATTTGACAGAATGGGCCCGTTTCTTTTCTATCTTTTTGTTTTTTCAATTTTCTGGTTGAGTAGGGGTTCGGAATTTTCTTCCACGAACCCCCGTTTTCCGCAGCTACTATGCTTTTCCCTCGCTCCCCGTGCGCCCCGTGATTCAAGATAAGGAGGAGATCGACTAAATAGAGAGATCACCGCGTCCATCGGATTGATCGATCGGTTGTTGCTGGCCATGGCGTCGTCGCGGAGGCGGACGCTGCTCAAGGTCATCGTCCTCGGCGACAGCGGGTCAGCACGCTACGCTAGCTCATCCTTGGCTACAGACCCGGCCATTTCTTCCTAGCTTGATTTCGAATCGCTCTAGCCCTGCTTCTGTCAGCTTGATTTCATGGTGCTTGTTTGATTTTTTCCCTGACTCCTGACTTGGATCGGTTATTTGGTTTTGGTTTTGGTGCAGGGTGGGGAAGACGTCCCTGATGAACCAGTATCCTTCTCCTCCATAGCTGCATATCATCGAGCTTTTTAGTAGTATCAATTTTGCTCAGTTAGCTGTAGATTATAGTGAAATCCTCAGAAGATAAATCTCAATATTTTCTACTACTACCTTTCATTCATTTAACCGGAATTACATTCAGAAAAAAAGAAGAGATATTTTTAACTAGAAACAATCTTCAGCACACCACAAATATCGGTGCTTGGATTTTCTTGAACTCTTGATTAGATACGTGAACAAGAAGTTTAGCCAGCAGTACAAGGCGACGATCGGCGCCGATTTCGTCACCAAGGAGGTTCTCATTGAAGACAGGCTTGTCACCTTGCAGGTCAGCCTCATACACCCATTCAATTTGGATGCTTTCTATTCTCAAAAAAATTTGGATGCTTTCACATGAAAGTTGCCATCTGGCTGTCATCAGTATTGAGTTTTCTTGGATGTAGATCTGGGACACGGCAGGACAGGAGAGGTTTCAGAGTCTCGGTGTGGCGTTCTACAGAGGTGCAGATTGCTGTATGCTAGTCTACGATGTCAATGCTAAAAGATCTTTCAATGCACTCAACACCTGGCATGATGAGTTCCTCACCCAAGTAAGTCATTTTTATCAGGATATTTTCCTTAAAAGTTTTTAGCATCTGCAATTACCTCTTCCATTGTGGCCATGCCTGATGCCTGTACTAGTTCAGAGAAGCAATGTCTGCATCATCTGTTAGTCATATGCAAACTGAAGGCATACAGCAAAATGCCAAAATGGCTGCTGCAGGCTGAAAATTTAATGTTGCTTGGTTAATATCAATCAATTTGAACTAGTTATGAAGAACCTGACAAGTCCATTTTACATTTCAGAGGAAAAAGAAAAGTAGTACAGCATTTTTGTCCTATTTTAACAGTACTGGAAGACTGCAACTGAAAAATTTCGGCTCCTTTTTTAGGCTAGCCCATCAGATCCCAAACATTTTCCCTTCATATTACTCGGCAACAAGATTGACATAGATGCCGGAAACAGACGTGCCGTAAGTTACTTGAACATTCAAACTTCTGTACAACAGTCCAGTACACTTCCTTTTTTTTTCTTTTTCTGAACGAAATCCAGTGCACAGACATTGACAATTTGACATTTCTGTACTGTCTTCCCGGCCACAGATCCCTGAGAAGAAAGCAAAAGAGTGGTGCGTCTCCAAAGGCAACATTCCGTATTTCGAAACCTCTGCGAAAGACGACTACAATGTTGACAGTGCTTTTCTGTGCATTGCCAAGCTTGCTCTGGAGCATGAGCATGATCAGGACATGTAAGTGAAACACCTTCAGTTTCTTGTTTGCATCTGAAGTGCTTCAAGCCTAAACAAATCTAGCATTAGCTGTTTACTAGTCATCTTACACCTGTTTCTTCTCTATCCCCAGCTACTTCAAGACTGTTGCACAACCAGCCCCTGATACTGAACATACCAGCGGATGTGCTTGCTAGCACTTTGGATGCTTTTGTTCATTGGCTGAGAATGAAATTATACAATTATAAGTTGTTATGGACTCACAGTGTACAATAAGCTCGCATAAGAAACTGTTACTCGCTTGTGTATCCATTTTTTTAACCTAGGCTGTGTTTAGATCCAAAGTTTGGATCCAAACTTCAGTCCTTTTCCATCACATCAACCTGTCATACATCCACAACTTTTCAGTCACATTATCTCCAATTTCAACCAAAATCTAAACTTTACGCTGAACTAAACACAGCCCTACTAGTAGAATACTATACTAGTAATAAGCAGCTTCTGCTTGCATCTGCCCAGCAGCCCAGGTAGGAAAAGACTAACTGGAATAGCAGTTCTGACTGTTCTGTCGGTGTCGGTATTCTGTGTAGAAGTACTTGTATAGCAGTTGACCTCTTCATTGTCAGCTGTAACAAAACATACAGTTGCTTTCCAGTTTACAGTAGTAGTTATGAATTCATCTTTCTCCCCAAACAGTGCGATCGCATGTGCTATATAGTTCATTTGATGGCTCACACTGTTCAGAGATGGGGGTGCCCAGTGACGCTGACCGAAATGTTCAGACTTCAGGCTCTTCAAAAGTTGTAGTACTAGTACTTTTCTAACGATTGCACAAGGCTGATTCAGAGATTCAGATTTCGACCCTGCCCTGATGGCGATCCTGAAACTTGACGACGGCGTGTTGGGAAACCATGCAGCAGCAGAAGCAGGGAGGGATCTGTCACTCTGTCCGCGCCGATGAGGACATACAGGTAGCGAGCGTACGCTGCCGGTGGTGGCCGATCGAGCCGAGACGTTGCTGTCCGTCCGTCCATGCAACGACGCTACCCCCAGGTCGTCGGGCTGGATAGGCCACCAAGGCGACGACGGCCGGACAACCTTGACCCCGGTTCCGGGACCTTGCTGACCTCCTTCTCGGATCCTGCCGGGTTGCAGGCGAGAAGCTTCAGAAAAAAATGGCAGGAGGAGATCAAGGTCAGAGGACTCGTTGAATGCGACTCTCAGCCGTCGCTCTCCTTCCACCTGCTTTTCAGTTTCCGGAAAAAGGAAATAAAAGCTTCTCTCAGAGCTAGTATCTCTGGTGTGATTCTTCAGCTAGCTCACTGAACGATCGCGTGGGTTCATACTTCATACTAATAAAAGTAGAGTAGTAGCTAGTACTCCTTTCGTCCTTGAATACAAGAGATTGATGTGACATCCTAGCACAGCAAATCTAGACAAGTTTACTGTCTAAATTCGTTGTACTGTAATGTATCATATCCAACCAAAAATTCTTATATTTAGGAATAAAGGGAGTACTAGTTTATGCAGCATGCCATGTGTATGTGTGTACATGAGATGAGGTCCAATTCTCGTGTTCAATTTGTGACTGTGTGTTGCTGATTGAATAATGGATAGTTGGATACTAGTGATAGCAGCACACAGAGTTGAACATAGCTTCGTTGTTTAGAATTGTTAGAATCCACTAATGAATGCGACATGCGAAAAGGGGTTAATTCGTAGAGTGTTTTAACTAAAACAGAGTCCAAAAACACGCGACTGTGCCTATGAACAAACTCTTCATTAACATTCCCGTGGCCTCGTGGACAATTGGTTGGCATTTTATATGTGTCCGTTGAATTTTTGTCAAACCTATCGGTTGATGGAACGGTGTGCACCGCGAACTCACACGAACACCTATGTTTTTTTTTCTTTCAATTTTGGTATGGTTTCCTTTTCTAATAAATTTATAGGCCGAATATTTATATGTCTACTTCCTATTTGTATTTGAATTCTGATTTGGATTCAAATGTTTTTATATATAGTGTTTCTATATTAAACTTTTCTACGTATATTTACTTATATGTATAAATATTTTGGATATTTCTGATGGTGGACCAAAACGTATTCTTCTTATGTCTAAGCCACCGTGAACATCTACCTATTACACTAACGAGCACCAGATGGTAGTTGTTGAAAGAATAGTAAGATTAGACCTTACCACACCAAGTGGTGAATCCAGAAAGAAATAGTAAAGGGATTAAACAAACTAGCTAAAGTTAGAGCTCTTCTCACACGTATGTAAAGCAAAAAAAAAAAATAGCGAGGGTCCCCACGATAGATCCATCCCGACCACGTACACCATATCCGGATTATCCACAAGGATTTTGGAGGAAAAAAATGGTATTAATATATTTTAAATTAGTTTCAGGCTTTCAGCCGGCAGATATTCTGCACTTAGATACATGCATGCATGTCCGGTTTCGTTATCCGAATGGGCCGAACAAAGTGGACGTCAATCGCAATATCTTACGCTAAAAAGAGCTTCCTGGGCCCTTCTTAATCCCCACGTGCTTGATTACCCAAACAACGAATTTTTTTCGGTTTTAGATTTTTTTTTTAATATTTATAGAAATAATCTATCGGCCAAAAAAATTACAAAAATAGACCCTGCCGCCCACCTCTGGGGCGGCAAGCTGACGTGGCAAACGGGGGAGGAACGGGCGGTGACGGAGGGAGGGTTTTTTTGCAGGAAAACCCTTGCCGCCCTCTGGTGGGGCGGCAAGTGGCCCGAATGCAAAAAAAAGTCAGTCGGGGCCGGCTATTTTGCAGGCGGCCCCTTGCCGCCCTCTGGCCGGGCGGCAGGCCTCACTGCCTATAAAAGGCCTGCTGCCCAGCCCCTAGCCCTCATTCTTCTCTCCTCAATTCCAGTGAAAAAAAAAGAAGAGAGGGGAGGAGAAGAGAAGAAGGGGCGAAGCCTTGCCGGATTCAGACGCCGATTTCAGGTAATATTCATAGATCCTATATGTGACTATTGAGTTAAATAGTGTGTATTCTTTAAAAATTTGTTTGAATAAATGCATTATATTTTTAGGGTTTTAGTTGTACTAATCTAGAAGTGCGTATTGTAGATATCGGTAACTACGTAGATTTGCTAGTTTGGAATCAATACATTACCGTTGCATTGGCTTACACAAGATATTACGTTGTAGATGTTTATTGCATGAAAGAGTAATATGATCTAGTTATTTCGTTGACAGATATGTCGAACAAACAAATATTCCAAGTTTACCATGGACCAGGAAACGTCCGTTACGGGCCAACTGGGGTAGATCTGTCAGATTTTATTGTATCAGAAAGGGGAATTGATAGACCGGCTGAGAGGAGTGTACCTTCTATAAAAGGATGGTTAATGAGGGGCTTGAGAGTTGATCCACAGACAAGTGACATAACAATCAATGTTATAGTAAGTCGGGCAACTGAGGGTTTTTATTGGGAACTAATGCCAGTTCAAAACTCTCGAGTGTGGAGATGGTATTTGGAAAATGCATTGCAACGCGGGTGGCCTCTAGCTTTGGTTCCGTTTGTTCACCCGAAGGATCCAGGTGTGCAGATGAACATGGATGATGGCGAGGGACCAAGTGCTAAAGTAAACGAGACTTCTGTGGAGGAGGTCAACGCACGAGAGGACGGGGACGTAGTAGCTCCAGTGGGCATTCAACTAGGTGGAGTGGCCGACGAGGGGGAGACTGTCGGTGCCATTGTGGATGAAATGGAGAGGGAGGATTCTGACAACGAGCGTGTAGAGGAAGGTGATTCGTCAGATGATGAGACGGATATTAATCCAGCAGAATGGGCTAGTGAGGATTTTTCTGGGCTGATCGTCTCTGAAGAGGATAGTGTGAGATGGGAGTACAAAGAAAATGAGGTTATTCAGGGAGCGATTTATAGTAGAGCAGAAGATATGAAGGAGGCGGTAAAACATTTTGCAGTGTCACTTCATAGAGAGTTTAGGGTTGCCAAGTCGAACCGGTCGCAATATGAAGTTCGGTGTGTTAAGGAAAAAGATGGTTGTCCCTGGAGAGTGCACGCGTATAAGGGGAAATGGAAGGATTATTGGACAGTGTTAGTCGTTACCAAGCATACATGTTTTCTACCTGGTAATGTTATGTTATATTATTGAACTCTACATATATGTTAAATTGCACGTCATCGTTATGTACCATTAGTAATGTTTGCTATATTTAAATAGCAACTTGTTGTACATAATTAATCTCATGATTTTATTACTATTTCATAATTTTGCAAGTTATCTTTTGTTTTACATTACTATTTTTGAATTGTTCTAACACGAAACACTATATTTTTCAAAGATGGCACGTCAGGATACACCTCAGTTGTTGGACCCGGCGATAGATCACTGACACCGGTCTCACCTTACTGCGGTGCAGGGGGCTCAGCTTGGGACGTTCCGGGCACGTACGTGCGGTGAGCTACTCACGGTTCACGACTCCTTTGTCGAGAGGTACGAACAGTGTTTTACTATAAGTTAGTTGCACTGTAATATTTTTTATAATGACATATTAATTTGTTATTGCAGGCTACGTGAGGCCGGCCTCCTACCGATGTGTCGGCTGGTGGAGGCTGCAGCCGGCGACGCGGACCCGGCCAGACGATGGACTGTGGACAGGTCCCTCCTAGCAGCTTTGGTCGATCGATGGAGGCCAGAGACGCACACTTTTCACTTGCCGTGCGGTGAGGTAGCCCCTACCCTACAGGACGTATCGTACTTGTTGGGGCTACCGCTCGCGGGAGACGCTGTTGGGCCAGTGACCACGGCTGTGGACTGGGAGGACGATCTGACGGCACGTTTCGCACTAGTACAGCGCGCACCGCACCTCCCGCTCGAGCCGTTGGCACACCACCGCAACACCGGACCTACGAAGAGGTGGCTGCTTCAGTTCACCGTGAGTGTTTTTGTACCGAAATGACAATCGTATTACATATTTAGTCCGCAGTTAAGGTGTCTAACATTTTATCGACTGCTTGCAGGTTGAGCAGCTACAGGCGAAGGCCGACGAGTACTCGTACAGCCGATGTTTGGAGGCGTACTTGCTCTGGCTTTTTGGCTGGGTGATGTTCTGTGGCGGTCACGGGCACGCCATCGACAAGGGACTCGTGCACTACGCCAGGAGCATCGCCGATGCTGCAGTAGGCGAGGTGCCTCAGTGGAGCTGGGGTTCCGCGTTGTTGGCGGCTCTGTACCGTGCACTTTGTGAGTCTTGCACGAAGACGGATCCCAGCGCGACCTTTGGTGGGTGCCCTCTCTTTCTTTCTATCTGGGCAGCTGAGAGGATTGCGATCGGCCGCCCTGAGGTGGACCAGCACGCGTACGAGGAGTCACTGTACGAGGAGCGACCAGAGGTCGACTACCCTACGATGGGTACTCTGTGGTGCCGTCGTCAGGTACGTTGCATCGATCTTATCGTATTGTTAAGTTAATTGCTAAGTTCATTGTACATCACATCGATCGTCTCATATTGCAGCGCCGATGGGCTCACGTCCAGGTTAGGCGGTCGTATCCTGAGTTTGCTATGGAGTTCGACCGCCTTCTGATGACTGACGTCGTGTGGGAGCCCTACAGTGCCGCGGCTACCCAGGCTCGTGCGCCGTTGGGTCTGTCCACACTCTGCACCAGGGACCAGGCGTACTAGATGACTACGGTTCCGATGGTCTTCGACATCTGCGTTGAGCCTCACGCCTCTTTCCGCGTGATGCGGCAGTTCGGCTTCCGTCAGCTCTTTCCAGTACCGTTTCCGACCACCGTCCCAGCTGCTGTTCACCAGTAAGATCTTGCACTACGCTTTCCGTTGTTGCATTAAAATCTGCTTGTTCACAATAATTTGTAACATCTGTCGTTTCACACTAATATTACACATTAATTCGCAGGTACTCGCGCAAGGGTCAGCAGTCAGCTGGCGACTGGCCCGCCAAGTTGGCGACTTTTGTTCAGGACTGGTTGCTCGCAACCGAGGAGGTCGTGGACCACGAGGGAGAGCCACACGCTGAGGAGTCGTACCAGGCCTACCTACGCTGGTACCAGCCACGCACCCGTACTAGGGTCACCTTCGCTCCCTTGGAGCAGCAGCCCCACGTTGCGAGCACTAGAGACCTCTACGCCAGGCACCACGACCAGGACTTCGCTCGTGTTGTGAGTACCCTGCATCGCACCATTCCTTTATGTTTTCATGTCTTTCTCTTCGTCAAATTTTACGAATATTTACGAACAAATTAACCATGCAGGTCGACGACATCAACCGGGTCGTCGTTGACGGTTCAATGACGATCCAACGTTTAGGCGCGGGGATTCTGGTACCCGTAGAGGAGCACCTGACGACGTACACGCGGATGGTGGAGTCGATGCGCTCGATTCTCCGAGTGCTCACCTGTCGTGCAGACGACGTTGCTCGGGCAGACGCAGCTGTACAGCGGCCACCCGTACCGTCTGGTTCCCGTCCAGCTGCGCACGTTCCTAGGCCGACTCCCCCTCCGCACGGAGGTAAGTATTTTTATTACTATTTCTATACATGCCTCGCACATATAAGTGAGCCGTTTCACTTGCCGATTGCTTCAGGGTTTCGTGCACCGTTCAGCACCCCGCCTTCCTCGGCTAGGCCTTCTGTTGTGCCCCCCACAGGTACTTAAAAAAACAACATTACTTCCACAATCAATTTACATACATTTTATGTCTTAGCTTACAAGGGTCCCGTTGTCGATGTGTAGGTTTCGCCCAGTTCGCTATGACGCAGGCCGCCCACTTCTCCCAGGCTGCAGGGTCAGCATCACAGGCAGCCGGCACGTCGAGTCAGGGTCCACCATTGGACCATGCTGGGACCTCGTCGGACCGCTTCCTGTCTTCCACCGTGCTCTTCGACATCACTGACTTCGACTTCGCTTCAGGCTCGACAGAGGACGTCATCGGCCCCTCACAGCTGGGAGGCGCACCGCCGGTGCAGACGCAGGACCAGGCGCAGGCCACTCCTCCGCGGGACACTCGTCTACCCGTACTGTGCCACCGGATCGTTTCACCTACTCCCAGGACCATGTGCGAGCACAGGCCCGGAGGACCAAGCGTGGTCGCGGCGCGGGGCAGGGCCAGTTGAGCAGTCTTCTCTTTGTTTACTTGCTTCACTTTCCAGTACTGTATGCTTGTGTAATGACTACGTTGTTGTTATATGTGCACGATACCTTTCGGCGCATGCACGACTACTTTCTGCCGCACCGATGCAGCCTCCTTTATTCGCGTGTGATACGAGTATTTGCCCGCCATTTGGCGCATACGACCAATGTAACATTCGGCGCCGATCATGCATGTATCTTTCGGCGCCAATCAGGCGTACCCACCATACCCCACCATGTTCACATGTCAGGGGTATCACTCGATTTTTTGCGCCTATATAAGTCGCCTTAATGAGTGAGGCCTCACAATCTTTCAGAACTCAGTCACATTCAGTACTCTCTTCCCCACTTGCTTCATTACAAATCCGACCGGCTTTCGTCAATGGCTAGACGCCGGGGTGTTGAGGATCCAAACTGGCGTAGCGATCCTTGTGTATACCTACTACCACCTTGGTGCCAGCGTCCTCTCTGCCTATGCGGTGATCGATGCCAACTAATGGCTTCGAGGAATCCTGATATTCGAGGAAGGCGCTTTTTTAGGTGCCCTAACTATGACCGTGAGGTATTTTATTATCTGCACATGCTTATTCATTCCGTATGGGCAATCGCTTTATTCTTCGTAACACTACTCTATTCGGTAGACCCGCACTACGGCTTGCGCATACATCGAGTGGGTCGATACAGAAAATCCCGTTCTCGACCTAACCACCGTTTACAAGGTCGCTGGTATTTCGCATCCGAAAGTATTGAGCAATACTTACATAGAAAAGCGGCTTATGAACGACAATGTCGTGAACAACAGAGCGACTGGCGGGTGCTAACTACGGCACTCCCTCCATGGGAAGCCCGTCCAAGATGCAGGTGTGGTGATCGTTGTCAGGTTCTTCGTTCCATAAATCCTACAACATTGGGTCAAAGGTTCTTTGTTTGTCCAAATATTCTTGACGACGATTTCATGGTAAGAATATTTTGATTACATGAATCCTTATTTTCTCACAACATTTACTAACTTTGCTTGCTTTACATCTATTCTTTCCTCCCAGGAACCACCAAGGAGATGTCAATACAGAGAATGGATAGATACCAGAAGGGTTCTAACTCCACCTAGCCGTGTTGTGCAGCTTGAACTACTAGAGCAATACAGGGTTACTAAAGCGCGGTTTGAAAGAGGAGAGGGATCCTCACGTAGGGGTTAGCTATTATCGGACAACTTAGCATATTGAAATTTCTACTGTCATGCTTCCTTGTCCCATTACTACATCGTCGTTGTGTTCAACTATTGCACTACCTCCCTCCTAGTTCGAATCTAATATCATCTATGTAACCGCAATGCAAATAGTTGTATCATGTTCAAATTGTACTACTATTTCTTCATGTTACATAATTCTCCTTGTTTAAGTCCATATAATGTTTCTACGACCCAGACTGCGATAGGCCTATATAAATTATCCGAGTACTAATACGTCGAATAAGGTACAAAATAATACCTCACTTAACATATGAAATTGCGCAACAACCAACTTCAATACATTTTTATAACAATATTAACAAGTTTTACCAATAAATACTTCTTTATTTATTATTAACATAACATAGAAAAATCTTTTGGCCGTACTTTTTTCATCTGGGTCCCTGGGGCGGCAAGGGACCCAGATGAAAAAGTACGGCCGCAAGCTCTTTATGGGCGGCCAAAATTGCAATTAGCCCCTGGGCGGCAAGGGCCTAATCGCAATTTTGGCCGACGGCGGCAGACGGCGCGGTCGACCCACCGTCTGCCACGTCAGCTTGCCGCCCACCATTTGGGCGGCAGGAGCTATTTCTGCAATTTTTTTTGTCGATAGATTATTTCTGTAAATATTAAAAAAAAACTAAAAACTAAAAAATTCCCCAAACAACGAGACAAAAACAGACAGGCTCTAGACGAAGACAAAAGAGAGGCACCCTGCACTATTAGCTTGGATTTGCTTGGTTACTTTCCGAAAAGTTCAAGATAAACTCCCTATTGTTTTTGTTTATGACAATCACTGACTGCCAACTCATCGACCTCAGACAAAGACCTTCTAGAATCTATACTATAAATGACTACCAAGAATCAATAATTCAATACTACTATATTAACTGTAATCATGGGAAAGCACGACCCGTCTTTTGTGGCTAGTATTGTACAGTATAATACTGGTAGTAGTATGATCGACTGGTTCTTCTTTTACGGTCGCAAGGGCATGCAACCTTGCTGTTTCTTTGGCAACTTTGGGAATTTATTTTGTGTAATTTAGTACAAGTTGAGTGAGTATGTACTTGTCCTGCTTTAGTAATTAAATAAAACGTGCAGTGTGTTATTTAATTAGTTTTGGTTGCTTAAAGTTGGAAGTTTGTGTGCCTCGGAAAGTTCGATGTGATGAAAAAGTTGAAAGTTTGAGGAAAAAAGTTGAAATATAACATGGCCAACTACGTATTACTATTGTACAGGGAAATGTGTTTTTGTTTTTTTTCCATTTCATTAATTTCTGTGATGCCCGGTAGAATTATACTGGCCTCATAAAATTCCTTCATTCTGATTAACCGGAAGCTAGCGTCGCTAGCATCTGATGACGTACTACGACATATCGTGCGAATTTAACGTCACCTCTCGACCGTCGTTATTGCTGATTGTTTTCGACGACGAGAGCGAAGTACACGTAACCAAGATGATGAGCACCAAAGCTCTCACAAAAAAGCACAGATCCCGCCACGTGCCCGTCCGGCGAAAAGGCTCCGCTTCTGTGCCAACAGCTAACTGAAACGGCCCGACGTTCGTGGCAGGTTCCGCGGCGCCCGCGATCGCGACGCTGACTTGATGCGCCTCAGAGCAAGTTTAATACTATAGCCCACTACTAACTTTAAATCATTTATAGTCAATATAATAACCAACTCATATAATAGCTGCTTACTATACTATTAATATCTGGTCCTACCTGTCATACACACATTACGTCTTGAAGCCCGTGCTGTAGCTGGCTACAGATCTGTAGCCCACTGCTTTTCTCTCTTTTCCTTTATCTCTTTAAAATATGTTTGTAGCTGGCTTATAGCCTACTATTGTACTATTGTACCTGCTCTCATATGCATCTCTCGCGAGCTAGGCGCTAATTGCTCGTGGTGTCGCGGATCGGCGGGCGCGCGCGGCCACTTCGGCCGGGAACGCCGCTATCAGATCACGCAAGCAAACACACCTGCCTATTCGCGCCGGCTCGTCGCTGCAGAAAGCAACGGAATTGATAGGCGTGCGCGAGCGCGAGGGGGCACCGAATCAGCCAACCAGGCGCTGCGTGCCAATCCAGCGGGCGAGCGGTGTGGAGCCTTCCAAGAAGAGAGGAAATATATATCGGGCGGGCAAGTCACAGACGATCGGCATCGGATCGCGATCACGAGGGGGCACCTGGCTTTGATGGTTTTGATGGAGTTGTGTTTGGTTCGGGTGCGCGTGGAAGCTTCTTAAATCAGGAAAGGGTGAGGATGGTTGGTCGTTTGGGAGCACATGTGGGATGTGGTGTTTGTGCCAGCTTTTTTTGTTGCTAGTGCTCATGTGGGATATGGCTCTCTTTTAGTATCTCGACTCCAGAGTATTTTCTCTGTCTCATAAAACATTATGCTTTAAGGTTTAAAAAGCAAATTAGTAGCTTGAAGAAAAGATGATCATGTTGCTCTCACTTATTAATAATCAGCTGTCATTTCACTGAGTGCAGTGCATTCAACAAGAGTACCTATATGTCTATGAACCTATGGCCACAAAAATTACACGTAGCAAAGCAATCATGAGCATATTCAAAAATTCAAAACAGATGACAATTAAACGACATGTTTTGTGGGACACTAGTAAATCTTTAAACGTCAGGTTTTGTGGGACGGAGTAAATAGTATTGAAGTATTTGATAGTTTCAGTCGCCTGGGAATGGAAACAAGAGGCGCATAATTTTGTCCTAACTATGCTATGTTCCTGTATTATGCGCATATTTTGCTATCAAGTGGCTGCTAGCCAGTAGGGATGGCAATTTTATCCATGGGTCCGGGTATCCGTGGATACCCAACCCAATGGACACGGGCGTGTGTGTGACTTTTTACCCATGGACATGCCCGCCCGAGACCTGAAGACGTCATGGGCAATAG
Organism: Oryza sativa Japonica Group; assembly: GCF_034140825.1. Classification (NCBI taxonomy): domain Eukaryota; kingdom Viridiplantae; phylum Streptophyta; class Magnoliopsida; order Poales; family Poaceae; genus Oryza; species Oryza sativa. The sequence continues at coordinate 26,795,470 of NC_089039.1, forward strand.
ACGGGTTTCATTTTTTACCTGTGGGTAACCTATGTTCGACCCGATACATATGTATTAGCTAATTTCAACTCATTTCTTAATTCTTATACCATTTCTCTTGGTTCATTTGTGATACTAACTGATACTAAGTTGTGATCAACTTGTGATGTAATTCAAATTATTGTTGATAACCGATAATTTGGTAAATTATTGATTTTATTACTCTTTGATAAATTACATATCTTTCAAGTTGTTATTCATATGAGATCCATTGGGTACCCGGCCCACTAGGCATAGGTACGGGAATGGAGTTTTGTCCGCTAACTCTAATGGGTAGTGTTCGGGTGGGCAATGTCATGCATCGGGTCGGGCATGGTTTTCCTCTACCCATACCCGACCCGGCCCATTGCCATCCCTACTAGCCAGCCACCACGGCGCTTATCCGTACGATTATTCCTAGAGCATTGCCTACATTTCGAAAAGAAAAAAAATGATTCCTATACGAAAATGCTATACACACGACTGTGACATACGACTCTTATCCGACCAGCTCTTAGCTGCTAATTGCCCTGGTCCACATGGAGAGAAGCTGGTCTGCGTGGAGCGAAACGATTGGCAGGTGAGGTTGGGTAAGATGGGAGTCGGACGTATTGCAGTGCTGATTCCTATAACATGCCTGGTCGCTAGCTTTTGGTTCTCATAATCGATCTCATCAATCACAATTGTCCAGACAGTGGTCCCGTTGATCTCTTAACCTTAGGCGTGCCTTGGTGTCGTAGCAACCGTACACATTCGCAAGAAAACCACAAGAAACTAAATTAGGAAAAAGGGGCTGTCGCTGCCAGGGCGTACCTACTAATTAAGGCCTAACATAGATCCTTAAATATCGTTAAACCTTTTTACAGTTATAATATACTCGCTCCGTCTCATAATATAAGAGATTTTAAATAGATATGTGACACTTTTTAAGGCTACGAATCTAGACAAGTGTTATATCCCTCTAAGATCATTTATATTATGAGATGGTGCGAGTATGTATCTATGTGGGACACCCCGACCAAATTACACTAGCCACCCGAGAAAAGACGTTGCACGAGCTAGATGAGCATGAAAGATTTCAGTCATTTTCTTTCTAGGTTCGCTAGCGTCGTTAATTAACTAGCGAAGAAGGAAAAGTGGTAATAAAAAACTAGAATCAGGAAGAAAACTATACATAAATAATATTAAAATAACATCAATATCATTATCTAACTCGTTGAGGCGCTACTGGGATGGGAGACATAATGACAAATTTATAATTAAGAAGGTAAATATAATATACTCTCAACAAGGATGAGAGGAGAAGAGCATTTCTAATGAGTGCAGTATATAATGTACTACTACTACTCTCTCAATGTTACTGTAGCCTTCGTGGTTTGATATTTTTAATAGGTTTGATTAACCAGCCCTTATTATTCCCTTGATTGATTCACGGAGCTATTGTTCTAACTTTAAATAAAACAATATAATAAAAGAACAATATTTAAAACGCAAATCAACTCATGTAGATTAGATCATTAAAATAGTTGACAGTTAATTACTCCATCCATTTCTAAATATTTGACGCCGTTGACTTTTCTAAATATGTTTGACTGTTCGTCTTATTAAAAAATTAAATAATTATTTATTTTCCTATTATTTGATTCATTGTTAAATATACTTATATGTATATATATAGTTTTATATATTTTACAAAAGTTTTTAAATAAGACGAATGATCAAACATGTGCTAAAAAGTTAACGGTGTCAAATATTTAGAAACAAGAGTAGTTCATTTTAAGGTTCCACAAATGGGTTGTCTTTTTTTTCCTTCTTAATTGATCGGCAGGGCTCTTTGCCTTCTCGTTCAAAGAAACAAAAAGAAGCTGAAAATATTGTACCAATATCCCATTTTCAATCATGCTTGCATCATTTTCCTTTTTTTTTCTTTTCTCCTCGGACGAATCATGTTTGCATATATCGTTCGATTGCTCCGTGCGTTAGAAAACCAATCCGATTGCTACTCTTCATGAGGTCACGTGCTATCTCTTTCTGACTTTCTCCCATCGCACGGTTACACACTACACCGTCTCGCACCCGTCGATCGGTTGCGTCCGCCGGCTCACCCTTCCCCCCCAAAAAAATGACGGATGGACGACGCAAAAAAGTGACACAACGACGCCCTATCCGATTCCAACCAGCGCCCGCGCGCGACGTGGACACGCTCACAAGCACGCACATACGCATCCATTCCCCGCCACGCGCACCCCGATAATACGCATGTGTTCGCCGCCACCCACCATCGCGCGAGCCATCAGCGTCGCCCATCGGACACCGGATTGGATGCGTGATACGTACTCCCTACGTCTAAAAAAAAGGCAAACACTGAGTTTCCGTGTCCAACTTTAACTGTCCGTCTTATATGAAATTTTTTTATAATTCGTATTTTTATTATTGTTAAATGATAAAACATGATTAATATTTTATGCATAACTTGTCTTTTTATTTTTTTTATATTTTTTTAAATAAGACGAACGGTCAAACGTTGAGCACGGAAATCAGGTTTGTCTTTTTATTTTTGGACAGAGGAAGTAGGGAGTAGTACTTCGTACTATTACTACTACTAGGTGTGGTATGCGTGGCCGGTCACCACGCAAAAGCCGCGAAGCGAGCGATCGATCAGCGGAGGTCAACCGTGCCCGCCGAACCACGTACGCAGATGGATTCGGCAGCGGCCGGCGACAAGGACCGGGCGCTTCGTCGTTACACGACCAATAATAATCAGCTTGTTCATCCTGCAGCCCGGGCAGGCAGGAAGCTGCGAGGAATGAGGAATCCGAGCCCACGGGTAACGCTTAAATGCTTAATTCCTGCAGTTCTGCACGGTGTTCGGCTCTAAATTTTTCGGGAGTACGAAAGCGACAGCAAAGCGAAAATACTAATAAAGTGACCACAGTGCTCGATAGTGTACGTTTGTAGTGCTACGAACCTGTTATATGTTTTTCCGGAGAATACCGTCATTTTTGGGACCGTACCAGCCGAGCCCCCAACGAAAAGCTCGAATGATTGAACTTGAACTTCCGTCTCGGCGTATTGCTGATGACGCCATCGGATGGCGGCTGGGGTTGGATGGTTTGTACTGTGGGGCGGTGGGGGTGATGGCGATCGGCGGTAAGAGCGTGACCGTGGCCTGGCCGTGCCCGCCTGCTGGCCGAACATGGGCGAATAGAAGTAAATATTGATTATTGACAGTGATTGTTAGTATCAAATGAAACAGTTTTGGTAGGCATAGCCGCATAGGCATGAAATTTTCGTTATCATATTTTTTAAATTGTTGAATGGTGCATTTGCACTAAAACTTTCTACTTCCTCCGTCTAAAATAAACTTAACCTTGAAGAGGATGGGACCATCCTGGATAAAGAATTTGGACAACCTCCTTTGTCGAGATTCCCCTCTTAGGTTAAGTTTTTTTTCGACGGAGTGAGTATATAATAGCTGCTTTAATGTATTATATAAAATATTTTTAAAGTTTATCTATAGTAGTAATAATTAAAATGTAATTAACTATGAGCTAATGACATTGTTGTTTTTTTCCATAACTTCATCTCCATCTTAAGTAGAAACGAACACTACCTAAGTGGGTAGTGTCTCATGAGAAAAATTCTTTAGATGAAATTCTAGCGAAGTTATATATATATATATATATATATATATATATATATATATATATATATATATATATATATATATATATATATATATATATATATATATATATATATATATATATATATATATATATATATATATATATATATATATATATATATATATATATATATATATATATATATATATATATATATATATGTGAGATTATGTGGAATTTGACGAAATTCATGAGTTTTGAGCTAATTATTCAATGAGCCATGTTCCGACCGGTGAACTTTCATAAACAACTTAGGTTGTGTTAAATCCAGATGTAAAGTTTTGACGTGTCACATCGGATATACGAATACATATTTGAAGTATTAAATATAGTCTAATAACAAAATAAATTACAGGATCCACCTGTAAACCGCGAGATGAATTTATTAAGCCTAATTAATCCATCATTAGCAAATGTTTACTGTAGCACCACATTGTCAAATCATAGCGCAATTAGGTTTAAAAGATTCGTCTCGTAATTTACATGCAATCTATGTAATTAGTTATTTTTTCGTCTATATTTAATACTCCATGCATGTGTTAAACATTTAATGTGATAGGGTGTGAAATTTTGCTAAGGGATAAAAAGGATCTTACAGGCATAAAATACATGACTAATAATGGCTGAAGCGAAAAAGGATAAATACACCAGATTTAACTGTGGTAGCTACAATATCTCTAACTTTCCTGTCAATAGGTTTGATTAGACTCGGGCAAAGCAGGAACACACCTGATCCAAGACCCGATACCTCTTGGACAATCGGAGCACGATAGTATTAGCAGGCAAAAATCAACGCCCACGTCGGTGTCGGGTGCGTATTTAAAAACATCGATAATATATGCATGGCTAGATAACTAAACAGAGATTATGAATCAGCACATATGATTTGGGAGCATCATGTCAGACATGTCGAACACATGCCCGTGCCTATCGAACACAGTATCCGTGGGTAAAATCGCTATCGCTGCTCAGTCCAAAGTAGACGGAGCTAAAATAAAATAAAGAGAGATGCCACTCATTTAATTTGTTTTATTTTAGATCGAATTTAAACTGATATAAGCGTCTGAGTTTAAATTAAGTGAGTGCATATTTAATGAAAATAAATAAACTATATCTAAAAAATTTTCTTAACCGGTTCTTGACTATCCTATCTCCTAGCTTCACCCCCTCCCAAAATTTCTTGGTTTAGCCACACCAACCAACTCGCAGGGAACCCAAACAAAGAAAGCGGCTTGAACCGGATGGACCGTGGGTGTGTGAGAAGGCCCCCACGGCAACTACGTGGCGAAGAGGCGAAGACCGCACCCCGTCGAAGTCTTTCCCCCGGAGACATTTCCGCCATGCTGCTAAAATAAGTGGGCACGCCGTGCGCGCGTGCGTGCGTTCGAGCGGCGGCGCGCGCGCGGCAACTCCCGCACCCGCTCCGAACCTTCTCCCTCCTCACGAAGCTCACCGCGAAGCCGGCAAAATCCTCCCGGAGAGAGAGACACAAACACAACACAACCAGCTCCCCCGCGCCCCGCGTGCGATCGATCACGATCGATCTCATCCCTCTCGATCGCCTACTACTACCAGTACAAATCCACCCCGCCACCACTACATCATCCCCTCATATCCATGCAGATTTAGCGCCAATCCTTATAAATACGGAGCTTTCGCGCCGGCCTCGTACTCGGCCATGGCGGCAGTCGGCGCGCACGCAGCGGTCTACCACCACCCGGTCTCGGGCCTCTCGGCGCCGGCGGGCGACGCCGCCTACTCGATGTCATCGTACTTCTCCCACGGGGGAAGCTCGACCTCCAGCTCCGCGTCCAGCTTCTCCGCCGCCCTCGCCGCCGCAACGACGCCGCCGCTTCCCGACCCGTCGGGGTCGCAGTTCGACATCTCCGAGTTCTTCTTCGACGACGCGCCTCCGGCCGCCGTGTTCAATGGCGCGCCCACCGCCGCGCTGCCGGATGGCGCCGCCGCAAACGCAACAAGGTGAGTGGCTAGTGGCGTGTGTCACTTGTCAAGTAGAGTACTACTCTCAAGTGTGCAATCACCTGTTCATTTGGTCTGAATTGGGGGCATTTGATCGGGAAAATTCAGGAGCGCGGCGGAGGCGGTGCCGGCGCCGGCGCCGGCGGCCGTGGAGAGGCCGCGGACGGAGCGGATCGCGTTCCGGACGAAGTCAGAGATCGAGATTCTTGACGACGGCTACAAGTGGCGCAAGTACGGCAAGAAGTCCGTCAAGAACAGCCCCAACCCAAGGTACTAACTAACCAACTAAACCAAAATCATATCCCCTTCACAAAATTCAAGATGATCATATCATCATCATAAATCATCCCGTCGTCGTCGTCGTCGCCATCACTTCGATCATCAAATACACCGATGATGCAATTAATCACGCGAATTCCATCGTCATATACTATATGTGCAAGTGCAAGTCTCTTTCCTGGCAATGAATGAATGGACATCGCTAACTAACAGCGATCGATCGATTGTGCGTTGCAGGAACTACTACCGGTGCTCGACGGAAGGGTGCAACGTGAAGAAGAGGGTGGAGCGGGACAAGGACGACCCGAGCTACGTGGTGACGACGTACGAGGGGACGCACAACCACGTGAGCCCCAGCACGGTGTACTACGCCAGCCAGGACGCCGCCTCCGGCCGCTTCTTCGTCGCCGGCACGCAGCCGCCAGGTTCTCTCAATTAACCGCGCGCGTACGGTTAATTTGATCGATCGGGTCAGCCATGGGACTTTTCCAATGCTAGCTAGCTAATAGTGTAGGTGTTCTGGGCCGGATTCTTGATCGAGATAGCAGCCTCTTGATTGAGATGCCCAGATGGGTCATTTTGGATGTAGCTGGATCTTTTTTTCCCCTTTTCTTCTCTCGATCTCTGTCCCGTCCTTTTTGCCTGTTTCGATCATTGGAAGGCCGGGCCGGCCTGGCTGGTTTGCAGCGATAGTGATCAAATGCTGTGCTGCTGTGTTTCTGTGCTCTTGAGGATCCTCCCAACTATCCCCCTTGAGCCTAGGTAATATAGCCATGGGAAATGTAACATATATATACTGTTTAACCGTGCAATAAAAATGTACAGAGCTTGAAATTTTGGTTGTATGTTATGAAGGACTTTTAAATATTCTACTCAGACTTGAATTTGTTGTTGCATTGCATGTTTAATTGATTCCCTCAATAACCACCATCTGAAACATTTACCTACACCTGGATTTCTATCTGTCTTTCTTCTCAAGATTTTCTCTAATGTTATTTCTCTTTATGTCCAAACATAAATCAACTAGTTTTTTGCGAACACGCAGAAGGATTGCACGTCAATATATTAAAAGAAAAATAATTTTAGGTAACATAAATCAACTAGTGGCAGGGATGAAAACGTTATTGGAAATTCCCGACTGATTGAACGTTATTTCCATACAATTAAGTGATACCGTTTTTTATCTTAGCCAATATAAAATATGTTTTTCTTAAAAGAAATATTTTAGCATCGTATTGCTTGTTGACACTAAATAGTTAAATGGTTCCCGACCGTTTTCACGTACAATTTTACATGAAGCTATATTTTAAAAGTATAATTGGATTTAATATACAACTCTTGCTTTATGTTCCTATATACTCACACTTATATTTTATATACAAATTATATCTATCAATTTGCACCATTCTATCTAGACAAATACAACCACAAATCAAAACGCTGCATAACTTTGTTTAATCAGATTAATGTGGTGATTTATACCTTTTTAGAATGAATATAATACATAAACATTGTATTATATATCACAAACCATTTTAATTAAAGTTATGCAAACATTGTGTCGTCTATGGCTACGCCGTTCACCATTGTTCCATATTTTTTCATTCAGTAATATTATAAACTAATACAACTTAGATAAAAAGAGTAATCCTATATATCTATAAAGCTCATCCACGCTAAGTGTAGTTAATAATATTTCTCTTATATCTCATTAAATCACATCACCTCAATTGTTCCTAGCACTTGGATGATTGATCCATGGTTCAAATTATCTCCATTCATTTCTTCCCCTATAAAGTCATACTACCTTAGATTTGTCTTTGGATGATTAATCTATATTAATTATCTCCCTTGTTTTCCTTCTATCATTGAGACACATCATCTTAGTTTACTTTTGAATGATAAACCTATATATGACTTAAGTTGTTATAAACCAATTCATCTTAATCGTTTACAACTTTTTGATGATCGATTAAAGATGAAAATTATATAAAACATATAAAGTTATTTATATGTTGTCTTATATTTTTTTAATACTATTATACATAATTCCTGCTGTAACGCGCGGGGTTTCATTTAGTTAGCTATAGTAAACATCAAAAGTCTAATACTGTTGCTAAACAAGATTGCAATAATCTAACTTAATGCTAGAAGAATACACTACATGAGAGGCTTTAGTGATACATATACCTTTTTTAATTAATTTAGCATTAGTGATTATAAAGTTTTAAACGTTAAATTAATTTTCTGGCCGAAGGGAGTATATAGGTCTTGTTTGAGTGTAAAATTTTGAGAAGCAGCGGGTAAGAAGCTAGTTGAGAATTTAGAAAAGCTGACAAACCCAACTTTTGGCTTCTAATTCATTTTCTGGATTCTATAACTGTAACTTTTCAGAATATAGATGAAAATATAAACTGTTTGGAAGTTAGCTTCTGAAAATTTTAGGAGAAGCTACCGCTACAAAGCTTCACCAAACATGCCCATAATCTCCCTGCGTTTCCCTTGTCTCGTGTGTGGCCGTGGGCCGTGGCGTCCTCTACAGTCCACACCACACAGGACAGCAGCCACGCTCGCAGACGCACCCGTAGTCCCCCCGTCCAGGGGACCAGGAGCCAGGACACAAGTTACAAGTTACTACGGCACAGAGCCACAGAGGCAGACTGGTGGCAGTGGCAGAGCACGCCGCCCCGGGCTCCGGCTCCCCTCCTCCTCCCTACATGCTCGCGCGGCCGCACCATCCGGCGCCAAACCCTCCTCCCTCTCTCTCCGCGTCATTTTGGGCTTTTCTGGCGAAAATGCCACGGCGGCGCTGGACCGGTGGCGCCGTCGCGGCGAGCAGCATCCCTCTCTTCCCCATCCCACCCCCCGCAGCGCCAAAAATAGATGGCACTCGCGCCTCGCCTCTCTGCTTCCGCGCCCCACCTCTCGATCGCCCCCTTCCTCCTCCTCCTCCTCCCCCTCCCCTTCCCTCTCCCCCACGCGACCTCGCTGCTGGCATCGCGCGCCACCGCACGCGCTGGATCGATCGAAGGCCTGGCCGCGCCTTCCGCCTCCCCCCCCCCCCACGGCCGCCGATACCGACGACGGAGGCGCCGGCGGCCCGATTCTACCCCCCACCCCTGCACTGGTCGGCGATCGTTGCTTCCCCCCTCCCGCGGTGATCGCGCGCGACACCCATGGTGAGTTGTCTGTGCTGGGGCTACTGGCTGTCTGGCTGCTAGATGATGAGATGAGGGGTGATGCTAATGTTTCATTGTTTTTTCGTTCGGTCCGATGTCGCTACGCGCCGTGCGGCCGCGGTGTGTTGCGCGGGCATTGGGGTTGCCATGCTGGTTTGTTAGTTTCTCTGTTAGCATTGGGTTTGGAGAGAAATGTGAGGTTTCTGTGTTCGCGTAGTTGGGGGGAATTTTTTGTGAATGACCACTTTGGCTCTAGAGGAACCGATGGACGACGGGTGACTCGATTAGTGTGAGTTGTTCATTGCTCCCGATGAACGGACATGTTTTCCATTTTTAATCTCGTGTGTGTAGGATAGCTGAAGCGTTTGATTTGTGGCGACCAGGAAGCAAAGCTGTACGCCGGAAAGGATTTTTTTAAAAATTTTAAAAAAGCCAGTTCCGTCTACTCATTTTAGATATGAATATGAGAATAAGCCTTTTTTTTTTTTAAGTTCAAGTGTTCTCTGAATTTGCTCAATATAAGTATTGCTTCACTAGCCCACTTTGTCAGGACACACTCTTTCTTCTATGTGCCACCATATTGGAATAGAGATTAGAGAAGTGTATGCTGCAATTAGTTTTCACTCATATCTAGTTTGGTGATGAGTCCATAACTTCCTACATTTGTCTTGAAATCAGATTCTGTATAATCGTGACCAAATATGTGATGAACTAGGTGCTCTTATTTCAATTCATGGTAGTACAGCACTGGTGCTAAGAATTTAGTTTATCTAATATCTTTGCTCTAGAATTTACGCCTTAAAGCATATGTCTCATGAATTTGTTTTCTGATTCTATGCTTTTTGGGTCGGTATGATCATGTATCCTTTCATGGTTTGACACGGCATTCTTAGATTTATTAAACTATGCATGTCCATTTCAACAGTGATCCATGCCTCATTCTGCTTTGTACTCCATGTTATATATCTATTGTATCATTAAAAGTTTAAAACAGTAGTTATAAATTATGGAATTAATTTGATGAAAAAAAGAAAAGGATCCTACACCAGCATAATATTCATTTTAGTGGGTCCTAAATATAACAACGTAGATAAGAAATACAATGCATTTCATCAACAAGCACATGAGTTCTATGGCAAATACAAACATACCATTGTATGTAAGTGTGCAAGGTGAGGCTAGTTATTTATAGTATACTTCTAGTAGTGTTTTTACAATTCCTTTTGGCATCTTTTGGAACACAAACTTTAGATATAAATCTATGCATCCATTTACCTATTAACCTTGATTTTTTCCCTGGCATGTTGGATTTTTGTGACTTGTGGCTTGTGCAGGCTGCCACATTAAAAATTGTTCTTGGCTCCCATATATGGCTGGAAGATAAAGATTTAGCTTGGATTGATGGTGAGGTCTTCCGAATTGAGGGTCAAAAGGCCCATATCCGCACTACCAACGGAAATATGGTATTTGTAGCTGATATCAGATACTATTTGTTTTCTTTTGCACCTTAACTTCTTCATCATTAATTATTATTACCATCATCATTGATGAAAAAGTAGTGTGTGCATGGTTATGCTCTTATTGCAAATTAAAATTGGCACAGTTGTCAATAAATCCATAAAGTAACAGCCTTTATATTTTAGTGCTGAAATCACTGGAAACTATTTCAATTAAGAGTGTAACTAATTAGCCATAAAAACACCTATAAACTATCCATTTTCAACATCGAATAAAATCTAATCGTTTGAGAAATAACAATTATCAGAACAGACTGAACACGCTTTCAAGTTTTTTCTTTCTTTTGGTTTGAACTTTGAACTGCATCAAGGATGCAAAGCCGTTCCTGTTTATATATAGTTTAATAATATGATCCGTACTACTGTTATTCACATATATCGCATGATCTATATTGATATATTTCATGTCATGAAACTTGCTTTGTTACTTCAATTCTGTGAAACCAGGTTGTTGCGAGCATATCAGACATTCATCCAAAGGACACAGAAGTGCATTCTGATGGAATTGATGATATGATAAGACTATCATACTTGCATGAGCCTGGTGTTTTAAACAATCTATCTGTTCGATATGCAAAAAATATAATTTACGTGAGTATTTGCATACTCAAACATATCATCATAAGTAGCCAAAGAAAAACAAGTTTGTGGCTTTGTGCAACCCTCTCCTTTCTTTTCTGATTCTACTTTTTTTTTTTTGAATTCCAGACCTATACTGGTAATATATTGATTGCAATCAATCCATTCCAAAGGTTGCCTCATCTTGCTGAACCCCATACTATGGAGAAGTACAAAGGTGCAAATTTCGGTGAGCTAGACCCTCATGTATTTGCAATTGCTGACATTTCTTACAGGTAATTCCCTAGAATGCTATCGATGTATATTTCTTTAAAATAACAGGTGGAGGTACCAATAATGATGGCATCTTTTCTGGCATTCTTTTGAATAAGGAAACAGGCAAATGATGAATGAGAGAAAGAGCAACTCCATATTGGTGAGTGGTGAAAGTGGTGCTGGCAAGACTGAAACCACAAAGATGCTTATGAGATATCTTGCATTTTTGGGTGGACGGTCTAGAACAGGAGGGAGGACAGTTGAACAACAAGTTTTAGAAGTAAGTTAGGGATCATTAATATTTTTCAGTCCTTCACATTGTTAAGAACAATATATCTGTCCTTCCAAATGGAAGTGAAGGCTTTTAAAAGTGATGTGTTACTTTTGCCTGGACTAATCCTTCATACTTAATTGTGCTTTGATGTAGTCTAATCCAGTCCTTGAAGCTTTTGGCAATGCAAAGACTGTTCGGAACAATAATTCAAGGTGTTTGTTTTACACTCTCAGTTGGAATCTTGGAAGATAATTAATTCACAATTTATTAAGTACAGCATATTACTATTCCTAAGCAAGAAACAAAGCTGCTTATCCTACGTCCCCCCCCCCCCCTCTCTCACGGAGAAAAAAAAACCTGTGGAACCAAAAATCCATTTTGTTCTTCTTTTTTTTTGCATTAATAATATTTGCTCACACATGTACTTACTATTTTTTATAACATGGTCAAGCCGGTTTGGCAAATTTGTTGAAATCCAGTTTGACAAGAGTGGGAAGATATCTGGTGCTGCCATTAGAACATACTTACTTGAAAGATCACGTGTTTGTCAAATCAATAGTCCAGAGAGAAACTACCATTGCTTTTACTTCCTATGTGCAGCACCATCGGAGGTATATTTCCTAACTCAATGTGATTAACAAGCTGGGTCTGTGTTATTTATTATTGAATAAACCCAAATGGCAGGAAATTAGAAAGTATAATCTGGGTGACCCTTCGTCGTTTCACTATCTCAACCAATCTACTTGCATTAAAGTTGATGGGATTAGTGACAATGAGGAGTATCTTGCAACAAGAAGTGCTATGAATACAGTTGGCATAACTGAGCAGGAGCAGGTCTCAAGTTCCAACACCTTTCAAGCCACTAAATAACAATACAATTGTTATTCTATGTGCATATGAGTAGGCATTCTCACTTATTTCAAGTAACACACTGATAATGCAGGAGGCTATATTCCGAGTTGTTGCTGCTGTGCTTCACCTTGGGAACATCAATTTTGTGAAAGGGAGAGAGGTAGATTCATCTGTAATAAAGGATGAGAAAGCTAGGTTCCATCTTAATGCAGCTGCAGAGCTTTTGATGTACGTCTAATGCCCACCTGTTCTATAGTAATCTTCAAAATTTCTGTTTCAAATTTCACTGTTTATACTGTATTACTCCTCATTGTGGAGTTCTTACTGCAGGTGTGATCATGGGAAGTTAGAGAATGCACTGATAAAGAGGAAAATAAATACACCAGAAGGAGTGATTACCACAACAGTTGACCCTAATTCTGCCACAGTTAGCAGAGATGGCTTAGCCAAACAAATATATTCTCGACTATTTGACTGGTAATCTTTATAACTCTGTGATTTGTTCCTCCCTGAATTGTAAGTGTATGAGACTGTAATGTGTGCAGGCTTGTAAGCAGACTAAACGCATCAATAGGACAAGATGAGAACTCTCAATATTTGATCGGCGTGCTTGATATCTATGGTTTTGAAAGTTTCAAGACTAATAGGTAATTTTTTAACTAAATGCTGATTCAGTTTACCATTGAAGATCATTTATGGAAGTCATATGTTTATTCATGACTGAAACAGCTTTGAACAATTATGCATCAATTTCACCAACGAAAAACTCCAGCAGCATTTTAACCAGGTACATTAGTAAAACATGTTTGGATGTTCATGATATTAGACTCTTTTTGCTTTTTAGATAAAGACTCTCTTTTCTTAGTGTTTGGTAAAATGAGAGCTTCTATTGGCAGAATGTCTTCAAAATGGAGCAGGAAGAGTATAACCGTGAGCAGATCGATTGGAGTTACATAGAATTTGTTGACAACCAAGACGTGTTGGACTTGATTGAAAAGGTATGTAGCATTTGTTTTATATAATGTGCTTAGCCTTGTACTTCCCCAACCTTCTGGTGGTCATTGTCATTTGTCAGCAAGACAGATAAATCATTTTAAGAAAAACACATGAAGTTACTTGTTGCTAACCTGTCAGTACTCTGGTACTGGTTCACATATAGGTATCTGTTCTGTTGTTTGTGAATATAATACTGGTATAAACCTGTGCTTTTCTCCCAGATGTCACTTTACGGATCAAATAGAGTACAATATACTCCTCCCGTCCCAAAATATAGCAACTTCTAGTGTTTGAAATTTGTCCCAAAATAGAGCAACTTCCCCACCTACTTCCTCATCTCAACCATCCCTCATTTAATTTCATCTGTCTTCTTAATCTCCGTAAAAACTCCAAAGTGCTTATATTTTGGGATGGAGGGAGTAGTATGCTTTTTTGCTTTCACCGACAATTGTTTCTGTACTGTGGTTTTGAGGCTTGGGGTTGTTGGTTTTTTCGTAGTTGTTAACTAATCATCATGACTTCATGTTGTGCAGTATGGTTGGTTACGGAAAACTGCAAAGTGGGAAGCACCGACTGTTATGTATTGGCTAGGGTAAAGGATCCTAAGACCGGGGGATAGGGCACTCGCCCTCTAATAGCAGCGGCAGGGCTTCTCCCTACCGAGCTAAAAGAGGCTCTGAGGCTTAGGGCAACTTTAGAGATTCATTGATTGATGAAACTGCTAATGCGCGATCGATCGCCCCAGGCGATCGGTCCCCTGCCTCACCCTGTATCTTTTTTTGGCACCGCTTTATCTTTCAGTTTTAGTAATTTTATACACCTAAAGTTTATACACATCAAGTTTACACATATAAATCTTATGGAGGGGACTACCGATCGGGTGCCCGATCCATACGTGCAAAAATCGGGCGATGACGTTAGCATGACGTCAGCGCCACGCATACGTGCAAAACCATTTAAAACTAATTTTTCTCTTAAATTATTTATCCAAATCATGATCCGATTGCACCATTAAATTCGTTGCAATTAAATCTTCAAAACAAGACCACAAATGGATATATTCCGGCGGAATTTTTTTTTAGCCTATTATTGAATTATTTTTAAATGTTGCACGATGTTCCACCAAGTATATTGGAATTGTTTCACTAAATAGATCGAAAATGTTTCAAACGTTTAAATCGGGCGTTGTTTCACCTTATATAAAAACAATGTTTCAGCAAATAATGAAAGAATGTTTCAGTTCACTGCAACATTAGATCTATACATAGTGAAACATTCTGAGTATACTAGGTAAAACATTTTTGGTGGAAACAAAAAATAAAACGAATTCCTTTAATAGAGGGTTTCCAAAATATGTGGGTGATTTGTTGCAAAATAATGTTTCGTTCAATGCAACATTAGATCTATACATAGTGAAATATTGTGAGTACACTAGGTGAAACATTTTTGGTGGAACAAAAAATGAAACGAATTCTCTTAATAGAGGGTTTCAAAAATATGTGGGTGATTTGTTGCAAAAGAATGTTTCAATTCACTGGAACATTAGATTTATATATAGTGAAACATTGTGAGTATACTAGGTGAAACATATTTGGTAGGGACACGTGGTAGGTGGAGGCAGGACAAATGGTGGGGCCCAGGGGGCATGCGCGTCGCGGGGGAGAGCGCCCGATTTCGCTCCCCCCGCGCCGGTCGCCCGAGGCGAAGAATTTTCGAAATCTTATACACCTAAAGTTTGTACACTTAAAGTTGGTAGACCTAAAGTTTATAAGTCAAAAGTTTATATACTAGATTCAAAATCATCTTTAAATGTATTTGAATTCAAATTTAAATTTAAATCGGTATATAAACTTTTGACCTATAAATTTTAGATGTGTAAACCCTAGATGTATAAACTTTAGGTATATAAACCTAAAAAAATATATATGGTAAAAAGGGAAAAGCGGTGAAAAAAGTGATCGCCTGAGGCGATCGATCGCTAATTAGCGATCCCCATTGATTGATTGACAATATAGTACATGGGGTCCTTTTATATATAGGGAGGACAGGCTTGATATCTAAGGAACTAATCTATAGTATTATAGAAACCAATCCAATCTTTATCTCAAAACTTTCTAATAAACCTCATCTCTTTCCTAACTAGATAATCTCCTACCTTTATATGACTTATTCCTAATTTATCATGCCTAAACTGCTGCATGGGCCTTGCCCGTGCCCATAACACCAACATATTTGTGCATACTAGATATAGTTGTCTTTTCTCTGTTTAAGTTCAATATTGTTCATATCTCCTTTTATTTTCAGAAACCTGGTGGGATTGTTGCACTTCTTGATGAAGCTTGGTTAGTGTTTAAACCCTTCTTCGATGGACTGCATGCAACAGGCAGCTCGTGAAAATAATTGCTTCTTTGTTATAATCAACATTGCTATATCTATTTCTGAATTAGTAGTTCTGACAATGATTCATCATTCTTTCATTCTTTTCTCTATCCTGTGTGCACCAGTATGTTTCCTAAATGTACACATGAGTCATTTTCTCAGAAGCTGTACGAGAAGTTCAAGAACCACAAAAGGTTTAGCAAACCAAAGCTTTCTCGTACTGCATTTACAATCCAACATTATGCAGGAGAAGTGAGCATTCTGTCACAACATAGCATTCTTTGCTTATATGCATTTGATTAAGCATATTCCTTTTAATCCCTTGATATCATTGCAGGTAACATATCAGTCTGATCATTTCCTGGACAAAAACAGAGATTATGTAGTCGTAGAACATCAAGAGTTGCTTAATGCTTCCACGTGCTCCTTTGTGTCAGGGTTATTCCCATCAGTACAAGAGGAGAACACAAAATCTTCAAAGTCCTCAATTGCTAATCGTTTTAAGGTATGATCCTGCTAGTTCAATTTTGTTCTCTAGACTCTAAATTCAGGTAAAAGCCTTACTATTATGCAAACTGTATTTAATAAGGACATACATAGTGAAAATTATTAGCTGGGTACTATTATGCAAACTAACTTGGCCTTGAGCATAAAAATAGAATTTAGCCATTAAATTTCTCAGTGTAGCCTGCCTACGTAATAAAAAAGGATCTACGCGGAAAGTTCCGATTGAAATATAATATTTGAACACCAGAATCAAATTACATTCAGTGTTCAAAACTGATAAAATTCTGACATGATAAACTGGACAGAAGCGTAGAAAAGATCAAACACTAGCAGTAACATAAACTTCTCCCTTTTCTGTTTGTTTCTTCTCAAATTATGGGATTAATGTTGAAAATTTGTGGATAATTCAACATTTCATATATCTCATGATCAAATTTTATCCTTGACTTATTTATATTGATCTGATTCTAGAACTGCAAAGGTCTGCATGGTTGCACTTATATTTTACTTTACTCTAGAAATATCTTCATATATAACAGGGTGACATGTGCCTATGTGTAGTCGTATGTACTTGAAATATGAACCTGAATGATGGTTGCTTTTATTTATACTTTTATTTGGAGTGCGTAGATACAATGGTTTCTAAACATTCATACCTTTCACAACGTAGAGCAGTAGTGCCATCAAGTTCAAGAAGAAAAGATTGCATTTACTTGATAGGGGGCATGTGAAGCAATTAAGATTATTTTTTTTTCATGTAAATTCTTCTGTACAGTGACAATATCTGAGCATTTCATGCAAATTATCAGGGGCAACTCCATGACCTGATGGAGACTTTAAGTTCTACAGAACCTCATTATATTAGATGTATTAAGCCCAATAATCTTCTTAAGCCTGCTACTTTTGAGAACGCCAATGTTTTACATCAACTTCGATGTTCGGTAAGGAATACATCATTCATCAGATAGTCTCCAGAGAAAGCCAGTACTATTATATAACCTAACGGGTCATCCTTTCAGGGTGTTCTTGAAGCTATTCGCATCAGTTGTGCTGGATACCCTACAAGAAAATTATTTCGTGATTTTCTTCAACGGTTTCGCATTATTGCTCCTGATTTTTTCAAAGAAAGGTGAGTATAATGTTTACCTATACCTTCTAATTCTGCTACCTCTGTCCTGCATTTACTGTTATGATATTTGACAGAAATGATGAAAAAGTAATCTGCCAAAAGATTTTGGACAAAATGGGACTCCAGGGTTATCAGGTGAGTCATTCTTTAACAGAATAAATCCTACTTTATATGTATTGTACAACCATTTTCCTCTTTTTCT
This sequence comes from Oryza sativa Japonica Group, assembly GCF_034140825.1. Taxonomy (NCBI): domain Eukaryota; kingdom Viridiplantae; phylum Streptophyta; class Magnoliopsida; order Poales; family Poaceae; genus Oryza; species Oryza sativa. The sequence continues at coordinate 26,813,305 of NC_089039.1, forward strand.
CATCCCATAAGGCTACCAAGTAAAAAGATATGTATGTGTTACTGAACCATTATCTAAAAGAAATGTTCTTGAATAGTTACAGCTTGTAAGGTAGAAAGTAAGTTCTTGAGGATTTTTCTTGTTGATTTGGTGATGCAACTGAAGTTTTCAACTGTTCAAAAAAGTTGATTTCTTTTACTTTCACTAGATATTCTCCCTGGAAAACAAAAGTCACGGTGGAATTAACAAGATACACTAAATAGTTTTACTCCACAACTTGCTTTTTATGATTATTTTCTTTGATGAGCTTCATGCAAATATATAGACTGTTTAATCGTGAAACTTCTCAAAAATATTGCAAATAATTGCTGTCTTTGACAGATTGGAAGAACTAAGGTGTTTCTGAGAGCCGGTCAGATGGCTGAATTGGATGCTAGAAGAACTGAAGTGCAGAATAGAGCAGCTAGAGCTGTTCAGAGTAGATTTCGCACTCATGTTGCTCGTGAACAATTTCTTATGCTACACAACACATCCATATCCTTCCAATCTTTTGTTAGAGGTAAGGTTGAGCTAGATGGCCTCTCAAGTGGGAAACAGTGCTTATGTCATTATGGCAGGAGTGGAGCCACATAGTTATGACGAATTCCTTTTTCATTTGTAGCAATTTTGGCTTGTAAGCTGCATTTGCTCCTGAGAAAACAAGCTGCAGCTCTGAAAATACAGAAAAACGTCCGCTGCTATTTTGCCTCAAAGTCTTTTTCTGAACTGCGCTCTTCAGCCATTACATTGCAGACAGGATTAAGGGCCTTTGGTGCTTATAACGAATATATTCGCAGAAAACAAAACAAAGCTTCTACTGATATCCAGGTAATAGATTTGTTTATTTTCCTTTTTTATTATTTATTCCAATGAAAAGTTGGTGCAGCCTATTATTTAAGCCGTTATACATCTAACTTAAAATGATAGTTAATCACCAATGCCCTGGCATTTTGCAAATTCGTAATTTTTTTTATCACATTTGGACTGTTGCTCTGGTAATGATTGCCCGCAGACTCAATGGCGTAGCCACAGGGATAATTCAAATTATCTCAAACTGAAGAGATCAGTGTTGATTTATCAGTGTGCATGGAGAATACAAGTTGCTAAAGGAAAACTCAGAAAGCTCAAAATGGTACTAAAGCAATATTGTCATTGCTATACTTTGTACTTGAACGTCAACAGTCTTTTATTTCAGTTGCATAAATTTTGTAGGCTGCAAGAGATACAGAAGCTCTCAAGGTAGAGAAAGGGAAACTTGAGGAGCATATAGAAGAATTATCAAGCCGTTTGTGTTTGGAAAAGAAACTGAGGGTAAATACTGCTCCTTGAATTATGACTTATTTAGAGAAGAAGATTTACTTCATCCATCCCAAATTAAGTTAATCTACTACGGGATATGACATATCCTTGTACTATGAATCTGGACAAGTGTCTATCTAGATTCGTAGTACAAGGATATGTGACATCCCATATTAGATTAACTTAATATGGGACGGAGGAAGTAGTAGGTCATATTGTTGGGTGACATTATGACACATATCTTTTTCAGAGTGACTTAGAGAATAGCAAAGCAACGGAAATTTCCAAATTACAGACCACTCTTCATGAGATGGAGCGTAGAGTAGAAGAAGCCAGAGCAACACAAGAAAGAGAATCAGCCAAAAAGGTTGTGGAAGAAGCTCTAGTTCTAGAAAGAGAGAAGATAGCTTTATTGACTAAAGAAGTTGAGGAGCTGAAGGTACTTTTTCCTCAATCTGAGCTTATTGAATATCCTTTCCATATGTTTCTTAAGAAATAAATCTCTGATATAGAAGTAACTTATTCAGATAAGGCATGATATTTGATGGTTATAGATAAATGTGACTTCGACAGGTACTACTGCTAAAAGAACAAGAAGAAAAAAATGCAACCAATAGTGCCTTTTCTATTGCTCAAGAAAGAAACGATGACCTAACTAAGAAAGTTGAGGTTGCAAATGAAAACTTCAAGCAGCTTAAAGATACTCTGAAGAGGTCAGTGCTTATTAACTGTTGATCTTAATGGACTGGTAGCATGGCAGGTTTCCTTCGATTCCAACTAAGTGAAACACAATATTTCAATTTGATTTGTTATACCAGCACATCAAATAAACATGCACTTCCTCGCTTTAATAACTAGCATAGTCCTTATTGTAGACTGTAGAGCAAGCTGCTATTGTTACTTGATCTTATTTCGTTTCTTTAGTGAGCTACTAAGGTCATAATTTGTCCCTGTTATCACAGTTCTCCATTTGACCGGATCCCTTTTGTGACATTTGTGTAGAACATGTAGATAAGTGATGCACTGAAATAACTTGCTGAAGCTCAAGAAATAAACAGGAGGTTCATAAAATACAAATCTAGGACTCTGAAAAATGTTTTTCAAATTAACATATTTGCAAAAGTTCATAGTTTGCCATACTAACATTTTATGGGAGAAAACCATGTACTTGAATGGCAAAGCATTTAGCTGTGGTGGTTGAAACCATGAGTTCAAACCCCACCTTCTATCTTAATTAAAAAGCCATATATTTCAGGTTTTCCTTTTGTTTTTATGTTAGCATTTTATCCTTTAAAGGTGATATATGTATATATGACTGTTCAACATGGTGGTAATTTTCTGCACCACTGAAGTTATCGGAGTCAAGTAAATTCACTTCCATCCTTGCCTACTGTTTAGAAAAACATATTTCTTCCTTTATGTTGGATACAGTTTTGAAGAGAGCACAAAAGGACTTGAGACTTCTCTGATGATGGAGAGGCAACAAAACGAGGCAAATAGAAGGGAAGTTGGTGAAGCACAACAAAGAGTTGAAGAACTACTGAGACTGGTTGCAGATGCTAATGGAAAATCCACATCGCTTCAGACTACTGTGCAGAGGTCATTTTTGTTTCATAAGAAAACAAGCTTTGTCCAGGACACATAATCTTTACAACTGAGCAACTTTTAGTACTAAAACTATGTGTGTTAAATTTTGTTTATTTATCCTTCTCGAGCCCAGGTTAGAACAAAGCTTAATTGAGAAAGAGGCCACTTGGCTTACAGAAAGGCAAGAAAGTGAAACAACCAATAAATTGCTCATCGAAGCTCATGGGAGAAATGAGGAATTGCTCAATAAAATTGAAGTTGCTGAAAATGACATATCTAAATTTCGAGACAATATCCAGAGGTCTATTGATTGGTCTCAGTTTACCTTTTCCTATGCTTGGTTACATTTTATGACCGACCTCTGTCATAGAACCCCACTCATCCAAATTCTCACTTAAATATTTTCTAGATTCTCATCCTTTTGAAAATATAAAGGCTGATTACTATTTTCAATGATAGATTTGAAGAAACTGCAACAACATTGGAGACTTCATTGCTAGCTGAGAAACAGCACAGTGCTGCAATCATGTCACAGTTAGCTGAAACGAAACAGGGAAATGAAGAGTTGCAGAAGAAGCTGGCAGATGTCAATAGAACAAACGATATACTTCAAGATTCTTTAAAGAGGTTCATTTCTCTCATTAGTTGATTAACCTCTTCACAAATAAAGGCTTGAAAGTATGATTGAAGAGTTAAAAATGGAAAGAAGAGAGGCATATGGCCCTGAATCCCTGGTATGCACTGTAAAGAGGGTACTCAGGATAACACTTTGGGATCCTGAACTGAAGGAAATCATCATTTTCTAAGGGATTGATCATAGTTTGGGGCGTAATGTGAGGGTGCTGCATATGTGCCTTCTTTGTCACGTATTTAGCAAGGAAGTTATTATTATTCTGCTGTCAGCATTACGAGATGACTTGGTAACATTTTCTTCACTAAATATAGGTTTGAAGAAAATGTAACCACAAGGGACGCCCTGTATTTAGCTGAAAGGCAAGAGCACGATGAAACAAAGCAATCACTTTCTAAATCTCAGGAAAGAAACTGGGAATTGCTTCAGAAAGTTGATGAAGCGGAGAAAAGAATAAATAAGCTTCTGGAGAATGCACAAAGGTTCTTGCGCTACTTCATTCAAACAGTGCAGTATATGTGTTCTGTAACTTAGAGCGCCACTGCTATCTTCTCAGCATTATGAGCTAACTTATTTACTTTTGTTCAATAAATTTAGACTTGAGAAACATGCGACAGCAAGGGAGTCTTTGCTGCTAAAGACAAAGCAAAGTCATGATTCGACAACAAAAGCACTAGTTGAAGCTGAAAGTAGAAACCGAGAGTTAACAAAAAGTTTTGAGGATTCAGACAGGAAAATCAATTTGCTTGAGGATTCAGTGAACAGGTTTGAATTTGTTTCTTCATGCTCTATAACCTTGAAACGACTTAAGCAACTATTTCGTGGTCAGCTATGGTGTTCTCTTCAAATCTATATTACCTTTTACCACAGTACATCTGTATGGCTCCAACCATAAGATCTCTCTTTATTGTACATAGACTGGAAGAACGTATAGCAGAGAAAGACTCTTTGTTGGAAATTGAAAGACAAGAAAACAATGCAACCAAGGATGAAGTAACCAATGCTCAAAACAAGATCATGGAATTAGTAAACGAGTCCCAACAATTGCAAGATATCAGAAAACATCTGGAAGATAACATCAAGAGGTTTGAGACTTCCTTTTAAGTGGATACACGCCCCCCAACTTATTTATTAATATTTTCATTATAATGTGGTAATGACATCTGATTTCAATGATCACAGGCTTGAAGAAGATGCTACTACAAGAGAAGCTTTATTGATATCAGAAAAACAGACACATGAGGCAACTAAGAGAACTCTAACTGAAACTCAGTTGAGAAATGAAGAGTTAATCAATAAGATCCAGGATTCTGATAAGCATGCCCTTCAGCTTGAGCTAACTATCGAGAGGTTAATAGTCATTCCTTTGTAGCCTTTTCCTATTTAAGAAACTTGCTAAGATCTAACTTATCATTCATCTTGTAACTCTTTAAGCTCTGCCTAACAACCTCCAGGCACGTGAACTTATATTAGCAGAAGATACTTCTCATACCTATTTATATTGAACCGTCTCCATATTCCTTCTATTGATACAGGCTTCAAGAGAATGCATCTACAATGGAGGCTTTACTTTTGAGAGAACGAGAGCAAAGCAATGCAACTATGAAGGCACATTCAGAAAGTCAAGAAAGAAATTCACAGCTACTAAAGAAATTTGAAGATGTTGACAAGAAAATTGGTCTTCTTCAAGGTGCCATACAAAGGTACTTCATCTAGCCATGATTTTCTTAAGCTGTAGATGTGGCAGTTCATGCGTAAAGTGAGTATTTGCATTTTTATAGATGCTAAATTTTGACATATTTTTTGCTGATTAAATTCAGGCTTGGTGAACAAACAACAAAAGACACTTTGTTGTTATCTGAGAGAAAGGAGAAGGATGAACTGAAGAAAGTGCTTAGTGAGACTGAATACAGAAATGAAGAGTTAGTAATCAAAATTGAAGAAGAGAACAAAAAAGTTGAGCATCTTCAAGACACCATAACTATGTAAGTATGTGCTCAATCTCCCATTCAACTTGTAATATATCGCCCTGAAAAAAATTACACAAAACCCCATCTGGTCCCTTACATTGTAATATCAGCCCTATGTTGTGTTTTTCTATACTAAGTCCAACACCTTTTCTGTATTTTCTATTTTTCTCCAATTTGACTGCATCAAAAGGACAACAATATGGTGTCCCCAAAATGCATGGATAATGCACAATATATTACCCATTTCTCAACTGAAATGATATTTGAAGGATTATTACCTTCATAGAATGCACATAAAACGTATGTTGCAGAAAAACGTTAACGGAATAATGTGGCTTAATTAGTTCAAGTAGCAGCTCCTCCTGCAGTCTGAGAACCCTTCGGTTATTTCCTTGTTTTGCTTTTCTTTCTTCATGAATGCATTCTCTCATTGTTGTACTTGGCAGACTGTGGACTTTTAGGTCATCTTAGTCCACTCTTCTTGTTAGAAAGATATGCTTTTCTTTTGTGTATATGTTAAAGCAATAGATTGCACTTTTGTGCTGCATGCATGCAAAATACAATTTTGGTGCAAACCTATCAAACTGAAGTCAGCAGTAAAGGACAGAAGGCGAAAAGATTTGAGATCTTAAGTAAGCTGAGGCAAATATAGGGCTGTGTATATATGTGTAACATTGCCCCCTTTAATTCTGAACCCTGATATTTTTAATTGCCATTCACTAATAATTGCCAACATAACAAACTGACAGCAGTTGTATTTGCCCAAAAATCAGGCTTAAGGAAAATATAGCGGTTCAAGCTGCTAATTTGGAAGCTGAAAGACAAGAAAACGACAGGATTAGGAAATCTCTTGTTGAAGCTCAGGAGAGAAATGACGAGTTATTTAAGAAAGTTAGTGACAGTGAATACAGGGCCCAGCAGCTCCAAGATACTGTGCAAAAGTTGGTATCTTTATTTCTCCATATAGTTTTCTTCAATAGTACACTAACTACAATTGCATCACTACCAGTCAACCTATTATATGTTATTATTTTGTGAGACTAATGTCTTTACCAATCAGGCTTCAAGTTGATGCCATATCAAGATTGTCTTCCTTTGTAATGGAGAGACAAGAAAGTGATGCTGTGAGAAAGGCACTTGCGGAATCTCATGGAAGAAATGAAGATCTAATAAGACGAAATGATGACCTCCTCAGTAGGAATGATGACTTGATCAAGAAAATTGAAGATTCCGGTCAAGTTGTTGCTGAGCTCCAGGCAGCCTTAGAAAGGTAACCACCATAAGTTTTTTTTAATCCTCAACGATTCATTTTTAGCCACATTCTACATTTCTTTGTCATCGTCTTTTTATGGAACAAGTGCCTCTGTTATTCAACCTTCCACATACACAGGATAGAAGGGAAAGCGGCCAACTTAGAGGCAGAAAATCAAATTCTTCGCCAACAAGCAATTGCAACCCCCCCATCTACAGCCAAGTCTCAAGCTGCATTCTCTAAAATCAGTATGATCCATGTAATGTGTCTTCAATAGATCTTACAGTTGTATGACTGTTGAATATTCTCACTTGAATTGGTAGATGCATTTCAACAGAGAAGTCCAGAAAATGGACATATTTTAAATGGCAACGTAGCATATGCTGAAAAGTCCTTGACTGGTCCAGCAGAAACAAGACCCTCTATGGTTGTTAACCAAGTATGTGGTCGCATGTCAAAACCGTCCTTTCTGTTTGGTGATAAATTAGTCCATATGTTGCAACTGATTTAAATAATGCATTAACGCAGGGTAGCATCCTCAATTTGATTAACCAAAAGGATTATGAAAGTGGAGATAAAATGCAAAGAGCACATAATGAAGTATATCAGGTAGGCTGGTTTCTATGTTCTGTAGTTGCCTGACCTCCAACTGCTGAAATGGTACCTTTGTTTGTTTTGGTATTCTTCTCAGCACCAGCAGCCCCAGGATGATCAGCAGTTATTGCTTCAGTACATTACCCAGCACCTTGGATTCTCTGGTAGTAAACCTGTCGCTGCGCTTCTTCTATACCAATGCCTTCTTCATTGGAAATCGTTTGAAACAGCAAAAACAAGTGTCTTTGACAGTATCCTACAAGAGATAAACTCAGCAATAGAGGTTTGTGGCTCATTTCTTTGAATATTTAAACCTTCTTGTTCTGTAGCTGTACTCTAGTAGCACATATCCTGCACCTTGTAACATGATACGAGACATCTTTATGCAGCCACCTGGAATCCAGAATCATTACATTGTTATAATATTAACTGACATTCCTCTTACTTCAAGGCTCAACATGATACGAGAAGCCTGGCCTATTGGTTATCCAACCTGTCAACATTGTCAGTTCTCCTGCAACTCTCATTTAAAACCACCAGGGCAGCAATCTCAACCCCACATAGACGGAGATTTTCCTACGAGAGGATTTTTCAAGCTAGTCAAACTTCAAATAGCGGACTTGCTTATTTCAGTGCTCAACCGGTGGATGGGCCTAGTGGATTGCAACAAATTGATGCAAAATATCCAGCTTTGCTCTTCAAGCAGCAGCTTGTGGATCTGATTGAGAAGGTGTATGGAATGATAAGTGACAAGGTGAAGAAGGAGCTTAACCCGTTACTTGAGTTGTGCATACAGGTACTTCCTCTCCTAAGAGAACTAGAAAAGTAGCCATCAGTTCTGAAACATTTTCTTTCTGAAAATCTGTAAATATTGTAAATATTCAGGATCCAAGGACTTCTCACTCAAATCAAGCAAAGGCCTCACTATCATCTGCTAGTCACTTGGGCCAACAAAGCCAACTCACACACTGGTTGGGCATAGTGAAAATCCTCAACAACTGCTTGCATCTGCTAAGAGCAAATCATGTACGTGATAAACGAATACAAATGCCAATGATTATCCACTCCCAGTGTATGACTTACCAGATCAACTGTCCTTTCTATGTTAAATTTGCAGGTCCCATCAATTCTGATCCACAAGTTGCTTACCCAAATATTTTCTATGGTCAATGTTCAACTATTTAATAGGTGAGCTTATTTTCTCTCCTATAGCATTTTTTGAGAGACTTAGTTATTATTTTTTTCCCCTGTTTTGGAAGCAGACTTCTGTTGCGCCGTGAATGTTGTTCGTTCAGCAACGGGGAGTATATCAGAGCTGGACTAACTCAAATAAAACATTGGTGCAATGATGTTAATCAAGAGGTTGTTCGGATATGTCTGTAGATTTTTTTTTTTTCAAAATGCTGCCAGCTTAAGTTTTTAGTGTTTACACAGTTTGCAGATTCAGCCTGGGAAGCACTGAGGCATATAAGACAAGCTGTTGATTTCTTGGTGCGTGTGTTTTTCTTTCATTATGAAAAGAGAGATGAAAAAAGATTGGCATGTGAACAAATTGAAACTTAGTTTTCCAAAATATTTCCTACCTTGTCATTCACCAGGTAATTTCGCTGAAGCCAATACGGACATGGAGTGAAATATGCGATGATGTTTGCCCAGTAAGTATTATATATTTTTCTGGTTATTTAGAGAACCTTTGTGCTATTCATTAGGTCTACATGTGTAATCATTTCAACGCCTGTTCAGGCTCTCAGCTTACAGCAGCTTGAGCGTATAGTTGGCATGTACTGGGATGATATGAATGGCACAAACATTATTTCAGCAGAGGTGAGATGATATGTTTTCTTATTTAATCGTACAATTAAGTCCTGCATTATTTGGCCTGCTATTCCTTTTGAAATGCTAATCATGTGACTTGTGATTTAGTTCACATCAAGCATGAGAACTATGATGAAGGAGGAATCAAATAATGCCACCAGCTTTTCTGTCCTGTTGGATGACGATTCCAGGTTTTCTACTATGCTAAAAAGTTTCCATGGCCATTCTCCATTCCCTTTCAGTGCTCATTTAACTTCTGTTGATTATCTTTGCAGCATACCTTTTTCACTTGAAGACATTGCGAAGTCGATGCCAACCATTGAGGAGACGACAGAGAATGACCTGCTACCTTTTGTCCGTGAAAACCAAAGCTTTGCGTTTATATTGCACAGGAGAGATTGAGTGGTTCCCTCTTCACAGATCATTCACCGGCTATGTGAAAAAGGAGCGCCTCTGTGTAGCGTGGATATTACACGTTATTCATGTTGTAGACTAGTAACCCATTTAGGAATCAAGAGCAATTGCAGCTGAGGGTTTCTAGGCCTCTCTGGTTTGAATGGTTGGTTAAGCAAACTGTACATGTTTTATCTGCAGTGTGTATAACACACGTTATTCATGTTGTAGACTAGTGACCCATTTATGAATTAAGAGCAATTGGACCTGACGTTTTCTAGTCTTCTGGTTTGGGCGGTTGGTCAAGCAATCATACTTATTTTCTCACGTCATCTAGCCAGCTGTTTCTTTCTTCTTTCTTTGGGTGGGATAAAGCAACATATGATGCAACCGTTCTCGCATGAAAAAGCTCAATTCAGGAAAGGTGATCACAATTATGTTAATTTTACTGGTCATCTCAGCCACTTAGCTTTTTCCAAGTTCAATTATTGTACAAGGGATACTTCTTGCCAGGGCTGAAAACTGAAGCTGACGGGATAGAATGGAGGTAGGTAGATATTTATCCCTAGATGGAAGATACATCTAGCATATACATGTACAATTTCTTGAAGCCCAGCAAAAAAAACAGTGGGTCAAGTCCCGTGAGGAAGACCGACTAGTTGTATGAAACTCTTTGACACACATCATGGTCAGCTACTCAAGATGAACCCAGGCCCTGTTATGAAATGTTCTTGAGTTTCTTTCGCGGTTTCAAGTCGACAACAATGACAGTGATGTTATCCTCGCTGCCTTTCTTCAGAGCGAGTCTCATCAGATAATCGGCAGCTGCTTGGGCAGCAGGGTCGGTGGATCCTTCACCCTCATCAGACAATGGTGATGCAGCGCCATTGTTCTTGTGCCACAGAAGGATCTGTCGGCGTGCGACTTTGCATGCCTCTTCATTTGACACAACATCCCACAGCCCATCGCTTGCTAGAATAAGACAGTCATCATCCTTCGCCCGTGGAACGACCATAACTTCCGGTTTTGGAATGACAAATGGTTTCAGATAGCGATCACCTGCAACATCAGGAACACGGATAAAATTAGCACAAGGGGCACTAAATTTGGACATGCAATCCAATGCACAGGGAAGTCAGCTGAACTGTCATTGGTTCAACCAAATTTCAGGTGAAATGGAGCAACAATGTTGTCCAAGTGTATAACACAATAGAGTTAGTTTATTTGAATGGCGCAAGAGATGTGAACAGGTCCAACTAAGACCCATTTAGTCATGGTCCAAGCTGCAAGTGCCACTTGCATGAACATGACATAAGGTACCTTTGTTGCTTCGATAAACGATGGCTTTTCTACTTTGGCAGGTAACTTCTTTTCCTAATCAAATCTGCATACTCAATTCTATAACAGAGATATGTTTAACCTCATCGCAAGTTCATCAACAAGATTAGTGCCAAACTGGCAATATCCAGATAGTCACATGATTGCAGAATCTTCACATATGTATGTCTCGCATAGAAACAAGATTTTAGGGCCCAAACTGCTGTTACTTGTAGGTAAATATATTCCTAATGAATAATACAACACCATGGAAATATCTCACAGCACGTAATATATTCATCACTAAAAATAAGATCTAGCGTAATAGTTCTTTGGGCAATACGGTAACAGGACATTTTGCCTAGCCAATCTGAAATAATCCACTATTGATATACTTTTCTTAGTGCCGAAAACTACAAGCAATGGCAAAGGACTTGGGGACTTGCACTAACATAGTGTTAACATCATCATATAATATATGGCAACAATTAATTCTACAGCACTATGATGCAGAAGATCTCAAAACAAGGTGGCAATAGGCCAAAATCAATGTAAGATCATGTAATTTTTTACATCATGTCGCATAGTTTCATGTGCTTTGTTCTTGCCATGGCCACAATTTCCAGGCCCAAAGCACAGTCCTTACTATGGCAGTGTCACACAACTCATTTACAGGGAAAAGAGACAGACAAGTGCTTCAGCCTAGATCTAGCACAGGGATCAATATGCATACCGATTGATCGGGACATAGCAAGTATACCGGACACCCGGTAACCATTCCATTGGATGACCTTGCCTCCCTGGGCTTCAATCCTTGCCCGCTCATCCTTCCTGTCAGGCTGAAAACAAAGGCATAATCGGATTCAGATTAATTATCCCCAAAAATGGACCATGACCTTTACAGGCATAACAAAGCTTCCCCAGTTTACCTTGTGATCAATTGACAAGGCTACGGGCTCCTTCCCGCGGCAGAGCACGATGCGCGAATCTCCACAGTTGGCAACCACCACATGAGATGAGCAGACAAGCGCAACGACCGCCGTCGAGCCGACGTTCTCTGCGGTCACCGGTTCTGACCGGACCTCACCGCCACCATTGACAACCCTGGTCACTCTCCCTGAAACCTCATCGTCCACTCTCTGGAAACATTTCGTGAACACATCATCCCAGTGCTCTTTCATGTCCACCTCGCCCATCTCCCCCAAATTCTTGCCAAGTCGCTTCAGCTCCTCGCTCAAGACGACGTGGATCCTTTCACGGCAGTAGTTCGCCACCTGCACAGCAACACGAGGGCCACGGAATCGGTCAAAATCGTGAGCTTAGGCTGCGCCGTGGGCGACCAATCCGGACGCCGCGGATGGTTCTCAAGCACACGCGTATACCTCGGCGCCGCCGTGGCCGTCGAACACGCCGAAGAGGTGCGCCGGCAGGCGGAGCGCGTCGGCGTCGAGGCCCAGCGCGTCGAGGTCGCGCCGGCTGGCGAGCAGCCGCACCGGCACGTCCGCGAACCGCGGCACGGCGGCGCTCGCGTCCTCCATCTCCGCGCTGCGGCCGCGCGTCGACGCGCAGCCCCACACCGGCGCGCAGTCCATCAGGTAGACGCTCCTCTTCCCCGCCCCCGCCGCCGCCACCGCCTCCTTCCTCTCCCCAAGATCCACCCTCTCGATCCCGCCCGCCCATTCCCCCGTGCACCCCACCCGCGCCGCCGTCTCATCCTCCCCACATATCGCCGCCGCCGCCGCCGCCGCCGCCATCACCAAGATCACCTCTCCCTCCTCCCCCCACAAAGAAAATCACCCCCAACAACACCAGCAACTTCTCCTCCTCCTCCTCCTCCTCCTCCTCCTCCAACAACAACAACAAAACTACTTCCCAAGAAGCCAACGAAGCCGACCACCTGACCTCGCAAGCACAAGGTGGGGTGGGTGAAGAGAACCAAAGAGAGGAGCAGAGAGGAAGAAGAGGAGGTGTGTGCTTGCCCAAAGACGCGCGCGTGTCGAGGGGGAGGGGAAAGGGGAGGAGGAGGAGGAGAGGAAGGAGGGAGAAGGCGAGGGGAGGTGGTGAGACGGGATTGGACGGGTGGGGGTGAGCGGGACGCGCCGTATCGGACAGGTCTCCCCGTCTGCTGCTGCTGCTGCTGGAGGGGGTCCGCGTGGCGTTAATATTCATTTGTTGCTCCGCGAACGGGGGTGTTTGCTGCTACCTTCACGCCACTTCGGTACACTTGTTGCGCTCCCACTCGGCGCCACATTTATTTTCGCCATCCCTTGCGCTGATTTTGTTTCGAGATTTGGAGGGAGAGAACTTTTTTTAAGAAAGAAATAATGAACCTATTGAGGATTGGAGACTGGACCTGAAGTTGAAACTATACATCTCTTGCCACTGTACTATAGATACATATCTTTTCTGTCTCTAGAGAGGAGTTGAAAGGATAAAATAATCAATAATACTTGTTTTACTAGGTGAGTTGTTACTCCATGATTAATTGAGTATTAATATATTTTTACTCCATGATTAATTGAGTATTAATATATTTTTTACTTTTTTATAGAAAATTTTGTAAAAAAATATATTTGTCTAGCAGTTCAAGAAATGTGTATGTGTAAATACACTTTCTATCCGAAACAAATGTCGCCTTAAACGCCTATGTTGTATGCTTATTGGTTTATCAGCCACAACCAAACTTTAAGCTTTTGAAACTTAAATTTAAAGATGATACTAAGATTTTTTTTTAATATAGTTTCTTTTCAATATTGATTTTGAAATTATTAAGAACACATATATAAAATTTTATTTATACATTATAATTTTTTTTACTTCGTTCATTCTTTCACGACTTATGAGCCATGGGGCAAACAATGAGAGGCTTAATTTGAGGTGAAAAAATATTTTAAATTGTAAATATCTCGGTGTTTGAATTAGTATTACTCCTACCTTATATGTGATGCTTTGACAAGGGTGTTTAGATTTGATTGGGAATTCATGATTCAAAAAGGGTGGTAACTGGATAGGATAAAATATCTGATAGATTGGTTAGGCCAGATGTTGATCTTATTAAAATATGTACAACTTATATACAAATGTATAAGTTTAGACTTCCACTTATTTAGGGTAGCTTTATACTCATGTTGCCTATTGTTTTTTACTTAATATTGTGCTACGTGGCCAAACTTCTTGTAAAGTTTGTTGCTGAAAGTCGAGATCCCCAAGCAAACATAATATATTCTACCAACTAATATCTGGGGTGCGTCTATCTGTTCTATACTTTACTTTGCTCGCTTATGGAAGCAATGGTTTTTCTAGAAAATAAATTTGCATTGTTCACAATTAAATCGCAACACAAAAATAGTACATTTCGATGTACTCTTTTGAATTAAGCTGTTCTTCCTCATCCCTTATGCGCTTCTCTGCTTGTAAAATTAAAGCTATTTTGTGATCAATGAAGTTCATGCCGATCAACGGTGATGACATTCCTGTGGCTCCTTTAAATAATTAAGCAAAATAATAATATATTTTTTATTGCTACACAAATATACTGTACGTAGGAAGATAGAAGATCTAACAAAATCTTGCCATGCCCATTACTGGACCTTTTAGAATGGGTGACCTGTAGTATCTGCCTAGCAAAATGCCAAAGCAAAATGGAAGAAAACAAAATAGCCGGAGATGACTGGTACACATGTGGTGCCCCCTTACATTTTCTCTCTCCATTGTTTTCTCTCCAGTCTCCACTGTGCCCAAGCTTGACACGTCGCCCCATTTGGTGAGAGTGTTTTGCCCCCGGCAAAGTCTGAATTCGCACCTTTCTAGGAGGCCGGGCCCACTCCCCCTCCGGCCAATGCGAGCCCGCCACTTGTCCACGTCGGATGCGAACACAGAAAGGACTAGCAGCAGCAGTTGCTTTCTGTGCCGGGTCTCAGCGGGCGTTTAGATCGGACTAAAACTTCCTATGTCACATCGGATGTTTGGACGCTAATTTAGAGTATTAAACATAGATTAATAAAAAAACTAATTTCATAAATGAGAGCTAATTCGCTAGACGATTTTTTTAAGCCTAATTAATCCATAATTATCAAAAGTTTACTGTAGCATCACATTGTTAAAATCATGGCGTAATTAGACTCAAAAGATTCGTCTCGCAAATTAGTCCAAGCTTATGGAATGGGTTTTGTAATTAGTATATGTTTAATACTTCAAATTAGTGTCCAAACATCCGATGTGACAGGGACTTGGAATAAGTCCCCGGAAAACAAACAACCCCTCAGCCTTGTAACTTTTGTCACGATGAGAAGTGAGAAGAGTGTGACATACGGCTGCTCGATCCAAGGAGAAAGCCAAGTGTCGCACACTTGGTAGAATTCCGAGGATAACGTTTGCGTGTACCAGGATCGATCGGTCTTTCAGCTGGTAGTAGATGGAAAGGTTGATCGAATCCAGGATTTATCAAATCTTTCGGGGTGGAATTATCATCGTTTTACAGTTTAACTGTAACCATGTAACCATGTGGTTACTGTAAAAACCGCGTATATTATCGTGTGGTATACCGTTATTTTAAAAACTAAAATAAATATTACACGTGATAATCACGATAACCATACAGTTTTGTAAACGTCCATCGAATGAATGAGAGTCACAGCTGTTCGTGACTCGTCTAGGAAACGAGATTATACGGTTATACGAAGAGAAAGGATTGATCTAGTACTAGTACTGGTGCACTGTACATTGTCATGATCACGGTCACAGGCGTGTATACTTTTTTACGTGGATGAATACGTACGGAGTATGAGTATTTTCGGTTGAGCTTAGGCTGTGTAGTTGGAAGTTTGGGTTAAAATTGGTACGATGTGACTGAAAAGTTATGTGTGTATGACATGTTGATGCGATGAAAAAAAGTTAGAAGTTTGGATCAAAGTTTGAATATAAACACAGCCGTAATTAGCTTGCCTCTACGACCCTGTCGTAGTTCGTGTCATGTCCAAATCCAACAGAGCGTTCGAGAAGTACTACAGATCAGCTCTTCACTTTCCCTTTTTTTTTTCCTTCGGTTTCATGTGATTATGTGAAACGTGATGTATTTATGTCTCGTACGTGCTACCACTACTACTTGAAATGTGGCGGGTTCCACCAGCGAGTTCGCGAGTAAAAATGACGAGGCGATCGATTAACCTGCACGTACACCTATATGGACCAAAGAAAAAAAAGCAGTATGGGTCGCCAGCGCGTGGGCAACTCCCACCGGGCAGAGGCACATGTACGCACGCACAGTGTGGGGGTGGGCACGTACGGGGCCGCGACGTGCACACGATGACACGGCGACATGTACAGGCGGCCGGCGCCGCTCGCGCGGCGTCTCGATCGCGGGGGAGGGGGGGGGGGACGCATCACCGCGCGCCCGGCACACGTGAGCACTCGCGCGCGCGTACGTGCAATGCACCGGTCGTTTGATAGCCGCGCGAGATCGGTTTTGATCGCCGAGATCTGCACGCGCGCGCCGCGTCGTGCCGATCGATCGTGATCCCGCCGCGCGCTCGCGCGCGCACCGGTGGATGGGGGCGCCTCGCTACCGAGTGATTGCGCCGCGTGCGCGCGTACCAGCCGCCGTGACTTGGCAGCTGCGACGCCCACCCGCGCGCGAAAGCCAGGGTTGCTGCACCGATCGAGCATCAACCACCCATCCGTTGGCGAGCTCTCTGGTGGTTGGGTTTTGGGCCTTTTGGCGATGGATCGCGCGGAACCTGGAATATTTGATCAGCCAGCTAGCGCGGAGATGCGCCCGGGGATCGATGATATGCCGGGCGTTGCCCCGGCCCGCCACGCGCGCACTTCTGCATGTACGACGGTTGTGTTCTTTTAGTTAGGTGTTTGGATAATAGGAATTGGGGGTGGGATTAGGATTAAGAAATGAACGAAGGTTTAGAATTAAATGGAAGATGGAGAATGAATGGTTAGGATTTAAATATGGGTGGAAAATTATTTTCATTTCCCATTTACTAAACACTGTCTTGAGGTTGACAACCTTCTCTTCTAGTATAAAAACAGAACGACACATTAACACATGATTAATTAAGTATTAATTTAGAAAACTTAAAAATAAATTAATATGATTTAAAAATATTTTTTCTATAGAAAATTCTTGTAAAAACACAAAGTTAAATAATTTGAAAAACATGAAACTAGAGAGTGAAGTTGAAAAAGTGTTGTAACAGAGTCTAGGCTCTATTTGGTATCCCTTTATCCCTTTTCCCAACCACTCTTCTTTGTTTTCTGCGCGCACGCTTTTCAAACTAGCGTTTTTTTTGCAAAAAAAGTTTCTATACGAAAGTTACTTAAAAAAATCAAATTAATCAATTTTTTTAAAAAAGCTAATACTTAATTAATCATGCACTAATAGACTACTCCATTTTTCATCATCACTCTTATGGGAACAGATGTGCGAACAGCTGGTTCGGACCGCATCATCGGCTCGGCAACAAAACGGACGGATTATACGAGACGAGGCGCATTTCAGAGGAAAGTGAACGAGGCACTCATGATAATTGGGTACTACACCGACGTAAGTGCCATTGAGTTGTAAAACGGCGACAGGTTTAATTATCTCGAACGATTTTGACTTAGGTGATTCCAAACTACTAAAAATGCAAGGCGGAAAACATATGAAAAGCTACAAACCTCCGGAGAAAGCAGGGAATGAGATTATTGGATTGCAGCTAAGCTGGCCGGGATATGCCGTGCACACGTCCCTGTCATCGATCGTTACGTGTTCCTCCCTGTGGAGCCTCGCCATTGGTCCAACTGTCCATCAACGCCTTTAATTTTTATACGACGTGTGAACTTAGCTGATGGGAGGAATCCTATATACGGATGATAAAGCGATCGATATTAGTAGTAGCTTTCACAGGAGCCCACAAAAGTGGCTCGTCTCGTGCATAATAACTTATTTCAAGGTCGAGCTCTTGCAGTGGTCCTCAAACGTATCGAAGGTTTTGTATATGGCGCAAAAGACCGATATGAAGAAAACTTACCCTTTAATTTATGGCATACTCAAAATATCTCAGTAGAAGTGGCAACTTACAAGCATCCATCTGCTGATCTGCATATATATAGTAGTCGTCGGCCGCCTACTATTTGACCTAGCTAGTTAATTCCATCAGCCTGAGCTTGTATTGACGTCTGATTTATCAGCAAAGTTCACCCAAAAAAAAAATCAAATCACGCTACGCAGAACAGAATGGTGGTACATGTAAAGATAGATTCACTCACGCGGGTGCGCTTAGAATTGAAATTCAATGAGAGCAAGGGATTTGCCCGTTGGTCTTCATCCTTTTTAGCGCGTGCTAGGGGATGCACTAACGATAGTAACACGTGTGTTATGTTGTAAGCATGTATGTTTCTTGTTTAATAGAAAAAAAAAGGTGCCATCTATATAACATTTGATTAAAAAAAACACCCGACAAATCGTGCAAAATTTATACTGTGGGACCATTTTAAGATTCATGCACGATATTTCAAACCCTGACCCTCCTGCCTCCGCTCGTCATTCCCTGCACCGCCACCACTAGTTGTGAGCTCGCACACGCGATGCCTAGGGTCAACGGCAACAGTGAGCTCCTCCCCTTCATTCCTCTCTCCCTTCACTTGCCTAAATCGGCGGTGCGAGTGTCCCCGTCCCACCGTGGCAGCTCCCTACCATCGGATCCGCCACCACTAGCAGTCGCCTCCTAACCACAAGCTTTGGTTTATCTCCATCGCCGACGCCAGCCCACTATCCTTCTCCTATCCACGTGGCTTCGTGCAGCCAGTAGCGTCTCGTCGTCCACTTGTGTCCACTGCCTCCCACAACCATCCTTCTAAGTCCAGTGATCCCCCTCCCCTCTTGAGTTAGGGTTTAGTGATCGGGGACCCTAAACCCTAACTCTACTTCCTTTGTCGAGCTGCCAGAGTTGAAGGGGGTGTCGTCGGAGCCAAAGAAGAAGAGTTGAGGTCACCGGAGCACGAATTATGAAGCAAAATCCCAAGATCAATAATGTGCACGATTTTAATAAAAAAAATTTGTCGCCGGCCAAATTTGCCAGCTCAGCTGCATCAACACAAAAGTGCCCTAGTAGTTTCAAAGTACAGGCCTGGCCTATTTCATTCCGTGCTTCCGGTATTCAACAGGCCGACCGCCGACGCAGCCCGCACCGCCACTCTCCAGCGGACGGATGCACTGGCCTGGCCCATCAAGTGCACGCTCTCATGGACCGTAACGGTCTCGCCAGTCGCCACGAAACGTGCGGCCTATACTAAATGGGCCGAATCGGTTCAGCCACGTGCGGCCCATGATATTGGGCCCAGAAAGTCAAGTAGCCCATCGCCCCATCCCCTCCGCGGCTTCCAGAAGCAAAACGGAATCAAACTCCTATCATTTTAAGCCTTCGTCTTCCCCTTCCCCGTCGAGTCGTCGTCGTCGTCGTCCTCCCGTCTCGTGCCATTCGCCGCAGAGTCCCCAACCTCCACTCCCCTCCTCGCCCGTCTCCAATGGATGGCCATCAGTTCGGGCCATGGAACCTCTTGCCCGACGACATCCTGGAGTTGCTGGTCGGCCGCAACCTGTGCGAGATCGACCGCCTCCACGCGCGCCGCGTCTGCCACTCCTGGCGCGCGGCGTTCGCGAGGATCGAGCCCCCGCCGCCGCCTCCACCGCTGCCGTTGCTCCTCCTCCCGGAAGCCGACGACAACGAGCACGGTCTTGCCTTCTCCTGCGTCCTCAGCGGCTGGGACACCCACCCCTTCTTCCTCCCGCGCGCCGCGCGGCACCGCGCCCGCTGCTTCGGCTCGTGCGATGGCGTCTGGCTCTTCCTCGCCATGGAGGACGGCCTGCAAGGCGACCGAGCTCGAGACCACGTCCTCGTCAACCTCCACAGCTTCCAGTTCCTCGACCTCCCCAACGTGATCCGCCTCGACCACACGTTCCCGCAATTGATGAAGGACATCGAGATCGCGATCGTCGCCGTCACGCTCTCGCGCCAGCCAACCCAGCAAGGATGCGTCGCCGCCGGCATCATCGAGCTCCCTCCCTTCCCCATCGGAGTGCGGCCGTTCGCGTTCTGGCGCATGGGGGATCGGGTGATCTTGCCTTTCTACGAAGACGTGTTCGGGGATCAAGCAGTAGAGGACGTCATATACCACAACGGCTACTTCCTCTTCCTCACCCAGGACGAACACATTCGTGTGTGCCAAGAGCCGGTCTTCCACGACACCAACGTGGACGTGGACTCGATCCTGTTGCGATTCGAGCCGCGCGTCGACGACGGCGACGCCGTCCTTGCTCGCTACCTCGTGCTGTGCCGGGGGAAGGTGCTCATGGTCGTCAGGTTGGGCTGTCCACATCGCCGCTCGCCGACGTCGGCGTTCCGGGTGTTCGAGAGAGTGGACTATCTGGTGGTGAACGCCGGCGTGGTCGAGGTGCTTGAGCACACCTGGAGCGAGATTGACGAGCTCGGCGGCAGGATGCTGTTCCTCGGGCGAGGCTGCTCCAGATCCTACGAGGAGGCCGATGGGTATCCCGGCATGGAGGGCGTCTACTTCTTGGATGACCGGAGCTTCCGTGACCCGATCTTCCACGACCCGGACATGGTGTTCGATCACACCTACCATTGCTGCGACAATGGCAGATGGTAGAAATCACCGTTCAATGTCGATCGCCGCTTCCCGGAGCGAGGCCGGTCGAAAATCTCTCCTCCGGTTTGGATTCTCCCTTGAAGAAATTAACGAACAGGGGTTAGTTCAACAGGTCAAGTTAGTTTGTGATTGTTTGTTTCTTCTTTCTGAGAATCTGAGTTCGATGGTGTTCTCGTGTTCAAATTGTTGCTGATTAGTAGTAGATATAATTTGCCTGCATTTCTTTGTGGTGCAAAGCTGAAGGCAGAACCCGTTTAGTGCTGAATTGCTACAGACGATACTTGCCGTTGATTCAGTGATATTCTTCACATGTCTCAGTGAATTCAATTACACTTTTAAATCTATATATAAATGAATTACTAGTTGCTAACATGATTGTTACTGATCTGCAGTACGTACAGACTTCTAGTTTCTATGATATTTAGATCATGTGCAGAATGAGGTGTGTGTAAGAGTAATGTACCAGGCTTGACCTTGTTCCACTTCCTTTCATGTTTCATGGTTCCTGAGAGTTCGATGACAATATTATACATCGGACATTGTTATGGTTAATCTTCAATTATTTGTTAGCTTTAAAACAAGTCACATTTGCAGGGCTTGCAGCAGACCAGATGTGATCTGGTGTACTTCAACTTCTGTACAACTTTTGCTACACTCTGTTTCTACCTTTTTGGATAATTCAAGCAGTATATATCCTTGTGTTGTGGCAACTGATAATTTCAGTGTGGACATGTGCATTGTTGTGTGACCAGATCACATCTTCGGTCTTCCTTATTTGGATGTAGATAGTTGTGTCCATTGTTGCTCACTTGCTCTGTTTAAGGTGGTTTTTTGCATGTAATCAATTATGGTTCTGTAAAAACCATGGCAGCCTATCTATTTCCCCTTGATTGAAGATTTGACTATTCTGCATGAATATGTCCAATGCAGAGAACTGAGACTTAAAAACTTAACTATTTTCACTGTGTAGATAGCATTGCAGCAATCTTTGTATGCGACTGCGACACATATACTGATCATCTGAAAAAAATGAGTTTATATGCTCAATAATGATACAAAACTATGCGCATCCATATATAATCACAGCCCTAAATATCGTCCCACTGCACTGCATATTAACCGTCCGATTGTCTACCTGATGGATGCAAAGTCCACGTGATCAAAACAGTAATGGGCCTTATAAGGCCACGTATTGTGGCAGAAATTTGACGGGCCATCCACTGAGATGGGCTAGAAAATTGGGCCATGCAGTGAAACGGCCCACTGCGGCAAGTCTCCAGTTCGCTCGACTTGAAGTTTGCAACGCCTCTTCTTCCTCCTCTTTCTGAACTCTGCAAGTTGCAAGTATTTTCTTCTTCGTTTTTTTTCCCTTCTCCGCGGCTTCCAGAAGCAAAATGGAATCTAACCAACATATATATACAGCAGTAGCACATCGTCTTCTCGCCTCGACCTCTCGTGCCATTCCCCTTTCAATTCGCCCCGCAGAGTCGTCGCTAACCTCCAATCTCCATCCACTCCTCTCCCGTCTCCTCCAATGGCGGTTGCTGATGATCGGCGGGGGCCTCGGGGATGGGCGCGCCTCCCAGACGAAGTCCTGCGCGAGCTCTACCGCCGCATCCCGTGCGAGATCGACCGCCACTACGCGCGCCGCGTCTGCCACTCCTGGCGCGCGGCGCTCGCGAGGCTCGAGCCCCCGGCGCCGCATCCCCAGGTCCCGTGGCTCCTCCTCCCGGAGACCAACGAGCACGGGCTCACCTTCTCCTGCGTCCTCAGCGAGTGCCGCGCACACCGCTTCTTCCTCCCGAGCGGCGCGCGGCGCGCGCGCTACTTCGGTTCGTACGACGGCGCCTGGCTCTTCCTCGCCGTGGATGGCCGAGGAGCACAAGCACAAGACCACCTCCTCGTCAACCTCAACAACTTCCAGTACCTCGACCTCCCCAACGCGATCCTCCTCCACAACTGGTACGAGCCGGACAAGCTGGACCTCAAGAAAGTCGCCATCGTCGCCGCCGCGCTCTCGCGGCCGCCAACTGAACGAGGATGCGTCGTCGCCGGCATCATCGAACCTTTCCTCTCCGCCCACCGAGTCGCGTTCTGGCGCATGGGCGATCGGGTGATCTCGCCGCAGCCGGCGTGGCCGTTGCCGCTGGAAGAAGTGGAGGACATCCTGCACTACACCTTCAACCGCAACGGACGGGAGCATGAAGCTTTCCTTGTCCTCACCACGGAGGAAAACGCGCTTGTGTGCGAACCGAGGTTCCATGGATCAAGCGTGCAAGTCCTCTCGAATTTGGTGCGCTTCATTCCGCGTGGATCCGACGGCCAGCCGGTCCTTGCTCGCTACCTCGTGGAGTCCCGCGGGGAAGTTCTCATGGTCGTCAGGTTAGGCTCTGCGATTCAGTACGATCCGTCGGCGGAGGAGTTCAGGGTGTTCGAGAGAAGAGATTTCAACGACGGCAAGTTCAACTGCATATGGAACTCGATGTCTGAGCTCGAAGGCCGGATGCTGTTCGTCGGACGAGGCTGCTCAAGATCCTACGAGGCGGCCGATGGCCCCGCCATGGAGGGCGTCTACTTCTTGGATGACCGGAGCTTCCGCGACCCGATCTTCCACGACCCCTACGAGCAGCCGATCTTCCGTCGCGCCAACCGTTGCAGCGACAACGGCAAATGGTTGGAAGCGCCTTTCATCCGGCTCGACCGCTGCTTGCCGGAGCGAGGCCCATCGAAATGCTCGCCTCCGGTTTGGATTCTCCCTTGAGATAAGGCTGTGGCGACGTCGTTCTTCGTTGCTCGATCGACAGATCGAGTTAGTTTGTGATCATGCCCGGCGTACATTTCTGTTTCTTGTTTGAGTGATCTTTGTCGAGTTCGATGATGTTCTCATGTTGAAACTGTTGGGCTGATTAGTATTCGATAGAGTGGCCTGCATTCTGTTTGTGGTGTAACCTGAAATCAGTATACGTTTAGTTCTGAATTGCTACTGATGACTTGTTGTTTCAGTGAGATTCAGATTCATCAGGTGTCTCAATGCATTCAACTAAAATTTTGAATCTGTAAATGAATTACTAGGTGCTAACATGAATGATAGTTACTGATCTGCAGTACTGACTTCTGTTTCTCTGTTTTTTTAGACTGGTCGACTTCTGTTTCTTTGTGATATTTTGTCCGGTGAGGCATGTGTAATGTCAATGTACCTGCAGGCTTGACATTGTTCCATTCCTATGGTTACTGAATTTGATGGTATTGTACTTCTGAGATTGTTTTCAGTGTCAGCAGAAAGACAAAAACAGTACTTGTTTTCCATCAAAAGTCACTTGCAGGCTTGCTGGCTTGCAGCGGTGTTCTTTGCCTCTGCTTTAAACAAAACTAAATGATCTGGCTCTGTTTAAAGTGGAATTTCTTGCAATCAATTTTAATCCTGTAACTCTGGCAGCCTAGCTAATTTCCCTTGCTTGAAGACTTTAACAATTCTTAGCATGCATTAGTTAGTGTCCAATGCAGAGAATTGAGACTTGAGGACTAACTTATTTTCATATATTCAATGCAACAATCTTAGCATGGCATACAGACCTGTGTAGTGAGATTTGAGAATGATATATAATCAAGTTATCAATCTGAAAGATATGCCAAATATAATCAAGTTCTGATCTGTCCGATTATCGACGTGTTCAAAAGCGCCGTAAATGACTGTGGGCCTGATTCGAAGCCCACGATCTCAGAAGGCCGATAAATTGGAGTAAATCGCGGACCATCCAAAGAGAGGAACAAGTCCACTTTTAGTCCCTCAACTATACGTTGAGTTTCATTTGCATCCCTTATCCGCAAAACCAGATACGGAGAGTCCCCAACTTGTAAAACCAATGCATATCGAATCCCCCCAGTAGTATTGAGAGCTGTTTTTGCTGATGTGACGGCTACGTGGCATGAGAAGGAAAATGGAGTAAAAAGAAAACGGAATTGCTAAAGCTCTGTCGACATAAAATTGAACCTCAAATCTTGCAAATTTTGGATAACTGGATGTGCTTTACGATTCGTGCTCTTCTTCTCCAACTCCGGCGACCACCTCTTCTTCTCCGGCGCCGGCGAACCCAAACTCCGGTAGAGGGCCGACGAATTAGTCCCGAGGTGGGGTGGGGGTGGGAGGAGGGGAGGGGGAGGGGGAGGGGGAAGAGGGGGGGAGTTTGCCAGCTTTAGAGGGATGGCCGTGGGAGACGGCAGCCCAGCGGTGGGCCGCGGATCGGGCGGGCGGCGAGGCACCGGAGCCGCGGGGCTAGAGGACGGCGATGAGCCGGTGTTGGTGGCGGGGCATCTCGCCGCCGACGACTCGAGGAGGAAGGAGGGGGGAGGGGGAGGGGGAGAAGGCTGGCCGGGGGAGGGGGGGCTCGTCGGCGCCGTCGACGCCCTCTGACTAGCCGGCGAGGCGGGCGGCAACGTGGTGGGGTGGTGGCGGCGGGGGATCGCGCGACGGGGACGGGAGGAGTGGTGGCGGCGTGATCTGGACGGGGAGGAGGAGAAGAGTTAGGGTTAAGGGGTCTGCACGAATTTTAAAGCATATCTAATAGTTCAAAATTTAAAAGATAGAAGGTGGGATTTTCATATGTAGACAGCCTCCACGAGCCACCTACCTCCTGCATACATGCATGTGGTTTTAGGTGTACTTCATTTGCTTGGTATTAAATGTACTGAATCCATAGGTCCAATCGATTTCCTTGACCATAGTTCATCGGTTCCTCTTTCCAAGCTACCGCTGTCCGCCGCTTTGAAACCTGCTCTGCCTTCCCCTTGGCTGCGCGCCTGCGCGTGCAGTGAGAGCGTCGAGCTGCTGCTACACTGGCGTCGAGCTGCGTGAAGGACGCCTTGCTGCTCTGAGGCAGGCAGAATGTGAGGGAGGCGCCGAGCGATGAGGTGTTCACGGACTCCGTCGACGGGAGCAACTCCAGCTCTGACGCCGCATCCTCCGACGAGTGGCCGGTGACTATGTCGCCGCCCATGAAGACGGTGGCGTACTACTGCCTCAGTGCCGCATTCTCGGCGCTGAGTCATCGCCCATGAAGATGGCGACGTACTGTTGCGTTCCCAACACAGAGGTGGCCCGTGTTGCCGTGTCCCCCAGTCAGGGCCGGTCCTATGATTTCGAGGGCCCTAGGCGAACTCATCGCGATAGGTCCTCTAAGCTATAAATAAAATTTATTGATATATATAGACGTTAATTTTACTTGCAAAATGAAAACAAGTACATCCATATATTAAATTTAACATACTTGGTAATTATCAAGAAATAAAGTCGACTAAAATAACAATATATTTGTAACTTGAAACTAATATCATTGTTCATTAACTTAATGAAGAATAGAACCCTATTCTATTGCTTCCTATGAAAAGATACTTCTTCTGACATTTCTTGATGCAAAATCATCAAGAACGGTATTAAGATCAATAGTGTCCAAGATATCCTTCTCGATTGAGCACATAGCCAAACCATTTAACATTTCTTGCGACATAGTTGATCTCAAATAGTTCTTCAACAACTTCAGTTTTGAGAAACTTCTTTCAGCTGAAGCTACCGTCACAGGTACGGTTAAGAGAATTCGATAGGCAACTGAAACATTTGAATAGAAATCTGCATCCATAACAAACTTCAGAATCTCAGGTACGGACATCGAAGAATCTGGCAAACTCACTTGCAACACCTTTAATTCTGAATAAAAATCATTGATCTCAACATCAGATGACGTACTAGATTACTAGTATTAGGTGTTGGCCCCTCACCATTATGGGCCCCTCATCATCATGGGTCCATGGCCGTCGCCTCGGCTGCATAGGGCCAGGGCCGGCCCTGCCCCCCGTCGACGCCGTCGCCGATATTAGGTACGTGAAGGACACTGAGTACCCTGAACCTGCCCCGGGATGCTCTGCCGCCGCCAAGAACAACCAGTTCTTGTACACTGGGCCGCCGCCTCCACGCTCACTGGTCGACAAGACTCAAGAACAACGACGTGCAGGCGGGAGAGAATCGAGCTGCGAAGACGAGCAGCACCATGAACTGGCGTCGGTGAGCACCACCTCCCTTCTGCTCGAGCTCGGTTGAGAGCTGGGAGCTTGGCCTCCGAGCACGTTCCACCGGTCGATGGGGTGTATCTGCTCGCTGACTCTCTCCATCCTGTCCTAGTGTCCTCTATCGCCGCCTCCTTCGACCACTGCCATCGGTGCCATTCCCCTGCTTCCCTTTGAGAGAACAAAGAGGCCCAAGAGAGACGGGGAAGCAGGAAGAAATTGACACTTACATGTGTTATAGGACGTTTTGACTTTGGTCAAAGTCAAATTACTTCAAATTTAACTTTGTTTATAGAAAAATATAATAATATTTATAATATCAAATTAGTTTCAATAAATCAATAATTGAATATATTTTCAAAATAAATTTATCTTGGGTTGAAAATGTTATTATTATTTTTCTACAAACTAAGTTAAACTTGAAACAGTTTGACTTTTATCAAAGTCAAAACGTCTTGTAACCTGAAACGGAGGTAGTATATTTTTTGCTACGTAGTCACCACGTGGGATGGAGACCAAGTCAACAAGTGCCAAGTTAGTCAAAACCGCTCTCAATACTGCCAAGGGATTCGATCTGCGCTGGTTTTATAAGTTGGGGGACTCTCCATACCCGATTTTGCGGTTAAGGGATGCAAATGAAACTCGATGTACAGTTGAGGGACATAAGTGAACTTCTTCCCCCAAAGAGATGGAACCCAATGTTACCCAAGGGCCCAGGATTCCCAAATCCCAGCCTGTAAGGCTGTAAACGATTATGGACATTTTGCAAGCTACAAGGTTTTTTTTTATTTAGTAAATTGCACTAGCGTTCCTTAAACTTGTAACTAGGCTTCTCTTAGGTTCATAAACTTGCAAAACGCGCATCAAGATCTTTAAACTTGATTTAATATATCATCCCAGTCCAAAGACTCATTTGACCGTAGTCTTGCCTTAGAGCATCTGTAGTGTAGCATTGGTTTGTTCTGACAAAAAAAAATCGAACGAAATATTGGTTCGATCCCTGCAGTGTGTAAATCGATTTTGATGGGGCCCACCAAAAAAAAGTCTAAGTCCCACCTTTCCCCTCTCCTTCCTCCCACGACCAGGCGGAAAAATCCGTGTGCGCCTATTCTCGTTTTCTCCCTTTCCTCGTTCCCCTTCCTTTCCCCTCTCCCTCCCCAAACCTTCCAAATTTCCAATCCGGTGATAATCCAGAAATTAACCCATGGAGAAGAGCAAATCAGGTCAACCAGCTATGGATCCAAGTATCCAACTAGATCGGATCCTTCACAGCGCTCGGCGCTCGTGTGGCTCGTGCTCGCGGACGATGACATCGCACAAATTTCTTTTTCCCTTTTTCTCTTTCCTTCCTCTACCTCAAGAGGAGGCAGTGAGAGAGACGGTGCCAATCATCGGAGACAGCGGAGTGGTCGTCGGCTGAGCGGAGGCTGGGGGGACGACGACAACCCCGGGCAGCGACTGTGACAACGAGCGGCGTGGTGGCTCCGCCCGAGGGCGACGCGGGCGGTGAAAACGCCGTCGCCCCCTCTCTTCCCCTCCTCTCCTCCGTCTCGCCGCCGCTAGAGCAGCCGCCCTGGTGTAGCGGTTGGGGCACCACGAGACCGGACGACGGGAGCACGACGCCGGTGAGCCTGAATCCGGCCCTTCCTTGGCCGGATTTGGGCTGGGATGAGCGGGACGGTGGCGACGGCGGCGGCGTGTGGGCCACAGGGAGGCCGCAGCGACGGCACGAGGGCCGCGCGGCCGGTCGGGCGGCGGTCGGGCAGTGGCACGACTCCCCGACGGTGGTGGTGGCGACGGCGGCCGAAGGTGCGACGGCCTTCGTGGATGGCGGCGGCGGTGCGTCCTGGCGATTGCGGCCCTGGGCCGGATCTAGACGGGAAGATGCCGGGCCGGCGGCTACTGCAGCAGAAGGTGGCGTGGCGCGAAGGCTGCGGTGCATCAACTGCGGTTGAGGCTGCACGGCATCGGCGTCGGCGTCGACGGCGCTGGAGGTGGCGCAGCGTCCGGGCGGCTGGACGACAGCGGTGGCATTGATGCCGGAGGCAGCGAGGCGGGCAGTCGGCTGGAGGCGTGACCAGCGACGATGGCGACCCGGGTGGCCATTGTGGGGCGGCGAGGTGGCGGCGGAGCGGTGGCTTCGGCGAGGCCGCCGTTGGGCTTGGCGGCGGGGTCGTCTTCCTTGTGGTTGGCCAGGCGTTCACTGTGTTTGGGGAGCTCCTCCCCTTTTTTGTGGGGAGCTTTTAGGCACGATGGAGGCGTTGGCCGGCCTACAGGGAAGACTCAGGTTGCCAAGGCGAGGTTGTTCCCAGTCCGATCCCATAGGTTGGGTTCAACGTGGAGGCCGATAGGCGGCGTGGCGGAGGGGGCTTGAGTCAACATGCTAGGGAGTGGCGGCGGGGTCGTCTTCCTTGCGGTCGGTGTCACGCCCCGAACTAGCCCCGAGTGGAACTAGCCCGTGACGCTCCAACTTAACCTGTTAATCGATACCAGTCCCAGGAAACAGTGCTGGTATCACAGGAAGACAATATATCACAGCAACAGAGGTCTCTTTATTATAGAGTAGGAGTACAGTCATGTTGGGCTGCGGACAGATCCCGAGCTCACAACTGCATTGCAAAAGGGAAAGCGGAAGCCAAGACTTGGACCAATCATCACAGGCGCGACTTGGGAACTAGGCCGAAACCCTAAAACTCATCGTAGCCGACTTGCTCCTGGAAGAACTCCTCGTCAGCGGGATCCACTTCATCTTCTTCAGCAACTGGGGGGGTTATTTATATAGAGCAAGGGTGAGTACAGGAGTACTCAGCAAGCCATGGGAATTTAAGTGTTTAATGTAGGCTTCAAGGAAAGGCTGTTGTTTTTACAATGGATTTTATTTAAACTTCTTTCTGAAACAACTAAGTGAGTGCTTCTCAAACGACACGGATGAGACAGTGCGTCTCGTCCGGTCGGAGTATGTGCAATGTATCAGTCTTTTGAATTGATCAAGGTTGGCACCCGGCCAACAACTTTCAAACGGCCACCCGGGCCATGCTGGTCCCATCAGCCGCCGATTTTCCAAACATCGAACTCAATCCACAACAGCAAATTTCACAGAGCAGTAGTCAAACAAAACTACGCTAGGAATCACCTCACATCCGCCCATGACCGTGGGCACGGCTGTTCGAACAGTTTAATAACCTCTGCAGAGGGGGTACACTTTACCCACACGACATTACTAACCCGGATCATCTAGCCCGTGCAGAACGGCCACGTCTAGAGACCTTAAGGCTTTCATGACAAGGCATTTCGAAAGCCGACACAGGTTCACCATATGCCAACGACAAGGGTCCCAGACAAACACCAGATTAGGTCCCAGACCATACTGTGCCAGGAAACTCGGGGGTTCTCCCCGACACCACCCCGTTGAATCCACATGTCTCTTGGCATCATGGCTCCCCCGATTAGCTAGTTACTCAGCCAGGGGTGTCCTATTCCACCCATGTGGTCGCACTTGTCTTATGTTCGGATGAAATTCCAAGGAAATGGTCCTTAAGTGCAAGAGCGGGAAACCGTACACCCGGTACGTTCCCCGGTCCACGATTTTGGAAATTCATTTAGTTCGCAAGCACCGACCCAGGTGTCAGGTTTTTCCAAGTCTTTTGTAAAACCCAAGTTTTACCCAAGAAGTTACTCAAATTTTAAGTTTGAAGGCGACCGTCGATACTCGCACAGAGTGCACAGAGCGCAACTAGATGGTTACAAGGGAACGTGATATAACAATTACAATGGAAGGGTCAAATGCAACAAGTTAGGTAGGCCCGCCAATCTGCCTTGCAGACGGGGCAAGCAGATTAAGTGCAATCCTATCAATGCATAATATTTTTCAAGCAATATAATTAAGTTCAAATATAGGCTCAAGATGTTCAAAGGTGGCTTGCCTTGCTCGAGATCTTGAGCTTGATCCTCGAAATCCTCGAAATGCGGGTCTTCGGGCTCCGAAACTACACGCGAAACGGGACAACTCAACAAACGGCGAAAATAAAGCCCTATTATTGACCTCTAGGCGTGCCATTAGATAGATCTCGAGATTTGAGGAATTTTGGAAGTTGAACGGAGTCAAACGAGCTTACGGTTGGGAAGATATTGAATTTCTAAGTTTATTGGATTTTTGGTCTAAAGGAAAAGGATTTATTTAAATCCTTTTTTTGAAAAAGAAAGGAAAAGAAAAGAACGAGGGAGGGAAATTAGACTTTCCTCGGTCGGCTAGGGCGCGGCCCGAGAGTAAGGGGCAGCTCGGCCGAACTTAACGGGCCGGCCGGCCCGAGAAGGCGGCCCAAAGCGCGCACGCGGGGGGGGGGGGGGGGGGGAGGGGGGGGGAGAGAGGGAGCCGGTGGGCCGGGTCCACCTCGCGTGGTCCCGGGTGGGACCCGCTTGTCGGCGGCTCGGTTCACCGTGAGCGAGGAGCACGCGACGCGGCGCTAGGGTTTGGGCGGGGCGCGGCGCACGCGCGCGGCTCGCGGGGGACGCGGGTGCGGCGGGCCCACGCGTAGCCTCGCGGCTCACCGTGGACCATGCGCACGGGGAGGGTGGAACGGAGGGAGCGGCTGACCGGGTCAGCCGATCCGGTCATGCCGAGGTGGCTCCGACGTGGCGCCTACGTGGCTGCCACGCGGGCCGGCGGGAGGTTGAAGAAGGCGCCGGCCGGAACGGACGGCGGACGGTGGCTGCGAACGGCGGGGCGAACCACGATGATACAGGCGAAAGTGAGCACACCGGGTGGTTGCACGAGATGAGGGGAGACGAGCCAACGGCTCGGATTCGTCGGAGGGGGCTCGACGGCGGCGGATTGCGGCGGCGGCAACCGGCGGCGAGGGAAGGGGGAAACAGCGACGGCGCGACAGGAGATCGATTCGGGCGAGCTAGAGCATCTATGCGACTCCGGGAATCCGTCCCTTGCGCCGGATTAGAGGGAAATGCACTGAGGGAGGCCGGCGACGAGAGGTGCTTCCGAGCTCGGGCGGCGACGGCGGCGAGCACACGGCGAGCGACAGCAACAGTCGGGGCAGCGCCAGCTAGCTACTGGGGGACTACTCGAGCGGCTACTCAAAGCTAAGGGGAAGAGATGGAGCGAGGAGGGAGAACGGAGGGATGCACTACCGTGCGGGACGGGGCGCAGTGACGAGGGGCCGACGGCACGGGAGTGATCTCTCCGGCCTCGGGCCGGGGAAGAGGAAGAAGACAAGCTCCCGGAGTCCCCTTCCGCGTCCACAAACGCGCCGGCTCCTCCGGCATGCGTGGCAACGAAAGGCGGCGGCGAACAGAGCACGGGAGGCGGCGACAATGGAGTGGAGGCGATGGGACAAACGAGAGGAGAAGGGAGGGAGGGCGCCTGGGCTTTATAGGATGGCAATGTCGGTTTGGGAACCGACCTAGGGCGGTCAAAGGAGAGGGCTAGCGCTCGGCGGTCGCGGCCAAAACGGTGACAGGGGGGGGGGGAATGACGCCGGCGGGAGAGAAAAGGGAAAAAGGAGGGGAGAAAGGGGGCTTGCCCCTTGCCACTTTGGGGAAAAGGAGGAGGGAGAGAGGGCGACGCGGCAGAGGGAGGAGGAGCTTTGCCTCCATCCCTTGGAGGCTAGCGCGCGGAGTGGCGAGGCCGGGTTGTGACGACGGCGATGACGGCGGGGGCGGTGTGGAGCGGAGCGGCGACACGGGCGGCAGGCGCGGACAGGCGCGGCAGATGCTGACGGCGGCGGTGACTGGCCGGTCGGCCACCACGGCGTGCGCGCGCGGGAAGCAACGGGCGGCGCGGCGATTTGGGCGTCGTCGGCGGGAAGCGGTAGCGAGGGCGGAGGGCGCTCGGCTCGGCGCGGCTCACGCGCACGCGCGCGCGGCGCACGGGCAGAGCGGGGGAGAAGGGGAGAGGGAGAGAGAGAGAGAGAGATGGGGAGGGAGGGAGAGATGGGCTGAGAGGAATTCGGCCCATCGAACCCGAGGGAGGCAAAATAGACTTTTGCGGAGGGATTTGATTTGGGAAGGATTTGGATTCGGGATTGGAACTTGACGATAGATCGGGGATTTGAGATCCGGAATGGCACAGAGACTGACTGCAAGCGAAGAAACAATTTTCGCAATTAGGGTTTTTAGAAATTACATTTTCCCGCTAGGCGCCACGACGGAACGGGCGCTATAGTCGGCCAGGCTAACTCTGTTTGGGGAGCTCCTCCCCTTCTATGTGGGGAGCTTCTTGGTAGCCTGGAGGCAGTGCCCAGTCCACAAGGAAAACTCAGGTTGCCGAGGCAATGTTGTTCCTTGTCCAGACTCCCTTGGGTCAGATTCGACGGGGAAGCCGAGGGGCGGCGTGACGGAGGCGGCCTGGATCAGTGCGCTGTCGAAGGTGTGAAGCATCTAGGCCCCCGGTGTTAATTTTGGTAATTAATGACAAGCACTAATTGTGGACTAACCGTTGTCTTTGAGCTATACATTTTTAAGTTAGGTCCACGTCATATGTGCGCATGGATGATTATCGATGGATTAAAATTGACGGCGCAAAGCAAAGGGAAAGAAGACGGTAAAACTAGCGCTTTAATTTAGAATTGATCGAGGTGTAGGGCGATCAAATTTGCTAGTTTAATTTTAGTTTCGCCGTACTATTAAGAGGGGTAATGACCTAGCAAAGAGATGATTTTAATTGCCACATTAGGTCATTGCATTTTCATTTGTGCTCTCTTTTTCATTACAAACACATTCACTTACAAATTCACTGGGTTCGGCCTGACCAGGGACGGTCAGACCGGCCACATAGTGGCGGTCTGACCGGCGTGCCCTGGCCGGTCTGACCGGCTACATAGTGGCGGTCTGACCGGCGGCACTTTCCTGGTCAGACCGGCCCCCTGGAGGCCGAGATGATGCTGCTCGGGATGGCCGATACAGAGCCGACGGAGCCGTAGTCGGTCAGACCGAGCCGATGGCGGTCTGACCGAGCCGAGGCCGGTCTGACCGGCCACCCCATGTCGGTCTGACCGGCCAGGCCGATGGGGCCCTCTGACAGGGCTACAACGGCTAGTTTTCTAGCCGTTGCAGAGTAGCACGGTCTGACCGGCCACATATCTCCGGTCAGACCGGCAGAGCACAAAGTTGGGGGATTTCGCCCCCAACGGCTAGTTTTGGTGGGTGGGAGTATAAATACTCCCCCACCAGCAGCAAGGGGGCTCTCTTGGCACCCAATTCAATTGCATACACCCCTTGCACCTCTCTCACACTCACTTGAGCTTTGTGTTCATCCATCTAGTGTGTTAGAGGGTTGTTTAGCCAAGAGTCAAGTGCATTTGCTTCCATTGTAGAGCTAGAGTGGCACTTGATCATCTCCACACCGGGTCATTACTTGTTACTCTTGGAGGTTGCCGCCTCCTAGACGGCTTGTGGAGGAGTTGCCCGGTGACCTCTCCGAGAAGATTGTGGAGGAGGCCCGGCGCCGGTTTGTGAGTGGTTTGGAGTTCACCACCTTCGGAGTGAAGGAAGAACTACCCCGAGTGATCGAGGCTTGGGTAGTCCTCTCCGTGGGCCGGCTCCCGCCTTGCCCACCCCTTGACGAAGGGGGCGTGCGGTGGCTTCGTGGTTGAGCGGTGGAGTTGAGCTCGCCTCAACGGGGAGTAGGAAACCGGCGAGTTTCCGAACCTCGGTAAAAAATCTCTTGTCTCATTGTCTCATTTGATTGTCGCATTTACATTTGTGTAATTTACATTTCTAGAGACACACTTGAGATCATATCACCCTAGGATTGCAAAACATTGACATAGGAGCGTGATTTACTTTCCTAGAGATATAATTGAGCCACTATCACCCTAGGTTTGCAAAACATAACTTAGTTGCTTAGTTAGAGTTCACCCTCACCAAGCCTAGCAACTTAAGTTAGATTTGATTAGGTATTATTTAGTTTTAAATCGCCTATTCACCCCCCCCTCTAGTCGGCATCTCGATCCTACAAGGTGATGGGTGATGTGGCAGTCTTATCGTTGGCAGGACTGGAAGCCGGTCGATGGAGGGGCGTCGGTCAGGTGTGGCGGAAGCCATATGCCACCTATGTTTAGTTGGTGGTTTCGGATTAGGCGACGGACCATGGCGGTAAGGGGTTCCGAGCGAAAGGTTAGCCTAATTTTTTTGGGCCAACAGTGATTACGCTTTCGGACGTGGTAACCCTCCTGAGGGCATTGTTGAGGTACCCCTCATCCCTTGGCAAGGAGCTATGGGTGAAAACGTTGTCCCGTTTTTGGGATGGATGACGACGGTGCTTTTTTAGTGTCGCGACCCTCGTGAGGGTGTCGTTTTAGAGTCTTGCGCCATGGTGTTGTTGTTGGCCTAGGTGACGATTGGTCTCGCATAGCGATGGCCGGTTCGGTGCTCGGTTTCCCTCTTTGTAGCGTGTGTTTGCGCGGTTGACACATGGTTCGGAGTGTGTGCTCTGGTGCACTTCCTTCCTCGACAGCCAGCTGCTGATGTAAAACTTTTCTTGTAACCTTTTCTTCCAATCTTAATTACATTGAATGACCTCCTTCGGACATTCCGGTTAAAAAAATGAAGACATGCCAAGGCATTCTTTGAGTTGCCAATCACTTTTGCATGAACCCATGCAGGATCCAGTGGCCTTGAGGAAGAAACTGGAGGTGATGCCATTATGGTGTCTCCAACTGCCTCAGTTCTACGATAGACAGAATAACAAAGAAAATCTCTCAGAAAACACTTAAAAATAGGACACAACTACACCGAGAGTGCTAGCTAGATAGTGCTTGAGTGCTAGCTAGATAGTGCTAAAGAGAGACATCCTTCTTTAAAAAAAAAGCTACTAGTACACTCAATATCTATGTATTTTTTTTCTTCCTAGAGAAGTTTCTCTTAAATTACTTATCCGATTTATAATCCGATTATACCGTTGTATTCGTTGCAATTAAATCTTTACAACAAGATCTTACATGATTATATTTTGATGAAAAATTATAAATTACTTTTATCATATATCTAAATTACTTTTAGATTTCACTAAATTACTTCATAGACATATAAAAGTAAATTCAATAAAACCTAAAAGTAATTTACATATATTATAGAAGTAACTTATAACAAAAGAAAGTAACTTTAATGAATGCCTTTTTTCATAGGACATGAAGTCATATTTTTATCCCTACAACGAATTTACTTCTAATGTCGTGACAAAGTCACGTCCGTTTTGTTTTAAGTTACTTTTATAATATATGTAAATTACTTTTAGACTTTATTGAATTTACTTTTATATGTCTAAGAAGTAATTTAGTTAAATCTAAAAGTAACTTATGTATATAATAAAAGTAATTTACAAATATAAATATTTTTTTATCATAATATAATCATGTAAGATCTTATTGTGAAGATTTAATTGTAACGAACACAATGGTGTAATCGGATTGTAAATCGGATAAGTAATTTAAAAGAAAACTTTGTTTGAAGAGGAAAAAGGGTATGCATGCATGTAGTACTAGTCCGATGTAGTAGACTCAACGTCTTCTCCATATTCAGGCGTCGCTAGTTAAGGCAAAAACGAGAGGCCTCTCCAAATAGATTTTACGTTAAAAATAACTGTTAATACGGTATTACTGGACAGTAATTCTATTTATAAAGCATACATGCTCAAATGAAATGAAATTAAGCAGTACAAATATTATGCAACCACAGCACCGAGCATAGAAGTTCTGAAATTGCTAACACTGCTAGCGGTAACCGGCGATTTCAACTACAATGAAATCGAAAACCGTGAGATTTCACTTGAACACAGTCCAAATTACACGAGACTGAAAAAAAATATGAATCGGATAGAGCACAAGTACAGAGTAGTCCACCTCTCGTTGATCATCAGATGGTAGAGGCCGACCGCATCTGCGTCGGCGGCGGCTTCTTCCTCCTTGTGCTCGCCGCTCTCCAGCCGGCAGATCTTCTCGGCGAGCTCAGAGAGGGGAAAACCGGGAGGAGACTGGGCGGAGTCGGGCGAGAAACCGGAAGTCATTGGCTGATTCACAGCGGCGCGCGCGAGCTCTGGTGTGTGTGTGTGGGGGGGGGGGGGGGGGGGGGTGGTAGGGGGACTAGGGCGGGTGGCCGCGGCGGCTACCGGCGGACGTCGGCGAGATTTCCATAGAATCCGGCGGTTGCCGCGGGGATTTCGCCGGTTGCCACTGGCATCTGATCTTCGCGGACGCACGAGGCGGCGGAGGAGATATTTCAATTTACATAAAAATCCTCTAAAATCCATGTATTTGAAAGATGCTCGGGCTCCTTTGGAACAGAGCAAAAGTGAAAGATCTTTTTATCTGAAATTCGGGATGTCTATACCATATTAAATACATATTTGCTAGAAAACTTCCGTAAGTTTTTTTTCCTCAAAACGTTCAGATTTGTGACTACCGGATCGCCTTGAGATTTACGCATGAAGAGAAATAAAGTGCTAGATTTTTTTTCACACATGTCACCATGCGTACGACAATTTTTTAGATACTCTCAATCCTGGACATCACACAAGCAGTGCCGAACACATGACTGAAACAATTCCCAATGCTCATCCATGTAAATTACAAAATTATAAATATTGGATAAATTGCATAGGTAATAACCAGGCATGTGATTATACAGGTTTTAACAATAATGAAATGTCCTCAAGCTTAAGATGAGGTGGGGAATAATGTGACCTGTTTTCCTTTTCTAAGGCGTCTAAGCGTTCAAGATCATGGCACCACGTACAAGGCTCACGAATAGTTAACTCAACAATAGATGGAACTTTCCCCCTGATGTATCTTTCAATTGCCATGACCCCTCTATGGGCTTCCAAGATCATCTCCCTTCTTAGTGGGTAGCATGAGCCGGTTTTGCGGATAGTAGTCGTACAACATCTCCCAATATTTTCAAGATCATGCACATCACATACAGCATCCAATGTAATAGTTTCCAGCGATGTTGTGTTCTCGAGTATATGACATGTTAGCTCAACCATGCTCGTCGCGGAGCAGAATCCAATGATCATCACCTCCTTCAGCCTCTCATGCTTGTGTCCAGGCATAGTTCTCAAATTTGTGGTTGTGTCACCGGAAACTGAATCATGCTTCATTCCTCCCTGCTGCACCTGCATAGTATAACAAATGATGACACCTAAATATTGCATTGGTTCACAATAGATACCAAGATATAATTGTAGGGAAGAGTAGGAACTTACAGACAAGATGAAAGTATCCAAAACAGGAGATGCGTGGAGAACTGAAACCAAAGACAAATAATCGTATTCTGGGGGGAAGGCCTCATCACTACCATCAAGACCATCAAAATAAATCTCCAAGTACTTCAGGTGGAGGAATTTGGCATCAACCATAGGTGTATTAATCCTCTACATAAAGATACAT
This sequence comes from Oryza sativa Japonica Group, assembly GCF_034140825.1. Taxonomy (NCBI): domain Eukaryota; kingdom Viridiplantae; phylum Streptophyta; class Magnoliopsida; order Poales; family Poaceae; genus Oryza; species Oryza sativa. The sequence goes on from NC_089039.1 coordinate 26,851,294, forward strand.
CATATTAGTTAGGGTAATTTTACTATGCTTGAGAAAGAATAATACCGGAGGTAACACATTTTCTAGTATAAAACTTGGTAGCTCTAGATAAGGTATATTTCAAGATACTAAAATTTTGAGTGTAAAATTTAGATATCTCGAGATACTTCTCAAAGACCGTAAAATTTCTCTGTTAGTTATATTCTAGGAAATTAGTGCATGGCTACAGATTATGCCATCACGATCACACAAATAACTAAAAGTATAAAGTTCCCGAGTATACCTCATCATCAGAATATATGGTAAGACTTTCAAGATTTGGGACAATATTTTGAAGCTTGGTAATAACATAACAGAGGAAGTTGGTCTTATCATAGAAGTTTATATCTAGGGTCTTCACTTGCGATGATTGTCCAAGTGAGAGTTCTATTAGGTTACCAGAATATATAAGACTGGACAGGTTCGGAGCTTTGCTCTCTATCATTTGCAGATGGCACAAATCCACATTCAGGTAGCTGAGTTGCTCCAGCAAACATGGTATCTTCAGATATACTAACTCTCTGCAATAGCTGAGATCCAAATGCTTCAAAGCAAAACACTCAGAAAGAAAGCAAGCTAACTCATCATCCGTAATAAGAACAGAATGCAAATGCAGCTTCGTCAGATTTCTCGAGCAACCAAGGCCAGCCATAGGGCGGAAGGCACAATTGACAAGCTCAAGATGCTGAAGCGACCTTCCACTCCCACCAGACAAAAGTGAGCATGGGAAGCTGTATTCCGAAGGCAGCGAAAGAGTGATTTCTTCAATTCCAGATGAAATAGCAATCTGAAGCCAATTGTTGAGACGACATATAAGTTTGCGGCGACCACAAACAAGCTGAAATCTCTTCACACCAATGCCCGAGTGATTCTTCAGAATGTGATCAACTCTAGTGAAATACCTTGCCATATGAACCTTCCAATGTTTTTTCTGTTCCAAGCCCAATGTTTCCGTTGTTAAGATGAGGTTAGGATAGCGTCTCCACGAACGAAGAAATGCTTGAGATACACAAGCAGCACGGGCAGCATCTCGCAGCGGCATTAAGGAATGTATATGGCGCCAAATGTCCTGCACAAGCGTGGGAAGAACAGTTGAAGATTGGGATTATAAAGGCAAACAGTTTGCTCCAACTAAGAAAAATAGGACCATGCATATAAGATTGTACCACATGTGATCTGTAAATGTGCATGAAATTAAATAAATCGAGTTAATTTGGCCTTTTGTGTTTCTGTGTTATTAGCTGGGAAAAAAGAGGAGCCCTGGTTTTTTGAAACATGCAGTTTTTAATAAAAACTTTCTGTTTATGACTTTATGGTTGCCATGCCTGCATTATAACAAAGTACCAAAGTACTTAAAAAAATAAATTCTGCTGCTTAGTTTTACTTAGCTTAGAAGAGGTCTACTCAATGTGTGCAGACTGCAGTTAGAGCAATGATATATTCTTACTTGCCATATGTTATAAGTGTTCCATAATCAATATCTTATGGCATACCTCCGTGAGGTATGGCCCTGAATACCTCAATCTTTTAGCACCCTGAGAACTATCACCCCCTCGTAGGAATGTGCCCTTTCGTTTAGCCATGGAAGTAATTGCTCCATCTGCAACACATCATGTATGGAAATGGTAATAAATAATACAGACACCAACAGAAGGAAACAACAAACTGGGGCATTTTTTTTCTTTACATGCAACGTTTCCCAGGGGAGTTAAGTATTGTTTCTCTAAGCATGATTAGATATGGGTGTAAATGTTGCTGAGTGAATACTGCTGGCTCCTCTGGAACCATCCATTGTTTGATCACTGCATTAATCCTATCTTAAACTACTTTTTTTTAATAATGGCAATGGATCTTTCATAAGGCACACAGCTATAAATTTAATAATAAAAAAAGGTAAAGATAAAAATAATTCAAAATAAAAAATAAAGTGGTGGGACAAATCCCAATTCCCCTTTATTATTGGCTAGCGTTAAACCATATAGATTTTTTAGCTAGCAATTCTAATGAAACTACGCTACACATAATGAAATAAGAGACTCTTGGCTACCGATTTTAATTTAAACACTTTTTTAATAAGTATGAAATACATAAATTCACTCAATTTTTTCAAAATTTTTAAATTATGAGTACATACCTAGTTATAAGAATTTTGATTCATATCTATACATAGCAACAAAACAACTCAAATTTAACTTTATTTTACAATCCATTATTATATGCCTAACTAATTATATGTTTGGATGCTATATACCTACAATCAAAATCTAACAAAAACATGTTTAAATTCAGTTCAAACTTGTTTTAACCTAGTTAAGTAAAGTAGTTAATGTTAATACCTAAACATTTAAAAAAATTCATACTCATTTGAATTGGGTATACACATAAAAACAAATCCAATTTGAAACAGGAAGGAGCACTGCTTGAGCACTACACCCTGCTTAAATCAAACAGAAAAAAAAAAGGGAGTAAGGATGGTTGCTATGATGCTATCCGCTCTGCTATGCGCTATCCGCGAAAGCGAAGTTCTTACGGTCAAAATAATGAACATCGCCTAGCCGGTGACACAGATCAATCTCAACCTAATTGCAAACGAGCCTTGTCGCACGAGACCGAGGAGGAGAGGGAGGGAGGCTAAGGCTATGTTCTTTTGGTTCAGTTGGGAACCCATCACTCCGGTACGGAAAACGAAGCAGTCCATTAGCACGTGATTAATTAATTATTTGCTAATTTTTTTTCAAAAATGGATCAATATAATTTTTTTAAGCAACTTTCGTATATAAACTTTTTGCAAAAAACACACCGTTTAGCAGTTTGAAAAGCGTGCGCGCAGAAAATGAGATGGGGGAGTTGGGAACTCCAGGAAACGAACAGAGCCTTACTGCGAGCTTGGGCCTTGCGACGACGACGGCGATCCCGCTGCGCAGCCATGAGACGCCTCAGCGCCAACATCCCCATGGTAGCAGCAGCGAAGACACTTTCCCTCCTCGCTCCGGATCTCTCCGTCTGTCAGCCAGCTTCGATTTTATTTTATAGTATCAATCTATCTACCTTGGTTCGAATCGGAAGCACAACCACACCAAACGCAAGGGAAGGGATGAAATCTCCCGAGTCCCCACGCCACGAGGAGACGTGGCAGAGAAGGGCGAAAGGGAAAATGAGGAAAAAGGGTGCCCCACGAATAGACGGCTGGATATTTGGGCCGCCGCAATGCAAGGCCCACGAGAAAAAAAAAAGGCTTTTCGTAAATTAGCAAAGCTTTGCTTGCCACGTCATCGCCTGATTCGCCTCCGGCTGACCGGGACGGCTTCTACGCCGCCACACTCTGGATGCACGACCACCACCCCCGCAACGGCTCGCCGCCATCCTCGCCAACTTCGGCTGCCTCAACCTCCTCGAGATCATCTACCGCGGGCCGCGACGAACACAAGGAGGTGTGAGAGAGAGAATGGCTCAATGCGATGATTGATTCACACCACAGAGTATCACATGTAGATTCTCAAGCGGATGAAGTTTCGGAGGCACCTGCTCATTCCGATCACGCGGGATGAATAGAACCGGAGACAGCGCAGGAACAGAAAGAGAGTATCACCAAGGAACAATAGCAGGAGGAAGATACATTCTTTGAGAGCCTTTGCCTTGCATTATATGTAGAGAGATAGATCTCCATTACCACACAAATAAATCTCATTTGTTGTGAAGGTTACTACAAAATGAATCTCTCATTTGTTGTGGAGGTTCCAACACAATGAATCTCTCATTTGTTGTGGAGGTTACAACACAATGAATTTCATTTGTTAATGGTGACTTTATTTTCGTCTGTTACAAAAGGAAAGAGCAGCAGGCAGGCTCGGCTCGGTCGGCCGCCTTACCTCGGTCACGCCCACGGCCGAGGCTGACTCGGCGCGCACGCGTGTGGCAGTCCAACCATCACCTCAACCGGTTAATAAGGAATCTCCAATATCACCCTATTTAAGTTGAGGTTCTTCCACCTAAATTTTCATGGCAGCATTATTGTCTCTAACATTACTTGTGGGTTCTTGAGATTTTAATTGAATTAAATTGCACCTAGCCCATTTATTCCAATATTACATGTATAGACATCAACCTTCCATACTCTCTCCACCGACTTATGGAAAAAATATCAGGAGGAAAACGGAAGGTGAGCCATGTACAAGGAAACTAGGAAATCACATTCCAACAGGAGGGAGGAGACGACCGGCCCGAGGATCCCCGTCGTCCCCGCCGCTGCGTCGAACATGCCGAGGCTGCGCGGGTGCCGGTCGACGCGGCCATGCTGCACGACCTGGTGGCCGCGGCACTCAAGGGCGATCACGACGAGGCCGCCGAGCTGCAGTGGCGGCGCATGGCCTGGTGTCCGCGCTGGCCGCCGGAGGGCGGCTAAGCAAACTACGTAGCGCTGTGCGGGCTGTCGTCGGGCGCGGAGGCCGTCGCGCTGGGGCTACCGATCTCGGAGTCGGAGGTGAGCAAGGATCCGTGGAAGGGACGGGCGATCACCTTCGACGCAACGCAGCAGCTGCACAAGGTGTGCGGCGCGACGCTCCGGTCCAACTCCCAAGAGCCGCGACCTGGACCTGCAGGCTGTGTTCGACCGGATCCTGCCCGCGGGCGGGCTGGCCAAGGCCCAAGGACATGATGGTGAGGAAGGTGTTCGTGCTGAGCGACATGGAGCTGGATGCTGGCGCGTGGCGGTCGCAAGACGAGCTGAACACCATCAGGTGCAAGTTCGCCGCGAAGGGGTTGTCGGCGCCGGAGGTGGTGTTCTGGAACGTGGGCGCGCCGGCGTCGACACCGGTGGTGGAACCTCAGGAGAACGCGGGCGGTGGTGAGCGGCTACTCAAGTGTTGGATTGATAGACTCAACGTGTGTATTCCATTGGTGCATAGCACGGAGTACTACAAGAAGCCCCGTGGCCCATGAACCGTGGAGCCGGCGAGGAAAAAGTACACCGAAGGACCCTCAACTTGTCATCGAGTTACAAAATCGTCCCCCAACCACAAAACCAGGTATCTAGCGTCCCTCAACTATCAAAACCGGCCACTAGGGATGAAAGTGGTACGGATAATTTCCGAGTTCCGATCATGTTTTTCGGATGTGGATTGTTGCGGTCGGATTTTTTTTCGGATATTTTCGGATTCGGATACGAATTCGGATAGTTTTTCTCGGATACGAATTCGAATACGGTAGCGATGGTATCCGTCGGAAATCGGATTCGGTCGGAAACTATCCGACCTTTTTTGCCGGATATCCGAATCAAAATAAACAGCAAAATCCAAATTAACAACATCGAAAAACGCTCGTCACCGTCCGCCGCACGCCGTCGCCTCGCGCCGCCGAGTTCCCGCCGTCGCCGTCGGACGTCGCACGTCGCACGCCGGATCTGCTCGTCGCCGTCCGCCGCATGTCGTCCACTCGCGCTGCCGAGCCCCCTCCGTCGCCGTCGCCTCACGACATCGGATCCGCGGCTGCAGGGCCGCCAACCCCGGATCTGGCCGCCCCAAGACCGGCGTCGCCGTCCGCCGCACGCCGTCGCCTCGCGCCGCCGAGTTCCCGCCGTCGCCATGACTCGGCTGCCCCGAGGCCGGCGCGGCCGGTTCCGCTCGCCGCCGTCCGCCGCACGTCGTCGCCTCGCGCCGCCTCGCCCCCGCCGTCGCCGTCCGCCACACGAGGCCCCGCCCCTGACGTTGCCGTCGCCGTTCGCCGCACGCAGCCCCGCCCCTGTCGTCGCCGTCGCTGTCCGTCGCCGTAGCCGTCCGCCGCACGCGGTCGAGGGAGCCGGGAGGAAGGGTGGCGGGTGGCGGCTGGGAGGAGATTGGGAGGTAGAAACTAGGGTTAGGTTTATATATCCCTCCATCTAAATGGGCCAACGGGCCTAAGAATTAGCTATTAAGTCTATACGTCCTCCCTCAACTTCGAATTAAATTTTATGATACTAAATGCACTCATGTGAAAAAGTTATCAAAAACAAGTTGTAGAATTTATTAAGATCTACCAATTTTATTTTGGTCATTTCTTCATCCGAGTTTGATTGAATTATATAAATTTTGAATTTTAAAATATAAGAAATTCAAATATTTTTTCAGGTAGTAAATATATTTCAAATGGAAAAGTTATCAACAACAAAGTTGTATAACTCATCAAGAGCAACAACTTTTGTTTGGGTCATTTTTCTATATGAATTTGTTTAAATAGTTAGAATTTGGATTTCAAAATATGACACCTTCAAACAACATTTTCAAATACTAAATGATTTCAACTAAAAAAGTCATCAACAACAAAATTGTATAACTTATCAAGATCTATAGCTTTTATTTTAGTCATTTTTTCATCTGACAAAGCGATAGCAATATTGTTTACAAAATTTACATATCTCGTATATGGTTTCATAAGATATAAGAGATATATACAAATTTTATGAACAATATTACTATCACTTGGTCGGATGAAGAAATGACCAAAATAAAAGTTTTAGCTCTTGATGAGTTCTACAACTTTTATATTCAGAACTTTTTCAATTGAAATTATTTACTGCTTCAAAATATTATTTGAAGTTGCTATTTTTTGAAATTCAAAATTTTACTTGATAAAACAAAGTCACAAGAAAATATGGCCAAAATAATAGCAGTAAGAACACAATAACTCGATAGAACATGATTTTAGAACACAATAATAGCCTTGTAATGTCTTACTCTCGATTGAATCGTCTCCCTCGACCACAAAATCAGATATAACAAAATTATTAATACTAAAATTTGAAAATGTTGATATGTTCTATTAGAAAAAATAACGAGTTATATTTCTTCGTTGATTTGTGAAGGTTAGTTTGAGGGGCTTTTATGTTCCGATTAATATTCGTTACCGTATTCATTTCGATTCGTATTCGCTCCGTATGAATATGATAAAGCTAGTTTCCGACCGTATTCGATCCGTTTTCATCCCTACCGGCCACAATAAGTCATTCGGTGGTTTTGACCCCGGTTTTGTCCTACGCGATAGCTGAGTTAGTGTGGGACCCACGTGGGCCCCACATGTCAGGCTGCCACATCAGCCTCCTCTCTCCCTCTCTTTTCCCCTTCTCTCTCCCTCCTCATCTCTCTCTCTCCCCCTTCTCTGACTCAGCCGGCAGGAGGAGGAGGGCGTCGATGGCCGGCAAGGGGCGACGAGGCGGCGGTGGGGGGAGAAGCTGCAGGTGGGCGGCGGGGAGGGGCGGCGAGGAGCAGCGCGCGGGCGGCGGGGGGAGGAGCGGCGCCCGGGCTCCCCCGTCGGCCGCCGCCCACAAGGCTCACGTCGTAGAAGTCCTTCCCGTCGCCACCGCCCAGCGTGAACTCGGCGAGGGTGACGGGCGGCGCGCCGCCGAGGGAGCAGCTCACGGCGCCGCCGAAGTCCCCCGTGGCGCAGGCGAGGGACGCGGTGCCAGAGGTTGCACAGTCCGTGCGCGCCCACAAGCGGCCGGACCAACCATCCGGGGCTAGGAACGAGACGTTGGCGCCGGGCGACAGCTCGAAGCCGCCGGCCCCGATGGCCACCGCTGTGTTTCTGGACAAGGTGGTCGCCCAGACGGTGTAGGTGCAGTTGTTGCGCATCGTGAAGACCGTCGTGCCGGCTGCCTCAGCGCCGAACTGCAGCTGCGACCATAGGAACCCTGCATTGAGACACGCCATTGTTGAAGAATGAAGAAGATGTGTGCTAATAGCCTAAAGTTAACCGGCCTGAAAGTTTCTCGGACTTACCAACGAGGAGTAGAAGGGTTGGAGATCGTCCGAATTTCATTGATCGAAATGGTTTAGCTCGAATGAGAAAAAGGTGAATATATTTTTTTGGAATTGAGGAGAGAAATGGCAGTTGAACAATGCACGTACTCAAAGCGTGCGAGCTGCAGCTAAGATAGTAGAAGAGGAAATGCACAAATGGTGAAGTAGCAGCAACAGTAATTTGCCTGGTGATTATCTTGTTTATATGGACCTTGGTGATATCCTCAGTAATTTGCCGTGTCGTCGCCGCCGTGCCGCCCGCCGCCTCCTCCTCTGCCTCGTGAGCCTCGTGGGCGGCGGCCGGCGGGGGAGCCCGCGCGCTGCTCCTCGCCGCCCGCGTGCCGCCCCTCCCCGCCACCCACCAGCAGCTTCTCCCCGTCGCCGCCATCATTGCCGCCGCGTCGCCCCTCGCCGGCCGCCAACACCCTCCTCCTCCTGCCTGCGGCTGTCAGAGAAGGGAGAGAGAGAGAGATGAGGAAGGGAGATAAGAGGGAAAAAGAGAGAGAGAGAGGAGGGTGATGTGGCAGCATGACATGTAGGGCCCACGTGGGTCCACGCTGATTCAGCGCCACGTAAGACAAAACCGGGGTTAAAACCATCAAAGACCTATTGTGACCGGTTTTAATAGTTGAGGGACGCTGGATACCTGGTTTTGCGGTTGGGGGACGGTTTTGTAACTCGATGACAAGTTGAGGGACCTTCGGTGTACTTTTTCCAGTCGGCGAAAGGCACACGGGGTGGCGGGCCCAACAGGCCTGGCCGGTGAGCTGGATGGTGCCGGCCCACGGGTTGAAGGCGGTGGGCCACTGCGTCGTGGGCCGCTGGACCGAGCCAGCGGGTGGCGTGGTGGCGTTGCTGGTGCCGATGGAGCCGCCGTTGTTGCCGCCGTTACCGTTGTTGCCGCTGGAGGTGCCGGATGTGTTGCCGCCGTTGCAGGTCCCGCGAGTACCACTGGTGGCCGCTGCGACAAAGGCAGTGGCGGCGCCGGTGGAGTGGCCTTGTCCCTTGTTGATCTCGGCGATGAGAAGTTGCGAGCGTGCCTCTAGGAACGTCGGGAACGGGCGCTGCATGGGGAGAATCGTCTGCAAGTTGTGGTACTTTTCATTCAAACCTCGAAGGAAGTTGAGGACGAGCGTCTTGTTGGTGATCGGTTCGCCGAGGTCCGCCAACGAATCTACCATGGCGCGAAGACGACGACAGTAGTCGGTGCCGGACATGTCGCCTTGGAGGAAGGTGTAGAACTCGGTGGTGAGGTTGATGGCACGAAGCTCGGAGTTGCCGAGGAACTGGTGCTCGAGGTTGCGCCAGACGATACGCGTGGACGACGTCGGGGACAGGACTTCATGGAAGAGGTCGGCGGAGATGGTTCTGTAGAGCCAAGTGAGCACGACGCAGTCCATCTAGGCCCAGTCCGGATGAGCGGGAGGATCGTCGGAGAGTACGTGGTCCGTGAGAGCATACTTGCCGAGGACCACGAGAAACATGCCGCGCCAGCGAGTGTAGTTCCCGGCGGTGAGGTCGAGCGTGACAGGGATCAACGCTGTGATGTTGAGAACGGAGATGGCCTGCTGGTGGAGAGCGACTAGGGCGTCGGCGTCGATGACCGGCGGCGGCGCTAGAAGGACCGCCAACGGTGGTGGAGGCAGTCGTCCTGGCGCCGTCGAGAGAGCGCCGAGTTGCGCTACGACGGTGGCAAGGTCTGCTGCAGAGAGTGTGAGGGACGACGGTGGCACGTCCGTCGCAGGAGCCGGAGGCTCCATCATGGGGTCGACGAGGGTGGACGAGGTGTCGACGAGCTCGCCGGCGGCCGGTGCTTGAAGGAGGTCCGGAGGAAGTTGGTGAAGGCGTCGCGAGCGGCTGCTTCAGCCGTGGCGGCCGCGGCGTCAGCAACGGCGCGGATGGTGGTGGGGTCGACGAGGAGTTCTTCGGGCGGTTTGTAGCTGGCGCGGACGGAGTCGGCGACTGCTTGGACCGCCTGGGCGAGAGCGGCGTCATGTGCAGTCGGGGGAGGCGGAGGCGACGACATGGCGTCGAGCACACAACGGCGACGCTGGAGGTGTTAGGGTTTAGCGGAAGCGGAAGAAATCTGATACCATGTTGGATTGATAGACTCAACGTGTATTCCATTGATGCATAGCACGGAGTACAAGTAGGCGCAGAACCTTCCGGTCCATATCCAGCTCTACCAGTTTATAGAAACACACCCGGGTGGGATTAGGAAGGAACGGCCAAAGGAAATATACAATAGCATGCTATATACGAGAGATACAATTAGGGCTGTCAACGAGCCGAGCTCGAGCGAGCTTACCTATATAGGCTCGAGCTCGGCACCAACTCGAGCCGAGCTCGAGTCGAGCCTGTTTAAACTACAAGCTTAGAAATGGGCTCGAGCTCGGCTCGCTCGAGCCTCGAGCTTTCTCGAGCCTAACTCGTGTGCCCTCAAATAACCAATACAGATGAAAGGAGGCTGCATGCATGCTTGTCGAGTACTACTAGTACTAGTAGCTTTTTCAAACATGATATGACAACTAGTAGTACTATTAAATAGAGCTGCATGCATGCTAGTAGTACTAATAGGCTAGTGCTGCAGAGTAAAGTAGTACTAGTAGGCTAGTGCCTGCACGGTGCAGCCCTGCACGCTCTGTGTTTCTATACAGCTTTTCATTGGGAGTAGGAGTAGTACTAGCTGTTGCATTGAAAATTTAAGAACTTGACAGAGGGAAATCTGGGCTCGACGAGCTATTCGAGCTCGGCTCGTCAAGCTCGCAAGCTTGGAGCTAGGCTTGAGTTCGGCTCGAATTGTTGACGAATCGAGCTCGAGCCGAGTCTACAGCAAGCCGAGCTCAAGCAGCTCGCGAGCCTCGAGCTCTTTTGACAGCCCTAGATACAATGCTATATGCTTAACACCAACAACCTGGTCAGGCTCTTCTTGGAGTGGGACGGTGGCCGCCGTCATGGCTGATGCCATATCTCCGCGGGAGTACTAGTCGCTCGAGGTGGTGGAGTACTTCTGTATGATGATAGTAGCATGTGTGATGTGAATGAGATCTAGTGAGTGTTTTCTGGATAGTTTGGTTAATTGGTTGATCTCCTCTTTTTTGTTTTATTTTCGGACTGGTTATTAATTAGAATCATCCTGGCGCGATGTAATAATGCACGTTTCTTCTATTAGGTCTGCTTTATTTCCTTTTTATTTGATTTTTGTTTCTACTTTTTTTATAGGGAAAAAAATTTTAGAGGGAAGATTTTTTGTTTCTAACTAGAAAAGATGCAACGAGATAAACTAAATTTATTATAACACTACAAGATTAAGGTTCAATTTTGGTGATTTGACTATTTTCCAAATTATCTAGTTTCATAAAGAGATGGGGACGAGATTGAGGTACTAGGATATATGCGAGATTGAGGTAAAAGAGATGGGGACGAGGATTTTTATATAGGTTCGGGCCCCTGAATTGTCAGGTAATAACCCTACTCCTGTTGGCCGAAACCGGTAGTTGCTCTTATTCACCATAATCACACCAGTACAATATTTGGGATAGCCTATCTAACTGTTGTCGACTTGGCGGTCTGAAGTGCTGACTCGTAGTCGACAACAGGGTAGCCTTCCTCCTCGAATCTGTTCCCGGCGAGATCAGAGACAGCGCTAGATCCCTACCGCTGGCTTCCGTAGGTACCGGATAGGGTCTTTCTAGGCATATCTCTAATGTCGATATCCGGCGAATTGTCTTGACGTATGTTGGCTTGTATATTGATCTTGTGTCTTAATCTATTGTTCCGTGTCCCCTCTCCTCCTAGGGGGTCTTGTATTTATACCCATAGGTATCCCCTTGTCCAAATAGAGCTAGGGAAACCATTATGGATACAATCCGAGTAGTCTTTGTCGTTTTCATGTAGAATTATATTCATCCCTCCTTATGCGGAACTCATCATATATCCGAAGGTTGTTTCCGTATAAGACATGGTATATGGTGGGTTCTGCCGAGATTTAGTCAACTACTATTAGGTATGTGGTATCCCTAACCCTGACAGTACTTTATGCATTTTTTGTTTTTAATTTTTTTTTCAAATAAGACGAAATCAAAGTTTGACACGGAAAATTATGGTTGCATTTAAAATCGAACGGAGAGAGTAAATCATTCAATAGTCTAAATTATTTATTACTACATCCGAACCAATTCCCCCGGAGTGATTGAGGATTTGGGTGAAACTCAGATTAGTCTACTTAAGCTAGTGCAACAACACATGATACTCCATATTGGTAAACTGTAACGATCATGTTCAGAGAGTAAATTTTTTCTCTGGAACAATCTTAATCACAAAAGGAAAAGTAGAATGCATCAGATCCTCGCTACTACGAAAAGGTCCGCTATAGCAGGGCAAGCCTCAGCTAGGGTTTGTTTTAAGAACTTATGAGAAGATGACGGGAAAAACCAATCCACCACTCCTCCTGCTTCTCTCCTCCTTATTGATCCGTTTTTTCAATTTGCTCCTCGATTAGTGCTATGGTTTTTTGGAGATATATGGAGTAGATGATAAGAGGAGGGAGATAAACGTGCGTTCCAGGCGAAAAAGGTATTGCGCGAACGTTCGCCGTTCCATGGGGCTTGCGGACGGACTTGGACTCCAGACGCGCGCACACGACACAGTGAAGGAAATCATATGTAAAGCAAACGCGCAAAGCGACGTAGGAAATCTTATGCGAGCGGATCGATAAATAAAAAACTAAATCTCTACTACTTAAAAAAAATAAAGGTGCTTCTATCATCCGTCAAAAAAACGGACAGAAAAAACCAAGTTTGTCTGATAAAATAACCGGACAAAAAAGAAGTCCGATCTAGAAAACAAGGATGAAAAAAACAAAAAAACCGGACGGAAAAAACCAGGTTTGTCCGATAAAAAAACCATAGGAAAAAAGTGCGAAAAAAGGTCCGATCCAGAAAAAAAAAGGCAAAAAAAAAACGGACGAAAAAAAAGTCCGATCCAGAAAAAAAAAGGCGAAAAAAACCGAAAAAACCAGAAGTCCGATCAGAAAAAAAGGAAAAAACCAAAAAGTTATCCGATCCAAAAAAAAAATTCCATCGACGTGGTAAAAGAAAAAAAATTTGTCCGATTCCACAAAAATAGGAAACAAACTCCCATCCGTTTCCACTTGGGCTGATTAGCGAAAAAAAAATAAAACAAAAAGTCCGACTCCTATATCCGATTCCCTCTCAGAAACCAAAAAAAAAATTCGACTCTAGATTGGTGAAAAAATTGATGTGCCGGATTGAAGATCTGTTTGAAAAAAAACAACGGAACCTACAGGTCGAGATCATTTTATTTTTATATGATTTTAATTTTTGGGTTTGTACTTTTTGCATTTGAGTCCCTGTAATTTTTATATTTATATTTGAGTCCCTATAATCTTGCAATAAGGTACTTGAGGTCGTTTTTGTTAAAAAAAATAATAAAAGAGAGATAACAAAGGCAGAAAGGTGCATAAAAAGAAAAAGGAAAGCCGTACAAAAAAGAAAATAAAGAAAAACAACAAGAATAAAAGTATTTTTCCCCTAAGTGGCGAAAAAACTGTAGATCCGAATGGAAAAAAAATTGATTCATAGAAAAGGCAAAAAAAAAGTGGTGAAAAAAAAAGCTAGATCTAATTCCTTTAAAAAGGAAAAAAAATCTGATTCCTATAAAGGCAAAAAAAAATCTAAAAAATTCGTCCGATTCCCTAAGAAAGTGGCGAAAAAAATGTTTCGTATAAAATAAAAAATGCACACGAGAAAAAAATAGAAAGGGCGAAACAAAATCCGAGTTCTAACCAGTATATATCTCTTCTCTATCTCTAATCTAATCTAACTATTTAAAAAGAGAAAATGAATGAGAAAATAAAAACGGTTCAAAAAAAAACCCGTGAGGCAAAAGTCAGAAAAAACCGCAAAAAAACACGCTAAAAAGGTCTTCCATCTTCAATAAAAAAATGCGCAATAAAATTTATTTCCATCGTCGGTAAAAATATTTTAAAAACAACATGCGAGGAAAAAACTGTCAGAAAAAACACGCCATTTCTAAAAGTTTGGTTTTAAAAAACCGCGCGAAAAAAAACACCGTCTACTAAAAAATAAATCGCTCTGAAAAAACTATTAGAAAAAAGCTAAATTGATGGACGCTTGAGTCGGATAGGATCATCGATTTTTTGCCATCTACTACATGGCTTTATTTCGTCATACATTCTACTGTATTGAAAAAAAAAGTAAAAAAGAACATTCGAAAATAGCAAGAAAAAAACGTGCGAGAAAATAGGCAAAAAAAAAAACACACGAGAAAAGAAAAGCAAGAAAGGGAGAAAAATATGGTTTTCTTCGTCAGTAAAATGAGCAAAAATAAAACATGCTAGGAAAAATTTGTTATAAAGAAATGCGCCATTTCTGAAAAATGGATTGAGAAAATCGCGCAAGAAAAAAAACACTTTTATACAAAAAGCCGCTCATTAAAAAAGAAATATTGTCATTGACATGATTATGCATGAAAAACGTATATTATTAATAACAAATTTTACCCGTTGTAACGCACGGTCATTTTTGCTAGTATTAGTAATTTTTAAGTAATTAAGATTAGGAGCTACATGGGCAGCTTCCCAGCCAACACTGATCATGGTACGTCGGCGCAACAACTCATCATGGTACATCGGCGCGACAGTATTTTTGCTACTAGCTCATGGTAAAAAATTCCCTCTAATCTTGTCTTTTCGTTAATGCTTACTTTGACTTAGACATGTAAGCCAAAAATTTAAATTTAAACTTTAGATTTGATTTAATTTTGTAGTTTTCTCATTGCAATTTATTTATATTATTTGCTTTTACATCGCTAAAAGGTGTATATATATGTTTATATAAACTAGCATGGTGGCCCGTGCAGATTGCGCGGCTAGCATCATTATATTTTCTCTCATATAATAGCATATATGTTTTCTCAATGTATTATTCAAATATATTAAAATGACAACATAATTTTAAATTATGTACTAACTTTACGAAACTACTAATATGTAATATTCATATTGTATTTTATATACGTGTAAGTTATTAATTATTTTTAATATCAAATTTTAGTTATTTGTAAATTATATTCCTATATGGACTCTAGACTCGTCTTTTAATATTTCTTTTTTTAATTCTAAATTTTCGTTATCTGTAAATTATATTTCTATATAGACTCTAGGCTCTTCTTCCAATATTATTTATTTTTAATTCTGAATTTTTCTTATTTCTAATTGTATTTCTAGGTGGACTCTAAACTCATCTTTCAATATTGGTTAATTTTTAATTTCGAATCTCATTTCTATATTGACCTTAGACTCTTCTTCCCATGTTTTTTTTTAAAATTTTGAATTTTAGTTATTTGTAAATTGTATTTTTATACGAACTCTAAACCCTACTTTTAATTTTATTATGTTTATTTCAAATTTTATTTAGTTGTAAATTCCTATATGGACTCTATGCTTTACTTGTAATATTCCTTATTTTTAGTTCTAAATTTCTATTATTTCTTAATTATATTTCTATATGGACTCTATACTCCACTTCAATATTCCTTATTTTTTAATTCCGAATTTCTATTATTTCTTAATTGTATTTCTATATAGACTCTATACTCTACTTCAATATTCCTTATTTTTCAATTCCGAATTTCTATTATTTCTAAATTGTATTTCTATTTGGACTCTGTACCCTACTTCAATATTCCTTATTTTTTAATTCCGAATTTTTATTATTTCTTAATTGTATTTCTATATGGACTCTATACTCTACTTCTAATATTTCTTAGTTTTTAATTCTGAATTTCTATTATTTCTAAATTGTATTTGTATATGGACTCTATACTCTACTTATAATATTCCTTATTTTTTAATTCTGAATTTCTATTATTTATTAATTGTATTTCTATATGGACTCTATATTTTATTTCTAATATTCCTTATTTTTAATTCTGAATTTCTATTATTTCTTAATTGTATTTCTGTATAGACTCTAGTCCTCTTCCAATATTCCTTATTTTTTTAATTCCGAATTTTAACTATTTCTAAATTGTATTTCTATAAGGACTCTGTTTTTCATTTTCTCCGATTAATATGAGAATTTCTAAGCCGTGAGAGTGAACGTAGAGCCTCATTTTTCTATTACTTTAATTATATAATAGATTAGTTTTTATATGCTAATAAATCTTAGGGATAAAACAAGAATAAGCTGAACGATAAGCCATACTGTACGCCCTTGATGTAAGCAGTATAACATTGGAGTTGGGCACAGCCAGCAATGAATGGAACCCCGCTATACACAACACAAAACACACACCGTGTACATCGAGCCGGCATATGCTGCGTCCTTGCAAGTCTGCACGTTTGTTGTTGTTTCGCGTGCTCAGCCTAGGCTAGACCTGCTGACCAACCTGCCACATCAAATCTGTCGCGGGGACGACCGAGAAAATTGAGATTATACTATCGCAAAAGAGTGGTTTCGTTGGAATGCTATATCCCTTAAAACTGATTCACTAAAATGCTATCTTAAACTGAAGGTGTTCACCAAAATACTATTTTCGCTATTTTAGATAAATAGAAATGTTTTTCCTCAATTTTAACTTTTTTTTTACTAAAATACCCCTGATATGAGCCCACATGTCATACCCTCCACTCTCTCCTTCTCCTCCTCCCCTCTATCGAGGGAGCGCCGGTGGCGGGAGGCGAGCAGTGGCCGGCGCCGCGTCGCCGTCGCTGGCGTGCCGGCTCGACCTCGAGAAGCGGATGGCGGCGCAGCTCGGCTAGGCCGTGCTCGACGACCTCCTCATCCTGTCCTCCTCGCCCGACGCCGCAGCCACAACGGCCTACGACATCGACGCCGTGCAGAGGATCCTGGCCGGCTACCTCGACCACGAGGGCGATGCGCCGGCGGTGCCGCCACGGCTGGACTGCACCACCGACGACGACTTCAGCTCGGCAGCGTCGCGGCCGCACAACGACGTCGCCCAGGTCGGCAGGCTCATGGAGAACTACCTCGCCAAGATCGCCTCCGACGAGAACCTGTCCATTGACTAGTTCACCGCCCTCGCTGAGCTCATCCCGTAGCACGCCAGGTTCAACGAGGACGGCATGTACCGCGCCATCGACATCTACTTGAAGGTTAGAAGCTGCCATTCATATCGATCACTAAAAAATGGCTAAATCCTTCGTTAATCACTCCACTAAATGCTTATGTGGATTGATGCCATAGGCTCATCCGAATTTCTCCGTGGGCGAGGGCGAGAGGCCTGCAGGGCGATGGACTGCCAGAAGCTGTCGCGCGAGGCGTGCGCGCACGCGGCGCAGAACGACCGCCTGCCGGTGCAGACGGTTGTGCAGGTGCTGTACCACGAGCAGCGGCGCCTCCGCGCGCCATCGCAGCCGCCGAGCGCCGCGCCGTCGTACGCCGGCGGCGAGTCGCCGGCGCTGTCGTACAGGCCGACACTGAGCTTCAACGGCGCTGTCGTAGAGCATGATGAGTGTCCCATGGTGATCCCCATGGCGATGCCCAGAAGAAGGCGGGGAGTTGGACGCTGCGGCCGCGCGCACGGCTACGATGGTGGCGGCGCGTCGTGGCGGAGAGAAGGAGGCGGTCGGACGGGGCGGGCGGAGGGCGGCGAGCGGGGAGGGGGAGAGAGAGAGGGACAGCAACGCGGCGCCGCCGGCCACTGCTCGCCGCCGGCCACCGGCGCTCCCGAGAGAGAGAGGAAGAGGAGAGAGTGGAGGGAGTATGATAGGTGGGCCCGTATCAGGGGTATTTTGGTTCGGGAAAAAGTTATAATTGAGGAAAAATATTTCTATTTATCTAAAGGAATGAAAATAACAATTTAAGTGAACACCTCCAATTTAGAATAGCATTTCAGTGAATCAGTTTGAAGGGATAGCATTCCAACGAAACCACTCTTTTACGATAGTATAATCCTAATTTTCTCGGGACAACCCGGAGCCCGGAGCGTCGTGCGTGGCGGCGATGAGCAATGCCACGATGACACCCGCACCCGCCGGAGTTTTTAACTATTTGCCACTCTTATGGAATACCACTATTGAAATATCACTCTTCTAAATTTTTTTACATAAACACCACATGAGAGAGATATTTTTCGTAGCTAGAGTGCCATGTCAGCAAGGGAGACTTGAAATGACCTTTCTACCCCTAGTTTGAGAAATATGAGAGAATATATACGAACATATATAAGAAAATAATGTTTATTATATCTTTAAAAAGAGTTATCACGGGCAGACATACATTGAATAAGTTCACCACAATTTAATAATAGATTCAACCTAGTAAGTATGTACTATATTATATTAAAAAGTTATCACGGATAAATATATGTTGAACAAGTTCACCATATGTTGAATCTATTATTAAATTATGGTGAGCTTGTTCGACGTATATTTGCCCGCGATAACTCTTTTTTGAGATATAATAAATAATATTTTATTATATATGTTTGTATATAATTTCTGATATTTCTCAAATTAGGGGTAAAAAGGTCATTTCAAGTCACTCTTACTGGTATGACACTTTAGATAGGAAAAATACCCCTCTCTCTCTCTCTTATGTGGTGTTTGTGTAAAAAAATTTAGAAAAATGATATTTTAATAATGGCACTCCGTAACAGTGGCAAATAGTTAAAAACCCCGTACCCGCCTGCCTACCTGGCATGCATAGCCGCGGGGACGACCGACCGAGCGGGCGCATCCTGCTCTGGTCATCACCACTCCCAAGTCGCAACTCGCAACATGCGCACTGCACTAGTACTACCTTGGCACGTCGCACAGATCGATTATATATTTAGCTTAATTTTGTTTGGTTTATGTCGTATTAGCTACTCCTATACTCCAGTATATTGTTAAGAGCGATGCATTATACTACAGGTCATTTACTAGTCGCGACTGGTATACAGTGTTCGACTTTTCGTTTTCGGTGTCTGTACCTGGAGGTGCTGATATGACGAAAATTCAAAAATTTCGGTTTGAAAATTCCGAAATTCGAAACAAAATTTAGTTAAATTTAAATAAATATTATCAAAATTCATGAAAAAATAAAAATTTCGATCAAAATATATGAAATGATTTCAGTCCGGAATGTCCACCCCGTTGGTATATGGGCTTTTTTTTTTCTTTTGATTCAGATTTTTTCTCGATTTTCGTTAGCATATTTTTGAAACTATATTTTGTGCCAAAAAATTATATAAATTTTTTTTAAATATATTAAATATATTTATCTATCAAATTTGTAATAACTAAATTTAATTAATTGTGTACGAAGTACTAACTATTTTTCCGTTAGTACCACCGGCCCAACGCATGAATAAAATCATGAGAGAATTACATTGGTTGTAGTAGTACTACTGTTATACAACTAAAACTTACAGCACAGATTGATTCCTGCATTGCTTCTTCCATATCGCTAAACGTCAGGTGACTATCAGTTCCAAGAAAAAAAAGAAAGTCACATGACTAATATCTTGGGCCGTTAGATCGTGATCCGACGGCCAAGGCTGCTTCTTCAACCTCCGGCAAGTAATGGCGGTTCCCCCCTCCCTCTCTCCCCCCCCCCCCCTCTCTCTCTCTCTCTCTCTCTCTCTCCAAATGAGCTCGCCGCGGGTGAGAATAGCGGGTTGCTTGCCTAGCAAGAAACTTATCCAGAGTAATGCCTCCCCGCGTCACCCACATGCGCTGCGCCTGAACCTTCCAGAAGCAATCCGCCGCCGGCGTCGATTCACCTATAAATTGCTAGTCATTGGCCTCGCAAATCGCTCGCACACCCGCCTCGCATCAGGTCCCCAAAGGCCAATCAATCCACCACGTGAGAAGCGACCGAGCGAGCGTGAGTATCGAGAGCAATGGCGAGGGATCCCCGAGGCCGCGGCCGCAGGAAAGCCGGCCATGTCAGGTCTCTCCAGGATGCGCGCCGTGTGGTCGACATGTATGGCCATCACGTGGGGTTCAAGGCCAAGGTGGTGGCGCTGCACGGCGGCATCAGGCAGGCTCGCGCCGTCCACGCCATCCTCTCGCGTCAGCTCGGTGGCGAGAAGAAGTGGGAGATTCGGGACATGCCGAAGCTGGAGCTCCTGATCGCCGTTCATCGGGACATCGCGGCCGCCGCCGAGAGCCTGGACTACCTGATTCGCGCCTTCACCACCGCGCAGCACCCACCTCCCGCTCCCGGCTCCCCGATCAGCCTCGAGTCCGTCCGCCTCCGCCTCACCGCCTGCGTACTCGACGACGCCGACGAAGACGACGACGGGGCCTATCACTTTGCCGGGGACGAGCTCCTGCGCGTCACAAGCCTGCAGCACGCCGGCAACGCTCTCCTCCACAAGCAGCTCGGCGGCGGCATCGTCGAGGACAAGGTGCGGGGGCTGGGCGAGCTCCTCCTCGGCCTCGCCACCTCCATGATCACGGAGGGTCCGATCCCCTCGGTGCTGTTCGACGACGTCCCGGTGCAGCACCCTCCGCTATCCAAGGCCAAACTGCTCCAGTTCATGCAGCAGGCGAAGCGCCAAATCCTTGATGTTTGGGATGCGCGGATCTCCGGGCCCAACTTCGATGGAATGAGAGGCCAAACTGCTCCAGTTCATGCGGCAGGCGAAGCGCCAAGTCCTTGATGTTTGGGATGGGCGGATCTCCAAGCCCAACTTCGATGGAATGGGGTGAGTTGTTAGTTGCTACTACTTCACTTCGGGGGCAAAAACTGACGACATGGGGGTGGAAACAGCGTAGACATCGCATCTTCTTGAGGATAGGTCGGGTTCGTGTGATTAGTGGGATGGTACTCGTATTCGAGGGGTGACTATAGTGAGCCGCAAATTTGACAATTTGGCCCTTTTTGGAAACTATTTGTAAATTTGGTCCCTGGCAAAAACTATCACCAGATCTGGACCCTGACCTCAGCGCTAAGGTCGATGGTGCTGAGGTTGAACACCTCAGTGCCAACCGCATCGGCGCTGAGTACTTGACGGCCCTAAGGCGAACGGCGCAATGTCAGCGCCGACCGACTTGGCGCTGAACTTCGGGACCTCAGCGCCATCGGGTCTGGCGCTGAGGTCCTATAACCCTTGGCCAAGCCGCGCCCAGCAGCCCGAGCCTTCTTTCTTCCTCAGTGGCTGTCGGCTGAGGCGCGGCGGCGCCGAACTATCTCTCTCCTCCCCTCCAAAAAATCGAAAAAATCCCCACTAAATCGTCGCATTTTGGAGGGGAAATTGTTGGAGGACATAGTGGCAAGGTATTCTCCTCCGAATCCTCTCGTCATTTCGCATTTTTTTGCTTGGATTTGCTCATTGATGGATGAACCCTAGAATAGTGATTTGGGGTTATTTTCCCTAATTAGTTGGTTCTCTACTCTGTGGTTGTGGTTGTTGTTGGTGATGCAATGGTTAGATGCTCATAGAACCCTAATTTTTAGTGGAGATTTTTGGCACTTAGGGAAGAACACTTCTTTTTTTTTAAGTTTTCATCACAATGCGAGAGTTCAAATTTAGGATGGATCGTTACCAATGGAAGTTTGTGTATGTTTAGATATTTATGGACAATTTCGTTGGGGGACATAGTTGTAGGTTAGATTTTTTTTATTGCAAATTCAAGTTTTTAAAAAATGCAATATGCTAATATGTCGGTTAATGTTGTAGATGGATAGATTAGTACGATTGCACTATGGTGGTTCGGTGGTAGAGCAAAGTAACAGTGGTAGCAATTTCGAGGGGATGAGTGTTAAGCAACTTATATTTGGTGGAAAACCTAGTTTTGAGGAGTTAGTTTGTCGTACAAAAGATGTGCTGGGGTGGAGCAATCAGTCTATAGCTATACAAGGTAGATATGATGTTGGAGCAGGACCCATTTCACATAAGTACATGCTAGATTTGAATGGGGAGTTGGAGTGGAACACATATGTGGATATAGTGTTGGGCTCCTAATTCAAGTCGCTTGAAGTGGTTGCTTCGAAGCTTGATCGTACTGACTGTAGAGATGATTCTTTTGACCTCAATCGCACACTGTTTTATGATGAACCAAACTATGAAGCATTTGATGATGAAGGAGATATGAAAAGTCAGTCGGTTAAGTCTTTGACAGTTGAGGAAGTCATAGAATCTCAAGGGATGGGGGTTGATGTTAACATGCAAAAGAAGGAAGCAGCTGATGCGAATGAGAGAAGGAGTCATGAATCTGAAAGGGTGGAGATAAATGTGGAGTTGCAGAAGGAGGAAGCAGTTGAGGCTAATAAGTCAAGCAGGCTTGAATCAGAAGGGGTGGAGATAAATGTGGAATTGCATAAGGAGGAAGCAATAGAGGTGAATGAGGCAAGGAGTCAGGCAGTTCCGATAGTTGGAAATCATGTTGATGATGATAATGAAGTGGCAGATGGATCAATGGGGGGAGGTGGAGAAGAGCGTACAACGGATGCTCAATTAGCATCCTTGGTGCGGTTTTGTTTTCGAGACAAAATATATACTCGGAGGGAGTGTGAGGAGACTTTATTGATGAATGGATTGAGTGTTGATTTGCTGCACGAACATTCAGAGGAGTATGATGACACACATGAGGAGGAGGGATATGAGGTTGAGTATGCCGTAGACTCAGATGACGATCATCCAGTAGCCAAGATGTCTCAGGAAGAAAGGGAGGTGTTTGAGAAATTAGTTGGACGCAATCCAGAGGTTGTTCAGTTCGAGGATGTTAGCAATTCTGAGCTAGCAGTTGTTGATGGAGGAGTAACATACAATGGCATCATCGATGCAATGGGTGAGGAGCCAAAGAAGGGTTTGGAATTTAAATCTCTTGAGCTATTACAGATATGGCTGCAGAGTTACTCGATCAGTGTGCATCGTCCATTCCATGTGAAGCACTCCAACGCTTCTAAAAAGTATACGGTGGCCTGCATCGAAGAATCATGCGAATGACAGGTTCGTGCAAGGAAGACTAAGGATGGGAGGTGGAGAGTTACCGGTGTAGGCAAAGAGCACACATGTTGTAGTGCTGAGGCTTCGGGCAAGCACTTGCAACTAACTTCTAAGTTCATCGGTAATAGGTTGCAACCATTTGTCCGAGCTGAGCCGACATTGACTCCTGCTGCTATAGTTGAGGCTGTGGAGGCCATATGGCACTATCGTCCTTCGTACGGTAAAGCTTGGCGTGCAAAGCAGGTGGCCATGAACAACATATGGGGAGATTGGGATGAGGCATATGTTCGGATCCCAATGCTTCTAAATGCTATTAAGGCTAAGAACCCCACAATGCATTATGTTGTTGAGCCTCACCCAGAGAGGTCGAGGCCAGTTGATGGGGTAATGAGACGTGTATTTGGGCGTGCCGCATGGATCTTTGGGCAGTGTGTGGAGGCCTTCAACCACATGCGTCCAGTGATAGCAATTGACGATACCTTCTTGACAGGGAAATTTCAAGGTACTTTGCTGACAGCAATTGGTTCTGATGCGGGTTTGCAACTAGTCCCCTTAGCCTTTGCTCTGGTAGAGAGGGAGAATAACTACAACTGGGAGTGGTTCATCAGTATGATTAGGAGATGCTTGATAGGACCCAAGAGAGAAGTGTGCATCATCTCAGATAGACACCAAGGCATCCTACGGTCAATCAACAATGTCATCCCAGGTCACCGTCCAATACATCACAGATGGTGTATGCGTCACTTGTGTGCTAACTTCTACAGCGCTGGTGCAACTCAAATTCAGATGAAGGATCTAGAGCGCATTTGTCAAATAAATGAGAAGTCTGAGTTCAAGAAGGAGGTGAAGCACCTCATTGATTTCCTTGAGCCTCGACCAAAGAAGTGGCTTCTAGACATTATGCCACAGAGGCACAAGTGGGCACGGTCCTGTGATCCTGGAGGTCGTAGATTCGGCTTCATGACGAGCAACATGGCAGAGAGTTTCAACAATGTGCTCAGAGGCATTCGTAGGCTACCAGTAACAGCCATCGTGGCATACACGTTCAGCAAGTGCAATACGTGGTTTGTTGATAGGCATAAGTTCGTGACAGCTGCATTACAAAAGCGTGAGAAGTGGCCGAAAAGAATTAAGAAGGAGCTTGACATACAGAAAGCACGTACTCTGGGCCAACGTACGACTTGCTTCGACTTCCCTACAGCGAAGTACGAAGTGACTGAGCAAGGTGGAGTTACAGAAGGTGGAGTGCAATGGGGTGGCCGACATTATACGGTGGTTGCGACAGCCAACACTTGTACATGCCAATATCCGGAATTGCACCACATGCCATGCTCCCACATGTTCACTGTTTGTAGGCTAAGACGTATGGATGCAGAGGCGCCCCCTAGGATATGCTTTGAAGCTTCTAACGTAGCTTTGCAACGTACATACTCCCCTAGGTTCGAGCCATATCTAGATCCAACTCAATGGCCAAGTTACGACGGTGAGGTGTTTGTACCAGACTTGTCAAAGATGATTGTTACTCCTGGCAGAAGAAGAACTAAAAGGTTCATCAATGACATGGATAGGGGATACAAGGGGATCGGTCTTGGTTGGTCACAGAAGCCGAATGATGGCAATTCTGAGCGTGTAGTGCCTAATAGGTGTTCCATATGCCACAAAGTAAGTCATAAGAAGACTACATGCCCTAAGCGCGACAAGTCTAAGGATCGGCCCAGAAAACGACGACGCACTTGTAGAGGGGGAGAAGGTCCTAGTACACAGGTGGTTAGAATGCACAGTTTGCTTTTGTTTCATTGCATCATTCATATTTGCATGTCAATAATTTCAGTTAAATTCACAATTTGCTTACTTTTACTATTTCACTTATATTTACATGTTTCTAACTTCTTTTTTCCATATGCAGGATGGCGCAGGCCCTAGCTTTGGAGCCGCAGTACGAGGAGAGGCACCGAGCTCGCAGGATAGCGGAGGGAGGGGTAATATACTATTAATTGCTTATTATTCACTTGTTCAATTGTTCGATGAATCTCATTTGTTCAATTGTTGTTTTGTGCACAGGGTCTGAAGCCGTTGCGGATTCGAGGGCACTTGGCAGGGCATATGCCCTTCGACAACCGCTACATCCCTCGACTAGGGGCCGCCAAGCTCACGCCGTTCATCACCATGGCTCAGAGGCCAATGCTTGTTTACAACGGGCCAGCACTCACAGCGCTCATCGACCGGTGGCGACTGGAGACACACACCTTCCACCTTCCTTGTGGCGAGCTGACGGTGACACTCGAGGATGTCGCCATAATCCTGGCTCTCCCCATCCAGGGGAGAGCGGTCACCGGTGACACGAGCTCGGGTAACTGGCGGCTGACGGTGGCCAACTACCTTGGAGTCTAGCCTCCGGAAGCCCCTGCCGGTCAGAGGCTTACGAAGACTTCTGGAGTTCCCCTCCAGTGGTTGTGCACCACCTTCAGTCACTGCCCGCAGGACGCTGACGACTTGACGGTCGATCGTTACTGCAGGGCATACGTGCTCTACTACTTCGGCAGTGTGTTGTTTCCTGATTCAGGTGGTGACATGGCTTCCTGGATGTGGCTTCGTCTTCTAGGGGATTGGACAGAGGCAGGGCAGTACAGTTGGGGTTCGGCAGCCCTAGCTTGCTTGTACAGGCAGTTGTGTGATGCCTGCCAGCGTCTTTCTAACACCTCTAACCTAGCAGGCTGTGTGTGGTTGCTACAGGTTCGATTTCTTTTATTTTTTTTGTACATTCCACCATCATATCGATACGTTACTAACTTGTACTTGTGAACATTGTCTCGCAGATTTGGATGTGGATTAGGCTTCCCGTTGGACGACCGATGTGGCACAACCACCCTCAGTGGCCATGGCAGCAGGAGGAGAGGCGTCCCACGGTTGCTTTTCTTTGGGAGCTTGTCCCACAGCCAGTAGTAGGGCGCAAAAATGAGGCCTACTACCACTACACAAATGAGATGGATTGCCTCCAGCCTCAGCACGTGAGTTACTAATTAATTTTTTCTGATGTACTTGTTATTTTCTAACAGTGGCCTAACATGTTCTTTTTGTGAAACCAGGTGGTGTGGCAGCCGTATGAGCACATAGGGATCGACATCAACGCCATGTGCTACATACCGGAGGATATGAAGTTTCTCAGGTGCCCCTTGATTTGCTTCTACGTCGTTGAGTGGCAGCTCATTCATCGCGTGCTAAGGCAGTTCGGCTTGCGTCAACCCATACCAGAACCATTCCCGACGGGGCTCGACCTCCACAAGTAAGATTTGCATTGTGCATATCATTTTCAAACTTTCTCTTCGGCATTGGTTACTCAAGTTCTAACCAAATTATTTGTTTTGTTGAATGACTGTAGGTTGGACCGCAGGAAGAACAAGAAGATTACGGACTGGCATGCTCATCATCTCCATCTTATTGAGCGGTGGGACAACACAGCAGCTAACGTAGTGCCTCACGGAGTGGAGCACAACAAGACATACTTCGACGAGTACCTAGCTTGGCTCCTGAGGAACTACCGCCTTTTCCTTCGGCCGGCATGGACTCTAGCTGACATAGCTACAGATCCCGAGGATGTTGAGGAGATGAACGAGTATGACGCCTACACTCGAGCAGGGGCGACGGTCGAGTACGGGCCTGTACGTGACCGAGTGGTAAGTATTAAGGCTCAGAGTTGTTCATTTCACATACACCTACATGTTCTCACAATATTAAATCCACTTGCAGGCACGTGAGCTGATGAGGTCCGTGAACGACGCGGGTGTTGCCCTTGGCACACCTGCTGGGTCAGAGAATGAAGTTGGGATACTTCGGAGCGCACTTCAGGTAATTAACCAATTAGTTCAATCCATGAATCATTTCACTTGCCTCTAACTAATTTGTTTTGTTCTTGCAGAGGCTAAAACAACGAAGTCGGATGTTAGCGGCAAGACTTGGTTGTAGGTCCACAGACGCAGTCGACCCACAACCAAGACTAACACGGACACAGGCCGGAGAAACAAGTCAACAAAGAGCTGAAGAAGAAGGGGAGGAAGAACATGATGAAGGGGAGGAAGAACATGAGGAAGGGGAAGAAGGAGATGGACAGAGTGATGAAGAGGAAGAGGAACAACCCGAAGAAATCGGGTCATCTCAGCTTGCAGGTGCCCCGCAGCCATCGCAGCCTTCCCAGGGTCGCCCGCAGAGAAAGAGGGCACCGGTGGACCGGTACACACCTTCCACTAGTGGCCGGAGGGGTCGACACTAGTGGATTACTTTGTACTTAACACTCTAGGCAGCGTTAGACTTTATATCAAACTCTAGATGGATGTGATGGTTGATGGATGTGTTGGACTCTAGATGATGGTTGATGGATGTTCAGTTGCTGTGATGTGTTAAATACTATGTGGCTGTCAATTTTGTGATGTGTGTGATGCTGTCAATTTCTGTGTGGCTGGCTGTGCTATGCCAGCCACTGCTTGATCTCAGCGCCAAATAGAATGGCGCTGAGATTGTACATGTCAGCGCCAGAGCAACTGGCGCTGAGGTGCACAACCTCAGCGCCAAGGTCTTTGGCGCTGAGATGCGTGCTCTCATCCCTCGGGAGGCAATCTCAGCGCCAAATCTTATGGTGCTGAGTTGGCCACCCTCAGCGCCTAATTGTTTGGCGCGGAGATTCAGCCCCCCCCAAACGTCAGCAGACGGCCATAAACCGAAGGAAATGGCCGTCAAGTACTCAGCGCCGATGCGGTTGGCGCTGAGGTGTTCAACCTCAGCACCATCGACCTTGGCGCTGAGGTCGGGGTCCAGATCTGGTGATAGTTTTTGCCAGGGACCAAATTTGCAAATAGTTTTTAAAAAGGGCCATATTGTCAAATTTTCGGCTATAGTGAGAGTAGGTTAACTAGATGAGCACATGTTCGTGCCATTGGATGGCCTCGCTACCTCAGCTTTCTGTTAAAAATTTGACAGACCAGTAGTATGAAGTAATGGAAGTAGTACAGATGTGTTTGAGAAATATTGGAACACTTACTGCAATACTGTAATAAAGTTGATCGGAAATATTGGTATTCGGGATTCCTCTGAACATCGATAGGATTCGGGGTTCCTCTGTGCTATATGTGATGAACAGTATTACTAGAATTTACTGAGTACACTTCTAGGCAGCACTATTTTGATTTTGTGCCTGTCAAATGTGCGTTCCTGAAGATTTTGTTTCTGATTGATTTGTGCCTATCAAATGTGTGTTCCTGAAGATTTTGTTTCTGCCATTTGAAGCTACGTAATTCTGTTTTTACCATGAAATGAAATGTAGTGGATTCTGCGTTGGAAAACTGAATCGATCAACTTTTAGATGTTACAAAGAAAATTGCACATCTTCTGTAGAACCGGCTCACTCCGTGTCTGATACAGCTGCTTCTGAAAATCTCACATTAGATCCATCGCCGGCGGCCAACCCAATCAGAGAGCGTGCCTTTCTGACTATACTCAGAGCTTAGGCAAAAGAAGATTTGCAATGGCAAAAAATGTGACTTGAGTCAAGCACAGATATGGCGTCACCTTTTCTTTAGGAAAAAAAGGGGGGAAATATACTGTTGAGCCAAGTAAAGCCACTCTACTAACAACAACCCATACTAGAGACAGGATTAGGATACATCTGCTTTGTCAAGAAATTTAGCACACGCAACAATGGCCGAAAAGGCCATACCAGTTAGTTTAGCTCATTCAACCAACGGACCAAAAGGCACGCACAGTTAACAAATTCAGCCCAACATATCAGATTTTTAGATGTAGCACAAAAATATTTGCATGCCTCCTCCAGAACCAGCTCACTCATGGTGTTCCATAATTCTCAATAACAAAACAAATTAGTCAGCCACATGAATGATCATGTATTTGATAAGATTGGTAAGTATATCTGTTGTCATCCGGTAACTGCATTTGTTGATGTAGCACCTAGAGTGTACAGTGGTAATCACAGTAAAAATAAATCTCCATTTCTTCATCAAATAACTGGAAGATAGTACACTCTCAAAGGAAAATGCTGATGCTGACTGCAACACCATTTCACCTGCTAGAATTATATGTTCGTTGTCATTCATGTTGGTGGCTGCCATGTCCCCGGTTTGAAGGTAGCACCAGTTCCTGTCGGTTCAGAAGACCTGAAAGAACACAAACACGAGAATAGCCTTAATAATAATCAAATTGTTCCTTCAGTCTTAGCTCCAGATTAACTACAGTTGCTGTTGTCAAAAGGAGCATGCCTTCTATATTCTGCAACACTGAAATGATATCTGTAAGACATTGGCAGATCCATGATGGCATACAGTAATGCTAATTTGGTGGATTCATTATATTTTACTTGCAAGAACAAGGTGGATTCGTTTTTTTTTACTTGCAAGAACAATTATCATGTTCACATAAGAAGACCGCAAAGCAATGCTAAATGGGGAAGTAAGTCACAATACCCTCCAAAAAGAATTTAGTTCAAGAGCAAACGGTATATATTTTGGAGAACTGGAAAGCACCTGTCAGTATCTACGGTGGCATCCTCTGTATCACTTCCATCCTTTGATCTAGATACCTCATCATGTCCTAAACAGTGAGATTGAAATGTTATCATGGATGTTGAAGGAGTTGTATCACATGCAGAAATGGAACAGGAGTATAAGATTATATACCTTTTCTCTGATCTAGCGAAGTATCAGGAAACTCCGGAATAGAACTTTTGAGATTTGGAGATTCAAACTTCCCTATATTTGGAGGAATATCGTTATTCAAACCATCAAGAGAAAAGGGCGAACCCCCAGGAAAAATAAATGAAAATACATACATACTATAAAGTGACAAAAGCAACAGTTAAGAATCTGTAGTTGCTAAGGAGCAGAGACAAAAGAATGATGCCAATATTGTTTTTCTATTTCCAATGTTTTAACTGTTGGTGAAGTTAGAAAGTAGGAATTGCAAACAGAAACACATTGGTTGGTGTTCATGGGACATGATAGATATGTAACATCAGTTAAGCCTTGAACACAAAGAACTTGAAATGCATAAAGTCCAAAGAAAGCTAAAATTGCAGATAAACAATGAGGGGAAGTAAGAACAGGGGTTTGATTGTTGCCAGTCCCACAAATGATCAAGTGCCACTATAAGGAGTTGCAAATTGTCAAGTTTTCCCAACTCTTAAGCAGATCCAGAAAGAACATACCAACCGTCTTGACTGGTCGGACACCGGTCTTCTTTTCCTCTTCTTCTTTCTTTTTTGAGTACTGGATTGAAACAGATTAAAATATTAGTGGAGCAAAATCCATGAACATTCAAGAACACAATAACAGAATGATTATGGCGCATATGTATGTAATTTACATTTTCCCACTAACCAGTAATAATTCTACAAGTGAGATCGGTGGGAAGTAGGACAAAATTACATGGTGTAGTTTCATTGTTTTTTAAATGGAAGTTGCATGTAGCATAGTCATTTCCGAACGTAAGCTTAACAGAACCAATAGGTATCCTATAATGCTACACATGAGTAAACATACTGTAGTAACTTTTTTTTAAAAGATAAACTGAAAGTTAAGGCAATAAAGCATTTTGCCATCAATCCCAAGATGCATGGCTGGATGCATTTAAGTTGGTTTTTCTAAAACACGGTAAGTAACAGTAATTCATGTATAGTCACCAAACAAACAATATGCATTACACAAATGTTATGAATTATTCTTGAGCCCAAACATTACAATTATCCCACAACATAAATCAGCAACATATGTAAAACAAGCCAACCAGTAACCACCACCGCAACATCAGCAAAAGAAAACTTGTGCGCTGCTTAATGTAGGCTTAACAAGAAAAGTAAAGAACACCTTCTTATTATTAATGTAGGGTTAAGGAGAAAAGAATTAGAGAGGATATAATCTGTAATCATGTTATGCATACATTCAATATTTTGCTTGACACGTTCACGCCTCGCTTCCAGCTCAGCCAACTCCTACAATAGTGCAGTGATACATCACAATCAGATGAAATCAAAATGTCACCTACATAGTATAAATGGAGACATGCTGTACATCAATAGCCTGCTCAAAATATTTGCAGAAAATCATGTGTGGAGCATGGCCATAATCTCACCTCTGGCGTCGGAGCTTTCTTCCTTTGTCCATTCAACCAGCAAATCCACTCAACTACAAGTGTGACACAACTATCAGAAAAATCCAAGCACGTCGATTCATACTTCGGAAATCAGAATCAAAGGTTCACAAACCACACATGCCTGCAGAAACAAAGTGCAAAGTCAGTAATCATATCAGGTTCTCTACACAAGCTAGAAGTTGAAGTTCATCGACTGAGAGGTAACCTTGAACAGTGGTCTGATCCTGGTCGCTCCCCTTGAACTCCACCCACCGTTTCTCCTCCACTGGTCAAAAAAGCCATCGAGAAAAAGCAACCACACACACCAAACCAAGAAATGAGCCGCCATTGATGTAGCCTACGAGAGTGGATTGAAGGAGGGGATGGGGGCGGGGAGGGAGACGTACTGACGCCGTCGACCTCCTCGACGCGGGTGAAGTAGCGGTTGCCGAACTTGTCGGCGCCCACCTGGCACCTGCGTCCGCGAGCGGAACATCCCCAGCAGCCGCGACACCAGCTGCTTCGACATCGCCCGATTCAGCGATGGAGAGTTATCTCGCGGAGGACGACGGATGAGATGAACGGGGTCGAACTCGAGGAGGGCAACGGCGGACACCGGCTCGTCGTGGTAGAGGACGGCGAGGTGGCGGAGGACGACGGCGGTGGTGCTTGGCCGCCGTCGGCGAGGGTAGAGATGCGAATTTGGGGGACGGGAGAATGGGAGTCGGAGAGGGAGGGCTGGAGGCTTCCGTGCTGACAAGTGGGCCCACCATACTAACTGGCCATCTGGCCATCTCCCATGCAGCCTCTCGAGATTCGGATCCATCTCAAAAAAGGCCCTCCTTACATGGGCCTTCTAGGCCCAAGCCGTATCGTGCACGCCTCGGAATGGATTAAGTTCACTTTGACTCCCTCTAAAACCAAAATGACCCTCAGTGATTTTAGATGACAGTTTCACTAAAATGGGGTTTTGACCCGGTCCAACCGGCTGACTCAGCAGTGAGACCCACATGTCAGCTTCTCATCTCTATTCTTCTCCCTTCCTTTCTTCCTCTCCTTCCCCACACGCACACGGCGACTCCATAGGCTAACTGTGGCGGCGCAGCCCTTCCCCGAGCAAGAAGACACCGCCGCCGCTGATGATCAAAGGAGTGATATTAAACAGGGTCGGATGGGTTACTCTTCCCATGGAATCGATTTAGCAGTAAAGGGTGGAGCAGTGACCAATGACCATCGCTCGCCGGTCGCCACTGCTGAGGATGACCTTCGGGTTTCGTCTTCTCCTTTTTTTTATTTAAATTTCGAAAAAACAACAAAGTTGTAGAAAACGACTGGTGTTATAACGTGTGACACATAAACATAGGTTTTATGGTCTAAATGTTTCATAAAACCCTACTCCTGTACATTTTGAGCACAAATTTACGTAAAATTTTAAAACATAGAATGTATATGAAATTTTTAATTATTAAGTTGTTGACTAAGGTTGATAGTTTAGTTTTTCCCTACTTTACATATGCGTTAAGTGCCACAAGTGATAATATCTTTGGTTTTCACTTGTTGCAATGCACATGTGTTTTGCTTGTTAATTTTATATTTAAACTATCCTTCCCAAAGAAAAGCATTGCATTTTCCTGTGAGAGTAGTATACTATTATGGCTGTATTGATGAGGGCAGTGAGAAAAAGAATCTCTCTATTAATAGTGAGGTTTTTAGATAATTGTTTGAATGCTTTTAATAAGCGTGGAAAAGAAGCACGTGTATTTTAATAATTGTTTTGACATAATTATTTGAATGTTAAAACGATAAAAGAAACTAGCTAAATATACACATTCTTTATTACGGATCAAAATAGTGAGTTTTTTTTTGGAGAATTTCATCTGTATAGATGTCAAATATTGCACAAATGAAAATAAGATAATATCATATATGAACTAGTTGATAGAAAAATATGATGAGTAGTTGGTAAATAAAAAAAATACTATACCTGGTGGGGTGTGGGGTGGAAACGGTCCGGATTGGTAGCAATATATTCGGAAACGACGCTCGATTAACTGGTAATTGGTCATATTTATCATTAGAGTAAAATGCATTAGCGGTCTTTGAACTTGTAGGGTTGTGTCATATAGATCCCTAAACTCTCAAAATGTATATCTTGGTCCCATAACTTGTCAAAGTCATCTAGTCCTAAATCGACACATCCCCTCTAGGATCTACGTAGTGCTGATGTGGCATGTCACATGGACGTGACGTGTCCTTTTCTTTTTTTTCTTTCCTTTTTCTTTTTCTTTTTTTCTTTTCATTCTTCTTCTTTTTTCCTTTCTTCTGCTTGGGTGACAGAGAAAGGAGAAGAAAGGGAAAAAAAGAGAAGAAAAATGAAAAAGGAAAAATTTTAAATGGGTTCCATTTGTCAATAAAAATGATGCCATGTCATGTCCGTGTGGCATGCCACATCAACGCCACGTAGGATACTGAAGAGGTTATGGTGATTTGAGACATAGATAATACACTATGACAAGTTCTGAGACTTAGATATGGAATTTGATTGTTTAGGGATCTAGATGACACACCCCCTACAAGTTTAAAGACCTCCTATATACTTTACTCATATCATTAAAACTTTTCAATGTCAATATTAATACGATACAGGAAAAAAATTAAAGAAAACAAAAATTATATATAGCTAGAAGCGACGGTCAAAAACACACTCAGT
Source organism: Oryza sativa Japonica Group (assembly GCF_034140825.1). Lineage (NCBI taxonomy): Eukaryota > Viridiplantae > Streptophyta > Magnoliopsida > Poales > Poaceae > Oryza > Oryza sativa. Next base: position 26,884,867 of record NC_089039.1, read on the forward strand.
CAATTAGAAATTCCCGTGACCATTTTTATCCTGGCATTGCCCAGTTTTATAAGTGATTTGAAACGGCCCAGAAATTCATATCTTTTGAAACCGTTGTTGGCACTTGGCAGCCGGGAATTTAACTATTTGCCACTTTTAGATTTGGCAATTATCTAAATGCCCTTTTTAGATTTACACTTAATATTTTGCCCCTCTAAAGAGATGGTTTATTAACTATTTACCACTTTTGTCCACGTGACAAACTTAGGTGACAAACGTTGTGGGACCCACTCGTTAGTCTCTTCCTTTCCTTCATCTCTCTCCCCGACGGCAGGGACATCGTCGGCGCCGCCTCACAGCCGACCATTGCCGGCGTTGTGAACGGAGGCGGCAAGCTGGGCGTGGGCGTTAGTCGGGCCCATGTCACTATCCTTGGCCATCGCCGCCGCCGCTATGACGGTGAGCGTGACGGCGTCGAACACGGCGCAGAGCTAGGGCGTGGGCGGGCGGCAGTGCGGGGTGTGTGAGGCGTCGCCGGGGACTGTGTACTACCGCGCGGCGGTGGGGTGTACCACGTGCGGACGGCGCACGAGCGGGTGTGATTGTGTGAGATGGCGCCCGCCGCCGTCACTTGCAAGGCCGACGCCGCGGTGTTGTGCGCCCCCTGCAACGCCGACCCGCTGGCCCGGCGCCACGCGTGTCCCCCGTTGCGCCCATCTGTTCCACCTCCGTGACAGCCAAGGCCATGTTGTTCAGCGTTGCCGAGGCCGTGGCCGAGCAGCAGCAGCACGGCATGCTCAACCTCAACCTACTGAGTTGCCGAGGGCTCGCCGGGATAGTAGTGGCATGTTGATAGTTGCGGATGGTGTGGAGGCGGCGATGGGCGCGGGAGCGCCGAGGGATAGCATCTGATCTGCTCGATCCCGGGGCTCGTCGGGATAGTAGAGGCCTCGACGCGTGCTAGGTTTCTCAGGCGCGTCATGATGGGCTTAGGATGGCTGCGACGCCCATGGACGCGTCGGGATGGGCTCAGGATAGCGGCGGTAGCCATTGGCGCGGGACACGAACACGGGGAGAGAGATGAATGGGAGGAAGAGACTGACGAGTGGGTCCCACACCGTTTTTCATCCAAGTTTGCCACGCTGACATGCTACGTAAGCAAAAGTGGCAAATAGTTAAGGGCATGCTCAATACAGGGAGCCCCCCTCGCCCCATCCACGTGAGCAAAAGTGATCAAGGACTCAGCTAGGGATATGCCTCATATAGTGTAAGCCATATCTCCATCTTATTTTGCAATTCAGTACTTGTCTGTCAGTCACATTTTGCATTTAAGCCCTTAGATTATTTTTATTCATATATAAGTCCAATATTTGTAGTATACCCCCTAGAAATCACAAACATATATAAACATCAACCCCCTCATCTCCTCACCCTATCTCCCCAATCTCTCCAGTGCCTCCTCTCTCTCTCCCTGGCGGTCTCTTCCCCGGCGTCACCTGTCTCTCCCCGCACCTCCCCTCCCCGGCAGCGCCGCCTCTCCCCGGCCCGGCTCTCCCTGGCAGCTCGCTTCCAACGCGGCTTCCAGAAGCAAAATGGAATCAAAACGACCAACATATATACAGTAGCATCGTCTTCCTCGTTTGCTCATCATCTTCTCATCTCGTGCCATTCGCCTTTCAATTCGCCACCGACACAGAGTCGCCAACCTCCACTCCCTCCCCTCTCCCGTCTCCAATGAGCGCTGCTCAGTCTCCGCGGCGGCCATGGCCGCACCTCTCCGACGACCTCCTGTACGAGATCGTCCGCCGCATCCCGTGCGAGGTCGACCGCCTCCACATGAGCCGCGCCTGCCGCTCCTGGCGCGTGGCGCTCACGAAGACCGAGCCCCCGGCGCCGGCGCCGCCGCCCGCGCTCCCGTGGCTCCTCCTCCCGGAAGTCGACGGCGAGCACGGGCTTACCTTCTCCTGCGCCCTCAGCGGCTGGCGCCGCACCCACCCCTTCTTCCTCCCGCACGCGGCGCGCCGCGCCCGCTGCTTCGGTTCGTACGACGGCGCCTGGCTCTTCCTCGCCGTCGATGGCCAAGGACCCCGAGGTGAAGACCACGTCCTCGTCAACCTCAACAACTTCGAGTACATCGACCTCCCCAACGCGATCTTCCACTTCGACTGGATTGATCCCGAGAACGTCGACATCGTCGCCGCCACCCTCTCGCGCGCTCCAACCGAGCAAGGATGCATCGTCGCCGGTATCATCAATTCCTTTCTCTCCCACCACCAAATCGCGTTCTGGCACATGGGCGATCGGTTGTTCTCAGAGGCAGAGCAGATGGTGTGGCTTTCTCCCCTGGAACAAGTGGAGGACCTCCTCTACCTCGATGAGGACTTCCTTTTCCTCACCGAAGAGGAACACATTCGTGTGTGCCCAGAGCTAACAATCTTCCATGAATATCCCGAGCGGATACTGTGGCGCTTCCAGCGCCGGCGCCGTGGCGAGGAGGAGGAGCAGGTCCTTGCTCGCTACCTCGTGGAATCCCGAGGGAGTCTGCTCATGGTGGTCAGACTAGCTAGCGGGCGTTGTCAGAATTTGCCGACGTCGGAGTTCCGGGTGTTTCAGAAAGAGAAGTTCAGCAATGGCGAAGAAGAAGAAGAAGAAGACGCGTTTCAGTTTCATGAGTACTACTGGAGCGAGCTGGACAAGCTCGAAGGCCGGATGCTGTTCGTCGGACGAGGCTGCTCCAGATCCTACGAGGCGGCCGATGGGCACGCCGGCATGGAGGGCGTCTACTTCTTGGATGACCGGAGCTTCGTCGAGGCCGCCATTGGTGATGCACCCAAGCTGCCGTACCGCTGCAGCGACAACGGCAAATGGTCGAAATCACCTTCCCAGTCACAGGGCCAGGTCGAGCGCTGCTTCCCGGAGCGAGGCCAGCCGAGATCCAAGTACTCGCCTCCAGTTTGGATTCTCCCTTGAGACGACAGGCTTTGGCAACGTCGTTGATCGACAGATCCGGCCAGTTAGTTAGTTTGTGCTGTGATCATGCATACTAAATTGCTAATACGTGCTCAATTCATGCCTAGCTTCTTGCCGAGTTCGATGATGTTCTCATGTTGCTGATTAGTACTAAGATAGAGTGTCCTGCATCTGTTTGTGGTATAAGCTGAAATCGGTATTTGTTTAGTTCTGAATTGCTTCAAATGGCTTGCTGTTGTTTGATTGTTCAGTGGTATTCTTCGCCTATCTCAGTGCATTCATCTACGACACTTTTGAATCTAAAATGAATTGCTAGTTGCTAACATGATAGTAACTGATCTGAACTTCTGAAGTTGTGACTTACGTTTTTATGCAATATTTAGTCCTAGATCATGTGCACAATGAAGTATGTCTGCAAGATTATTGTGCCTGTAGGCTAGGCCTTGTTCCACTTCCATGGTTGCTGATCAGTTCGATGCTAGTATGCTACTAGTATTATCCATCTGAGTTAACTACTGATTAATCTTCAGTTGTTAATTAGCGGGTGAATAACCAACATGACGGTTGAACTTTCGCTTAAGGATCAATTTAGTCCTTGACATTTTGTATTGTCCAAACAAGTCCCTAAAATTCATTGTGTGATTTAATATAGTCCTTGGACCCTCTAAAAATATCATGGGTACATGCCACATCATCTATGAATGCAAATGCAATATTTAAATATCCATTCTACCCTTCATTTTCATAGGAAATAAAGAAAAACTATTGAGAAAAAACAAAAAAAAAGGTTTTGGCCATTGGCAAAAAGATGTAGCATTGGTAACAAAATTTTTTTTGGCATTTTCCTTTGTTTTATGATTGCTTCTTCTTGTTTTTCCCAATGTTTTTTTATAAAAAATAAAAGGTTAAAATGGACATTTAAATGTGAACTTTACATGCATGAATGATGTGGCATGTCCACATGGTATTTTAAGTGGGTCCAAGGACTATATTAAGCCGCACGATAATCTTTAGGGACTTGTTTGGACACTATAAAACATTAAGGGCTAACTCGACTTTTGAGCAAAAGTTGAAGGACTGAAGCTGGACTTGTTTTCCAACAATAAAAGTCACTTGCAGCCTTGCAGCAAGCCAGCAGTGAGTCAATGATCGATGCGTACTTATTTGATGAACATATTTTGCTACTACTTGTTTGGATAATTCAAGATGGTGGCATATCCTTGTGTTGCAATTAACTGATAATTTCAGTGTGGAAATGTTCATGGTTGTGCTTATTACACTCTGTGACCAGATCACATGGATGTAAAAAGTGGTGTCCTCTTCCCTGTTTAAAGTGGATTTGCATACAATCAATTTTGGTCTGTAACTCTGGCAGCCTTGTTAATCTCCCATTCTCCCCTGCTTGAAGAATTAACAATTCTAGCATGTATTAGTGTCCAATGCAGAGAGGAGACTTGATCGAAGACTAATTTTTCTTAGCATCCATATGTCCAACGCAGCAATCCGTTATCATGTGTGTCAGGTATACTGACATGTGCCACGGGAATGATATAACTAATCAGGTTAATCTTTCCTGTTGATTTTCATATAAAAAATTCATAACCATCCTCTCGAGGGTTATGAATTCATAACCATGGCATACAAACAACAGAATATATCCTCTCGATAATTTAGAATATTTTCCTATTGATTTATCACTTATCATCTTTATTATGAATGTATGAATCCATGTTTTTATCACGCTCATAATATCTCCAGGCACCATGTACCAGTATATGTTAAGCGCCCAAATACCAAATACCTGGTAGGGCAAGTCGGATCAGAGATCGGGCGCAAATACCAAATTTGGACTAACTAACTCAAGGGACATCCACAGAAATGGGCTGGAAATTGGCCAGGCGGCAAAGCGGCCCACTACGGCAAGGAGTTTGCAAATTGAAAGTATCTCTCTCTCTCTTTTCGTTTTCTTATTTTAAAAAAATTCTGCAAGTTGCAAGTGCATTTTTCCCCTGTTAACTCTGCTAGACCGCAAGTTGCAAATCTTGCAAGACATAGCTCGCTTCCTCCACGGCTTCCAGAAAAAAAGGGAATCAAACTAAAACCAACATAGTAAAAAAAACCATATAAATAGCAGCATCGTCTTCTCGTCTCGTGCCATTCGCCTTTCAATTCGCCACACCGACACAGAGTCGCCAACCTCCACTCCCTTCCCCTCCCGTCTTCAATGGGCGCCGCTCAGTCTCGGCGGCGGCCGGCGGCCATGGGCCGATGGGCGTACCTCTCCGAGGACCTCCTCGACGACATCGTCCGCCGCCTCCCGTGCGAGGTCGACCGCCTCCGCATGAGCCACGTCTGCCGCTCCTGGCGCGTGGCGCTCACGAAGGCCGAGCCCCCGGCGCCGCCGCCGCCTCCCCCGCTCCCGTGGCTCCTCCTCCCGGAAGTCGACGGCGAGCACGGGCTTACCTTCTCCTGCGTCCTCAGCGGCTGGCGCCGCACCCACCCCTTCTTCCTCCCGCACGCGGCGCGCCGCGCCCGCTACTTCGGTTCGTACGACGGCGCCTGGCTCTTCCTCGCCATCGACGGCCCGCAAGGAGACCAAGCAGTCCAAGCTCAAGACCACGTCCTCGTCAACCTCAACAACTTCCAGTACCTCGACCTCCCCAACGCGATCCCCCTCAACTGGGATCTCCCTCCGGAAGCGCAGGATCTCGAGAGAATCGCCATCGTCGCCGCCACTCTCTCGTGCCCGCCGACTGAACAAGGATGCGTCGTCGCCGGTATCATCGTACTTCCTCAGGCCCTCCTCCGCGGAGTCGCGTTCTGGCGCATGGGCGATCGCGTCGTCTCGGCGGTTTTCGCGGAGGCGTGGCCACCGGAGCAAGTGGAGGACCTCATATACTTCAAGGGAAGGGAAGGCCATGAAAATTTCCTTCTGCTCACCGATGGGGAAAACATTTACGTGTGTCAACCCATGTTCCATGGAGATGACCCGCCAATGGTGCCAGTATTCTCGAATTTGGTGCGCTTCAAGCCGCGCGGATCCAGCGGCCAGCGGGTCCTTGCTCGCTACCTCGTGGAGTCCCGAGGGGATATTCTCATGGTCGTCAGGTTTCGCTCTGATCTTCAGTCGTCGGAGTTCCGGGTGTTCCAACACAAAGACGGCGAGTTTGGGGAGAACTTGTGGAGCTTGATGTCTGAGCTCGATGGCCGGATGCTGTTCGTCGGACGAGGCTGCTCCAGATCGTACGAGGCGCGCGACTACAGGTACCCTGGCATGGAGGGCGTCTACTTCTTGGATGACCGGAGCTTCCACGACCAGATCGTGGGGTTCGATGGCGATGCACCCAAGGAGCCGTACCGCTGCAGCGACAACGGGAGATGTTCGAGACCACCTTCCCAGGTCGAGCGCTGCTTCCCGGAGCGGGGCCAGTCGAGATCCAAGTACTCGCCTCCGGTTTGGATTCTCCCTTGAGAGTTGAGACGACAGGATCGATTTGGCAACGTCTTTTGTTTGTTTTCTTGATCTACATTTTGTCGTTTGCTTCTCCTTTCTGAGTTCAACGATGTTGTCATGTTGAGACTGCTGCTGATCAGCAGTTAGAATGGCCTGCATATGTTTGTGGTGTTAAACTGAAAGAAGGATTCAGTTAGTGCTGAAATGCTATAGATGACTTGCTGTTTTGGTTCAGTGATATTCTTCACGAGTCTCACTGCATTCTACGTTTCATTTTCAGCTACACTTTGTTGCCTTCAATTTTCATTTCAGTTCAATCTTCTTTAAGCTGTACTTTTTTTTTCGCGATTCTTTAAGCTGTACTGAATTTGCAATGTGCATCTTACAGATCAGTGTATCTTTGACACCTGCAGATTGTTAAAATTTTACAGATTCAGCATTTCAGCTACACTTTATTGTCTTCAATTTGCATTTTAATTCAAGCTTCTTTGAATTGTACCGAATTTGTAGTCTTTTAGCAAGCCAGAGATAGTCAATGTGTACTTCAATTGCTGCACAGCTTTTTGCCTTTTGGATAATCCAAGATGTTAGCATATTCTTGTGTTGCAACTCATAGTTTCAATGTGGACATGTGCGTGATTGTGCTTTGATTTTCAATGACCAGATTTCGGTCCTACAACTCAGGCAGTCTACCTTCCCTGTCTTGAAGACAAACTTTTCTTTGGAGCGCAGTAGTTCAGAGAACTGAAACCTGACAATAGTGACCTGTCTACGACAATACTGATATAATCAAGTTGTCATCTGAAAATTTTTTGACCAAATAATCCGATTGTCATCTGAAAATAATCTGATAATGGAACTATATGCTCAATAATGATATCTACTACGTTGCTTCTAATGTCATCACCACACTAATTAATCGTCCGAATCCGATTGTCTCTAATCAGGCAAAAGCGAGATTCCAAAGTGAGACGTGCAACGGTACAAGTCTACGTTAAAAAGCATCACACGGGCCTAAATGGAAGCCCACAGTCTTAAAATATTATGGGCCAAAAATTTAGACTAAAATCCAGGTCCTTCCATATATGGGCCGAAACTATCCGGCCCATCAAGCGACAGTAGCAAGCAGCTCGCTCAATCGCTTCTTGCTCCCGGATCTTCGCGGCTTCCAGAAGCCAAAAAAAAAAAATCGAATCAAACCAACTTTTTTTCCGCATCGTCTGGAAAAAAATTTGGTGCATCCCGGATGCAAACAAACTCATTTGCAGCCCCGCCTCGGATAACTGACACGTGGGCAGACCATGGATCCGATGGCTCTCTCAGCTCGGCTCAAGGATATTGCCACAAAGGTCGCTCGGCGCGGCTCGGCTCGGCTACAAGCCCGTCGGTTCATCTCTCAGGCTTGTTGGCTCCTCGTCTCCGCCGGTCTGACGCTAATGCCGCTCGTGACGCTTGTCGATGGCCGCCATGCGAACCCTACGGCGACGGCGACATGTCAGGCAGGATAAAGCCGCCGCGCTGCCACGCTCGCTCTGGCAAACTCATACGAATCCGCCTTGGTCTGGCCTCCTCCAATGGTGCCATGTAAGCTATCTCATAACATGTCCACGTCATCATGTATCCTATGTGGAGGAAAGAGAAGGCAAAAAATCAATCCATCTATCTCCTATTCCCACGCCTATCTCACTCAGTTACCGATGCCGTATGAGCCTGCGCAAGAGACAACAGTCGACTCTTCCACGCCAAAATCCTATTGACGTGAATGCTGCCCCAGGAACATCAATTGTTCTTCCACCATAAGTTCATGCAGGGAGTAATGATCACCTAAGCTTCAGCGATGTGCGGCGAAGAAATGCTTCTATCCGAGCCAAACCAATCCATAGCCAGCTTAAAAATGACTTAATTGAGCATATTTGGCAACGGTTTCAAACTAGGCAAAATAATTAGTCACTGTTATTTCAGTATAATGTAAGCTCTAGTGTACAATTTCATTGTAATTTTATTTTAGACTGACTGTATTCATCACTTTCACTTACTTTACATGTTTTTCTCTCTACCAGGGGAGAACAGATTCGATGTCTTTCACTTGTTTTTGTGGCTGCGGTCCAGCTTTTGATGATCTTGTTCAAGGAATGGGATAAGCACTTCTGGTTGCTGTCCAGCTTTTGGTGGTTGTCGAACTCTTCTATCACTTATGTGACGTGATGCAGTCTTTTTTTTTCCCTTCAGTTTGCTCTTTTCCGCATTATACTAAAGTGCCATGATATGGCTATGATGTTATCTGGTTGCTGTAGTGGACCGTGAGTTGGAAGAATTGCACTTAATGCTAAATATACTCTAAGTCGATGTTGTGCTATTTATCTATATTCACACTATGATGAGATGTTCATTTTTAATCGACAGATCTTTTGAATAGCATCACATGAAGGACCATAGAGATATTATGTAGTTTATCACCATGTCATTTACTACCCATGCTGCCAAAAAAGCAAGAAGAGATAACCTTAGAGACAGTTCATTAAAGAAACTATCTCTTGTTCCATCTCTTAGATGATGTGTACGATTTATGAGCTAGCAGTTGTCTCAACCTTTGAAGGAGATAACCATGCCGTCCGTGCTCTCCACTGACTCATTGGATAATATGCGCTCCTCTGCCGTCGTATAGATGCGTGCGCGCCTACCCATAACCACGAGACAAGACAACGGCTTGTTATGATTTCTGAACAGGGTGAGACAAACTAGACACGAAGCTGCTTTCTTTCAGAATTTCGGATTTCTTTAGAAGGCAGATCATATAATCCGGCTTCAGAAATCAGAAGAAAGACAAAACACAATACAAGGTATAGTACAAAACAAACTGAAAGAAACAAAGCACAGGGCCAGTGCGCCACACACCACTGGGGTTTCCAGTTACTCAGTTAGCCAATGACAGATCATTCAGAATTTCAGATGAAGCAAACAATCTGACTTGTTTTGTTTCTCATCGATCGGTAGGCTCGTCAATTCTCCTCTTGAAGATGTCTGAATTTCAAAACTTTTCATTAGATTTATGTGCTGATGGAATTCTTCTGCTACCGCTGTTCCAGTTCTCAAACAATTGTAAGAGGAGATTGCCAAATTCAGAATATACAATTCCTTATTTTCTACTTCGTACCATTCTGATTTATTTTCCCTTGTTAAATATCTATGCTGTCTCATAGTCGCATGACGCCAATTAGCAATTCGCTTCTCGCTGTCCAGCCACGCGAAGATCCATCTCCAATCATGAAATAAAACACAGAGAAAAGACATGTCAAATCCAATTCTGAGCAGAAAGAAAAATGAACAAGAAAGCGGCGGATCATCAGGCCGGGCTCCCTTCCGGCGAAAGCGGCGGCACAGGACGGAGGGGATTGTGGAGCCGACGGGCCTGGAGACGAGCCACGCCGAGCGGGCCCCGTGAGTCGTTTGTTGCGGCACCCATCTTGAGCCGAGCCAACAGAGCCATCGGATTTGTAGTCTGTCCACGTGTTGGTCATCCGAGTCAGGGCTGCAGATGAGTTTGTTTGCATCCGGGATGCACTAAATTTTTTTCCGCATCGTCTTCCTCGTCGAGTCGTCGTCTCCCCGCCGTCTCGTGCCCCATTCGCCGCAGAAATCCCTAGCTTCCACGATCCGAAGAATCCCTAACCACTCCACGATCCCCTCCCTGCTTCTCCGATCAATGGCTGATCAGCCTCGGCGGCGATGGGCGGCGGCGGACGACGACGTCCTGCACGAGGTCGCCCGCCGCATCCCGTGCGAGCTCGATCGCCGCCACATGAGTCGCGTGTGCAACTCCTGGCGCGTGGCGCTCGCGAAGCTCGAGGCCCCGGCGCCGCCGCCTCCGCTCCCGTGGCTCGCCCTCCCTGAGTCCGACGACGGGCTGCCCGCCACCGTCTCCTGCATCCTCAGCGGCTGCCGCGCCCACGCCTTCTCCGTCCTTCAAGGCGCACACGGCGCGCGCTACTTCGGTTCGTACGACGGCGGATGGCTCTTCCTCGCCGTCGGCGGCCAAGCTCGACGCCAAGCCCTCCTCAACCTCAAGATCGACGGCTTCCAGACCCTCGACCTCCCCAACCTGGCCCGCGTCAACTCAGTGTACCCGAATGAAGTGAATCCGAACGGTGACCGTGAGATGGCCATCGTCGCCGCCACCCTCTCGTGCCAGCCAACTGAACAAGGATGCATCGTCGCCGGCATCATCGAATCATCCCCCAACCTCGTCGCCGTTGGCCATGTCACTCGGAGCATTGCGTTCTGGCGCATGGGCGATCAGGTGGTCTTACCGGTTTTCTGGGCACTGGAGAAGGACAACCCATTGATGTGGCTAGAAGAAGTGGAGGACCTCCTATGCCACAATGGAGCCTTCCATTTCCTCACCCGAGTGGAAGACGTCCTTGCGTGCGAAGAACCACCGGTCTTCTACAGAGATTCAGTGAGCCTGGTCCCGGTAAACATGTTCTTCCTGCCGCGCGTCCACGACGAGGACGAGACGGTTCTTGCTCGCTACCTCGTGGGGTCCGGCAAGAAGCTGCTCATGGTGGTCAGGCTAGCTAGTGGCCGGGGTCAGCGGCGCACGACGTCGGCGTTCCGGGTGTTCCAGAAGGAAAAGTTCAACACCGTCGAAGAAGACGAGCCGTCCCAGAATCGCTCTGCTCATTTTGAGTACTACTGGAGCGAGCTGGACCTGGACGAGCTCGATGGCCGGATGCTGTTCGTCGGACGAGGCTGCTCCAGATCCTACGAGGCGGGTGATGGCAGGTACCCCGGCATGGGGGAGGGCGTCTACTTCTTGGATGATCCGAGCATCCACCAGATGATCAGCGGTGATGCACCCAAACAGCCGTACCTCTGCAGCGACAACGGCAAATGGTCGAAAGCACCAACTGATCCCCAGGGCCAGGTCGAGCGCTGCTTCCCGGAGCGAGGCCCATCGATCCACTCGCCTCCGGTTTGGATTCTCCCTTGAGTTGAGATCGACGACAGGTTTTCGATCGGCAAACGTTGCGCGATCAACAAGGTCAAGTTAATTAGTTTCATGCCTTGATCTACATTGTGTCGTTTGCTTCTTCTCGCTGAGTTCAATGGTACTGGCCAGAGTTTGTTTGTGGTGTACTCCGTAAGCACTAAGCATAAGCTGATGATGAACAGGATCAGATGATACTTGCTGTTGGTTCAGTACCATTCTTCATTGCGTTTCAGTGCATTCAGCTACACTCTGTTCTGTTCAATTTGCAATTCCGATTCAAGATTATGTCGCCGATTAGTAGATAGACAGAATGGCCTGCATTTGTTTCTGGCGTAAGCTAGTGATGAAGCAGGAATGCTGCAAAATGATACTGTACTACCTGCTGTTGCCTGCCTGTTGGTTCATGTGAAGTGACTCGGTGCATTCAACTACACTTTACTCTCTTCAACTTGCTTTTCAGTTCAAGCTTCTTTAAGTTGTACTGAAATTTTAATCTGCATCTCAAACTCTGTGGAATATTATAGATGTGATAATCTGTGACACCTGCAGATTGTACTGCTTCTTTATGATAGCTAGTTGCTGGCATGATGATCATATTACACTGCTAATAATCTACACTACTGAAATTAGATTGTACTATATATTATTTAGTCCTGTAACATGTGCACAATAAAGCAAAGTGTGTGGTGGTATTTTTTTCTTTTTCCTGGTTACGACCCTCCAGGGTTATAATCTTGTAATTTTTTCCTGTTCTATCAATAGAACTTCGCACCGTCTCGTGCGAGTCGTTAAAAAAAATGAAGCAAAGTGTGTGTGAAGAGGTTGAAATCTCAGGATTAATGCAGCATTATACCAGGTTATTGACATTGTTCCACTTCCACCTGCTGTGTTCTTTTGGAGGGGTTAGAGGAAAAAGGAGTACATATGTTTCCTTTTCCAACATAAAACACTTACAATAAACCATCAATAATTATCGATGTGTTAATCGATTGCTGCACACAGTTTGCTACCTTAGTGTACCCTTTCTCCTAATTCAAGATGTTAGCATGAGAGAGAGAATTGTGTCCTCTGCTCTGCATGCAGTCAAATTTTGTTCTGTAACAGCTAGCAGTCTAAAGTCCCTTGTTTGAATGATTTATACTAGTACTAGAGTAATGCTGCTATTCTTTTTCATTTTTACAAAACTCTTACAAATAAAGATCATAACCATTTCATCTAGTCAATTGGTAGTTATTAGAAGTCAAGATGCAATCACGGTTTGCATTATCAGTTTTTCAAAGAGTTTGTACGATATATATATATATATATATTTTTGCACCTGAAACATTTTCCTTTATACTGCGAGCACCATATATGTGCTCCTAATATATGGAGCATAACAATTCTTCTCTTGGCTTGCTACCCAGAACAGACTTTGGACGGCGGACAGACTGGGGAAAAGAGGCTGGCAGAATCAAAAGATCTGCCCCCTGTGCTGCGTAACGGATGAGTCAGCCCTGCACCTATTGGCCAAATGTAGAGTCACTAAGAGAATCTGGACCGAAATCCAACAATGGACACAAACTGACCTCCAACTGAGCAAATGGAATGACTGCCCCTCCGTCGAACTTTGGTGGAACTTTGTTGCTGAATCCCCTAATACTCCACGAGCCCCTCTGCGAACTCTACTGATGCTTGTGTCCTGGGAGATTTGGAGGGAGCGTAATGCAAGAATCTTTCGGAGCACAGCCTCCACCCCTGCCTCAGTTATAGCAAAAATCAAAGAGGGAGGGAGAGCCTAGGTTAAAGCTGGAGCGACAAAGCTACAGGAGTTTGGAATTTTGGGAGATATCACCTAGTGTTTTTTTTTCCGTTTGCGGGTTGGCTTTTGGCTGACCCTGTACATATTTTCTCTTGTTTTCCTACTCCTCTATTAATATACGAGGCAAAGCTTTTGCCCTCCTTTCAAAAAAAAAATGTGCTCCTAATATCATCATCACACTGCACCACATCGATCGGATTATCTGTAAGCAGGTCGGATTAGAGACCGGGAAACTCTAAGCAACCAATGGGCCTATTAGGAAGCCGACGATCTTAGCATATCGTGGGCCCAGAATTTACACTAAAATCCAGGCCATTTTACATATATGGGCCGGATAAATTTCGGCCCATCCAAGAGGCGAGCCAAGAAAGGTGGGCTCACGTCAAAGCAGCCCGCTCCCGGATTTCCGCGGCTTCCAGAAGCAAAATGGAATCGAACTAACGTTCGTCTCGTCTCCCAGCATTTAAACCGTCGTCTTCCTCGTCGAGTCCCCAATTCCCCCATCCATCTCGTGCCATTCGCCGCGGAATCCCTAACCTAACCTCCACGAGAACCCCTCCCTTCTCCAATGGCTGATCGGCCTCGGCGGCCATGGGCGGCGGCGGACGACGACGTCCTGTACGAGGTCGTCCGCCGCATCCCGTGCGAGATCGACCGCCGCCGCATGAGTCGCATCTGCCACTCCTGGCGCGTGGCGCTCCGGAGGGTCAGGGCCCCGGCGCCGCCTCCGCCACTCCCGTGGCTCCTCCTCCCGAGAGCCGGCGGCCGGCCGCCTACCTTCTCCTGCGCCCTCAGCGGCTTCCGCACCCACCCCTTCCTCGTCCCGCGCGGCGCGCACCGCGCGCGCTACTTCGGCTCGTACGACGGGGAATGGGTCTTCCTCGCCGTTGATGGACAAGGAAATCAAGCTCAAGAGTACCCGCGTCGAGTGGCTCAAGACCATGTCCTCGTCAACCTCAACAACTTTCATTACTTCAACCTCCCCAATCGGATCCGCTTCGGAGCAGTGGTAGTGTATCCGTCACCACAGCATTGGTACTACCGCAAGATGGCCATCGTCGCCGCCACCCTCTCCTGCAAGCCAACTGAACAGGGATGCATCGTCGCCGGCTTCCTCGAATACTTTCCCTTCCCCGGCCACGCAGAGCAGCATGTTGCGTTCTGGCGCATCGGCGATGATATGGTCTTACCGCCGTTCTGGGAAGGGATGAATCGAGAGGCGGATTGGTTTAGGCCACCAATGGAGGACCTCATATTCTATGGTGGAGCCTTCCTTTTCCTCGACCGAGGGGAACACATCCTTGCGTGTGAAGAACGACCGGTCTTCCAAGAATATGGCGTGGAACTCGTCCCGGTAGGCATGTTCTTCCAGCCGCGCGTCCACGACAAGAACGAGACTGTCCTTGCTCGCTACCTCGTGGAGTCCCGCAAGAATCTGCTCATGGTCGTCAAGTTGACCAGTGGGCGTCAGCACTTGCCGACGTCGGCGTTCCGGGTGTTCCGGAAGAAAAAGCTCAACAATGGCGAAGAGGACGAGCCGCTCTACAATGGCATGTTTCAGTTTCAGTACTACTGGAGCGAGCTGGACAAGCTCGAAGGCCGGATGCTGTTCGTCGGACGAGGCTGCTCCAGATCCTACGAGGCGGGCGACAGGTACTCCGGCATGGAGGAGGGCGTCTACTTCTTGGATGACCGGAGCTTCCGCAAGCCGATCATGGCGTTCGATCGTGATGCAGACGAACTGCCGTACCGCTGCAGCGACAACGGCAAATGGTCGAAATCACCAAGTCCCCATGTGGACCGCTGCTTCCCGGCGCGAGGCCCGTCGATCGACTCGCCTCCGGTTTGGATTCTCCCTTGAGATCGATTCGATGACAGGTTTTCGGCAACATTTGTCCTAATTAGTTCCATGCCTTGATCTACAGTTGTGTCGTTTGTTTCTTCTTACTGTGTTCAATGGTGTTCTCATGTTGAAACTGGTGCTGATTGGTAGATAGAATGGCCTGCATCTGTTAATTTGTGGTGTAAGCGGGTGAAGCAGGAATAAGATTCGTTAGTGAAGAAATGCTATAAATGAATTACTGCTGGTTCAGTGTTGTTCTTCATGTGACTCAATGCATTCAGCTACACTTTATTCTCCTCAATTTGCACTTCAATTCAAGCATTTCTTTAAGTTGTAGTTAAGTTTTAAATGTGTACATTTCAACTGTGTTGAAATATTACAGATTGGCACTTGCAGATTGTCCTGTTTCTTCATGATTTCTTTTTTTTTTGGGGGGAGGGGGCGGGGGGATGTTTCATGATTTCTTCATGATTGGCGCAGTCGACCGCGCCGCCGAGTTCGCCGTCGCCGCCTCCTCCGCGTCCCTCTCCACCACCGTCCGCACCAACCGCCCCCACCCACCATCGGCCGCCATCCCCGCACCGCAGTGCGTATGCCGGGAGAGAGAGGAAGAGCGAGAGAGAGAGAAGAGAGAGAGAGAGAAAGAGGAGTATGATAGGTGGGTCCAACATTTTTTTAATAAATAAAATACTGACTAAATTGCCACGTGTACGCCACGTAGGGCAAAACCGCTCTGGATTTGGGTTGAGGGGGGTAATTTGTCCAGTATTGAAAGTTGAGGGTGAACGATATCTGTTTTTCGGGTTTAGAGGAGTCCTTCGGCGAAATGGTTAGTTAGCGAACGTTCGCTAACTCCTAATCCGGCGAAGGTGTCCGTTGGGCCGGCTATATATTTCCATTTCTGACTTTCCTTCTTTTTTCCTGATGAGGTGGAAATTTTTCCCGTCACATACATAATTCCAGCACATAATGAAGGTAAGCTAGATATGACATGCATGTTTCCGTATATAGAATAATTTTCCATGCAGATGTTACCATAATTATAGTTTTTATCATATAAATAAAAGTGTGCATATCGTGTATAATTAATAAAATCCGGTTGGTAGAATTTTTTTAATTCTTGTAGAAAGTTTCCTCATATAAAATATTCATGTATAAATTTTATGAATATAAACTATTATTTTTTATGTAGAATTATGAATATAAACTATTATTTTTTATGTAGAAACTTTCCTAATAGAATAATTTTCATGTAGAAAGTTTCCTAATAGAATAATTCATGTACAAAATTTCTTAATAGAATATTTTTCACGTAGAAAGTTTCTTAATAGAATATTTTTCATGTTTAATCTTAAAATTTTTAACTTTTTTAATCCCATGTGTAGATTGTTTTAATTACATAAGAAAGTTTCCTAATAGAATTTATTTCCTAGGTAAATTTTATGAGTATAAAGTATTATTTCTGTACAAAATTTATGAGTATATATTTTTTTAAAAAAAATCAAGAGGCTTTTATCTAAAACGGCAAGTTTAAAACTTTGGATAGAAATTACTGAATGTAAAGTTATGCTATTAATTAGTACATTAAATACCATGGTAATTACGCGGAGGTGTACTAATTTTTTCAGCTGCCAGAGATATGCATGCATGGATGGAGCTGAGATTTCCTAGTGATTGGTTTGCGGCCAGATACTCCTAATTACACGCTACGCTAATACTGTTAGATGCTAATTACGTGACACACGTACACGCTCGCAGGTATGCAGCAGTTATCTGGTAGAGTGCGTTCGAGTCAAACGAACTCTCGCGAACTAGACTCCCCCGCTGCCCGAGGAATAGAGATTTCCTCATCCTGGTCCGGCTCGCGACTCATCATATCGTTCCCTTCCGCGCCGCGATCCCAAGGAATTTTCAGGTGGCCGGCCTGATTGATCCCACAGTTCCCCACTGGCAAAGCCGCCAACAAGGTACTGATGACTGTGTCCTCTCTGCCCTCTCCTCTCCACCACCTTCTTCCTTCCTTCATGTTCCCCGCGGCTACAGATACCGTGTCCTCTCTTCCTTCTCCCCTCCTCACTGTTCACGCAACAGTAAACCCCCTATAAACCCTAGATCTATCTATATGTTATCTAAAAAAATATAAATCTACAACGAATCTGGATAGTCTCATCTAGTCCTAGATAGGTTTGTTTTTTTAACGAAAAGAGTATGTTGCTTCTTTTCTGCTGGTTGGTTTCGTCTTCTTCCTCTCCTTCGCCTCCTCTTTCTAACGAGACTATAAGTTTAAAACCCCAAAAAATTGCTACTCTGATCAAACGGACTTATATTTAATATTGAATGAAAATTTTAGTTGCAATTTTTGTCACCAAGAAACTATTGACTGGTATAGGTCTTCTCAGTAGACTTTGAGTTTGTCTTCAACGAATTATCTGATGTCCAATTTTGCAACACCAGTGTACTGCCATTCCTATGACGACTATGAGGTTCAATGCAGTGCTACTAGGCAAATAGGCATTGCATAAAATACGTATGTTCGTCTAGCTGATGGAACTTCCTTTCATGAATTATTATTTGAAATACCTTCATTTGAGCCTATATCAATGAGTCATAATGCATGGAAAAAAAGTCAAACACGCCCGGCGTTCCGAAGAAGGGACTTAGATCCCTCATCCTGTTAGTTGTCTGGGAGATCTGGAAAGAGAGGAATCGGAGGATCTTTGACCATAAAGAGATGGCAACGAGCTCCCTGCTAACGAAAATCAAAGAGGAGGTTAGCCTTTGGGCTCTGGCAGGGGCCAAACGTTTACGTGAGTTCACCCCGCACCTTGTATAGTGTATATTTTACGTGTAACACCTTTTCTCTTTACCCTTAGGGGTTGTATTTTCTCCTATTTTATTCAATGAAAAGGCACTATGCTCTTTTCCATTAAAAAAATAATGCATTTTCTCATATTCTCATCATTTATGTATGCTGCATGCATATTGCAATAATCTCCTAAGTGATAGGCAAAGAGATATGGATGTGATATTTTGCTACAGCGAGTAGATAATGTGATGTCACCCGCATTAGCTGAGATTCAAGAAGAACCAAGTATGATTACCCCATGTTCAATCATCTAATGCATGAAACATTCTTAGGGCCCCTTTTAATCAAAGGAATTATGAATGAATTTCATAGGATTGAAATTCTATAGGAAATTTTTCAATGTAGCTCTTTGATTCAAAGGATTGAAGTTTTCCAAATCCTACAAAATTCCTATGGAATGGCTTGTTACATATAGGTTTTGAAGGAAACTTAGCAAGAGGTCCAACCTCTTGGTAAAAATCCTTTGAGTCTATCTCTCTCATCCGATTCCTGTGTTTTTCCTGTGGTCCAATCAAATGATCATTCCTGTGTTTTTCTTGTGTTTTGCAATCCTCTGTTTTACACTTACATTCCTGTCAGAATCCTATGTTTTTCCTATACCTCCGTTTTTTCATTCCTACGATTCAAAGGGGCATGTGTGCCTATTTCTTTGAATAAAGAAGAGAGATTTACGGCCCCTAGGGGCGGAGTACTTCAACGGGGAATTATATACACATCATCTGGTAAAATCTCTAGTAATCTCGTTTGCTCCAACAAGCGTCTTAGATCCTTGCTGCTTCATTTATTTTTGAGAAGGGGTTGAGATCGTCGGGAGCTCCTATTGTTGGAAGACACTTAGTATCCTTTCTTTCCAAATTTTGCTAAACCACAAGTAGGATATCGCTCGTACTCCTTTCTTGGGCAATCCTTGGTAGTATGCTAGCGCTTCCCACCATTAATTATTGTACACCGTCGATTGTTGTCCATTGGTTGGGCCCAAGTTGGTGATAGGAGATCCAAGTCGCTACTAAGATCCAAATTAATCTTTTCAGTATATCTACATCCCACAAATAGGTGGGTGGATGATTCTTGTGTGTGGCGACACAATGGACAATAGCTATTATTTGACCATTCCCTAGTACTATAGTAGCTAGTTGATCTGATTTCCATACTCTATTTTGCACGACTAGCCAGGCGAAGAACTTGCACTTCCATAGTGCATATATAGGGCTTCCATATAATGAAATTGTAGTTCACTTTCATGGAGACAAGGAGTTAAGCCTTGTAAACAAAGGAGGCAGAGTAGTCGTCGTGGTTTATGAGCTTTAATGCGATTCAGTTGGGCCTTGTCGGGGTCAATTGCACATTTTTGCATGTTTCTTGAGTACCAAGCAAGATGAGGACAACAAATTTAACTTAAAACATATGATAAGTGCTCTACAAATGTTTGCTTCATGTATATCCATGCTAGCCTATTTGGGGGAGTTTCTGGCTACTGCAACGTAGCCTAGAATCTCCAGCTCTATTTGGGGGAGCTTAAAATTTTGAGAAGTAGCTGGTTGGTAGCTAGCTTCTGAGAATCTGGAAAAGATGGGGTTTCCAACTTTTGGCTTCTAGTTCATTTTCTGAATTATACAACTACAGCTTCTTAGAATCTGGCCCAAAAAACTGAATTGTTTGGGGGAGCTTCTGATTATGGGAAAAGCTGCAGTAGCTAGAAGCTCCCCCAAACATCACATAAATTCTAAGAATTTGTAGTTGTAGAATTTAGAAAATGAACTACCAGCCAATAGATTCTCAAAATCTTAAGCACCTACAAACAAGACCTTAGAATTACATATGTATATTACATCTATCTACTATATCCGTCCTAAATTAGTTGTCGCTTTGACTTTTTGCTTGCAATGTTTGACCATCCGTCTTATTTGAAAAATTAGTGCAAATATTTAAAAGGATAAGTCATACTTAAAGTATTTTTGATAATAAAGTAAGTCATATATAAATTAAATAATAATTTTTAGATTAAGATGAATGATCAAACTTTACAAACAAAAACTGAAAGCGATAAGTATTTTGGAACGGAGGTAGTATTTGCTAAGGTTCTCACGATGCAATGGTAAGCTAAACATGGTTTCACACTCCTGGCCTGGGTTCGAATGGTGGCATCCTCTTTTAAGTCAAAGCCCAGGGGACGTCTCCCGTGTTTATATAGTTTAGGTCAATCAAGTACCTATGAATCCATTGCAACTTTTGGAGTGTACCTTGCCTTCTTTAATTAATTTTGTCCAAATATATATCAATATATTAATACTGCTATTTGTTTCTCTAAATCATGGCATGGTTAATTATTACTAGTTTCTATAGTTTAATTTATTTTCATGAAATTAAAAAGTTTAATTTCTTTTTATATCTTGATCACTACTGCAAGTGACTTGACTACTTTGTCTTGGCCTGCACTTGATGTGTTCTGAATGACATCTTCGATGCTGATTTTCCCTTAAGAAATTAACTTACAAAGTGTTGTTATTTCCCCTGAAAACTTGTGTGCTATCAGGTACATATATACTTTCATACAAGGAATCAAGGATATGCCTCGTCTTGGGGACCCGGATGCAGATCTGTTAGATAGAGTTCTTTGGGAGCTTGGATATCTCTGTTGCATCTATCAGAGTCAGAACTACATATCTCTAGGTTCTCCTGCAAGCTGGTACGCTACTCTAGCAGGAGTCAATTTTGTGACAACGAACGCTATATTTTTAATCCTAGACAAGATCGATTCGCCATATGCACGACGATGGAGTAGAGGAAGATTGTAAGATACATGATGGCACTTGCAACTCTTAATTTCTCAGTTTAAATTGACAGGTAATGGGCTTCAGATATGTATCATCATATTCTAGTCTAGGATAATCATTTCTGTTAGTGGGCCAATTCCCTATATGCCCATGTAATTTCACCCAATCCCTTCTACGCCCCTGAAATTTGTTTGATCTCTTATATACCCCTGAGTTTTTATTTGGATCCCTTACATACCCATTCTGTTAGTTGACCATTAGTTTGACCGTTAGTTATTGTAGAAATTACTTTATTGTCCTTGTTATATTGTTAAAAGCTAGAAATGTTTTGTGTAAATTATTTGAGTTGTGAAAACCAATAAGGAATAAATTACTAAATATTTGTTATGAATTTTTGAAAATAAAACATTATTTCATTAAAATAAAAAAAGATTTATTATAAAAAAAAGTTCTGCATAAGATTTGAAAATTACTTTTCAACAAATATTTAGTGAAAAAAGATTCGTTGTGAAAAAACAAAGGGGATATAATTAGTTTATCACAAATTAGAAAACAAATTTAAAATTTTTAAATAAATTTCAGATCAAATTTGATGACTTTCGTATATCTTCCCAAAAATTTAAACCTAAATAACATTTAGTTTTTGCTCTTAATTTTCTGGTGAAACTAATGTATGGATTTAATCATAATTTTTAAAAAATAAAAAATAATAAGTTTTATTTTTTAAGTTGGGCATTAAATGATTATATTGCTTGTATTTTGTATAAGTTTATTTTTCATATGAAAATTTATTGGGTAGGTACCACACATATGTATAGGATGGGTAATATAGTCATTTTAAAATATTTAACGGTCAACTAATGGTCAACTAACGGAGATGGGTATAGAGGAGATCAAAATGAAAACTCAGGGGTATATAAGGGATAATGTCAAATTCAGGGGTATTGAAAGGATTGAGTAAATTTTCAGGGGTATATAGGGAATTTTCTCATTTGGTTTACTTGAAATTCGAAGCTTGTGAATACTCTATATAAAACCTTCATAAAAATTGGTTTGATCAATTAATAGGGATAATAATCCCGAACTGGGTTACGTTTGTAATTTCTTACTGTTCATTTATGCTCAGTGGCTTGTTATATATTCTCAGATGATTGAGGATGTCAGGCGAGGGACTTGATCGACAATCCAAGGTGATTGAGTGTTTAACTGCACGTACAACCTCCATCCAAAAAAACTAAATCCTAACAATGAACTCGGACACATATCCAGGTTCAAGTAGTATACGGTTAGGAAAGGCTATGTAGCTACTCCTGGCAGTAGAAAATAGGCATGATTGCAACCTTAATCAGCAACAGCTAGCTTTGTTCTGAGCCAATCAGAAAGTTCAGAAATCAGTCAGTCACTCAGTCTGAGTGAAGGTAAACTCACAAATGACTTGTTTAGTTCCTAACTTTTTCTTCAAATTTTCAACTTTTCCATCGCATCAAAACTTTCCTACTCACACCAACTTTCAACTTTTTTTCTTCAAACTTCCAATTTCAGTGCGGAATTAAACACAGCCAGTAAACTAAAAATACTTGGACAAACAGCAAGCCATTTATTCAGGACTAGGTTAAGTAAGGTACAAGTAAAAAACGACAACACAAACTTATAGATCCATATGTTGTCTGATTTTAGCTTGCCCTGTTAGTTTGTAGTTGTAGATCAAAATAGTTTCCCGTTTTTCATCTGTTTTACAATATCTTCTCATACGTTTTTGCTTCTTGCATTCCATGTATAAGCACTTGTTGCTTGATCTAGTTATTTTTTGCTCATCTCCTGGCATCTTTCTATTGCACTGATATGAACAGACACAATATTCTCCGCATTCATCTATTAGTTTATAGTAGAAACCTGTGTGGTTAATTTGCCATTCTTTTCTGGTGCAAAGAATGATAAATTGATGCACATTAATTATATACTGAAAATTGAGACAACTTCTGAATTTTTCACTTGTTCTCTAAATATGTGTACTGATATGGCTAGATATTTCGTGCTTCGTAGAACAAAAAGATCTACTTAATTATGTTTGTAATTTGTTACTATTTGTGTTTGAGAAACGGCTAGGGTTTTCCGGCTAACTTCACAAATTAGTTGGTGGGTTAGCTGACCTGGGTTCAAAGTCTTACCCCTTCTAATTATTTGATATTAGGTTCTTCCCTAATATTCACGTTTTATTTTTGTTACTATTTGTGTTTTGTCTTGTGTTTCTCCCTTACTCTTTTGTACTAAAGTCTACATACAGAATTAAGGGAGAAGACTGCTGCAATTTTGATAATTTGACCCTTTGCAAAAACTAATTATACAAATGAATCATGGCGAAAACTTATTTTAAAAATGATCCTTTTATTCAACGCCAAATTGTATGGCGCTGAACTTAGACACCTCAGCGCCAACTAGCGTGACGCTGAATGCACGTTGGCACACCGACTCAAACTCCCATCCGCGGTGGCACGGCATACAGCGCCAGTTGACGTGGCGCTGAGGTGTCTAAATTCAGCGCCATACGATTTGGCGCTGAACAAAAGGGTCATTTTTGAAATAAGTTTTGGTCACGGTTCATTTGTATAATTAGTTTTTGTAAAGAGTCAAATTGTCAAAATTTGTGGAGAAGACTAAGTGCAGGAGCTCTTTCTTGCCTAGGCTTAGTAGATGCTTTCCACAGGAATAACTTATATTACATGCTTGGATGATCCATCATCCGTCTCTGCATGTGCCGATTGACTGATTCGGCAGTGTTTAGTTCCCTTCAAACTTCCAAAAATTCCGTCACATCAAATGTTTGGACATATGCATGGAGCATTAAATATGGACGAAAAAAACCAATTGCACAGTTTGCATGTAAATCGCGAGACGAATCTTTTGAGCCTAATTACGCCATGATTTGATAATGTGATGCTACAATAAACATTTACTAATAATGGATTAATTAAGCTTAATAAATCCGTCTAGCAGTTTACAGGCGGAATCTGTAATTTGTTTTGTTATTAATCTATGTTTAATACTTTAAATATGTGTCTGTATACTTAAAAAAGAATTTGACACACGAACTAAACCCGGCCTCAGGTAGAATTTCCTTTCCTATGTGTAGGGACTTCAGACCCGTGCTCTTTGATTTCCGAGAGTCTTTGTTTGTCGAGGTGCAGTCTGCACGGTATAGAATCGAGTTACTACCACCTATAACTTGTGATCCCAAGTTGAGCAGTACATGTAAACCAAACCGGCGGCAAAGCATATGCAGTTCGACGGCACGCGAGTACTCCTTGGGGACCGACGAACGAACAGCGCGTACGCATAGCCTGATGGAGGCACGGACGACGGCCGTCTCCAGTAATCAATGGCTGATTAGCCTCCGTGGCGATGCGCGGCGGCGGACGACGAAGCGGCCGCATCCCGTTCGAGACCGATCGCCGCCACATGAGCCGCGTCTGCCACTCCAGCTGGCGAATGGAAATAATCTATGGTCCGCATGTGAAATCGATCGGGATCCTGCACTAATTCGATGGTGAGCTCAGGGTTTGGACTATGCAGTTGAAAGATCACCTGTCAAAACAGTTTGAACGCATGTTAGTTTCGTTTTCACCCGCTAAACAACAGTGAATGCTCACCTTATTTAGAAAAAGGGAAAAAAAATCGTCGTCACACACTCACACTACTTGGGCCTGGTTTAGTTCTCAAAATAAAAACTTTTTATCCATCACATCGAATGTTTCGACACATGTATATGGGGTATTAAATGTGGATAAAAAACTAATTACACACTTTACGTGTAAATTGCAAGACGAATCTTTTAAGCCTAATCGCGTCATGATTTGACAATGTAGTGCTACAGTACATACATAGAATTGATACAAGGGTTTAAGTGTAACATAGAATTAACACATAAGGAAAGACATGTATAAGTCGACGTAATGACATGTAAAGCGTTATGTAGATGCCACGTGGAACAAAAATTAAGTCAAAACGCCACGTAGGATAAAACTGTTGTTCTAAAACACTTAGGTTATGTTCTTCTCCTTTCTTTCCTAACTCATATCTCTCCTTTTTCACGCACACGCTTTTTAAAACGGTATGTTTTTTCCGTAAAAGTTTTATATAGGAATGCTGCTTTAAAAAATCATATTAATTCATCTTTTAAGTTTTTTTGCAAATACTTAATTAATAATGTGTTAATGGGTAACACCGTTTTCCATTCCGAACTCAGCTTTAGGGACATGATTTACACGTTTTAATAGTTGAAGGACGTTGTATACCCGATTTTGCAGTTAGGGGATGAAAATGAATCTCAACCTATAGTTGAACTTTTTCCTTTACATAGATGGGCCGGATAATTCAGGCCCTTCTACGAATTGGGCCGCAAAGTTGGGCTTAGGTTGCGAAGCAGACTTCCACGGCAAGCAGCCGCGCGCTTCGTCTTCTCGCAACGCAAGTCGCAGGAGTCTTGCAAGACAAGCCATCTATCGCTCCCGGATCTCCGCGGCTTCCAGAAGCAAAATCGAATCAAACCAACGTTAGTTTCCCAGCATTTAAAGCGTCGTCTTCCTCGTCGAGTCGTCGTCGTCTCCCCGTCTCGTCCCCCATTCGCCGCAGAATCCCCTAGCCTCCACGACCCGAAGAAACCCTAAACCTCTCCACCACGATCCCCTCGCTCCCGTCTCCGATAATCAATGGCTGATCAGCCTCCGCGGCGATGGGCGGCGGCGAACGACGACGTCCTGCTCGAGATCGTCCGCCGCATCCCGTGCGGGATCGATCGCCGCAACATGGGCCGCGCCTGCCACTCCTGGCGCGTGGCGCTCGCGAAGCTCGAGCCACCGGCGCCGTCTCCGCCGCTCCCGTGGCTCCTCCTCCCGAGAGCCGACGGGCCGCCTACCTTCTCCTGTGTCCTCAGCGGCTGCCGCTCCCACCGCTTCTTCATCCCGCCCGGCGCGGTGCAACGCGCGCGCTACTTCGGCTCGTACGACGGCGGATGGCTCTTCCTCGCCATCGGCGGCCAAGGCCAAGCTCAGCGCCACCTTCTCCTCAGGCACAACCCCTTCCGGCTCCTCGTCCTCCCCAACGTGACCCACTTCCCCGACATGGTGTACCCGCCGGTACTGGGAGTGGTGAAACGGGACCATCAGATCAGCATCGTCGCCGCCACCCTCTCGTGCAAGCCAACCGAGGAAGGATGCATCGTCGCCGGAATCATCGATTTCGCTCACTCCCCCGGCCGCGCCGTGCGGCAGATCGCGTTGTGGCGCATGGGCGATCAGGTGGTCTTGCCGCCGTACTGGGAGCAGGTGCCGAACCAGCCGATGATTGAAGCAGTACCGGTGGACCTCATACACCACGATGGAGCCTTCCATTTCCTCATCCGATTGGAGCACATCATCGTGTGTGAAGAACCCCCGGAGTTCCAAGAAGAAGCCGTGCATCTGGTCCCGGTTTACATGTACTTCCAGCCGCGCGGCGGCGACAACGGCGACGAGACGGTCCTTGCTCGCTACCTCGTGGAGTCTCGCAAGAAGCTGCTCATGGTCGTCAGGTATTCCAGTGGGCGTCAGCACTTGCCGACGTCGGCGTTCCGGGTGTTCCAGATGAAGAAGTTCAACAATGGCGAAGAAGACGAGCCGCTCAACAATGGCGGGTTTCAGTACTACTGGAGCGAGCTGGACAAGCTCGAAGGCCGGATGCTGTTCGTCGGACGAGGCTGCTCCAGATCCTACGAGGCGGGTGACAGCTACCCCGCGGGCATGGAGGGCGTCTACTTCCTGGATGACCGGAGCTTCGCCGAGGCGGCCATGGCTTTCGGTGAAGGTGCAAACAAGCTGCCGTACCGCTGCAGCGACAACGGCAAATGGTCGGGAGCACCAGCTGATTCCCGGGTCGATCGCTGCTTCCCGTCGCGAGGCCCGTCGATCTACTCACCTCCGGTTTGGCTTCTCCCTTGAGTTGAGATCGACGACAGGTTTTCGATCGGAAACGTTGCTCAACAGGTCAAGTTAATTAGTCTCATGCCCTTGATCTACAGTTGTGTTGTTTGTTTCTTTTTGATGAGTTCGAATGGTGTTCGCATGTTGAAACTGTTTGCTGATTAGTCGATAGAACGGCCTGCATTTGTTTGTGGTGTAGTAAGCAGTAAGCTGGTGATGAACAGGATTCGTTTAGTGCAGGATTCAGTGAATACAGCTACACTTTGTTCTGTTCAATTTGCATTCAGTTCAAGATTCTTTTAAGTTGTAATGATGTTTCAATGTGCATCTCGACTCTGGAATACTCCATTACAGATCCGTATATCGTTGACACCTGCAGATTGTCCTGTTTCTTTGTGATTAGAGGAGTAGTTGCCAACATGATGCTCAATTGCTCATATTATATTGCTGATGAGCTGCATTCTGCACTACTGAATTTTAGTTTGTATGCACTCTGAACTTCTGAAGTTATTGCTGTTGGTTCAGTGCCATACTTCATTATGATTCAGTGCATTCAGCTGCACTTTGTTCTGTTCAATTTGCATTTTTCATTCAAGATTCATTTAAGTTGTGCTGAAGTTTCAATGTGCATTTCAACTCTGCAATATTACAGATCCGTTCATCTGTATATCGTTGACGCCTGTAGATTGTCCTGTCTCTTTATGATTTCTAGTTGCCAACATGATGCTCGTATCATAGTGATGATCTGCGCTACTGAATTTAGTTTGAAACTGCAAGATGTTAGCACATCCTTGTGTGGCAACTGATAATTTCAGTGTGGACATGTGCATGACCATGGTTGTGCTTTGATTTTCTGTGACCAGATCACGTCTTTTTTTCCTGGATGTAGATAGGGGTGTCCTTTGCGTGCAGTCAAATTTGGTTCTGCAAACACTGGCAGACTACTTTCCCTTGCTTGAATTCATTTGCTATGTGCAAGGCTTCATGTGGAGTAACTAAGAATGGGAACATTGAGGTTCTTAGCTCAAATGCAGAACTAACAAGATCTGAATGTTGATTTATACATGATTTGATACTTGGTACAGTATCTGCTGTTCATGTCATCATGTGCCATCCCTTTTATTTTGTTGGTACCACATTTCTAATCCTGCACTGCATATACCTAAGTGAATAGTATGCACTGTAGAATTCCGTCATTTTTGTGGAATCACAGCGGAAGAGAAGGAAATGTTCCTTCACCGGAATTGGGCGACAATGCCACAGAAACCTATACAAATCATACCGAATGGGAATAATCTATGCTCCAACTTCACTGGCCGCATGTGAAATCTGGATCCTTCACTAACTTGATGGTGAGCTCAGGGTTTGGACTATGCAGTTCAAAGATCACCTGTCAAAACAAATTGAACGTAAGTTAGTCGCGTTTTCACCTGCTAAACAACAGTGAATGCTCACCCTTACAAAAGGAACTATGCTTACCACAATTCAAAAACATTTGAGAAGTTACTTTTACTCTCTTTTTTTAGAGAAATATGTACCGAGATTTTAAGCAATAAACAGATCAGGTTACATAGATTACATGCATGTAAATTCTGAGCTCAGTGGAAGGGAACTATCTCTCAACAATCCGATATACTGTAAGGTAGTAATGGCAAAAAAAGAAAAGGGTCCCTTCATGCAAGAATAGATAGATCACATACAATGACATTATCTCCAGGTTTGAGGATCGGCGCAGGAACATACAGAGCGCATTGTGGTCCAATGGCCTAAAACATCAGTTAATTTTCATCTCATGTGAGCAAAACCTATACTGTATTATTTTTTTTAAAAAAAAACTGAGTATGAAGTGTCAGTATTTTACCGGCCAGAACCTTCCAATGTTGAAGTTGTTCACAAAAGCGACTCCTTTATTCCAACCTCGAAATGATATGAATGTGTCCTTTTTCTCAGATTCAGAGTCAATATGAAAATGGCCTTCATAGAATGCCGGTTCCTCTGAAATCCCTTCTGTAAATGCAGAAGATATAGATAGTGATGCAGCAATTAGACATGACGTCTAAATGTGAATGCAAAACCAGTTCAATATTCATGTATAACTAAGAAAATACTGAAAAAAAAAATCCAAGAAAGATGCATATTTTCTTTTGTGGGAATCTCAGTTCGAATTTTGTTGATTGGTACAAAATAAACTCAAATATTCGAGTAACTTGTCTTGCCTTAAAAACAAACATAGTATTAAAGGCCAATCTTTGTTCATTTCCTTGCTCTATACACAACTTGTAGACAAAGCAAGGTGCAGAAGTTTTTTTTTGCATTAATTAGTTTGACATTATCTAAGCAACTTATATCACCTCATAGTAACATCGGAAATAATATCCTAGAGTTGAACTGCCTCTTATAACAACATCACATGATGGCACATCATGAGTCATGCCTCAAAGAAAAGAACTGGACATGAGCATGGCTGTATGGGAGCTAATTATGACCGGATGTTCACCATAATCATGACTTCATGGGAATTAGTTATGCCTTACAGCCTTAGCTTGGTTATTTCTATGCTTGCATAGTAATCAACATATACATAAGTTTACCATTTAGATAGAGCGATACATCCTGCAACTTATTTTCTGAATCACCATAAATGGATACTTTGCTAGCTTCAGCATCAGTCATCTGCATGATTAGTTGAAGTTTTGAAAGGTTGCCCACCGCATTAAGTGAAACCGGATGCATTTTCCAGTGACGGAGAATAATGCCATCTATTTCAACAGAAGATAGTATGCCCTGTTAACAGAAACCGGTTACCAATCAGCACAAACTTATAACCGTGGCCCATGTTGATGCTGAAATGTACAGATGTTGTGATGGACTTACCTTCTGGTCAAAAATATATGGTCCATAATTTACTCGACCCATGTTTTCTACCTGTGGTCAGAGTGCAAATATGTGTTTGTAAGGCACAGGACGTTAATGTATGTAAATTAGTTTATTTGTTAGAACGCTTCTAAGATAGTACTCCCTCCGTTCTAGTTTACTTGTCATTTTTTTACCACAAAAGTTGTTTGCAAATACTTGTCCCTACAGGGAGTATTTAATTAATACAGTACTCTAATAGAGTGCTTCTTTTGTGCATACTAAGTAACAGTAGTTAGATATTTTTCTTTGCTAGGGTAACACTTGCACAATGGCAGATCTCCAAAAAAGTTATGGAACAATTACCAGCCATCCACTTGTGCAAGCAAAAAAGTTACAGAAGCATGCCATGTCTTCCCAGTCATCAATTTGTACAGAAAGCTTGAAGTCTGAACTCAATTTCAGGCAATCCTTAAGTGTCACGCGACGCCTATGCTTGCACATCACAAGCTACATCTAACTTTCACTGTTCGCGTCAAAAAACTTTCACTGCCCTCTAGTATAGACTGCAGCAGTAGTCTGAGTCTCGAGAATTTATGAATCATAGTAGGACTATGAAATAACAATTCGGTAAAACTGAGCTGAGTAACAATGAACCATACTATGGAAGCATAGAAAATTCATGTTTCATACTTCCAAGAAAAATATGCGATAATATTACCAGGATATATAAGCTGACATTAGATGAGCAGCTTAAGCTTGGTATTTGTAGTGTTTTACTCGACCATCTTTCAACTATGCCAACATATCTCGGTTTTCTGACATCACCGTGTGAGCAGGACACAAACACTTGAGCTCTGTCATGTACCTACACCATAATTTACAATTTTACATCTCAAATGATGATTTTGAATGTCATACCCACGGAACGAAGGATGAGTTGAAAACCTTTGGAATTGATAGGATGCTGGATGAATGTTTTTCTTGATATTCTGATGTGTACAGTAGAAAACCAAACATCTGTAATAAAAAAAACATCATCATGGATATACATAAACCTATTTGATAACTTCAGTACAGGAGAAGGGGAAAACAACTTGCATTGGTTCTTACCTGGCCCATCAGTTCCATGGATAGAGGCTGCTCTGAAAAAGCCACTTTCAGAGCATCACTGATGTTATGAATGACATCAAACAAAGAAGCGACCTTCTGTACTTCTACAAGCCCATAACTAGCTCTTTCAATTTTGGAAGGAAGTTGGAGAAGAGGAATGCCAGTGCATTCATGTATAACTCTTCTTAGTGCTGCTTGATACCACTAGATGTAATGAGAAACACAAAACCAAACAAAAAATGATTTAAAATATAATACAAGAACAAATATAATACAGCATACCTTTGTATTTTGCATTATGCACGTCCCCATACTCCCTAATTGGTGCATCCTAGTAAAGGACATCACATAAATATAAGTGGACTTGCAAAATTGGTTCAAGGAATGAAAGGAACTACCTGGACTCTTGCAGAACTACTTACATAGTCATATGAAGTGAGGTCTGCCTTGTAGTCAGATTCATTTTGACCAGTATTTGCACCATTGTAAAACCCAAAATTAGTCCCACCATGAGCCATCTGCAAGGATATCTCAGTAAGAAACAGATTTAATAGAGAGGCAAACGAAATGAACTAACAAATAGGCTCCAGAGACAGACATAAAGTACAGCAGAACCGTTGCGGCACAAAATTCTTTTAAGAGCTTTAGCTGTACTGCTAGCATCAGTTGTTGCAATTCTTTCCCCCCAGTGTGTTAGCCATCCAGTGTAAAATTCTCTGGAATGCAAGAGTTAACATCACCAGTAAAAGCTACATCCAAGAAAAGACTATGTGATAAATAGGGTATTGAACATGATGATAGCCCACTCACGAGCTTAAAGGAGCTGATTTTCCTGGCAAGTTGTATTCCTTCTGTAGTTGAAATATTGGCCATGGATTGGAACCAGTATCAAAATCAACAGCTGCATTTGAACCATATAGTTATTTGCTAAACATAATTACTGAGGAAAGCCAAAGGCATACTACAGCTATTTCACGATAATGATATTAGGAAGATCAAATTACTTCCAGACTCAAAAACCTTCTATGTTATTTATAAGTAAATAAACCAAAAAATAGTTAGTAACTCATCTAACACCCTAGAATGCTCACTTTGAACTGTATTTGGGGAACAAAACAAAACTGTGATTTCTAGCCATAAACAAAACTGGAAGCAACTAACATTACACATCGCACAAGTTTTTTATTTTATTATACCAGCGAAAACATCATCCTGAAGAATTGTTCCATTCTTTAGATTTCCAATGGCACCACCATCAGTTGTATACCTGAAAGATTATTTAGGGGAACTGGAGAATTCATAATCACAACATTGAATTTGAATATCACTGTTGACATAAAAAGAAGTGTATTGATGTTGATATCTGCACGTAAGCTTCGCTCTGAACCATCATTTAAATTAAAAGAACAGAAAATTAACTTTAATCGCATGACATCATATGGATGATTCTGTCAACAATTTAACAGTGATACTTGGATGAATATTTTCAATATTTCATAATGGCACTGCGCCAATAAGGCATGTCATAGATGCAGTTAAACTTAGTCATGCATGCAACCTTCACATAACAATACCAATGCCTGTATGGCAATATCGTTGTTGTTGTACCAAACCTTCTACTGTTTCCTACCCTAAGTATGCAATTTGTGGTGATAAACGGCAATGACTACATATAGAATCTGTAAAGCCAGTTATAAAACAGGCATAGCAGCCAATACTAAAATAAAATTGCACATATTTGCATTGTGAAAATTATAGTTGAGAAACTGTATACAGCATAATGTCATTCCCAAGATATCTTCTGGCAACTTCAACAAGGTAATGAAGATAATTCTTGTCATCTCCAAATGAACCAAATTCATTTTCAATCTGTCAGATCAGCTATAAGGTTAGATTTATTTTTTCATGCATACAGGATGTGGTTTGGTGCATATACAAGAAAGGCAAATGAATAGGCAGTAGTGAAAAAAGAAAAAGGAAACACAATTGACTTGCCTGCACCATGATGATAGGACCTCCATTGCTGTATAATAGTGGTGCGATTTTTGGGAGTAGTACTCCCCACCATCTGTCCACCTGGAAACTAGGTAAGATTGGCCAAAAAAATTCTCCCGAAATATTTCAAAGCAAGAATTGAAGTATCACATAATACCCCATTCTTGATGATATTTTGATAAGCATACCAAGGAAAGATAGGTTGAATCTGAAGAACGCAGTTCGATGGTTGGTTCTATGGTCAGTAACCAAGGTGGAAATCCCCCCAAGTCCCATTCTGCATTAACAGATTACAGAAATCATAGACCCTAAGTGCATAAAGCTCAAGCAAAGCACATGTACTATCACAACCCAATCAAATCTTAACTTTCAAACCACATTGAACCTGCACTAACATGACATTTATAAGCCAATAGAAAGTAGCATAAGTGAAAAAACAGTATCTGTTCTTCAACAACTTTAGGAATGCTGAGTGTGCTGTGGCAACTGAGCGACATGAGAATAGATCATACTGAAGCTTTTCCCTGATTTTCCCTGAACATAATTACTATGTTAGTCCCTTTTTACTTCTGCCATAAAGATTATCTTCTGCATATCATGCGAGATGAAGTGGCGACTTTGCTGGATTTTCAAATTATCACTGTGAAGTTTATAAATCTTATTTGATTATAATAGCTTTGTTTGTTCTACTTGGCAGTACAGATATTGAGAAAAGAGTGGTCCTGATAATCACATAAGAAAGTAAAATTTCAATCAGAACATGGAAATACCTCCACAAATATATGGACCTACACGAAGCATGACCAGCATATCTAATTCATGAGCAAGTCTTAAATATGATTCAATATCTGTGAAACCCTTGAATTCCCAGCTCAGCGGTTTTGGCTCATGCAGATTCCAAGGAACATATGTCTGAATTGTGTTCAAGCCCAGCGCCTTTGCCCTTAAAAGGCGATCTTTCCAGTACTGCAGCACAAAATGCAATGTAGAAGTAAGTTCACAATAAGGATAATTAGAAGAATATGCTGGCATAAACTAATGGGCCATGATATGTGATGTATACCTCAATCAAATAAATATGCAAATACTGTTCTTTTATGAATATATCAAATTCGTTAACCCAAAACATTACAGAATCACAATTTTGTCAATCTATGAGTTCCATCTGCAAGCTCAAGGTCATCCAAATATCCAATGTATATGCGGATTAGATACAAACAACAATACAATCATCCACAAGTCGTTTACCTAGATATAGAACCCCAAAATGTTCTAAATTAATCCCAACTCCCAAGCCTCAACTGAACTGAGATAAATTGTTCGATGACAACATTACCAAATCCTACACTCAGCTGCACCCCTCCAGTAGAGCGAGCAATGAAGTATCACGTCAAGATTGCACATTTGGTCGGGAAAACCTCACCTCAGGGACAATGCGGAAGTAGTGAACGTCGCCGCCGACGATCTGGAACGGGGCGCCATCCTTCCAGAAGGTGTCGTTCTCGACCCAGAACCTTCTCGAAGCCTCCCCGCTGGCCTAGCGGAACGCCCCCGAAGGCGACGAAGAGGATCAAACATTCAACAACACCAGCTCAGCCCATCGGAACCGAAACGCAGCGAGACGAGACGGAGAGGGAGGAGGAGGCAAGCGACGGGGGTACGTACCGCGGCGGAGCACAGGGCCAGCGCGAGGGGGAGGAGGAGGAGAAGAAGGTTCTGGAAGCTTCTGGACGGCCCCATTCCTCGACTCCGGTGGCTCACGCGTTCACGCCCACCTCGCTCCACTGACTTCACCTGCAGCTGCTGGATTCTTCTCCCCGCGAAGCGTGCCTTGCGAGCTACGCCCAAATTCTTTCAGCTCTCAGGCTGATGATGATGAAGACAGCGTGAGATGCCGTGAGCTGGATGCCTTCGAGATGGCGACGAACTAACGAATTCTGCTGCTCGGTGGTTGGGTTTGGACCGAGCGGGTGAAAGGGAACCGCGCGCGGCGCGACCCCCCACCGATTGTCGGGGCGCGGGGGGCTTACGGCAAGCAGCACGGGGGAGGAGTTCGCCGCGCGTGCGTGTGCGGGCCACCGCCGGCGCCGACGACGACGGCGGCCGCCGCCGCGCGCGTCGCCGGAACGGAACGGGCAGTGGGTGGGTGCGGCGTGGAGTGACGTGGCGGCGGGTGTGGCACTTGGGAGACGTCAACGCCTAGCCGCCTAGGCAAACTGTATTGGGCTGATAGGCCCAACTCAACTCAAGGCCCACTTAGGCCCAAACATGGCCCACCTTACGCTGCAGACCAGCTCGCCCACGAGGCGTGCGTCTCGCACACAGCACACTCTTCCGGTCTTCCCCACCGTTTGTCGCCTTTCATGTCGCCGGAGAAATCGCCGGAGTCCTCAGGTATTATGCTGTGCTCCCCTTTCTATCTCGCGCGTGCGCGTTCCGCGAGTAGGGTTCCTGTCTTGCTGACTTGCTGGTGGTTGGATCCCTACCGTGTTGCCTCCCAAATTTTTAGGTGATGAGTGCGATTCCCCAATTAGCTTGTAACTTGTGATGAATCAGATTGGGAATTCAGAATTCTGCACGGTTAATTAAAATCGCATAGTTCATATGATTAATTCGAGTTTTGGGGGGGTTAGGATTTTGCTGTCTCCCCTTCCATCTAAACATTAATGGGGTGGCTTTACACTTTAGTCATTCACCTGATTTAATGGAATTTTGGATTATTTTGCACCGCGGGCTTTTCCCCTAATGCTTCTCTTCAAAAGAACTGAGATGGAAGATTGTGTTTAGTCAGATCAGCATCTGAGCTAGGTCCAACTTGATAAATTCAGTCATGTGTGTGATGTTTATTTGGTTAAATCATTTTCTGAAGAGCTGCAAAGCATTATATACTTTTTTTAGATAATGGATTGAAAATATATAATGCCTTGCAGCTCTTCAAAAATTAAGATTGCCAAGCATGCATGTATGCTTCTAAGTTTGTTATCTTCAAATACCATGTATTTCTGTTGCACTCTCGGTAGCTTAGGGCAATCATTTGCTATCATCCACTAACAATATAAGAAAGCTCACGTGCATTGCTCGGCGAAAACTCACCTGTGTTAACTTGCCTCGACTTGCATAATTTGTTGTCTTGATGGAATATTATCTTCGTCAATGTTATTTCTTATTCTTGTGTGTGTTTGTACCATGATGAATATATATGACTTACAGTAGTTCGGGAACAAAGAGTTACAATTTCAAACAAGCATGGGGAAAATCTTGTTGGTCTACTGCATCAAGCATGTTCAAAGAATCTTGTGATCCTTTGCCATGGATTCCGAGCTACAAAGGCAAGTTGATCTGTAGCATCCAAGGATTTTTTACTTTTAATTACTTTAGGTATAGAGTTTATCTGCATAACATACTAACAGTCTTTACCTTTCCGGGACAGCCAAGGGACAGGCCGTGCAATCTCATTAAGATTAGGGATATATATATAGACACACACACACACACACACACAGAGTTCCAAGTTACATTTATATTGGAATTTTATGCTAAGATAAATTTGATATATAATCCTTTTGAAACCTCATAGTTCCTATTTTTTCCTTTATTAAGATATTTAGCTTAGGTGATAAATTATCTTGAATTTCTTGCACGCTTCATCTTTGGTTGTGGATGTGGATGAGATGCTGCTGTTTTTATCATCGTTTGTTTGAAAATGCAACACGCCAACACCCTACACGCTAAATGGGACTTACGATACAGATCCTTCTAATTGTTTTGTAGTTAAATGAGAGACAGACGGAAACGTATAATAACAAGGACATGCATCTGCAAAATTGCCATGCTCATAGTAGAAATCAATCTAACAAGAAAATATTATATTTTCAGTGGAGATCTATACTTTAGTCTCTCTAATACTAGTCTCACACTTCTAAAACATGGTAACTTGCAGGATGATAGCATCTTGGTTGACCTTGCTTATGCACTAACAAGGGAAGGTGTTAGTGCTTTTCGGTTTGATTTTGCTGGAAATGGGTAAGACATTTGTAAACGCAAGTGAAAATGTTTCTGAGTTATAGAGAGGAACTTTCTATTCTCAGTAGTCTGTGCTATGTCAGTGAGTAGCAGCTACCACAATTCTCCCATTAAAATTTGTTTTATCAATAACATAATGTTCCTAGAGTACTGTTCTTACTAGATGCCAGCTTGCCCACACATTAAATCTGTCTTCCAATGTTTACTCATAGTTAAAGGTGTTCCCTGTTTTTTCCAGGGAAAGTGAGGGTCAGTTCCAGTATGGAAACTACCGAAGAGAGGCAGATGACTTGCACTCTGTTGTATCATACTTCACAGAACAGGAATATAATATAATTGGTCTTGTTGGGCACAGCAAAGGTTAGCAAGCTGCTCTGACGTGCAACTATATTTATATCCATCAGTCTTCGGTATTGATTTATTGTTGCCTAATGCATACACGCTAACGTACATGCACATTCTTACGAGCAGCATTAGTATGCTTAGTTGACACCAGAAGTTGGTAGATATGCATATTTGGAGTCATACTGCTTTATGTAATCATTGCCGTGTGGAAGCGCATGCATACATGCACACAAACATATTTAACCATAAATAACTGAAAGTTTGAAAGTAATCACCTTATCTTGATCTCCTTTAATTTATTATCTGTGAAATATGATGTCTGAAGATCTGCTGGTATTGGTACTAACCAACATGGTTGGCTAAAGGACTATTTCTAATTCAATTAGCTTTCATTTTTAAATGTTCAGTCAGGTTTAAAACTGCATTCATTTTCTGATAATGTGCTTCCATCACTGAGACTCGAGAGTTTGTCACTCTGCTACTTTGGCAGTTTGATTTCAATGCTTTTATTGATATTCTTCCTACAGGAGGAAATGCCGTGCTTTTGTATGCTTCCATGAACCATGATATTCCTGTCATTGTCAACATTTCTGGACGCTTTGCGTTAGAGCGTGGTATTGATGGGCGCCTGGGGAAAAATTTCATGCAGAGAATAAAGAAAGATGGATACATAGATGTCAGGAACAGAAAAGGTAGAAGCTGCTTGGGTTATATGGCATTTTTCTTTTCTTTTTTTATTGCAAAGTTAGCACAAATCTCCGAATCAGTTGAAGGTTGCAGTTTTGATGTTGATTGATTTTGGTGTTGCTGTATCTGTATGCCTGTATCCACATCGCAGGCTTTCTCTGAAATCATAGCCCCATGAAGTCGTGACAATTATTTTCATCTATGTTCAGGGGAGTTTGAGTACCAGGTGACAGAGGAAAGTCTGAAAGATCGGCTGAGCACAGATACCCTTCTTTCAAGCCGTTCCATAAGCAAATGCTGCAGGTCGCAATCAAAAGCTACTATCACACACCTGTATCTCAGTATGTCTAGAAAAGAAATCCTTAAAGATTTCTTTTTTTGTTCTGATTTGCAGGGTCCTCACAATCCATGGCTCCAAGGATGAAATTGTTCCGGTGGAAGACGCCCTGATGTTCGCGGCAAATATCCCCAACCATGAGCTGCACATAATCGCAGAAGCCAATCATCGCTACACAGGCCATGAGAAAGAGCTGAAAGCATTTGTACTGGACTTCATCAAGTCCCAACCCAATTTCTCGTCGTCCTTGCGCCCGAAGTTGTAACTGTTTGACCTTTGCAATCCTTGATGCTTGAAGTTTAAATGTCATACTTTGCAATCCTTGACTACGTCTTAGCACAGTTCTGACTTCAAGTTCCATCAGAGCTGGGTATCTCTAGCTCCAAAAGTTTTTGAGTTGGAGCTCGGGGTAGAATAGCATTACTCCTACAAAGTTGAGACATCTTGTTAACATTCTAGACTAAGTTAGATGATTAGACAAGTTGAGACATCTTGTTTCTGTCCAAGAACTCATTTTTTTACTAGAATACAGGAACTGAGCTACTCCTGCTAAACACCAAACAGGGCCTGATTGTGTGTTCAATTCATCAGCTCTGAAGTTCTGAAGAACTACTACTACACTACTATAGAAGTCTAGAACACATTCAATGAAACTATCCAACTCATCCATTGCCTGTCATCTTCAATCACAATTCAGAGCCATCCTCACTCACACTGAGCTAGCCTAATCCAATCCATCATCACTTGCCAGAAGGAAGAGTCATTGCCATGCCTACCCTGACAGTGACAGGTGGGCCCCAGATCCCCTCTCCCTTTCTCTCGGAGGATAAAGCTCGCACACGCAGCCTTGCTACCTGCACACGCAACGCACGCAAGAAGAAAAAAAATGCTGCGAAGCCCATCACCTATCCGCGGCGCGATCATCATCGAGTCGCCGAGCCCAACCAACTCGGGTCAGGTCAGGTCGGGCCAGGTGCTCGAGCCCAGCAAGCTACACCAACAAACCGACCGAGCGAGCGAGACACTCACGCACACTCGCACGCACGCGAGCTGCACACGCAACGGCCTCGCGGCGGCAGAGGGGAGGGGAGGGGAGAGAGGAGAAGGGAAGGGAGGAGAGGCGAATGAGCGAGGAGGCGGCGGCGGCGGCGGCGGCGGCGGGAGCGGCGGGAGTGGAGGAGTCGTTAGGGAGGCGGAGGAGTAGGAGGGGCGGTGGTGGTGATGGGGTGGGGATGGGGGCGGCGGCGGCGGCGAGGGTGTGGGAGTTCGAGCGGGATCTGGTGGCCGGGGCGGCGATGGGCGGCGCCGTGCACACGGTGGTGGCGCCGATCGAGCGCGCCAAGCTGCTGCTCCAGACGCAGGACGGCAACGCGGCGCTGCTGGGCCGCGCGCGCAGGTTCCGCGGGTTCGCCGACTGCGTGGCGCGCACCGTCCGCGACGAGGGCGTGCTCTCCCTCTGGCGCGGCAACGGCACCGCCGTCATCCGGTACTACCCCTCCGTCGCCCTCAACTTCTCCCTCAAGGTTCCCACCCCCACCCCGAAACCCCCCCGCCATTTTTGTTCTTACTGTTTGTTTGTTCCTTGTTGTCCGAGTTATCGATTCGTACGTTACAACCGCATCAATATTGCTTCGGTTTGAGATAACAGTGCCAGTGCGATCTTGTGGGTGTTTTGGTGCGGCGGATTTGGGGTTCATGGTTCCATTCCTTGCTTGATCGGTTCGTATGCTTTAGTGTGTGATTCGATGAGCACAGGAATTGTGGTGATGTCGGTAACTTCTTGGTTTGGGGAAGCATCTGGTACTGGTTCTACAGCGTGCGGTGTAAATTCTTGAGGATGAGAGATTGTATTAGGTCATTAGATTCTGCTGGGATTTCACTTTCGGGGGAGAAATGTTTGCGGACGGAAATAGAAAAGGAATCAAAGAATAAAGTGCTCTCGAGTCTTATGAAAGAGCACTATAGACTAGCACTCATGAACACTAAATGGCATCTTGATGCACATATTCTCACAACATTTGTCGTACTTGTTAGTCATTGTTTCCAATAGCAGCAATGCCAGTTAGCATGTAAACCTTTTTGTTCTCTATTGAGGATCTAGGAGATAGGAACAGTACTGTACATCGATATAAATTTCATGATTGGTTCATTTGAATGGTACTCCAATTGTACCACACTAGCATCTTGCTAGTTATTGCCATTATGTGGTGGTATCTTGTGAACTGATCCGTAATGAACATTTGATTCCAACAACAGTGATGTAACTACTAAATTAGTAAGAAGGCATTATGTGGACTTGCTCATGCGTTAAGGACTGTCATTGTTGTCATGGTGTTCGATGCAACATATGTTGTTATTAATGTGTGATGAAATAATCATATATAGTTACTGATTACAAAAGATGTACAAAAAGATCTGATGCCAAATATGAGAAACTTAGAAAAGCTTTTGGGCAAGATGACAGCCATTCTCTAAAATAACAAATGGCAAAGCGACATTGCTAAATGGATATTTGAGTTGCACCTTTTTAAGCAGCTGTAGGACTGTAGGAGTTGCAGGCACTTCCTGCCATAGTCAAATAGCATGACCATGATCAAATCCCTTGATATATAGTCATATTATAACTCAAGAAACAAATAGATTGCATCTACTGCCAGCTACTATAAGAGAAATATACATTGTACGGCAATATAGAACATAACAGTGATAACTATTTGAAGATGGCCAATTAATTATCGTGTTTTTGCCTCTGCTGATTTTCGTGATACTATTTGAAGCCAGGTTGCCCTGTGACTTGTACCGAATGCATCTGAGCTTATCTAAATTGCAGCAGGGTACTGCTTTGCCTTTACTCACTTTTACCAAATTATTCTTGAAGATTTATGTTGTGGATTATGGCCCATGCAACATATGTTTGGTTAATGTTAACATCTCTTCAGATGTGTCGATTTGACTTGATGATTTCCACTCACACTTAGCTATGTTTCCTTGATGCTCAATTATGTTGAAACAAGAATTGCTCATCTTAGTGGCGAAAGACATCGAATGTATGATAAGTTGATAAACCATAATGGTATAACAGATAATAACCGATGAGCAACTATGCACTACTTTACAACAGAGGTATCTAAAATATCTTATTGTAGAATAAGAGTTTTGTAAGAAAGCAATTATGGAAGTACGAACAATGAAAATGATGGTTGGAGTGGCTTTTAATTATGAATGCTTATCTCAATTGGTATCTCTAATCACTGATCGATATTCTTGCAGGATCTGTACAGGAGCATACTGAAAGATGCAGGAACCTCAGCTGATAACAAGTTCTCTTCTATTGC
This sequence comes from Oryza sativa Japonica Group, assembly GCF_034140825.1. Taxonomy (NCBI): domain Eukaryota; kingdom Viridiplantae; phylum Streptophyta; class Magnoliopsida; order Poales; family Poaceae; genus Oryza; species Oryza sativa. The sequence goes on from NC_089039.1 coordinate 26,926,186, forward strand.
TTTAACCAACTTCATTGCTGGTGCTGCGGCTGGATGTACTACTCTGGTCCTCATTTATCCACTTGATATTGCTCATACCCGTCTTGCAGCTGATATTGGCCGGACCGATACTCGCCAGTTCAGAGGCATTTGCCACTTCGTTCAAACCATCTACAATAAAAACGGCATCCGGGGTATCTACAGAGGATTGCCAGCATCACTACAAGGGATGGTCGTTCACCGGGGCTTATACTTTGGAGGCTTTGACACCGCCAAGGATGTGATGGTACCACTAGACTCGCCCCTGTGGCAGCGCTGGGTGACAGCACAGGCAGTCACTTCCATGGCGGGGCTCATCTCGTACCCGCTGGATACCGTGCGAAGGAGGATGATGATGCAATCAGGGATGGATGTGCAGATGTACAGCAGCACCCTTGATTGCTGGAGGAAGATCTACAAGGTGGAGGGGATCAAGTCGTTCTACCGCGGAGCACTTTCTAACATGTTTAGGAGCACTGGCGCTGCCGCCATACTTGTTTTGTATGATGAAGTTAAGAAGTTTATGGACAGGGGTAGGTTATGACTTACGACACGTATAGAGGGTTTGGTTCAGGTTCTCCACAGATTTTTGGATTCAGTATGGAGATTAGACCGCCAAAGGTACAGGGAGCAGCAAGCTCGAGCATTTTGTAATAGAGTTGTAGTACTGGATTCCTCCAGGTCACTAACCCAGCTCGATGTAACTGGCGTTCTTCATGGTCTGAAGATGGTAGCTCTTGTTTGTTCATTTGGTTTGAAGGCAGAGCTTTGCTTCTTGTGTTATTGTCATTGGTTGTATGCCAGCCTACACGTGTGACTCAAAAGTTCACTCTTCAGAGTTCAAACGGTAGTTTCACGGCGAATTTCGGTCAATTTCTGCGTGGCAGTCGAACAAAATTGTCTTGTCAAGAAATCGCTTATGAGCACGCAGACAAGGCACTTGCGAGATTACTTTACTCAAGCCTCGGTTGAATTGCAAAACTAAAAAAAAAAAAGAACAATTTCCTTGCCATCAAAGATGCAACTTGGTCGCACAAAAACATTGCCTCTCCTAGATCAAAATTTCTCAGCACTATGCCAGTGGTATTGGCAATATGATAATACCAAACCGGCGATATTCATCACTCAACCATAAGCTTCGCACAAGATATGTCGACCCAATACAACAATGGAAAAAGCTACCAAACATATAATACCATGTCCCGAAAAAAATATCCCCCGCCAGTTCCACTAAACCAACTCAATCCCAACACTTCCCCAACTGGCTCTCCAAACCAAATGGACGAGACATTGCATCAAGCCGAACCAAACATTCTTCTTCACTCCAGGACCGGACTTTGGAAACGCTCAGGTAGGAAGCATCTTACTGTTGCTTGCATTCTGCAGGTCGCTCTCCCTGCTGCCCTTCCCCTGCAGGAACTCGTCCGCCCTTCTGTTTCAGGAAGGAAAGCAAAATAGTAAGAAAAAGAGTTTGGTTGAAACTAGAAAGTGCATGAGAACCATGAGTTTTCCGTCACCTTTTCATCCTCGTCGTCTTCATCATCACCCTCGTCATCCTCATCTTCATCATCGTCGTCATCTTCATCGTCATCATCTTCATCATCCATAATGCCTTCGAAGTCCTCATCTTGAGCAGCCTCTCCAGTAAACCATGAAACAGCATGTGGAATGATCTTGTCTCTGATGGTAGATCTGGCAACAAAAAAGGGACATTTAGAACTAGTACAGTGTACTGGACAGAAAGCAGCCACTGCAAGTAACAGAATACACAAGGGCATACCCAATGTCATAATCTTGCTCCATTTGGTTCTGCAACTGTTCAGCCTATTCAGGAGATAAACATAAGAAGCATGCCCATGAATACATGCTTTAAACTTTAAAACATGCACAGAAAATATGAAACTTACTGTATCCTCATCAATTTCCTCATCATCATCAGGAACTTGAGGTGGGCTGAAGAAGTTAAAGAAGCTCTCACAGTTTTCAGTTTTTGTGATAGGTTTAGTGTTCTTTGAGCCCTTCTTTGGTTTCTTCTTGAGAACCTTTTGTGTCAAACACTTCCCAGGGAACCATTCAATTTCAGTACTGAAAACAAGAATGTCAGAGATATGTTGGTGAAACTGTCCATTCATCTAAAAGAGTAAAACTTCACGAGTTGAAATATTAGTTACCCAATGGCTTTCTCCAGAATTGGTTCATCTTCATCAATCATGTGGTATGTTTTGGTAAGCACCGAGTTCTTGAAGAATGGATTAGTATCGAAGTAAAATTCAAGCTTGAAACCCTTTGGCTCACTAATTCTGTACCATTTGATGTCCTTGAGGTACTTAAGAGCTTCCTCATCCCTCTCCTGGATCTGCATACGAGCCAGACAAATGAAACTTAAGACATGCTAGACCAAATTAGAAGAATTTTGTTTTATAAAAGTGCGAAGTCTCACCTCCTCAGACAGAATTTCATGGTTCTTCATGGCATTAAGCCAGAACTCTGGTACACCCTTCTCCTCTGCAAGGAAGCATTAAATTTTAATTGAAAAATAAAAAAAGATGATTTCTACTCCCTCCGTCCCAATATGTAGCAGCCTAGGATGGGATACCCTAGGTTGCTATATATTGGGACGGAAGGAGTAGTAAGCATTAAGCCAACTGGGAATAGACAAACATGTTAGTAAAGGAAGAATATGAGAACCTTTCTGCTCTGCAGGGGTTTCATCTGCAGCTTCTTTGGTGACACCATCTACCTCAACCACACCATTCACGATTTCATAACGCTGTCAACACACAGATGGAAAAAAACTCAGACAGATCATGACATCCATATGATACAGGGATGGCAAATGTTAGAGATATCTGTCTTGTGTGAGGCGATGAAGTATGAACCATGCAAAAACGAAAAGTCAAGGTCTGCGAGCTATTCAAGCAGTTGTTTCCATGGTGAGGTGATACATGCTTCCAACAGATCAAAGAGTTAAGAGTAAACATACAGCAGGGTGAGACAGCAAAAATGCATAACACAGGCAATAGCAGGCCATTAAAAATAGTTTACCTTGGAGTAAAGTGGTTCATACATCTTCTGATATTTAGCTTCAAGTGCAGCTCTCTCCTCAAAGAACTTCGCCTCTAGATCATCGTGTTGGCTCTGGCAGATATTAAACGAAGCAGCTTAGCACCAGATGCAACAGGGATATTCCAAAATTCAACCATTGTGCTTTGTAGTTCCACAATTAGTGTTGATACAGCACAGATAAAGCAATTTGAGTTAGTAACATAACCTGACAATAGCTAGGTGGAAACAATTCACATAAAGTAAAAGAACAAGGCTTTCAAGAAACTCCACAGCTAAACTGTTTTGTAACTGCTTGGACTCAATATCAATATTCATCGTTTGGGTTTGAAACAAAATAGTTCAACGAAGTACAAAAAAAATCTAGAGCTGGCATCACCAGTAACATCAAGTTGAAACGTGAGTCATCCTACAGTAGTTACTAGTAACACACACGCATAGTTTGTGGCATTTTTCCAGAATCTCCCATACAATTAATAAGAGCACCGGAGTAATCCAACTTATAAGCAAGCGTGCAACCTACACTAAAAGTCAGTCCTAGCCCCAACTAGGAATGAAATTTCTCGTACTAGTACACGCCATTCTGTGCTGTTTAAGCAAGTGACATAAGAATCACAGTATGAGTCGCTTCATCAGTAACCATTAATCATCCAGGATCGTGCAAAGTGCCACATCAAGCATGGTTGAAACGACCATAAAAAAGGTATCGTGCAGGGAAAGTGGAAATCTCCTATACCTGGATCTCCCTAAGCACCTCCACGCGCTTCCTGACCTTGGGCTCGAGGCTCTCGAGCACGTCCGTGTGCCGCGCCGCCAATCCCTGCAGCGTGTTCTGCGCAAGCAAACATCGAAATCACCACAAGTTTCATCAGAAAACCCCTCCCAAGCCCGCCCAAACCCCGATAGAAGCAGCAAGCAGCAAAAACAAAAACACCACCGCAGAAACCCCCACCTTAATCGACTCCACGAGGTTGGCCTTGTCCTCCGCGCTGAGCTCTGCATCACAGCCACCGAATCCAAATCCAGTATAAGCCAACCACACCAACAACAACAACAAAACGGAGCAACCGAGATCGAACTAGAGAGAGAGCGAGAAGAGCCGCGAACCTTTGGCGTTGGGGACGGCGGCGCCGAGGCCGGAGAGGTCGAGGGAGTCCTTGCCGTCGCTCATGGCGGCTATGCGAGGGTTCCCGAAGCTTCGGGTGGTAGGTCTCCGCGAGGTAGGCTAGGGCGGAGAGAAACCCTAGCTGCGGCGGCGGCGCGAGCTGTGGGGGTTGAGAGGAGGGGAGAGGGGAGTGGAGGCGGAGGGGATAGAAAAAGGGAAGAGGCTAGGAATGCGGGGATGCGATTTATAGCCGGGCGCGTGGGAACTGCGCTTCTTGCTTGCGGGGAGGGGAGGCGCCGGTTTTTGGTGTGTTTCGGACTCGAGAGCAGCGCGGTCGTGTGGGGGCCCACCTGTCGGCGAGAGGGGGCTGCCAGGCCGGAATATCCCCTACTACCTACACGATGCCACTGTTCGCGTTCCCATTGGCTGGCATGGCAGGGTGTGTTCACTTTGTTAAAAGAAAAAAAAAAGAAATTTTAGTAGTAGTATTAGGAATGTTGAACTTTCGTATTGTCAAATTTTGATAAGTAAAGGTTGGGTGGTGTTTGGTTTAGGTCTGACTACTAGTTTTGGTAGGTTTTTGATATTGGAAAGTTTTTGAATTACCGAAATTTGGTACTAAGGGGCTGTTGAGATTGATGTCATTTTTAACAATATTAATTTTTGGTAAAGTTGTCAAAAAATATATATGTTTAGTTTGTTGCCAAATTTGATAAATACATAAGAAATTCTTCCAAAATTTTAGCGATATTGCCATCTTAACTAGGTTTATTTTAGCTACAATCTGAGTAGGCCCTAGGTTTTATTTGTTAATGGTGTGTTTAGTTTGTTGTCGGAAGACATTCATTTTATCGTAAGATAACTTACTAAACTTTGGTAATGTCAAATGTTATCGTTATGAAAATTTGGAGAGGTAAGGTGAGATTAAGTGGTGTTTGATTTGATATTTGAGTGAGAGTAGTTTCAGAAAATTCCAAAACTTACTAAGGTTATGTTGGTAATGGTATGTCCAATTTGTTATCTTGAAAATAACAGCCTTGAGAATTCCAACAGAGTGAAAGCAGCTTATGCGCGAGATCGTAAGGCACATATATATGGCATAATTAATATTTTACTAGGAAAAAAAAGACAGTATCAATACAATTTTACTAGGGTAAAAAAACTGAGAAACGTCCAAGGGTCTTCCGGCTAGCTCCACGCCTCTACAGGGTGGTGGGCTAAACGACTTGGATTCGAAACCTCATCCCTTCTAATTATTTGATATTAGATCATACCGGTGTCTTTTTTAGATAAAAAACTGTCATTTTGATTTAATGGAGTACAGGAGCACTAATTTAGGGTTTGGGTTCATGTTCATTTGACCTTTTTTGGCCGTCTCGATTATAGTAGTGCGAGTCTGTATTTTTTGTCGGTAAAGCCCGATTTGCCTCGTTAGAAGTTGAATAATGGTCCTCTTCAGCCACCCCGTACGATTCCTGCAGGCAGTTCTCATTATTTTGAAGCAAATGGGCGGTCGAGACTCGTGTGAGGCTGTCACCTCCAAGGACCAAGGGCCCTCCTCTCCAAGTAGGATAATTGATTAGCGGGAAGCCGGGAAAGATGCAATTTTTTTTACTGAAGGGTTTTTAAGAAACTAAGAAAAATAGCTCACCTTATACAAACTTATAAAGGTGAAAGATCAATCAAGAACATCTATCACGCTTTAAAAGTGTATTGTTTGTCCATAATTTTTTTACCGACATTTATCCAAATGGTCATTCCTACTATTTTTCTGTGTTTTTTCAATCTATAGGATGTGAAGGTCCTCATCGGTTGCTCATATTCCATAAAAAGTAAAAGTAGCTTATTATAAAATAAAAATTAATTTATAGGTAAAACTTGTATATATGTGTTATTAGCGACTTAAAAGCCAATTTAAAAAAAAGAACCACGTTGAAAATATTTTAAAATCAGCTTTAGATTAAGTTTGAAAATTCAAATTTTAGTTTTGTCTTTGGCTTCTTAGGAAAACCAATGGGCTACTAGGACACTCCAATAATATATTTTTCATATTTTTGTGTCTTGAGAATTCTATGTTCCAAAAGAAGCCCTATATATACACGTGAAAACCCAATCTTTAAAAAAACACATGTTTGAAAAGTTTGGGCCTAGTTCTTTTCTTCATATCCAAATTACAACTTTCTCCTTTTTCATTAAACACATTTTTTAAATTGTTAAGTGATGTGCGTTTTGAAAAAAAATATAAGTTTCTTTTAAAAAATTAATTAACCCATTTTTAAAGTCTATAATAACTAATACTCAATTATTCATTCATGTACTAATGGTTTAGCTCATTTTACGTGTCACTAAAATGCTAAACCAAGTTGAAAATTCAAATAGGCCCTAAGTCGACCATAACTTAACATGTGAATCAAACTGTTTTTTTTTACAAATACTAATCATATGCTAAATTAGCTGATTTGATACTGTTTTTCTTTACAGGCGTCCTAATTTAAGGTTCGTCTTGAGTTTGCACCAGGCAAAGTATACTCCTATTGTGCAGTCCTTGAGCAATGAGTTTACTTTTTTCAAAAAAAAAAGAAACGACAGAAAACTGTGAAGTTTCAATGTTTCAACGAAGACGAAAGTATATTCCGGGTAAAATTTTAAATGGATTTTAAGAATTCAAATTCAAAACAGCAAATGTAACCGAATTTTGATGAAAACTGTCATACCGCCTGTAGTTGGGATCCAGCGCTGAGGGCCTGTTTGGGGGAGTTTAAGATTCTGAGAAGCAGCTGCTGAGAAGCTAGCTGGTGAGAATCTAGTTCATTTTCCTGATTCTACAACTACAGATTCTCAGAATCTGGATAAAAATCTGGACTGTTTGGGGGAGCTTCTGGCAACTGGAGATTTTAGGAGAAGCTGCAGCTACTAAAAGCTCCCCCAAACAGGCCCTGATTAGGAAAGGTAAAACTCTGGCTGGGCACAGCTTGATGCCCGGCCTCTCATTGCTGTGTGACAGATGGAAATCGAACTGGCATGGCAAGTTTCTTTTTTTTTAAAAAAAAAGGGAAAAAAACTGGCATGGCAACCAATCGCTCCTTGCCTCGCTGGCTCATGAGCTCATTGCATTCTGCCATACTCCTACTCACGCAGAGCCTGGTACGTGCCTTCAATGATGCAATCAATGTATCGTGGCACGAACACAAAGGATTACTCGTGATTCATGATCTGGAGTACTACCATCCATCTAGAGTAGGAATGCTCACGAAGCCGAGCAACAGGGAGAGTAGTGCCATCGATGAACACGATTTGAGAATGAGCAAGCTTGAATGCTTTTCTTTGATACCACGGCTCAAGTCACCGACGGAAAACGTGATGCGATCACTCGTGAACAGTACAGTAGAAATGGTCTTTTCATCGGTTCTCCTTCATCATCATCCATGAGATTATAGTTCCATGAAACTTCAAAGATGACTACAAGTGTACAACTCTCTGATTTCACTGTAAAAACTGTCTATAATTTACTGAAAGTGCGCGTTGCGTAACTGAAAAAAGATGCATATTCTGGTCGAATTTCAACAAAATGGCCTTCAGATCGATCAGCAGACCAAGCCCTTGAAGCAGTAGACGCCGAGGACGAACCAGCCGAGGAGGAGGGAGGAGAATGCCGCCATGCTGATGAGGAAGGACCAGCCGGCCATGAGGACGCCGACGCAGGCCACGGCGGCGAAGGGGAGGAGCGACCGGACGACGGCCATCTTGCCCAGCCACCGGCCGCGCAGCCACACGAGGGCGGCCAGGTTGAGGACGTTCCAGCCGACGGAGCCGCCGTAGGCGAGGCGGTTCAGGCAGCTCGCCACGAAGGAGTGGCTGTTGCAGGTGAAGAGGTTGTAGCACTTGTGCTCGAACCGCCTCGCGCCGGACTGCAGCGCGTCGTCCCACGAGATCGCCGTCCCGGCCTCCGAGTGCTCGTAGGACCTCGCGCACACATGCGCCGCGAGGTTGGCAGGGAAGCAGCACTGATCACCCCCAAGGCAGCAGAAAAATCAATATCAGCAAACCACAGCAAAGTCATAAAAGTTTCAGTACTAAAAGACAGTTAAGAAGAAAGAACATGAACCAAAAGACAGTAAATAAGTGGTTATGTTGGCAAGATTTCAGATCTTAGGATCACAGTTTATATGAAAAGAACTTTTTCTTGCAACAAGAAGAAACGCTGTAGGTTATAGACTGTTAGTCACAGCCCGCAACACCCCCATGGTCACAGTTTATATGGAAGCTTCCATCTGAATAACTGTATGAATGCAGGATCTGAATTAAGTGCCCAACAGGCAAGAATATGGCATGCCCGGCAGGCTTACTGCTTTACAATGTTTAAGATCACAGGCTCACAGTCACGTGGCAGGATGGTGTACCAAAAGAAAATATATGTAAGAAATAACCGTATCATTCATGTAATCATGCCCTCTGAATTATGATGGTGTCAAACCACTATCTCATTTCTGAAATGGAAGCAAAGAAGTTTTCATAAAGTAAACTGCAGGTTCATATTAGTGGCCTGGTTTCTAAAATATTCAGATATTAAGTGCAGCATAAATCCAGGGGAGAATAAGTATACCTTTCTCCTGTCGAGCTGGAGGTACCTCGCAGCAGAACCATATGCAAGGTCATCTACACTCACAAAATTTGAACCTGCAAAGTCCATGACAGTTCCATCCTCCCGGGCAATCCCGACATGACCTATGTAGGGAGCCAGCCAAGAAACCACTGGCAGAGGTGTCCAAACAATGCAACAAGGGAACCTGGTTCCCTTTTGGTCTACTTCACCTAGTGGCCACAATTCCTGCATCTCATTGCTTGAACTGACTACTCCATCACCACAAGCAGCTTCAACCTCCATTGAAGGCAATAATCTCAGAAACTCGGACAATCCTCGTACTATCAAACATAATCAAGCATTTTCCAGTTGCATGTCATGATCCTGTCAACCTACAATAAAACACTGTGCACCACTTGTTATGTTGTCCAAGAGAAATAAGTAAGGTTAGATATGTTTAAAAATAATGATGAATGTACAAATCAAAATGGTGGGCAATTACGCTATCAAGTGATGGGGTATGACAATGTCAAGTAAGAAAAAATAAAACGCGATGGGAAAACAGTAAGAACAATAGTATGATAGGTGTCGTCCCCCTTTATTTTTCCTCCTTATGGAAATAGGGTTACTATTTGACAATAGTTATGAAGACTAAAACAGTTTAGTACAATAAAATACTCCATTAATCCGCTCTAATAGTAGGTCCCATCAGCTCTCCAATAATCATGTTGTTGCTTATGAACAGCCAATCTTGGTTTTTATTGACATACTTACCATATCAATATTACATGATCATATAAGATGAATAGACTCTACAATACATTACGAAATTCATTTTATAATAACACAATATTAAATTGATAGGCCAAACTCTCCAAAGACAATCCTCTGGGGCACAAGTATTCAAACAGGAAAACCTAGATGTAGCCATAGCAATTTATCATCCAATTTTTAAATAAACTATGAACAATGTGATACGGCTGCCTTTAGTTCCATCCAAAGTTTGGATTTTGGTTGAAATTGGAGATGATGTGACTGAAAAGTTATGTGTGTATGACAGGTTGATGTGATGGAATTTTGCAAACTTTGGATCCAAAGTTTGGATCTAAACACACCCGTTGTAGCCATGCCATTCAAATGCCATGACAACCGCTCCATTTGTAAGAAACTCAATACCAAATTACCAGTCAAACATTCAGACAAATTTTGGCTAAATTTTAAATTACTTGTTTGGCATTATTTTGCATCCTCAAAACAACCGATAACACAGTGTGCTAAATTATTACTACTTTTTTTGTTAGATAATGGACTAAATTATTGCTACTGTACAATACAATACACCATGTGTTACACGCAAACATGTGTAACAACTTTGTTGGCACTTGGCATGCAAGAACTAATAAAGCAGACCACAAAAATCACTTCACCGAGATAATATTCAATTTTATCGCCAAAAAAAAAACTAATAAAGCAGACCAACTTACTAACTGAACACAATGAATCACGATTCACGCAAAATCTTTATCCTTTACCTCTTCGTCAACACCACACCAGAGCCCTCCCTCCCAGCTCAACCTCGCTTCCTCAGCAAGCAAAACATCCAGCCACCAATGCACTAGACGAAACACCCCGATGGCCTTAATCCCATTCGGACTCGTCCTACACACCCCCAGGAAAGAAAAATCCCAATCAAACCTCTCCTGCCACACCACTAACCAAAACAAAAACAAAAAAAAACCCAGAAATCTCTCTCTGAACCAAAGATCCTAGCAGAGCAGGATCGCGGGCGGGCGGGGGGCTTACCAAGAGCAGCGGGATCCTCCTGAGAAGTCGCATTGGGAATGGATTGGATTGGGACGCCACCGCTCCGAGCAAGTGCAGGTCAAGTGTTTGACGCATTGGGGAGGAGGCGGAAGCTGTACACTTATAGCGGGGTGGAAGAGAGAAAAGGAAAAAAAAAAAGGAGTAAAGTTGGGGGAAGGTGCATGCACCTGGGGTGGACGGGGAGGGAGACGCTACGCGCACCCACCCCGTGTGGATGACATGTAGGGCCAGGGGGCACTCGGCAACGGGCGACTGGGCTGAGGTGGAGGTGGGCCCGCTTCTCAGCCGGGACGCGGCGGGTAGGGTGGGTGGTGGCATGATCTGCCGTTGGATTGAAGATGACCGGTCGGGATTTGGTGGACGTTGCGCGAGAGCTGACGTGGCAGGCTTGGCTACCGCTGCTACTTGTGAATCGGTGAGATTTTTTTCCTTTCCCGGGTTGGAGAGTTGAATAGTCGCGGTCGTGGTTGCTTCATGGCGAGGACAACATCAATCGAGTGAGCAACTAGCTGACGATGGTTTGGAGTCGTCATAAGCTCATACTAGTATTGGCTTGTTAACATCATTCCTGATACGATTATAGTCATGGCGTGCTAATTAATCATATATATTTTTTATCTAACACTAATACGTGTGTATTAATCATATATATTATGTTTTGCCCTAGTATATATATACTCTCCTCGATTTAAAATATAACAATATATAAGAGAATTGGACATATCCAAATAAATATACTAGGGAACTGTTTGTCACAGCTTCAGCTTGAAGCTCAGCCTAACAGTTTTAACTTCACTTAAAATAAGAGCAGTGATGAATGAAGCGTTATCACAAGATGAACAGATATATAAGTGTAGGTTGTGTCTAATCATTTTAAATTGTGTATATTCTAAAATAGAATAAGTACACATTATTTGAGAAAACCATTTTGAAGATTTACACGAATAAGCATCGCTCCACATTCCCATCACACCCACCAAACCGTGAAAGTTTTTCACACCATGAATTCTTAGGAACTTTCTGTAATCACGTGTCATGTTCTTTAATCTCTCTGGAACTTGCTTTTTGCGCAAATATCTCGGAAAGAAACCATTATCAAGTGATGCTCCTGTGATCCGGTAGTTATTCGATAAAGATGTTTCGCTAATTATGTTACAATAATTCCATTAGAAAAGTAATCATGTGGTTAGGGTAGTAGCAGGCAGGCGTGGCAGCATGCTCTCCGTCTAAGGATGATGCTTCCCTTCTTTAATTAATCAAAATCAGGCCAGTGTTAGCCTTTCCTAAAAGACGATTTTAGACTAATCGATCACAATATTGATTACGTAAGAGGAAATGCTTATGTTGCAACACAAAACTGTTTATCCTCTGAACAAACCGGCGGGCGGCGAAGGTCCTTCTGAGAATAAAAACGCTCTTTCACGTGGCATCAAATAGGACGTTTAATTCTCCCAAAAATAGTTTATTTTAGGGTGCGCTTAGTTCACGCTAAAATTGAAAGTTTGATTGAAATTAGAATGATGTGATGGAAAAATTGAAAGTTTGTGTGTAGGAAAGTTTTGATGTGATTAAAAAATTGAAAGTTTGAAGAAAAAATTAGTAACTAAATATCCGATTCCAATGTTTATTGTCATGACTAATGTATTTCGTCACGAATTAAGGCCTTGTTTAGTTTTAAACTTTTTCTTTAAACTTTCAACTTTTCTATCACATCAAAACTTTCCTACACACATAAACTTTCAACTTTTCCATCACATCGTTCCAATTTCGACCAAACTTTCAATTTTTGCGTGACCTAAACACACCCTAAAGCATGGTTCATAGAATCATTCGCGCTATCGAAAACCACTCCAGTCATTCTGTTGGCTTTCAACGGTGAAAACCGGTAAAATTCGGATAGATTTTGTTAAAAGAAATTAAAGTCTAATTTGATATTTTTTATAATCGGTTTGCCAGCGGTTTGTCAACTCGAGACGTCTTAAAATCTTCAAACTTTGAAAAAACCAAGTGGTTTTCATCAAATTTGTGAAACATGTTTCTTAGTAGGAGTCGCCGGGAACAATGTGCACTTGTGCAGTGAGCTTACTGAAGTCTGCAACACGAGGCAGAGCCACGCACGCAACGAAACCCGAAGCCGTTGCTTCGCGGCTCTCGCAACCCTCACTCTCCTCGCCTTCCCTTCCACGGACATGGCCGCCGCTCCCCTCTCCCCTCCTCCTCCCCTCCACGCGCGCCTCCTCCTCCTCCCGCCTCTCCTCCCGACGATGGCCGGGGGCTCCCGCGGACGGCGGCGGGGGCGGGGGCGCCGCCGGTTCGCGGTCCCGCCGTCGCGGAACGGGAGCTCGTCGCAGGGGACGGAGTGGTGCCCCGTGCCGCCGGAGCAGCTGCCGGTGAACGAGTACGAGTCGCTGGCGGCGTCGCTGCCCTTCTCGTGGGCGGCGGGGGACCTCACGGTCTACTGCTCCCGCCTCGCGCTCACCGGCGCCGCCTTCGCGCTCTTCGTCGGCCTCCCCGTCGCGTCGTTCGGCGGCCGCGGAGGGGCCGGCGGCGACGCCGTGCACCTCGCGCTCGGGGCCACCGGGTCCGGGATACTGGCCGTCACGCTCGCCGTGGTGCGGATGTACCTCGGGTGGGCGTACGTCGGCAACCGCCTCCTCAGCGCCACCGTGGAGTGTGAGGAAACCCCAAATTACTATATCTCCTTTCTTTCGTTTGTTTCCATGTTTGCGGATCTGATTTCAGTGCCTGATTTTCGCAGATGAGGAAACGGGATGGTACGACGGGCAGGTGAGATACTACGCTTGATCCTGTCATTGACTCATTTCTGTGATTCTAGTGCAGTACTAACATGGAGTTTATGCTTACACTGGTATTTTTGGGATCAAGTAGAGAAAGATTTGACAGGATATATATGCCTTGACCTTGATCTGATACTTGGCATTGATTTGGTACTTGCTGGACAATTTGGCATGCTATTTTTCGTGGAACATTTGGTTTGCCACAGGACAAGATCGCTCATGTTCCTTTACAACTTACAACTACAATAACTGGGATATCTTTGACAGCACGCTTATTTAGCTCTGGCTTAACAAGATTTTGTGGCTTTAGACTTTACTGCTTTAGCTAAACAATAGTGGAATAAAAACCAACTTTCCTTTGCTTTCTTAAAAGCAGGGCTTCAGTGCCTTTTGTCTCAAAAAAGGGGAAAATCAACAGGGATCACTGAATCAGAAATATATGCAGTGCCACCAAAAGAACACTCCCAAAAGTCACTGCCTTGCTTATCATTGTACTCAATAGTCAATACTGTTGATGCTCAAGTCATACCAATTCTTATTAGATATCACACCAATAACCAACTGCTGAAGTATTAGATTTGCAGCTATATGCAATTTCATAGAATTCTCAGATTGTTAGCTTGTTATCAAGGTGATTATGAAATTCAGAGATAAAAATGACATGCATTTTTTTAATCCTAATTTTCCCCTTGTCACCAAGATAAATGGGGTTTTAGATCACAACAACCTTTCATAATAACATACCCACAGATATATTAAATTATAAACTGCAGTAGATCTCCTATATTCCTGTAAACTCTTAAAATACCTTTCTTGTTCACTGAGCAGCAACGCGTCCCAAAAAAGAAACAGAAAGCTCTATTTTGTTCTTCTCATTGATTGATCATATACAAATACCAAGTTCATTCTTCTGTTTGACACAGATACATTTTTTGGATGTCGTCCTTTAGATTTGTCTTTCGTTTTGTGTAGGATAGTCCACGATTGCCCACTTTACTTATCTAATTCTAAAAAATGGTACTAGAAATATTTCACTTACTAGATTGTTGCATGCACGTCAAGCTGATGGGCATGAGATGATAGTATAATTGTGCAGCATTCCGCAACACAATTAGCTCTTGCATCATGACATTTTTTCTTGTTCTTGACAGATATGGGTTAAAACCCCAGAAGTTTTGGCTCGTGATCGGCTTCTAGGTTCATTTTCTGTAAGTTGCCATGATTCATGATAACCTTCTTATTTGAACCATTCTACTGTTCTCAGATTGTGTGTGTTTGTTCTTTTTCATTTTTCCCTTTTCTGTTATACCTCTGCAGTACTCTTATGAACTGAATATTGAATAGCGTATGCACATGGCGTGAGCTGTGAAATTCTTCAAAATAATATAATCATATCAATAATTGATACTCTGGATCTATGGGTCTTATCTGGAGCAGTCCTTTTCTGAAACACTACATATTATTTTAAACATACTTGTATGTTCATGCCAATAAAACAAATGCACTTTATGGTATACTTGTGAATAGTTCTCTGCAACTGCATAGCAGATTGTAACCACTGAAATTTTTGTTATGCATCAGGTCAAGCCTGTGCTGAACAGAGTGAAATTTACCTTGGTGGGGCTGGCAGTGTCCCTGATTCTTTGCATTCTTCTCTACGCCAACACCGAAAACCCAAAGGATCCTTTTGAAAACACTGTCGGGCGTGCTATCCCTGGAGTGTACGATGATACTTCTGCAAGGTCATTCGAGCCTGATGCGTTCTGTGGAGAACCTGATCTCGGTGATCTGTCATAACTGTAAAGATCGTGGATGATACCTACTCGTTGTAATCTGTGACATGGGCCACATGGTGTTTCTCTTCCTTAGCATAGCTCGAACGGAGGAGATAGCATACATATAACAAACACCATAGGTATAAGGTATTCCATGGGAAGGTGACAAGATGTCTCCGTCCTAGAATTGCTGAATTTTGTGATGCTTCATAAAGAATGTAAATATTTAACCACATAATATACCCCCATAGTTATAGCTCATAGTACAAAAGTTTTTGTAAATTGGGGGAAACACGGGTGGTGTGGTGGTGGAGTCGTGGATGCATGACTCCACTTATCAAGTTTAAATCTTGATGCCCACAAATATTACACACATGTAGGTGAACTTTCAACAAGACTTTAGCGAGACTAGTTGAATGCTTGTGCTTTGCGACAAGAATTAATGCTTGTGCTTTGCGACAAGAATTAAAAAACAGAACCTCACCGTCACCGTACACTCAAAGCCTAAAAAAATAAAATAAAATAATTCTAATTGTTAAAATCTTTAGGTAAAATATTATTGTCATTATTTTTGACACAGTTTAATGGCTTGAGGTTGGGGAAGGGAAAATTCACATATTTCACTCTTTGTGGACCGACACGGCAATGGTGGTGGGTGGTTGCAGATTCATCACTCACCATCACCATTGGAGTCTTTTAAAAGAGTATAGATAAGAGATGTGCCGCTGATTTTCGTCTCTTAGAACATGTTTAGGAGACGTATTCGTGGGGGTGTTGCGTGTGTATTGGTGTGTGCACGCGCGCAATGTAATCTTTAAAAAAAAGGTTATTGTATATTGTTTATTTTGTTTATACAAGATAACGAATGTTGTTGTAAAAAACTGTATGTACGATGTGCTGATCCATTATTGCTATGCTTGATGCGCATGGGTTGGGTCATCCTTTTGGCATGGCACGGCGTAAACGGCAAGATGACGGACGACACGATAGATTTGACCGCTAAAATCTCGGTGTTTCTGGTGAAGCTTTCGTCACTGCAAACTTGTCCGGTTGTCTTGTCCCCCCTGCAGGCTGCCGAAATCACACAGGAAGCTGCAGAAATCCTGAAATCAACACGGAACAGACCGCCTTCCAAAACAAACCGAGCACGTATTCCACCATAGCTTCACAACGGCAACATGGAACTTAATTTTTACGAGAAAAGTAGTACTACTATGAAGAAAATAATTTTCCCTCTTAGATTTCTCAAAGAAAAATTCATTTTCTCTTCAGAAAAAAAAAACGAAGCAAAGCAAAGCATGCCGTTCTCCGGTCAAACCTGCCGTCGCCGCCGTCGCGTCGGGAAAGGAAAGCCTCTCGCCACCCGGTCCAACCCATACAAAAAGTCCAAAACTCCAAAGGCGCCGCCTCGTGCACCAGCTCATCCATTCCCACTTCCCCCCACAAGCAGCAGCAGCTTAGCGCCGAGACATACAGCGAAGCAAAGCGGCGGCTTAATCCGCGCTAATCACCCACTAATACTCTTGTTTAATCACTCAGGCCTCTCCTCGCCTCGCCTCCTCCGCCTGCTTAAACTAATCTCTCCCCCCTCGTACTCCCGGGCCGGGAGGGCGACGAGGAATCCATCCAGCTCGGAGCACGAGGTCGCGCCCAGGCTGGGATCCGATCGGGCGGTCGATGCCGGCTTCGGCGGCGGCGGAGGCAGGCTGGGGATGGCGGGGCGGCGAGCTATGAGGCCGAGCGGCAGCAGCATGCGTGGGGTGGTGGCGCGGCTGGCCGCCGCGCGGTCGCCGGCCGTGTCGTTCCTGGTGGCGGCGGCGGCGGGCGCGGCGCTCGTCGGAGGGGTGTACTTCTGGCTGGTGGTCTCGTCGTTCCGCCTCCCCGACTCCCGCGCCGTTGGGTGCTTGCCTGATGGCGAGGGGTCGTGGGCGATCGGGATGTACTACGGGAAGAGCCCCCTCGAGCTCCGCCCCATCGAGCTGGTGAGCTGAGCTCCAGTAGCCTCGACTCTGCCCATTTGCGTGCGGTTTTGAGGAATTTGGGTGCTTATTCCGGTGTGTGATCTGGTGAGCAGGAAGGGAGGAGCAATGGGAACAGCTCGGCGTGGCCGGTGGCGAACCCCGTGCTGACCTGCGCGACCCCGACGGAAGGCGGGTACCCGAGCAACTTCGTCGCTGACCCGTTCCTCTACGTGCAGGTGAGCCGCTGCTCTGGCTCTCGTGGTCAACTGTGGAATTTTGTTGATTTTGTGTGTTTCAAGCGAAATTTTGAGCTCAAATAGGCAGAATTCAAGCTGATGGATTGCGAATCCAGTTCATATGGAGGGTGGTAAGGGTTGTGTGTTTTAGATGCTTCGACGAGAGAGTGATAGAGTACCGTATGCAGGGGTGGACTTGTTCTAGCTTACTAGCTGGATATTGTTGAAGTGTTATTAGTAGTGAAACACAATGTCCTAATGCTGGGATTCTGCATAATAGGCTTCAAGTTTGGAACCTAAGCCTTGTGCATACTGAATTGCCATTCTACTAGGGAACAGTAGTTGGGGAAGGATTGCAAGCTTTTCTCCTTAGATTTATACAAAGTTCTAACCGCTATTATCTCCTTGATAAAGTTAATGAATGTTCATGCTTATCGAAATTAGTACGCAAAGATGCTTCGCCTTTAAGTTTATCATGATTCTGAAATGTTTGTTGAAACACTGAAGAGAAAACAGTTCTTTGACCGAATATGAAACCAGAAAAAATGTTGCCTGAGACTTGTACATTGCATTACAATTGAAGTGAATTTGGGCCATGATGTGGTTTCTATGAGTGTCAAAACACATTTTAAGGATAAATGATGAAATAATTTAAAATTAAATTGGCACTACACTGGATTTCATATAGATATGTAAACGATGGGTTTTATTTTTTTGGAGATATTTCCTCAACTGGGACAGGGGAATTTTATACATGCTTTTGTAACATCAATATTGTTTGTTACAATACACAAACAGAAACCTTCTTTTATTGAAGGTAAATTTCTGTCAAATCCAGGCTTTTGAATTTTTTTAAGCCCATCGTAATATTTTTTTTTCTAGTTATTATTGTAATGCTCAACCTGATATGATAGTATGCATCTCTCAGGGGGACACACTCTTTCTGTTCTTTGAAACAAAAACAGTAAGCACAATGCAAGGTGATATTGGTGTTGCAAGAAGCTTGGATCAAGGTGCAACATGGGAATTTCTTGGTATTGCTTTAGATGAGGCATGGCATCTGTCATACCCGTTCGTGTTCAAATATGAGAATGAGGTAGAATTTTAACTTCAGTCATATCTATAGCTTAAGGAATGAGTAGCTGTTTCTGAATATGTCAATACGTTACCTTTTCTCTTGTAGATTTATATGATGCCAGAGGGGAACAAAAAGAAGGAGCTACGACTTTATCGAGCTACTAAGTTTCCTCTTGAATGGACATTGGAGAAGGTGCTCATTGATAAGCCACTTATTGATTCCTCATTAGTTCAATATGATGGACTGTGGTGGCTGTTTGCCTCAGATTTTACACGGCATGGTATAGAAAAGAATGCAGAGCTTGAAATTTGGTACAGCAACTCACCTCTTGGTCCTTGGAGTGAACATAAGCAAAACCCTATTTACAGATCTGACAAAAGTTTAGGAGCTCGAAACGGTGGAAGGCTATTCATCTTTGAAGGGTCATTGTATCGTCCAGGGCAGGATTGCAGTGGTACCTATGGACGGAAGGTTAAGCTGTACAAGATTGAAAAGCTAACTAAGGAAGAATACAAAGAGGTTCCGGTAAATCTTGGAATCGAAGAGGCAAAGAAAGGGAGGAATGCTTGGAATGGTATGAGGTACCATCACATAGATGCACAGCAACTTGCCTCTGGTGGATGGGTTGCTGTCATGGATGGTGATCGTGTCCCTTCAGGTGATTCAACAAGACGGTCTCTATTTGGTTACATGGGTTTTTTGGTAGCTGTTGCTCTGGTCACTTTTGTAGGTTTTGTAAAAGGTGCAATCAGTTGCTACATTCCTCCAAGTTTTTGGGTTCCTCTAACTAGGAGAAGTGAGTTATCTCGTATTTTACCTGTGCATCGCTTCAACCTGAAAATCCGTAGATATTCAACCAGTATTGGCAGGAATATCTCTGCTACCAAAGCAAGGCTCAGTGAGAAAACATGGTCAAACACACTATTCTTTTGTGTGATTGCTCTCATAGGTATTGTTAATGTCTGCATTGCTGTGCATTTCTTACTTGGTGGCAATGGCGCTGAAGAGGCATATACACATCAAGGGCAGCACTCTCAATTTACAATGGTCACAATGACATATGAAGCTCGACTCTGGAACCTGAAACTATTTGTTGAACACTACTCTAGATGTGAGTCAGTCAGAGAGATAGTTGTTGTCTGGAACAAAGGCAACCATCCTACCAGCGACGCCTTTGATTCAACAGTCCCTGTCAGAATACGTGTGGAAGAAATCAACTCCCTTAACAACCGATTTAGGGGTGACCCTTTGATAAAGACAAGGGCTGTCCTGGAACTGGATGATGATATCATGATGACTTGCAGTGATGTAGAGAAAGGATTCAAGGTATGGAGAGAACACCCTGAGAGGATGGTGGGCTTTTACCCTCGAATGATAGACGGTGATCCTTTGCAGTACAGGAATGAGCGATATGCTCGGGGCAAGAAGGGCTACAATTTGATCCTCACAGGTGCTGCTTTCATGGACAGTGAGTTCGCTTTCAGTAAATACTGGAGTCAAGAAGCTAAGGAAGGCAGAGACTATGTCCACAAGAACTTCAACTGCGAGGACTTGCTCATGAATTTTCTGTATGCAAATGCAAGCTCTTCGAGGACTGTGGAGTATGTTCACCCTGCTTGGGCTATCGACACTTCCAAGCTTTCTTCAGTTGCTATTAGCCGAGACACGCAGAAGCACTATGACATCAGAACGAAATGCTTGGCGAAGTTCGCCTCCATATATGGCCCTCTCCCCCAGAAATGGCTATTTGGCATGAGAGAGGATGGCTGGGACAAATAGTCTCGACAAGGCGGAATAGACAGCCAACACATGCAAATTGTTGAATATTTTTGTTCCTACAACTTCCTTTTTGGTAGAAGTGACTTGTTTAGTGATGTAATTTGGGTAGAAGCCAAGAACCTTGTAAATCATGATCTGTTCAAAGTGGATGATTCTCTGTAGCTTTTGATGAACATGTTAAAATAGCCAAATTCAATGCAGTTTTCTTTGTGAGTGAAGCGTCAAAACTGCATGGATTCAATCCTTCCTGTTTTATTAGCACTCTGGGAATTATAACTGTTCGATGTATTGTATAACCTTTATGAATGTTTAACTAATGTACAATCAACACATAGTTTGGTTTCATTATTCTAGGACCAATTCAACTTGGTCCATCGAACAGCAAACCCCCTCCATGATCTGCTCCTTCACGGCGAGCTTCTCCTCATCGCTCCAAGTACATTTCTGGCTCACCATCTCCCATTCACCTGGGCCTCTATCCTCGACGTGTCCATGCTTGATCAGCACAACACGGCGCAACGCCATGGATGCTTCCTCCATGACGTACCTCACAAACTGAACCTGCCTCTCTTTCTTGCTCTGGAAACCAATGACCACAAGCTCCTCCAGATTGTCACAATGCTGTGTTCTTGACGGCTCATTCTCCCACACTATCTCCAATCTCCGACGATCCGCCGCCGGGTCGTCGTCGTCTTGGCGATAGTGTTGGGAGAAGTGGACGTGGAGGCGCTCAAGCGACGGCGCCGCCGCCTCGACGACGGCGCGGATCCACGTCGCGTCCCAGCGCGGCGGCACGTCGGCGACCAGCAGCCTCCTCAGGCTGGGCATCTCCAGGAAAGGGCTCTCCGGGACGACCCACATCTGAGGCCCCGTGAGACGCAGCGCGAGATCCGTCACGTTAATGGCGGCCCTGCAGAGGTAGCCGAGCGCGGACAGCGCGGCGTCGCGCTTGATCCTCTCCTGCAATGGCTGCAGTCCGGGGGATCCCCTTCCATCTGGCCGACGCGGAACGCGACGGTGGCGCGCGCGAGGCGCGGCGCGGCGTCGGCGTCGGGGCGGTACAGCTCCACGCTGTTCTGGACAGCGACGAGCGTCTCGAGGCTGGGGAGTCCGTGGAGGAAGCGTACGCTCATGTCGCCGCCGCCGACGACGACGAGCTCCCGGAGGTCCGGCAATGGCGCGTCGATCACGACCTTGGAGTAGCGGCATCGGCAGGAGACGAGGTGGAGGGCTCGGAGCGACGGGCAGCTCGCCACGGCGCGCTCGTAGACGGCCGCCCGCGTCGTGCGGGGCAAGCCGCGCAGGACCAGCGTGGTGAGCGCGTCGAAGCCTCGGAGATCCGGAGGCCGGCATCTGGTGAGCTCGAGCGTCCTTAGCCGGGAGCCGTGGGGGTCGTCGCTGATGCGGCCGTCGGGGAACCTGTAGGCCGGGTGATCCAGCTGCGCCGACGACGACGACGTCAGGAGAACGGCGGCGACGTCGAGGTGCTCGACGCCCCACGCGTCGACGGCCGTGGTGATCAGGCGGTTGATGTGGTTCGAGCTGTTGGTGTCGATGAACTCCACCGCGAGCCTGTGGACGCTCCGGCGCGGCGTCGACGGCGAGAGCTCCTTCATGCAGGCGGCCATGGCGCGCATGGCGCGGCGCTCGTACCGTCTGATGACGGCGTCGTACTTCTTGCCGTAGTCGTACACCCAGAACGACCTCTTGGCCTCGTCGCGCCGGCGAAGCTCTAGGTAGTAGTCGCGCGGCAGGATGTCGGCGACCCTCAGATCGAGGCTGGGCAGCTCGCGCGCGAGGCCGGCCCAGCGCTTGCCCAGCGCGGCGCGGGAGTTGACGCGGCGCAAGATTTCGCGGAGCACATCGTCCGGGAGATCGCTGATTTTGCGAATCGGAACCAGTTAATTTTGCGCGGCAAAGCCAATTTTGTTGGTTCTTCATACACTACGCAGCAACCAAACCAACACTACAAATCCCTAGTAGAGAAGAGAGACGTACTACATAGATGAACTAGTATTAGACGAAGTTCTGGACTTCTGGTTTACTAGGAACATAGAAAACATCAGATGGAGGATGAGTTACAAACATGGGAGTTAAAATTGAAATGACACGTGCAGGAGGTCTTGTTGATGAATGGCACAATCGAACTTATTTCTTCTTTCCGCCGGCTCCCTTTGTTTTCTTGTTAGCGACTGCTTTGGTTGGTTTTTCTGAAGTGTCCTGCCATTATATCATAGAAACAAATCATGAGACATAATATTGCTACAAAAATATAATTATGGCCACAACATTTGCAAGCCTACATATAGTATAGCACTATGGTTGCAGTTTTACATGGAACAGTACAAGATCTGCGAGAAAATCATGCCAAACAAGGCTATAACCTTCTCATAGTAGAAGGATTTTAGCATGGCTTACAAGATTCAGCTTTGGCTATTGTATCTGCCTACTTCTGGCTGCTTGCAAATATATTGTTGAGTACTGGTCTAATGGACATATTTTTATCATTCATCTGTGATCTGTTATTTGGCAGGTACATTGGACAATCAAAACATCAAACCACGTGATTCAACATTGTTAGTTGAATGGACAGATAAAGTACGCAATTCAATGACATGAATTGGTTGTATATCATGCTACAATGGATGAACCTGGAGAAGGCTAAAAGTTCTAAATTTAAGCACGACAAGATTGATGGCATTCAGGTTAAGGTACCTTTCTTTTCAGAGGCACTGATGTGCTAACAACTGGCTTGAAGAAGGATTCGAGCCTGGTCACATTAATTCAAGAGTTGGTATGGTTTAACAAATGATATAGGCATGCAACACTCTTAGAACCAAAGTATAAAAATGTACCACAATGCTCACGTCTCACCTTCCTTGGGAAGATTTGTTCTTGGCAAATTTAATCTTCTCTATGGCCTACATAAACCGGAGAAACAAATTGCTGATAAAAATATTTCAAGAATATAACATAGTAAGTCAGAAGAAAAGTGCATGCCTTTGTCACTCTATCTTGGTTGAAACCATTTTCTTTCACCAGAAACTCTACAAGACCCTGGAGAAAGAATTAAAGTATTGGGACGACATCACTTGTAAAATTTGAAGGCAAGGAAAAAAAGGTGACAGGCATACTTCCTCATCGGGAGCATTCCATTTCAGCTCAGGAATATCCAATGTAACATTGGGTTCCTTGAACAAGCGTCGAGCTTCTTGATAAGGCCAGTCCTCAGGAATCTGATATCTGCAGTAGGCGATAGATATGATCAAAATTTAGCACAAATTAGCATAGGAAATGGTCTTCATCACATTACAATACATCATTACATCTAAGTAAGATAATGCGACCAAGAAATGAAATAAAGTGGCACATATAGAAAATTTTGGGCTGCCTTTGCCACACAGCTGATATACATGTCTCAGTTGAGTTCTCAGTCAAGTGGGAAATATTCAAATAGTTCAAAAGATTAACCTGTCTTTATTTATGTTTTCCAGAATGCTTTCTATGGACCCATGTTGACGAATAAGTTTCAGAGCTGTTTGACCTCCAATACCTAGCGGACAAGCACACATAGTTGGTTAGGAAAAAAAGTTTGCATGGACAGAAATTCAAGCAAGCAAGAATTTATAGGAATACTACTCATGAGAAGAGGGAAAGCAAAAATACCTTTAATGCTATCACAATAGTCACATCCAGATAGGATGCACAAGTCAATGAATTGGTCCATAGTGAGTTCAAGCTCCTCCAAAACCTGCAATATGAAAATTGGTCAAGTGTGTACAACATCAGTGTCTGTACCAAGCAAATCACAGTGCTGCATACTTTCGCGACTTCAAATTCCATAACTGGAATTTTCTTGGAACTTGGATCCATCAAATGACGAAGAAACCGTGGAGCTCCAAAAGTAAGAGAGTCCATATCTTCTGATGCAACTGCATAAACCTATAAAAAAAACAGTAATTAATAAAAATGGAAGCAAGAGATGGAAACAAGAAGGCAGAAGTCCACTATGTTAACATTACCATATCATTTATGCAAAGTGCAGCACATTCTGCTTCTGCTTCACATGGCGCCTATTGGTACCGGAAAGAAGATGTCTTTGGATGAGATTGAGAGCATGGCAAATACATGATAAATCATAGATTTTATGCTAGCATAGTAAAATAAACAAATCCAACGATTATATATTGACTCATTCCCTGAAAAAGCATGTGGCACCAAAGAAAATTGGATTTACCTCTACAACAGGAACCCCCATAAGTCTTAATAGTCGTTTACATTCTTCATTGTGCTGCTTCGTGACCTGCTCAAGGAAAAAGAAGATGCAAAGATAAGGTTACTCTCATACTTACCTTTTTTGCATCTTCCATATCATGTTATTCAAACCAACTGTTTTCATTGATATTTTTCTCAGCGAATGAATCTGTTGTCCCTCAAACATCATAGATTTTTTTTTTACATTTCTTTTAGTGTGTAAGATCAACCCCCCTTCTCACCTTCACAGTTCTCTTGCTGAATTTTTCAATTGCGTCTTTATCTCCTTCCTGCACATTAAAAGTCATTTCTCTGGGGATCAAGGAAGGAAGGAGAACAAGCACAGGACAGAACATAATAGAACATTGTAAATAGCACAACAAACTGTTAGCTCACCTCTACTGCCTCTGTTAGTTCTTTGGTGGCATCCTCCCTCTTCGAGTACCTGCAGAACATGCCATGTTAGAAACAGATCATAGCCCAAAATGGGATATAGGACAAGTTATAAGTAGCAGCAGGAAAAACAATCTAAGGATGAAAGAAACATATCATGCCTTTTTGCGAGCTCTTGTTTCTTCAGATCAGGAGGCTTGCCGTCAAAAACATATCTGCATGAGTGTCACAATTTTAAGTGTATTTATATGGATAATTTCAATAACAACACATGAGGAATTTGGGTTTACACTGGCTTGATTCCTGCCTCCAGCAACCTTATTGTCCGGTTGAACATACCTTGCAAATGACTGCACAGCAAAAAGTTCTAATTTATAAAAGAATTAACAGAATCCTAGCACTAGAAACGGTGTAAGATTAATATTTAGAACCTGGTGACTTCACCGGCCTCGTTCGTGAGGGTTTCCATCCCCGTCCTTCCAACTACAATCTATACAAGTAAAACATAAAAAGCTGTCCCAACTTATAAAGCAGTGGGTAAGGATTTCCTAATACCTCACCAAAACTTGTCAAGCATTTGCACACAGAACATATAGTGAATGTAATATGGAATTGCTATGCTCTACTCCCATTTTTAAAGCAAAACATCCAATGCTAGAGGTGTTTAGTTTAATGTTAATAAATATAGCCGACCAAAGAAGAAAATATGAGGCACAATGGAGGTATCCCAATTTCACCCAACCCGATTTGGTCTAAGAGAGCAATTTGAAATGAGGAATCCTTACAACACTGGGCAGTTAAATAGAAAAAAATACAATCTCTCTCGCGCAATCAAAGGCTTAAGAAACCCTAAACCCCAAGTAAGTGAGCACATTTCAAAGCCAACTCGCAGAATGTGAGAGGAGACATGGGGGCATACGAGGAACTGGTAGATGCTCATGCTGGCGTCGACGGCAATGCGCCGGCCGAAGTAGCTCTCGAACTTCTGCTCCTTCATCGCCTTGGGCGCATTGTCCGCCAAAAGCTTCGTCAAACCCTAACAAAAAAAAACCCGCACAAAATCGAGACGAAAACCCATCACGAATCGGCCGCAAAAACAGCTACAACCCACACCACCGGTCACAAATCCGAACGAGGACGGCGCGGCACCCCCCCCCCCCTCCCGCGCTCACCTTGATGCCCATCTCGCCTCCGACGGATGCGGCGAGCGGCGGAGGCGGCGGCGGCGGAGACACAGAGAGAGAGGTCGCGGGCTATTTCGAGTTTTCGTGCTCGGCCCCCCGCCTTTGCGTTTTCACTTCCCGTTCTCGGGCCGGTCTGGGCTAAGGCTGGGCTGGGTAGAACCGGTCTAGTTGGGCCTCGAGTACGGGCCGGGTCGGGCTGAAATTGGACTGCAACGCAACGTGCGGCCCACGTGATCTGCAGTCTCATTTCGGCCCAATTGAAAGCCTAATCAGGTGACGTGCTGAGCGGTGGCGCTGTTCTTTGCCGGTGGCGGCGTTGCAGAGGCTTGCGGCGGCGAGGGGACGGAGGCGGAGGCGGAGGCGAGCGGCGGCGGCGGCGAGGGGAGAGAGGGATGGCGAGGCGGTTGTGGAGGTGGTACGCGGACCGGCAATTCAACAGGTGGGAGAAGACGGTGCTCTGGGACATGGTGGAGCCGTACCGCCCGCCGCGCTCGTTCGCGCCACTCATCGGCACCTACGTCGCCGCCTTCTACACCGGCGTCGTCGCCTCCGCCATCACCGAGCAGCTTTACAAGGTCAGGATACTCTAGGAACAGACCGCTCCTCCACTCCTCCTCCCCCCTCCCTGCTTCACTCCTTGTGGTTGCCCTCGGTGGGGCTTCCGCGCATAAGGTGCTCGACGGAATGCTTAGGCCCCTTGGTCTCGAAACTTGGACATGAATTTCGCATGCTTCAGTGATCAAAGGTCTGTTTAGCATATGTTCCCGTATGGTATGATTAACATGTACTCGGTAGTAGTAGCTAGCTGGATCACAACAAATTTTGGTTGCATACTTTGTTGAACTGATTAGGAGTTTAGGACTGTCAATTTACCCTACAAGCAAGTTTGGCCAGGTTTGATTGGTGATATATATATAGAATCAGATCGCCCTATTGTCCTATATGAATCAGGTTGTACAAAACAATGCAAGCAATATACCTTTGAAATAACTAGGATTGGCAATTTGACCTCAATTTACAGTTGCTTTTGCCTGATTGTGACCGCATTTTGGAGCAGGAGAAGTACTGGGAAGATCATCCGGGCGAGGCCGTGCCGCTCATGCCGCCCAAATTCTACTGGGGGCCATGGAGGGTGATGAACGGAGAAGTTCCACGCTTTATGCAGACACCAGAAGAGGCGAAACCGGCATAAAATCTTCAATGATCACTGAATCTTTTAAATGTTGCGTGTCTGTAAGGACACGATATGTAGTGTTTGTTGCGTGAATAAACAGTTTGCCCCCATCGATCTCAAGGCAAGTAGAGTTAGATACGATCTATATTATACGGTATAAACGGTTTATTTCCCCTTATCCCCTTATAATGAGAAATTGGAAGTGTTCATGAGTCATAAATCTTCACTCCTTGTTTGTCTACTTTGCATTTTCGCCTTCCTGATAACAGTCGAGTTGTGATGTGTTTGAATCAGTTCGTGCTTATGAACATGTGCAGCGTACGCACATTCAAGGAGATCAGGGGAGAATAATTCGTTCAGGTGGTCGGACAAATGGTGGTTTTGCGCAGGCAAAATTATTGCCAAAATGCATAGTAAAATATTGCAGCTTTCACAGTATCAATTTCACATATGTAGTAATCTACAAAATGAGGTGCTGCTCCACATTAGTTCAGTTTACATCAGACGGATTCCCAATTCCCAAGTTTAAAATAAATTATATCTGTAACGTCTTTCTCCCGGGCCGTGAAATTCTGTAGAAATATTAAGTACTACTACTGCCTTTCACCACGAAAAGACAAAATCACGTCATATAGCTTTCAAAAAATCACCCCTTTCATTTGAGGGGCACTGCCTTACATCAGGAGAAGACATATCATAAATCATGTTACTTGCTCTCAAAAATCCATCCCGCTCATCTGCGGCATCCGACTAGCCATTCTGGCCTTTGCTGCTGGGGGCTCAGCAACAGCTGCCTCTGTCGTTGTCATCAGCAAAGAAACACTGAAACAAAAACACAAGTTATTAAGCAAGTGTGGAAATTTTAGTAATGCAAAGGAAAAATAGTAATCAACTTAAGGAACGTGCGTACCTTGATGCATCTTGTAGCGCTGTTCGGATGACTTTCACAGGGTCGATGATCCCAGCCTTAATCATGTCAACATACTCCCCTGTAGTTGGCAAAGAGCAGGAATCAGCTAATGAATCATAAAGATTACTATGCTTTTGAAGGCATATGGATAGCCTTTTCAAGGACTATCTAAACCGCAATAAAGGAACTCAACATAATTTTTGTTACAGCCAGTAATGCCAAAACATAGCTAAACAGCACAAACCTCTTGCTGCATCATAGCCCATATTAAGATTATCTTGTTCAATTAGCTTCCCAATGACCACACCACCATCAATGCCAGCATTTGCAGCTATAGTCATCAAAGGAGCCTACAGAAATTCAGAGATTATTACATGTTTAAGAAACAAGCCATCAGGCACATGAAACGCCAAAACCAATACAGGAACTAACCTTCAAAGCATTCTTGATAATTTGAACTCCAATCTTTTCATCCTCATTTGCTGTGATAATCTTGTCAAGCTCCTTGGTGGCATACAGAAGGGCAACTCCACCACCTGTTTGAAGTTCCAAATTGGCACAAAACATATGGACAAGTTACACGAAAGCAAAACATCAAGAAACAAGTTTAGGAAAAAAGACACCAAAGTGGAAAAAATAAGAAAACCGTCACTACACCTGGTACAATGCCCTCCTCCACAGCAGCCCTTGCTGCATGTAAAGCGTCTGTTACCCTATCTTTTTTCTCACCAACTTCAACTTCACTAGCTCCCCCAATCTGCAGTCAAAATGGATATCCTGAGAGGAGCAAAGTGGGGAAAAGAAATACAGTGAAACATCACTGTGCACCTGAAAAATAACAAACCTTGAGGACAGCAACACCACCAGATAACTTTGATAGACGTTCTTGAGCCTTTTCTTTGTCAAATACAGCAGTGCTTTTGTCCATTGATTCTCTAAGCTGTTAAGGGCATTCACATAACAAACAATTTAATTTCTATCAAAGGAGAATCCGGCCACTATTATCTAGATAGTTGGGATGAAGGTCAAGAGTGACAATTTTATTGCAGCACCTGTTGACACCTCTCCTCTATCTGCTGTTTGTCGCCTCCACCATCTAGAATGATAGTATCATCAAGGGATACAGTAACCTGTAAAGGAAATTCTCACTGTCTGTTTCTCAGGTGAAATAATTTGTGAAGATTGACAAACCTTTTTAGCAGTGCCAAGCATTTGTAGTTCGACTTTACCAAGATCAAGACCTTGGTCCTCGCTGACAACCTTGAAATTAAATTAAACGAAATAAGCAAGCCAATTTCAGTCATATTGTATCACTTGTGTTTAAGGACTTTTATGGTTGTTGATCATGACTGACCTCTCCTCCTGTCAACACAGCCACGTCATCCAGATTGGCTCTTCTGTTTTCACCAAATCCAGGAGCTTTGACAGCACATATCTATAATCGATGCATGATAATTACTAATTTACCAGAATATCAACGATCCATAGCTCTAGCTTGAAGAAGGTAAGAAGCTTGCACTTTAACTAACAACGGACACATATCATCAAGCAGCTTGTATACGCAATTCAGTATTGTATACAGTAGGACCAGTAGTTAATATCACCTTTAATCCAGCACGATGCTTGTTCAGAACAAGCATTGATAGAGCTTCTCCCTCAACATCCTCAGCAATGATGAGAAGAGGCCTACGATTCTGCATACATGAGACACTGGTTAGTACTAAACCAATTTACCATTGCCATATTCAAAAGAAGCTGAGACATTATGGGACATAATCACCTTGATAGACATTTCTAAAACTGGAAGAAGTGAATTCATCGTTGAGATTTTCTTGTCATGAATTAGAATAAGAGGATTTTCCATCTCCTGCACAAACATAGGGATACATGAGATCGTCTCAGACCATTATTTGGAATATTCCATGCCAGTTGATACAACTCTCATATATATTTTCTCTGCTCTCATCAGGTCTTTTCTGGGTCTAAAGCTATCTAAGAAACCAACTTAACAAACAGGAAATAAAACCTTGCAAGGATAAGCACCCTGAGTCATCCTATAAGGTCAACACTAAGAGACATAATCTACTAATGATTATATCAAAGTGGCAGAAAACCAAAACCAATCAAAATACACAACCTGACTCACAATTATTACTGATGTGATCCACTTCCATGCATATTTCCATCATAAAGTCAAAGCAAATGAGGGAATGTAGCGAACTTTCTACAATGTAGTTCATGCTGGATTCACTGATTTGACCAAGAAATACAGACTTACACACTTCTGAGTCTTCTGATCAGTCACAAAGTAAGGAGATATGTAGCCTCTGGAAAGTTTCATTCCCTGTACCGCTTCAAGCTCATTGTCTAATGTCTTGCCATCCTGCCAATTTCCCAAAATAAGTTGCAGCCTAGGTAAGTAGGTATTACCAAATAGAATGATTCTGCAGTATGAGGCTAATAATAAAAGCAGCACTTGGTACTCACAGTAATAGTAATAACTCCATCCTTTCCAACCTTTTCCATCGCCTTTGATATCAAATCTCCTATTTCCTTTTCTCCATTTGCAGAAATAGTTGCTACCTGGTTTACAGAAATATGAAATAACATATTCTTAAGCATGCAAGAATGCGGGATAATTACTATGGAAAGTTTGCAGTAATATAGAGTCAAAGTGATTATTTAGCTTATTTACAGCAGATGCAAACAATAACTACAGCAAAGATGCATAAGCAACTCAATATGGTTTATACAATGTAGCTGGAGGGAGCAGAGAGATCAAAATACCACTCCAAACCAGAGCATCCCACCTGATTTATTTCTTCTGAGGAGTTGATAATCCATGCTTTACTTTTGAGGTGTGTAGTGATAGAACTTATGGCCTTGTTTATGCCATTACGTAAGTCCATAACATTGACCCCTGCTGCCACAGCCTTGCAGCCTTCCGTAAGAATAGCCTGTGTAAGTACAGTTGCACAAGTGGTACCTGTTACCCCATACAACCAGAAATGCAGTGAGTGACACTGAATATTATATTCATGCTAGTAATTATGCTATTCATAGGGTTGATAATGTTTGCGATGAGGCCCCCAAAAAAAAAAACAGAACATGAAAACCACACATATCAGAAACTATTGCCGCCATTATCCACTGTGAGAACTTAAGTCACTGAGCATCACACTCAAGTGAGTTTACTTAAGAATCAATATTTTGATTCATGCTATCAGAATTTACCTATCCTGACGACACATTCATTACTAGCTGACAAGAAGGATTAACACATATAGCAGAAAAAACAGATTAACAATATGCTTGTTTGCATTGAGTAGGCTTACAAATCAAACGGGATGCTAATCTGCTATGCTCAAAGCTCAATCGAATATATAGTTCATATGGCAGCTCAAGTAAAGTAATTTCCTAGAGCTCGGTCCTTACCATCTCCTGCGACCTTATTAGTAGCTTCAGCAACTTGCTTCACCAGGTTTGCACCAACATTCTTAGCACTGTCCTCAAACTCAATGCTTTTTGCAACCGTGACTCCATCCTTTGTGACTTTGGGAGCTCTATGGGATCTCTCGATAATCACATTGCGCCCCTACAACGACACAGACAAACACGCCCATTCAGTCGCCAAATCGAGTGCGAAAATCTAGCGCTTCCACCACTAGATCCAGCCCGATCGCTGCAACACTCTCCCCAACCAATCCACGCATCTCGGAGTCTGTCAGAGAGCACGAACCTTGGGGCCCATGGTGACCTTGACGGCGTCGGCGAGGTCGTTCACGCCCTGCAGCAAGGCGGCCCGGGCTCCGACGCCGAACGCCACCTCCTTCGCCGCATACCCCCGCGCCCACAGCCGCTGCTCCCCGCAACCGCCGCGCGACAGCTGCCTCGCAAGCAAGAGTCCCCGTCCGTTAGCGTCGCCCGGAAGAGATGCGTCAGGTGGGAAGGAGGAGGAGGCGGAGGTAGCGCGCCGGTTACCTGCTTCCGCAGCGCCGACGAGGACCTCGAAATCGACGACGCCGCCGCCGCCGCCGCCCGGTACATGGTGGCGAGTACTCGCGATTGCTCCTTCCTCCGGCGGCTTTGCTTGCGGCTTCGCAATTTCGATTCGAGAAGAGAGAGAGAGGGTTTTGCTAGGGAAGAAGGGTTTTGGGTTCCGGAAGCTTCGGCTCCACGTACGGTCCATGGGCCTAAGAAGTCCAATGGGCCTAGGTCCAGTTTGACAAAATGACAAAATGGTCCCCGAGACCCCGACTTCTTGCTTTGGTGACTGATATCGCTAGTGAAATAGACAATCCATTATATGCCACTAACTTGTCTATGATTTGTCACTGACTTTGTCATGTTCTACAATATGTCATCGACTTTTGCTTAACTTCTACGATTTACCATCGCCGTCCGGTTAACCTCCGTTAGCACTGTATAAATTTGTTCAAATGACCAAAATACCCCTAGGACAAATTTTGTACAGTACTACAATACTACAACATTAAATCTATATATAGTGAAACATTATGAGTACACTAGGTGAAAACATTTTTGTGGAGACACATAGCAGGTTGGGGCATGACAAATGGTGGGGCCCGGGGGGCACACGTGCGCGTATGTAGGGGAGTGCTCGATTTTGCTCCCCCCGCCAGTCGACTAGCAGAAGGAAAATCGGCTTAAATTAGGCAAAAGTAAAACTTGAGAACGAAACTGGATGGCAGGTAGAAACATAAGGCTTCAACTAAATACAAACGGATATGTATAAATAAAAAAAAACAGAGTTCGTGCAAAAAAACACATAAAAAGTAACACAAATAAATTAAGAGCAATATATTTTCGCTTATACTTAAAAGTCAAAATTTAAATTTTAGAACTAATTTTTTAAGTTGCTTTTGTGGTTTTCTTCATCATATTTTATTTTACAACATTTGCTTTTGAATCGCTAATAACATATATAAAAATGTCTTTTTTTTAATGGTCAGGCTGTTATCGACGTTTTATATATAGAAGAAGGTGTCTCATTTTAATGAGGAAAAGAGAACAAACAATACAGTGAACAGTTACTTAGGGAAAACTAGGCTAAAACGGTATAAAAAAGTTTTACCAGTTTAGTTGCTAATAAGCGGTATGAATGCGCATAAACATAAGACAAACAGTGACTCCGTAAGATCAAAATGCATGCAGTATAACTTAAAGCCTTGTATACAGGTAACACATTAATATAAGAGATCACTCTAGAACTACTTGAACTGAAGTTGTGGAGCAAGAATCTCTATGGGCAAACTGGTTCAGAATCTGGGATCTCTCCTCATCACTCCAATGGTGTTGGAGCCTCACGATTTTCCAGTCCCAACGCCCCATTTCTTCAACACGCCCATATCTAAACAGAGCAACAAGCTGCAATGCCGTTGATACTTCCATCACAAAGTTAACAAAGTAAACCTGTCTCTCTGTTCCCTCGAAGCCAACTACAACCAGCTCCTTCAGCTTTTCATGCTGCAAAGTGGATGGTTTCCAAATGATTTCATCACAATGCTCATCATCCCAAGGGGTAATATGGATGTGAAGGCTCTCCAGGCATGGTGCTGCTTCGAGCAGGAGTCGAGGCCAAGAGACATCCCATGATGAAGGCACATCAGCAATCAGGAGCCTTGTGAGATTAGCCAGCAACAATGAGGGGCAAGATGGCACGAACCATCTCCCATATCCAGTGAATCGTAGGACCAGGTTCGTTATGTTCTTGGTGAATCCAAGAAACCTCTCGATGTTCAAGTCCCAACCAATACATAAATCACGCAGACGATTAATGTAACCATGGCGTAAGTTCAGGTTTATGTGCATAACACGCGAGAAGGAGGAGTGATGTTTGTAACTCACCCAGGTCTCCCTGATAGCTATTCTCTCGAGCATCCCAAGAGAGTGTAGCGCGATGACGCTGCAGAACTCCACGGTAAGCTGCTTGATCCCTGACCTGGGGGCGTCGATGACCAGAATTCCCTGACCCACCCAGCGGCATGATTTGAGGTGTAGAACTTGCAGCTGAGGGCATGAGCTGATCACGGCTTCGTAGGATGATTTGGGCATGGAGTTTTGCAAGTCTTGCAAGGTCAATTCGGTGAGAGCTTGAAACCCCTGCAATGGCGGAATGATGCAGCCTCCTAGCTTCAGGCTTCTCAGGCGGGACTTCTGATTGCAGAGACCATGGTGAGGAAATCTGTGGACATCCGGCGGTATAGACCAATAAGCAGATTTGGCGAAAACCTCAAGATCCTCGACTCCCCAAGCGTCCAATGCCTTGGTGATCAATCGGTTCATAAGATCGGTGTAGTGAGTGGCAAAGAACTCCACCCGCAGCCTGCCGATCCGACGACGACGACGACGAGCTCGGCCGGCACGGTCATGGCTGTCATCCGCGTCGAGGAAGCAGCCGATGGAGGCGGCCATGTTTCGCATGGCGAGGCGCTCTTGCCGCTTGATGGTGGCGACGAGAGCCTTGGCGTCACCGTTGTACGCGATGGTTTTGTGGAGTTGGACGGACCTGTGGTAGCGCGGCGGGAGTACGTCGCCGACCACGAAATCGAGGGCGTCGAGCTCGCGACGGAGCGGGGCCCAGCGCGTGGAGAGCATCGCGGCGGCGAGCGCGGCGCGGGTGTCGAGACGCCGCAGGATGAGGAGGAGCACGTCGTCGGAGAGGTCGCTGATGCGGTCGCCGTCGCAGGGCGCCGCCGCGGGTGTCCGGCGTCGACGGAGACAGTACAGCGCCGCCGCCGCCCCCTTCCTCCCAGCGGCGTCTCCGTAGGTCGCGGGATCCCGGTGGCGGCGCCGGTAGAACGCACCTTTCCTCCCCTTCCTCCTAGCCATGGCGGAGGAGTGTCGCGGAGGGCGCGGCGGCGAGGTTGCCTGAGATCGCAATCGCGGCCGCGGCGGCAACGAACCGCACGTACCAGTAGCGAAAAGCGACAAGAACTCTTGCCCTGATGTCAGCCCATGTACACATAGGCCCAGTAGACTTCTTGGGGCTGCTATAGGTACTGTACGGATGAGAATCTGGAAAACTGGGTTTACTTTTAGTTCATTTTCTAAATTTTACAAATATGGTTTTTTAAAAATCGAAGTGAAAATCTGAATTGTTTGGGGAGTTTCTGGCAGAAAATAGGCCCTATACTAGGAAATCAGATGAACTGCTGCTGATTTGCTGAACATGAATTTAGTTATCGAAAAAAAAAGAGTACATGAATTTAGTTAAAAAAAATTCAGGAATTTACTAGAACTTGGTCCTTACCATCTAATGCTATAACAATCAATATTTTGATTCATGCCATAAGAATTAACCTATCATGACAACATATTCATTACTACTAGTTGAGAAAAAACATTAACCGCACATAGCGGAAAAGACAGGTTAACACTATGCTCGTTGGCGAATTGGCATTGAGTACGCTTAGAAATCAGATGGACTGCTGATCTGCTATGCTCAAAGCACAATCGAATAGATAGTTCATATGGCTACTCAAGTACAGGATTTTCCTACAACTCAGGTCCCATACCATCTCCTGCGACCTTATTAGTAGCTTCAGCAACTTGCTTCACCAGGTTTGCACCAACATTCTTAGCGCTGTGCTCAAACTCAATGCTTTTTTGCAACAGTTACTCCATTTGTGACTTTGGGTCTTTGAGAGACCTATGGGATCTCTCAATAATCACATTGCGCCCCTACAACGCAACACACAAGAACACCCATTCAGTCGATAAATCAAGTGGGGTACCATATCACATCTGTAATTGAGCAATAGATATGATTTCAATGTTGAAATTGAGCATCCTTTTACTTCTGAAATGTGCCAGTATAATGATTAGATAGCTCTTGTGGAATGTACAATGATTAGATTGGGGGGCATTGGGAAGGCAAGCAACAGCTCCATCAATTTCCTACTCCTAACTCTTCAAGATTTAAACAAAATCAGGTCAATAACAACCCTTCATTGTAAATAAAACTGAGGGGTTCTGTAATATCAATGGACTCGTGCGCTTAAGTATTGGTAACAGTTCAATAAGACTAAAATTGCTTGCCACAAAAATGATACTTTCTTATTTATTGAAGTAAACACAGTCGTTATCCCCAAATAAAGGGTGTCTGATTATAATTAACTTACTTATAGTCATTAAGCAATTCAAACTAAAAATGAGATCCAACAAAGCATATGCAAGAAAATTGAGCTACCACTGCACACTTAATTAGTTACAAGTTTCTTCTCTGGCATATGTTATCCTAAGCCAAAAAAATTGAGCTAATCCCAGTTTTCTTTGCTAGCTTATATTCAACAAAATAAAATGATCTAAACTCATATCACAGTAATAGAAAAACGACAACCAATATCAACGACATCCAAATTCTCGCTAATGTTTTGTTATCTATTAAATTTGATTGATTGAACACTGGATCATAACAGCTTCAGATGCATTGCTGAAGGCAATACTACTAAACACAACAGTGGAAAAAGTACACTATCATAATCTACTCTATAAGGAGATGGGGACTTCAGTGCGATCGCGTTTGGGAGGGGAGGAGCCAGGGATATAAATTTGTATTTTGCAGTGAACAAAGATTTACTAATTATTGGACAAGGCATTACCACAGATTCATCTGCTCACCATACAACCAATCTGCAAGATGCTCTCTACCATTGTGACCCTCTCACTCCTGCTGTCCTGCACACACACACACAAAGAACAAATAAAAAGAAATCAGATAATGGGGATTCAAGTCAAGAAACAGAGATCAGCAAAGACCAAGAAGCCAGATCCATGAAAGGATCACAACTGATGGAGACACACATATTTGCAGCAGGCACAAAATCCCTGGGCAGAAGGGGGTGACGTGGTGCCGTAACTCACCTTCAACATAGGCCAACAGGAAGGGGATGGTTTGCAGCCATTATTGGAGACGTGGAAGCGTGAAGCCGTGCTGTCCATGCTCAGCTATTTCTGCAAGGCCAACATGACAGATCTCATGCTGCGGCTAACTGGACCTCAAATGTGGGTCACGCCGGAGAGTCCTTTCTTAGAGATGCCCAGCCTGAGGAAGCTGCTGGTCGTGGACATGCCGCCGCGCTGGGATGCCACATGGATCTGTGCCCTTGTTGAGGAGGCTCCATCGCTTGAGAGACTCCACGTCCACTTTTCCCAACGTTGTGAAGACGATGATGAGATGGCCGTTCGTCGGAAGTTGGAGATAGTGTGGGAGCAGGAGCCCTCAAGAGCACTGCATTCTCATCTGGAGGAGTTGGTGGTCATTGGTTTTCAGATCAAGAAAGAAAGAAAGGTTCAGCTTGTGAGGCATATCATGGTCGTTGCGCCGTGTTGTTCTGCTCAAGCATGAATATGTCAAGGACAAGAGGCTAGGTGAATAGGAGATGGTAAGCCAGAAATATACCTGGAGTGACGAGGGGAAGCTCACCGTGCAGGAGCAGATCAGACAGGTGGTTTGTTGTTCAATGGACCAAGTTGAAGCGGTCCTAGAATGAAACTAAACTGCACATTAGTTAGTTTGATTTTATCTTTTATAAATGATTCTAATGAATATCCTGTACACGGAAGTCGTTAATTATCAAGGCACATCCCCTTGCACAACAAAATATGATCGGTGACTCAGTGAGACATTGACCCCATTGTCATAAGAATCTATGAACACTAATCATCTTGTTCACGTCAGTTACAAAAGACATACCTCTCATGAAATTTATGACTTGGTGTCCTATGATGCAAAAGTAAAACTTGAGAACCTCTAAAAAAATGTAAAACCTTAGAGAAGAGGAGTAGAGAACAAACAGAAGGCTCCACTTAAATACAAAAGAACATGCATACAAGGCATAATAACAAAAACAGAGTTACTGTAAAAGTAACTTATAAAAAGTCGCACAGAAATAAATTAAGATCATAATGCATGCAGTATAACTTAAAGCATTGTAAACAAGTAACACACTGACATAACAGATGCATGCTTTATAACTTAAAGCCTTGTATACAAGTAACATAACAGATGCATGCTTTATAACTTAAAGCCTTGTATACAAGTAAAACATTAACATAACAGATCACTCTACAACTACTTGAACTGGAGTTATTGAGCAAGAATCTCTATCAGCAAACTGGTTCAGAATTTGGGCTTTCTCCTCATCATTCCAATGGTGTTGCTGCCTCACAATTTTCCAGTCCCAACGCCCCATTTCTTGAACATGCCCATATCTAAATAGAGCAACAAGCTGCAATGTTGTTGATACTTCCATCACAAAGTTAACAAAGTAAATCTGTCTTTCTGTTCCCTCGAAACCAATTACAACCAACTCTTTTAGTTCTTCATGCTGCAAAGTGGATGGTTGCCAAATGATTTCATCAAAAGAATCGTCATCCCAAGGGATAATATGGATGTGAAGGCTCTCCAGGCATGGTGCTGCTTCAAGTAGGAGGCGAGGCCAAGAGACATCCCATGATGAAGGCACATCAGCAATCAGGAGCCTTCTGAGATTAGCCAGCAACAACGAGGGGCAAGATGGCACGAACCATCTCCCATATCCAGTGAATCGTAGAACCAGGTTGGTTATGTTCTTGGTGAATCCAAGAAACTGCTGGATGTTCAAGTCCCAACCAATACATAAGTCACGCAGACGATTACGGTAACCATGGCGTAAGTTAAGGTTCATGTGCATAAGATGCGAGAAGGAGCAATGCTTATACCTGACCCAAGTCTCCCTTATAGCTATGCTCTCAAGCATCCCAAGAGAGTGTAGTGCAATGGCGCTGCAAAACTCCACAATAAGCTGCTTAATCCCTGACTTTGGGAAATCGATAACCAGAATGCCCCGGTCCGCCCACCTGCATGACTTGAGGTGTAGCACTTGCAACTGGGGGCATGACTTAAACACATCTTCATAGGATGCTTTGGCCACGGAGTTTCGCAAGTCTTGCAAGGTCATTTTGGTGAGAGCGTGGAACCCCTGCAATGGCGGAATGATACAACCACCTAGCTTCAAGCTTCTCAGCCGGGACTTGTGGGGCTCAATGCAGAGACCATGGTGAGGAAATCTGTGGACAATCGGCGGCAGAGACCACTCAGACCAATATGCAGGCTTAGCAAAAACTTCAAGATCCTCGACTTCCCAAGCATCCAATGCCTTGGTGATCAATCGGTTCATAAGATCGGTGTAGTGAGTCGCAAAGAACTCCACCCGCAGCACACGGGCCCTCCGTCGAGCTTGGCCAGCACATTCATCACTGCCATCCGCGTCTAACAAGCTATTGATGGAGGCCGCTATGTTTCGCATGGCAAGGCGCTCGTGTCGCTTGATACTTGCAACGAGAACCTTGACATCAACGGGATACGCAGCAAAACCAGCCGCTTGGTGGAGTTGGATGCACCTACGGTAGCGCGGCGGGAGTATTTCACCGACCATGAAATCGAGGGTGTCAAGCCAGCGCAGGAGCCGGGCCCAGCGCTTGGAGAGCATAGCGGTGGCGAGCGCGGCGCGGGTGGCGAGCCGCCGCAGGATGAGGAGGAGCACATCGTCGGAGAGGGCGCTGATGCGGTCGCCGCCGCGGGGAGCCACCTGTGCCCGGCAGCGACGAGGCCTATCCTTCCTCCTCCTCGCCACGTCGCGTAGGCGCGCGGAGATGCTCGCCGCCGCAGGCCGCGGGCGTCTGGCGGCGACAGAACGCACCTCCGGAGTTGCGAAGGGTGCGGTGGAGTGGGTGGAGGGCGGCGGCGCTGGCGCCATGGGCGGATCCATCTTGGGACATGGGGGTTCAGTTGAATCCCCCAAACTTTCTTTTGTAGGTTCAAGGCTGTGGAATTAAGGGCTTGTTTGGTTCAATACCCTACCAAAATGTTGGTAGTGCCAAAACCTAGGCAAGTTTTGGTACTACCAATTTTTTGGTAGGGTAGA
Source organism: Oryza sativa Japonica Group (assembly GCF_034140825.1). NCBI lineage: Eukaryota > Viridiplantae > Streptophyta > Magnoliopsida > Poales > Poaceae > Oryza > Oryza sativa. The sequence goes on from NC_089039.1 coordinate 26,966,250, forward strand.
GTTGTATTTGGTTTGAGGCCAATTTAGAACCAAGCATTGAGTAGAATATAGAAAATATCAAATTGGGCATTGGCAATGCCAATGATTTGGCTTCAAACCAAAATCACCAGATACACTGTTCAAACTACCAAAGTATTGGTAGGGCACGTTTTTGGCACTAATCCAAAACAGCCCTAAGAAAATAATATAAGGCCTGTTTAGTTCACGAAAAGAAAATTTTTAGGTGTCATATCCATGTCGGAAGGGGGTTTTCAGACACGAATGAAAAAACTAATTTCATAATTTGCCTGGAAACCGCGAGACGAATCTTTTGAGCCTAATTAATCTGTCATTAGCACATGTGGGTTACTGTAGCAATTATGGCTAATCATAGACTAATTAGGCTCAAAAGATTCGTCTCGCGATTTCCCCCATAACTTTGCAATTAGTTTTTTTAATCTATATTTAATACTCCATACATGTGTCCAAATATTCGATGTGATGTTTTGGGAAAAAAATTGGGAACTAAACCAGGCCAAATAACGTATGATTGATTGAGTTTTAATTATTACAAACTTGAAAAATAGATTAATATGATATTTTAGAGCAACTTCCATATAAAAAGTTTTCACACGAAACGTACCGTTTAGCAATTTGAAAAACATGCAACGGAAATCTTAATCTCCATCCAACTTTTATTGGAGAAAAGACCAGGACCCAGCTGTGGATGCTCACCAGGACGACGTCACCTCCCTCTTCCCTGGCTTCTCCCCTGCACTATGCTCGATGAGAGATTTGATAATTTAACACTCCTTAAAATGGGTTTTGATTATTTGAAATCCTGTCCCACTTTCATTCACTCAGATGATCCCACATGTCATTCTCACAAGTGTCAACTAAAACAATTGGACAATGAAAAAAGTGTTAAATTATCAAATTTTCCTGCTCGATCGGCACAGGCGAGACAATACGGGAAGAATTTTTTTTTTTACGCAGAGAGGATGGGGGAGATTCTCGACGCACAAAGAATATATTTTTATCGTCTCCGTCCCAAAAATAATTACTACTATATTTGAGAGGGTAATATGCAAGTTCCCTCTGTCTCCCAAAATAAGTTATTATGAGATATGGCATATTCCCTCTATCTTATAAAAAAAAACTCATCCTTATATTTCCATTGAAAGTTTAGTACTAATGTGAATTACCTAAATGCCCTTCACCCGAAGGGCAGTTTCCCAACGAGGCAACGATCGAGACGATGCTAGAAGCAAACAGAATCTCATCCCCAAGCGGCCGGAAGACGCAGCCTACCAGAGAGAGAAGGTGCGTCTACCAGAGAGAGAAGGGGAGGGGGAATTACCGCCGGTGTTCGCCGCCGATTCAAACCCCAGCTTCCACGCCCAACGATCGAGAGCAAACAAGCAGAATCCTACCCACCCCAAGCGGCCGGAAGACGCAGTCTACAAGAGGGAGAAGGGGAGGGGGGCATTACCGCCGGTGTTCACCGCCGATTCGCCGGAGCGCCGTGAGGGGTGGCGCGTCTCCTCCTCCGCTCAGCTCCGCGCCTCGGCCTCGCTGGTTCGCCGTGAGACACGGGAAAGAGGAAATAAAAAAAGCTACCGTGCCAAGAAGTCGGACTCGGACTCGGTCTAGCAAAGGCCATAAGAAGTTGGGCCGGCCCAATATGACTAGGCCCATACAATCTCAGGCTTTCCCTTCTCCAATCCATCTCTCTCGCGAGGCCAAGTTGAGGTAGAGCTCAGCTCGACGCAACGCAGACGCAGGCGGCGGCTTCGGCCTACCTCGATCTCTCTCCCATGGCGCACTAGACCAAAACCCTAACCCTAGGTCCGCCTCCTCCGTCCGGCGGCAATGGACGCGAAGGACATCCTCGGCCTCCCCAAGACCGCCTTCCCGTCCGTCCAGGAGAAGAAGCCCCGCGCGCCCAAGGAGCCGCAGCGGAAGCCCGATGGCGTCTCGCGCGAGGTACGGCGCGGCCTAATCCGCCATCCTCCCGCACACTTCGACCCCGCGTTTCTCGTTGCTGCTGAAGTGCTGATGGTTGTTGATGATCCAGGTGTACGCGCTCACTGGAGGGGTGGGGATGGCTCCACTCATGCCGACCATCGAGGCTTCGCACCTGAAGCGGCGACCAGCTGTTGAGAAGGAGAAGGTGAGCTGATATGTGCTGAAAATTTGATAACTCTAGTAGAAGCACATGAACTGAGCTGAGAGTTTAGCTACTCGTATACTTAATACCTATTAGGAATTAGGCATTAAGGGTAAGGTGCTCATGGGATTAATATGGGACAAATGAAATGATGATTTGATCATGTGCAACTTCTGTTTTGAAATTGGTGGTCAACCCAAATAAGCAGATTGAATCCACCTCACATATTCATGTCCATTGAGTCATATGGGTAATTGCAGCAAGGTGTTTCGTGCTCCCATTTTGATGGAGCTTGTACTAAATCTGACCATTTGAAGTACTTCTGCAGATAGCATGGCAGTGGCTACCTTTCACGTCCTCTGCACGGACTGACAACCTTCAACTTTACCATTGGGTCTGTTTCTCATGAATTTGTAGTATGGCATACATATCTTAGAAAAAAAAACTCAGAAAGTCACCCTTTTGATCTTTCAGGTTAGAGTTGTAAATGGTGCTCCACCCACTGGTGACTATCACTTTGCAAAATACAACAAGGTAAGAAGTATATTGTGTTGGGTACATCCTTCATATCCTGCATTGATGCTTACTCAGTTTTTGCTTGTTTTTTCCTATTGCAGAAGGCGGATGTTCTCAAATACACCGATGAGGAGTATGAGAAGTATTTAACCGATCCTGTAGGTACTAGTTGCAATAATAAATTTTTATAAATGCTATGTTTGATCTTTTGTTGAAAATCTTATATTGCTAAAAACCTTCTGTGGATATCATTGCGCTCTTGAATACAATTGATAACAATGTTGGGAAGTTCGAAAATTATACATAATTATGTTATCATCTCATCTTTATATGCTTGTTATGTGGCATTTGAGCATTCATTTCGAATAGTTGCAAGCCTTTGTTTGAAAATATTATATTTGCAAACAATTTTATTGAAAGCCCTTCTATAAATAATCAGTTGTTGATTTCATTTCAGGCATGGAGCAGGGAGGAAACAGATAAACTATTTGAACTATGTGAACGCTTTGACCTTCGCTTCATAGTAATAGTTGATAGGTTCCCAACTGATCGCAGCATGGAGGATTTGAAGAGCCGTTATTATTCTGGTACCTTATATCTTGATATAACCTCTATGCTTAGATAGTGTCCACCACAGAAAATTCTCCTTTGTTGTTAATTTTTAATGTTCTACACATGCATTTACTTGGTCAAAAACCAACAAGTGATTTACTGTGGTTATCATATCCATTTATTTTCCCATTCAATATATGAAACAAGAACAGTTAGTAAATTGTCAGCTCCGTAACCGTTCCACCGAATTTGTTTTTATCATAACAGCCAGAATATTGCTCACATTACTTATGTATAATGGGGACTTAAGAAAAGGTTACACGCACACAAATTGATATAAGCAATATTCTGGTCATTGTCCCATTATACATCCCCTGCCCTTCTTTTATGAGAACAAGGTGATTGCATGGCTTGTTATTTAGAATAATCAGTCAACTGCTGAAGCTGCCAATTATTATATTTCAAGTTTGGTATAATTCTATGCTCAACAATTCAGTCTGTGCATTACTATTTGCTTTTGTGAATTCTACACCAGTATATTCTTTGTTATTGCAGTTACTCGTGCTCTTCTGATTGCTAGAGCTCGGTCATTTGATGAAGTTGCTGGTAATCCCCTTGTGAAGGTACATGTTGATCTAACCTATGAATAATTGAGTAATTGTTTTCTTATTATGTTTGCCCTTGTACTTATTTCTGTCCATATGGGTTTCTTCTCAGGAAACATTCAATGCTGCTCATGAGACCGAGAGAAAGCGTGCTTTATCTGCACTTCTCTCCCAGACAAAACAGCAAGAACGAAAGGATGCTGAGGTGAGAAATTTGTTGATGATAGTATTATGAGCAGCTGACTTGTGCAGTTTATCATTCCTTAGATTCCAATGTTTTATGTCTGATTACAAGTGTTACCTTTTCAGATTTTAGCAGAAGCAAAACGCATTATGGAAACTCGTGCTGCTAGCAAAGTGAGTAATCAGCACATTTAATTCCATACATCTCACCACAAAAGTAATCTCAAGCAAGAATGTTCTGGTGGCAATTTGCATTATATTGCAAATAATGAGTTTTTTTTTAGAATTCCTTCTGTGATGCAAGAGATGTCAAATCATCTAGATATCTATGAGACTCCGATCTGTTCAAGCAAATAGCGCTTAGCCTTTTGGGCTTTCCCAGATGCCTGCTGTCATGCAGGGATGATAGTGTTGTTCACTAATAAACCTTATGAATTTTGATGGTAGTTAGTTTGAAGTGATATAGTCTGCCTGATCTATCTGATCAGTGGTCTGGAATTTACATGTCTCTAAGCGTTTGAGGCTTTGTCTATAGCATACTGAGGAAGCGGGAGCACTGGCACACTTTGATAATGTTGATGGTGTATCTCCCTTGAGCAACACACACCCATTGTCAACTGCTACACTTCCAGCTGCAGCAGTGAATAACTCCATACCTGCTTCACTGCGAATGGTAACTCTGAAACTATGGATTGTTGCTTTCTGTCTCTTATATTGAGCTGCCGATGAGTTAACATTTTGTTTGTTACAGTAGACATTTTGTTCTATTTATTTAAAGCTAACCATATTTTGCCCCATTCTGTGGAAACCACATTGTCCTATCCTTCATCTTACCATGCCATAATGTCACTATTAAACTAAGTGTAAAATTATGTTTCCTGAGCAATTATAGCATGTCCCATTTATTCCTGAAAAACAAAGATAGTGTAAGTTATCTTGCTCATTGCATGGGAGGTGGCTGTTATTAGGATTGTGCCGAACTCATCACAAGCAGACCTTATGTTAATTATATTACTAGCGGTCTTGTTCTCATTAACTGTGGATGCCTATGAATCACATGAAAATTGGTATATCACTCTTCACACTGTTCTTTTTAGATGTTTTTTACTCGCTATACATTCTTTTACAGCTTCGAGTGTATTTGAGAACCCAAGCGCTTGATCAAATGGTCCAAGCAGCAAGTGCCTCGGCGGGCCTTAGAGTTATCAAAAGGGTTGACCAGACTTTACAAGACCTCGGGGTTTGTTTCCTAGACATCAATCTGTACTTGATATGCACCGAACTGATGTTGTTCAAGTTCTTTTTGGGTCTAGTAGGTTTGCAGTGCATTTTCTTTTATAATTTAATAACACAATTAGATACATGAAATTGTATGCATTGTTTCTCTGTAGGTGAATTTGAAGCCCAAGGTCCCGACGAAAGCAGTTTGCGTCGAGCATCTTGAACTACGGAATGAGATACTTACACTGCTTAACTTACAGAAGCAGGTACATTTAGGAAGCTTGCGATAACCATGCTGCTCCTGAAGTTAGCATTTCTTAGAGTAGCGATTAGCAACATGCTTTTAATCTACAATTTGCACTTAGGCTTCCATCCCAAATGTATGCACTGTTTTATTGAAGCACCTATTGAAGAATATCATTAAAAGATGGGAAATCGATGATAAATGTTGGTTATAGCGATTTACTTTCTTGAGAAAATTAGGTATATACAAAATATCTTCCCTCTTTAGATACCATTGTAATTGAAACAGTTAGGTTCACTTTAATAACTTCACAAATCTCCTCCAAGTACCTTCCCTTGCCTCCTATCACTCCTCCTAACGCATAAACCAACCCCTTCCCCATAAAGAGCAGGCTGACATAATCCCCAAGCACCTTGACCCACCCTCCCTTCCCACCTGCTTCTCTGCTGAGAGCACACGCCACTGTTGTCCCCAAGGAAGTTCTATCACAAGCAAACACCTTCCTGTTGATAGAGTGCCAGCACTGCTTGGTCATTTTAGCATTCTAGGGATATATGTGGTATTACTAGGAATTAGATGCAAGCATTACAACTTCACTAAGCTTGCACCTCACTTGTAGAGTTCACACGATCACCGTTACAGCGCAGTCATCCAGAAGGACACCATGAGGTGTGTATCGTGGTAGCACGTCCAGATTTCGTCTGATAGGTGCTCTCTCAAATGGTATCGGCAGTGTTGTATTTGTAGATAGTGTCATGCCTCGGCAAATAGGTTCCCCATTAGGCCTTGTTTGGCTTAGCTTGTTGCCATTCAGAGGTCACCGCTTTATCTAAATCTTACTAGTACTATCTTCCAATGCCAATAAAGTGTACCACGAAAGATAAATGGCATATACTCAGATAGTGCTAAGGTGGTGGGTCTTTTGGTAGAGAAACCAAAATTTCCAATAATGTGATGGAATTGAACCAAACCCTTATGGAGAGATGACAAGAGGCAATGGAATGGTATTTTGAGGAAATTTTGAAATTTGGGTGGTATTAAAGCGAACTCATTTATTTCAATGGTGTATATACAAAGAGGGAAAGTTTTTATGGTATATGCCTTATTTGCTCTAATTTCTTTCCTTTCATCTAATACATCATTATCTTTTGCCTTTCGTGTTAACAGCTGCAAAATAAAGAAGCTGAAGTTTCAGCTAACAGAGAAAATTCCTTTACAGAGGCACCAAGCACACCTAAGGTATATTTCTACATAAATGGACCCCCTTCACAGAAGTATGGTAACTAGCTCTTTCTCTAGTATGCTCACTTTGGAATGTTGGAGTGCTTTAACAGCTAACAGAACTAGAAAATCTTAGTGAGATCTTTTTGAATGAATAAAATGTGGGATAGTAAGGAGGGACTTAGCATCTATGACTGATAAAGAAGAAAATTGGCGAGAGAACCTGTCTGAGAGGACTTGAACACAGGCTGGCCCAAGCTCCTGGCAGCTTCATGACCACTGGGCTACAATGCTGTTCTTATAAAATCTTAGTGAATTCTTAACAGGATAGTGCCAAGCAGTGGCAACTGAAGCTCACTTTCAATACATGAAGATTTATGCCTGTGATATTTATATTAATTTAAGGGAAAATCCATAAACACTTCCATAAGTGGACAAAGTATTCACTCGGGGGGTGTTTTGGGACATGGGGGGCAAAGTGAGAAGGCAGGGTTTTTCAAACTTTCCCTTGATTTAAGTAGTTTGCCTAAGAGCCCGTGCATTGCAATGAAAAACAAATTAAGTTTCTAGCTTATTGAATCAATCAATAAACACTTATTTAGTCTAAGTAATACTATGATTTTTCTTATTGAACAAGTAGATAATTTTGAAATTTGGGGGGAGCCAATAGTGAAATGGGGGAGGATTTGTTGAAAGGTGGTGCAATAGTATAGATTGTGGGGCCCAATTTTAGTGGTAGGGGTGGTGTGGGAATAGACACCACCACTACCAACATTTTAACTAGTATAGATATAGAAAACTTTAATCAGAACCAGTTAATATGAGTATATGATTGAAACAAAAAGTTTATTAAACTGTTAGTTGCTCTTTAGCTAATAACATTGTTTGTTTGCAGCGTGCTAATAGAGATGTTGATAGACCCTTTGTTCCTGATACTGTTGGGTTTGCAGGTAATTTGGAAAAATACATTTTGGTTTGCTTTCTTCTTGCCTCTTCAATCTTATCAGGGACTACTTATACTTTTTTTTGTTTCATGTTACCTCAGGTGAGAGAGCAGGCAAGCGGGACCACAAGCGGAAGGTTTGTTCTTTCTCATCCTCTCTGTGATGATGTTCTTAATATAGTTTCATCTTTAATGTGTGTCTGTGGGACATCCTGCTGACCTTCTAAATATCTAGTTTGAGGGGAGACAAAATTGAATTGAGACATAGTTCAACTGCTCTGATTTTCTGAAATCTATCCATTTGTACTTTACCATCCTGATAGGACATGCAGACAGGAACTATATGTTGATTTTACTTATGTGTGGCAATACCATTTAAAACATCAAACAAGATGCTTCAGTGTGTTGGATCATCCAGTATCAAAATGAAGTGCAATCTCTATTGTTAATGGCCATTTTGGTTGAAGTTGACAGTCATATTCTTGCTGTCCTAAAATGTTTGCATTCTGGAATGCTCCATATTTTAGAATTCAATCAGGGACTTGTTTTCTTCTATAAAACTATATGATTACTTTTACTTGGTTTTATCATTTACATCTGTAACATTTTCGCCAGACCACTGGAAGATTTATAGATGCACCTCCCTCACCACCCCAGTCCAAGAGGCCTCGGAAGTTGAAAGCATCTGATTGATGAGTTTCAGATTGAGCTGCATAGAATTTCAACAAGCCAAAACCCCTGGTATGCCTTACTGGCTTGAATTGAACTTGCACTTGAATACTTGATCATTTGTTGCTCGCTTCATGGTTGACAACTGGACCTTGTGTTTCAGATAGTGCTATGGATCAACTCCATTCTTGCTTGGAAGCTTCCCGGCGTGCACTTTCACCAAGAGTTTGCTCCCGTCGGTAGAAGCCGTTCTTGGCTTTTGTCTGTACAGTGCATCTGCCCTGAGAAGGTTTTCTTCGTACTCCTCGTTGGAAGATGAGACGAATCAGGTGGAAGCAGCTGCTGGCGTCACTGAGAAGTGATCGCCTTGAGCCCTTGACGTCTCCCCCTACTCAACGAAGAGTGTAACTGTTTCTTTTGTTTGTTTGAGCTGTAGCTACCGTTTGTAAAATGAGTTATCTGACAATACCGTGTTTGTTCAAGTAGAACTGTAACACAACTGTTTACACCCAATCAATCCTGTAATCTTGGACAATTTAACGAGGAACCGCGATCCCAATGCAAACCTGAGCCTGGTTTCCATGTGTGGTTGGCGTTATAGCTTATCAACAGCCTTGTGCAGTTCAACACAAGGTACTCCATCTGTCTCATAAAGAACCAACTTAGTACTAGATGTGATACATTCTACTACTATAAATCTGGATGTATATCTGTCTAGATTTATCATACTAGAAATATGTCATATCCAATTCTAAATTCGTTTTTTATGGAACGGAGAGAGTACTCTTCGAGTCTTGATAACTCAGCCAACACAGTTGACGGTGAACACACCTGGAGAGGAGAAAGCAGAGGTGTGCACTGTATCTGTGTATCAATCAGGCCGAGACCGACGCTTTGTCCTCTCATATAGACACTGATCGACGTCTCGAGATTGACTCTCGACTTTGCCCCGACATGCAGTAGAGCGTTGGGCAGTGACGTGGCTTAATCTCTGGCCGTCCGTGTACCGATCGATGGCCACGGATCGGATAGAATATGCCGGAACACATGTCGTCAGGTTGGTTGGCATGGATAGAAGATAGATTGTGTCACGTCGCGGTAGGCAAAATTTTCGCTTCTCGAGTGGTCCAGTGGACGTTGCCACCTGCGTGTGTGGCACGCGGCTGAGTGGACGGTTTGTACAAGGCGATTTCTACAGTTCTACTGGCTATGGGGCCTATGGCCAATTGACCATGAGCAGCTGGTTGGTGCCCAGTTCACCGGAGCCGCCAATCCAAACGGCTTGATGCGTCGCAACTGTGGAGCTTTGCATGGGTGGAGTCAGATGTGGAGGGTGGTTGTTGAATTCGTTACTACTACTACTGGTGCATGACAAGTTAAATCGGGAGAGAAAAAGACCTTACAAAAGAAATTGTGAGAAAAGGTGAGAGACGTAGCCAAATACCTGATGAACTGTGACGTCTGAATATATCCGAGTATTCTGCCCGTTTGACGTGTCATAAATCTTATATAATTATTAGTATATCCCAGTATTCTGTTCACTTGATAGAATGATAGCTTACAAAGACACAAGTATTTACTATTTGTGCTGACTAGTCACTCAGTATGCAAAAATCTGCAGGTTTGGTAGAGACAACACATTTAACTTTGGACAGCAACTAATCCTAGCATCAGATTAATGCTGAGAATGAGAGCTCAGTTTCATCCATCTTGGGAGTCATGGCCTCATGGGTCACCTGCATGGGCCACCGTGCCCAAGATCCTAAACTTGCTCCCAAATTTATGAGTAGTTTTTTTTTCCGAGGTCAGAGAGGCATAATCACAATTCACAAAGATCTCAATCCCAAACGAAAGAGACGCCCGACCCACCTCTCCTGTTAACATCACTGCTCACTTATCTCATCTCACCTCTTGATTTGAAGCAGACAATGCATGATCCTCAGTCACAAGATAATTCTGTTAAGGCAAAAATCTTGCAACTATTTCACAGTTTAATTCATTAACACCACATATATAAGAAATCTCTTGATTGATTTAGCATTGCTAAGTAGTATAATTAACAGGGAGCTTAGTGAGCTTGCTGTGAAATTGCAAGGCTCTTGTTGTTCTTGGCGAGTGTGGCTAGCTACTGCTTGCTGCTGCCGCGGTTGAGCATCTCCTTGTAGTTGAGCAGCGAGTTGAGCCTCTGAAGCTGCAGTTGCTGCCTGAATTTGTTGATGAAGTCGTCGGCTCTGGCGTCCACGCCGCCGTCGTCGGCGTCCTCCGCCGCCGTGTCCTTCCTCGCCTCCGAGCTCGACTTGGTCATCGTCTTCGCCTCCGACGCCGCCTGCTTCTTCGCCTTCTTGTCCTGCTCCCGCGCCGGCTCCGACCGGGTCCTACCGTAGTGCGCTTGTGCGGGCGTTGCCGCCGCCGCTGCGTCGGCGGGGATGTCGTCGGTGGCGAGGTCGCCGGAGCGGAAGCTGTAGAGGGTGAACGAGCGGAGGCGGTCCAGGACGGACGACGTGCGCGCGAGCGGCGCCGGCGCCGGCGCCGGGGGAGGAACGTATTCTTGCTGGAGCGGCAGATCTCGCTGCTGCTTCGGTGTGAAATCGTCTTCGGCCGTCGCGTCCACGGCGGCCGCGGCCTCCTCCGGGAACGCCTCGACCACCCTCGCCGGAGCCCTCACGACCTCTGCCCTCCTCACCTCGGAGCTCGAGTTCCTCAGCCTCGACGCCGCCTTCCTCTCCTCCTGCGCCGGCGCCGCCGCCGGCTCCGACCGGCTCCTCGCGTAGTGCCCTTGCAGCTTCACCTCATCCACCGGAGACGAAGACACCACCTCCTCCGTGCGCTGGTGGTGGAGTTGGCTCGTCGCCGCCGCCGCAGCAGTAGCGTACTCGGGAGGGAAGTCACCGGAGCGGAAGCGGTAGAGTCCGAACGAGCGGAGCCGGTCAAGAACGGACGACGTCCGCGCGAGCGGCGCCGGCGCCGGCGGCGGAGCATACAGCGTCTCCTGCATCATCATCTGCTGGTGCTCACCGCCGCCGTAGTATTGCTGATGCAGCAGCGGCGGCGGCGGTTGCAACTGGTCGTGGTGGAGTATCTCCCCGTCGTGGTGATACTGGTACACCTGCCGCCGGCGGCGCTGGTGCGTGCGGGAGGTGAGCGCGATGGTGCCGATGACGATGTTCACGACGAGGAACAGCGTCGCCGGCGTGAAGTACCCGCGGATCGCCGCCCACGCGCCCACCCCCGGCGACGCCGCCTCCGCCACGTCCATCTATCACGCGGAGGCTAGCAGGGGAAAGCGCGGAAACGGACGACGCGGGCGAGAGCTCGGTGAGCGGCTGTGGTGTACAGGTGGGGATTAGCGTTTTTGGGGCGGTGTACGGGGGTTTGTGTGGGTTGGCTAGCACGAGGGCGTCGCGGAGGCGAGCGGTTAAAATGGCGGGCGAGGCGAGGCGGGCGGGGGCGACACGCGGCGAGGCGGGGTGGGAGATGGCTGACTTGGTGGGTGGAAAACGTGGGAATCCAAGCTGCCGCCCAAGCAGGCAAGCAGCAGCAGCGCGGGGAGCCGACCCGCCGGGATTGCAGCTGCTGCATCTGCATGGCATCTTCCGCCAAAAAAAAGACGGCCTACGACGCGTACGCTGACACTGTAGTATGTGGTGGACTGGAGTACAAGTCACTGTTGCTACTCGGCTACTCCAGCCGTCCTATGGCACGTGCATATACAGTGGTATGTACAGTTGACATTTTTCCATGGAGCACACGACAGAATAATGATACTACGAGTACATGCGTACATGAGATGCTACAATATACTCCCTTCGTTTCAAAATGTTTGACACCGTTGACATTTTAGCACATGTTTGACCGTTCGTCTTATTAAAAAAAATTTATGAAATATGTAAAACTATATGCGTACTTGAAAGTATATTTAAGAATGAATCAAACACGTACTAAAAAGTCAACGGTGTCAAATATTTTGAAACGGAGGAAGTATATTGTACGATAAAGAAATGTTAGGTACACATGGATATGGAGTATATCATGAGTATATCATCGAGCTTGGCACAGAGGATCTTGTAAGAGTTAAGCGTTGTCGTTGCTGGTGCACATTGACGCACAGATGCCCTCACGTGTTGCTCGATCGATTGATCAGTCCACGCCCTGCTGCAAGTCAACCTGCTCGCGTCGTGGCGCGGCGCCCGTCAGTCCTTGATTAGTGCATTAAACCGACGTTGGGGATAACCGATAACCTGTCCCTAAATCTCCATGCTTTTCTTCTTCGATGGTCGCTTTCAGCGGCAGATATGATAACGTATCAACTCCAAATGTTCCAATCACATCTTTGCTTCCAACGCAACCAACCATCATCCAGGCAGGCTCCACCAGATGACCTTTTTAATTTACCTTCACCGTTTAGGTAGTATGCAACTTTGGAACGATCTCTTCAGATTAGCCATCTTGAGCTTGTACGTTATAGAAAAAACCGTTTTTCTGATGGTGATTTGGTGACGCAGATATTCTCGTGGAGTGACGAGAGGATGGGACTCACTGATGGAGCAGCGCAGATCAGGGGTTCAGAGTGACACACTTGCACACACATTTACATTTTTCCTAGAGATGGCAATTGTGCTACAGAAGTTTTCGTGTACAGCGTTTTTATGGATTCAGAGTGACACGCTGGTGGAGCACACGACTTGGTGATTTGAGTCCGATTACAGTCGGCCTGGAACGGCACTGTGATGTTACCTTCAGCCCATTCTAGTTGGGCCAGAAAGGAAGTACTTAAATGTGGCCCCATTATACTTGGGCCTGGGAGGGAATACGAGTAGGGATGGCAATGGGGGGGCTACACCTACAAGGCTACACCCGTCGGATTTTGCTATCCTGTCCCGTCCCCGTAGTAGAAAAAAAATCCCGTCCCCATTCCCATCCCCGCACGCGGGGGAGTGTTTTCCCCTCCCCCGTTCCCGCCCCCGTGCGGGTATGGGGCACCGTCGGGTGCCCACACCCGACAATATCTCAATAGATTTGGTAGCAGCAAAGCAAGACAAGAAATAGCCAAACACCAGTGAATAAGCACCAAATCTTACCGTAATCCAAGTATCCAGGCTATCAACAACAACAATTAGCATGATTGCATAAGGACCAAAGGCATCATATTAGGTATTCACGTTCACATGCGTGTACATCACCACAACACAACTACACATGCAGTGAATATGCACGCTATTACAGATCGATCGGAGTAGGCTGTGGCGGCAGCGGCGCCGAAGCGAGGCTGCTTGCTAGTTGCTCCCTTGGAGGCGGCGGCGCGAAGCGTCTCGCACGGCAAGGACGACGAGAGCTCAACGCCGCCTTCTCGCCTGGAGGTGTGGATGCGGCGACGCATCAGGGAGGCCGAGCTCGTGGCGGCGCGCAGGGAGGGAGTTTGAGCTCGAAAACGAAAACAATTTTAACATATAATTAAGTCTTTAATTATTACTTTCTCCGTCCCATAATATAACGTACGAGACACTCCTGCGGTCCAGATTCATTATGCCATGAAGTGTCTCATCCAATACTAGGTTGCTATATTATTGGACGGAGGGAGTACAAACTTAACAAATTAACATATTTAATATGTTAAAACAATTTCTATATAGAAAGTTTTCGTACGTAACACCGTTTAGTAGTTAAAAAAAACTATGCAAATAAAAAACGATGTAAAATCCGAATCTTAATTAGAAAATAACAGGATTGACCAGAGTCGCCACCACACTCTTAGCCCTTGGAGGCTTGGAGGGTACTCCCTCCGTCCCAAAAAAAGACAAACCATGGTTTCCGTGTCCAACGTTTGACCGTCCGTCTTATTTAAAAAAATTATAAAAAAAAATTAAAAAGACAAGTCACGTATAAAATATTAATCATGTTTTATCATCTAACAACAATGAAAATACAAATTATAAAAAAATTTCATATAAGACGGACAGTCAAAGTTGGACACGGAAATCTAGAGGTGGAACCCAACGTAATAATCTTCAAGCTCCTGAAGGGCGGGAACATATATGTCCGGTCCTTGCAGTCACACTGTCGAGTCAAGTTCGGGTAGTTTCGTTATATGTTTTACCATCAGCCATGGTAGGCTATGCTCTCTCCATTTTAAAAAAAATCAATCTAATATCGGATGTGACACATCCTAACACTACGAATCTGGATATATATATATCGAGATTTATAGTATTAGAATGTGTCACATCTGATTTTAAATTTGTTTTTTATGCGTTGGAGGGAGTAGTGGTCGTCGAAGCCCGAGTCCGCTCAGCCGGGAGCCGTGTCCAACTGCCTCAGGCTCGACGAGTTTTGATTGAAAAACTCCATTCTGGCTAGCTCGTGTCGCCTACTCGCCCTCTCGATCGTCCGTGCCACGGTCTCCCATGCGATGCGATCCCACCGTGTCGTGTCCGCCCCGTCGTCGGCAACGCGTACTACAGGAGGGAAAGCCGTCGTAGTGGACGCACAGTTCGTCCACTCTCCAGGATCCAGATCGTGCCGACGCACAGTTCGTCGTAGTGGACACTGGACACAACCACCACGCCACCCCACCTCTATCTGCATGACATATGGGCCCACGATGTCGCGGACCCCACGCGCCAGCCTCTCCTAACACGTCCCCCGAGAAAGCCGTCGCCTCCTCCCCCCTTCTCCAAGCCCGAGACGTCCGAGAAAACCACATCACACGGCCCCACTTGTCAGCGACGCCAAGGTGGGTCCCACCTTTGCCACTTGTGGCTTCTTCTCGCCGTTCAAATTTTGAATCCCCACGCGGCCACCGCTAATTGAACGGAACGGAACGGTTTGCTGCGGAGTTCGCGTCGTCGTGGACGAAAAAGACAACGGCTAACTCCCCCTACCCCCACCACTTCTCCTCCTACTTCCATTTTGTCTCTCGCCTTGGCTTCTTCTTCTTCCTCCTCGCGCTGCCCCCACAGGAGGAGTTTGTGAGCTCTCTCAGCGTCGATGGGGGCGTCGGGGAAGTGGATCAAGTCGCTGGTGAGCCTCAAGGCGGCGCCGGAGGGGACGACGAAGGGGCGGAGGTGGACCCGGCTGTGGCGGAGCAGCTCGTCGGCGTCGGCGTCGGCGTCGACCGCGGGGGACGCGTCGGAGTCGGCGTCGTCGGAGGCCGACGCGTTCAGCTCGGTCGTCGCCGCCGTCGTCCGCGCGCCGCCCAGGGACTTCCGCGTCATCCGCCAGGAGTGGGCCGCCGTCCGCGTCCAGGCGGCCTTCCGCGCCTTCTTGGTAAGACACAGATTTTTCTGATGCTGCTCTTGATGTGGCGCGGTGGTGGTGATGCTGTGCTTTGCGTGGTGTGTCAATGGCGTGTGGAGTTAGGCGCGGCGGGCGTTGAAGGCGCTGAGAGGCATCGTGCGGCTGCAGGCGCTGGTGCGGGGGCGGCTGGTGCGGCGGCAGCTCGCCGTGACGCTCAAGTGCATGAACGCGCTGCTGCGGGTGCAGGAGCGCGCGCGGGAGCGGCGGGCGCGCTGCTCGGCGGATGGCCGGGACTCGCAGGACGCGGTCGGCGAGCGCGACGGCCGCGCCGACCCGATCAAACAAGCAGAGGTACATGGGAACACAGCCTGACCCGCGTGCTTCTCTTACGATTGATACGTGCAGTGCTATATCCTTCTTGCGTTAATTTCTGAATGCAAAAAATTGCATTGGTGGCGCTTCCTCTGTGCAGTGGATTAAAGAATCGAAATACTTGTGTAGTGGAGTATATATAAATGGTAATCTGCATGCCATTTCTGCAAATTCGATGGCATTGCTCCATTTCTTGGGACTTTGGGAGTGGAATTTGGTAGAGTCAGATTGAAGTGTGCCTTCCATTTTCCTATATCGGTATGTAAGATGGGCCTCTAGCTCAACACTGGTACGTCTATGGCCCATGGGCTGTGTGAGTGTGTGGTTGAATTCACTCCCATGTAGGCTTTAATATTGCAACTACTCCCTCCGTTTCACAATGTAAGTCATTCTAACATTTCTCACATTCATATTGATGTAACATCAATCTAGATTCATTAACATCAATATGAATGTGGGAAATGCTAGAATGACTTATATTGTGAAAAAGGAAGTATTTAGAACAAGATAGAGCTTGCACCAATCCAAATCAAAGTTATAAAGTAAGATTTTGAATTCAGTCCTCAAAATAGTTGTCTTACTGACATACAAAAATGATGTATTTATTTGGAGATCATTTGAAGGCTTGAAAATTGAAAATTGTTCTTTTTAGTTAAGTTATACTACTAGGTGTTATAATTTGAGAGGTTTGTACTGGTGCCTTAATTTGATTCCTTAAGAAGAAAGTGATGTATGACTTAATATGGTGGGGGTACTTTTACCTGAAAATGACTTTTCGGACTGATAAGGACAATTAAGGTTCCTTTTTTAGTAATGATTGAGTCCATTAAGATTGTTGTTTTCTCTCTCGTAATGACAACACATGTTTGAATCGATCTTGGAAGTGATCCTGTTAGGTAAGAAGAGGCAATGCTGACAAGACCGATAACGCCTTTTGCAATTAGTTATTGCCAGGCAAAGTTCTAAGCTGGAACTGTGCTGGTTCTTTTAAAAAGTCCTGAGGCCACACAGGAATATATTTTTTGGTGTTTTAATTAGAGAGAAAAAAAGCGAATTTTGCTTTAAAATGAGATGTATATCGTATTAACATGTCAAAGATTGTGGCATTGCAGGAACAATGGTGTGACAGTCAAGGATCGGTTTCTGAAGTAAGATCGAAAATACACATGAGGCATGATGCTGTGGCTAAGAGGGAAAGGGCAATTGCTTATGCGCTTTCTCACCAGGTATACTTTTGTATCATTAAGAGGAACTCTTGCGCTGGACGACGCAAGTTGATATAACATGCTGCTCACATCCATTTTCCTTTCAGCCTAGGAGTTCAAAACAAAGTGCAAGGCCAAGCTCTCCTGCTAGATCTCTGAGGAACCATGAGTCTAATAGGTGCAATCACGACTGGAGCTATATTGAAGGATGGATGGCAACAAAGCCTTGGGAGAGCAGGCTCATGGAGCAAAGCCATGCTGAATTGAAGTGTTCCAAGAACAGTGGCGAACTGAACTTAGCTGGCGCCCAACTTTCAAATGCAAGCTCAGTTAAGATGAGAGGGAACAGGGTGGCAGCAAAGCCTCCTTCTGTACTCTCAGCTTCTTCTTCAGACTTCCCGTGTGATGTGAGCTCTGCATCGACATCGTCAGCAACTCCAGCAAGATCCGACGGTGGACATGGTGAAGGTCCGAGTTACATGAGCTTGACGAAGTCTGCAAAAGCAAGGCAGAGCTGCAACAGTCCATTCCAGATTCAGAGACAGCGATCTGGAGGCATGTCATCTTACAAAAGGGTTGCACTCTCTCCATTAGATGTTCAGAGCAACGCCTGTTCAGAATTTTCAGTCACCTCCAGGAAGTTAAACAGTCTGTCTCTGAAAGGCCGTAGCATGACAAGGAGCTTGGACAAGGAGAATGACAATCTGTTCTAGCTTGCTGTTCTATGGACAAATTAGCTAATTTGCATCTTACATATATATTATCTGATCCGTTGTTAGCATTTATACATCCAAGCCAAGCTCAATGCCTCATTGCCTCTATCATGTTTTTTGTATGCACAACTGAGATTAGTCATTAGTTAAATGTCTGAACCTCTTTTTATCCCTAAATGCTGTGTAGTAGTATTATAAAGAGCTGCAGTTCTAATTGGAGATGGTGACAGTTTCTTATGTTTGAATATATATCAATTATGAATGCTAGCTTGGGGACAATGAGAATGATGCAACGTTTATCATCTTCCGTAAAGATCACATGACATGCCATTGCCGATCGTCTGATTGCTCAAACAATTGCCATAACTCTCGCCGATTGGTCGCTCTCATCACAATCACCGGGTAAACATTTTAGGTTTGGTGCAGCGATCGTCCTTGATTGGCTTCTTTATTTAGTGTCCTTTTGACTAACGACGTGATCAATTACAATAATCCTCTCCTCATTTGCTTTTCAAAAAAACCCTACGATTTGGTCATTTGTACCAGCATCAGCGACCAATACGTGGCGTCCTGAAATTAAAAGGACGAGAGAAAAGGATTAAAGAAAAGAATTCGAACACGACGAGATTGTGCAGAGCAGCAGCAGCTGCAACTGTACCACTCCCTGGTTGGTCACTGCACAAGAGAGTGAGAGGGACGTGGTGAAAGCTATGCCGAAACCGACCACCACATTAAACCGCACATCTACCAAAATCCACGTTTTACATCAGTGAGAGCACTATTTTCTGATGTCAAAACCAGTCTATGTTGGTTTACAGAAAGCCATCGAAAGCAGCCCGTAAAACCAACGACTTTCGGTTAATTCAGTAAGAAGAAGAATAGCTAAAACCGTTTGGTTTTTCATAAACTGCTTCTAGCGGTTTTATGAAAACCAAGTGCTTTACAATCGGTATTAAAAAATATCATCAAGTATAAAAATGTTTAATCGATGTCTTAAACAAACTATCTTCGGTTTATAAGCGTAAATTTTGTCCCCTTCCGCTACTTCGATCACATGTCTATGGCTTATAATCGTACAACTGCCTTTTAAGCAGCAAATTTAACTATTTGCCTTTGTCAAAAATATTTTTTAAAACTATTTGCCTCTCTTGTTACAAAGTGATATTTGTTGCCACTCACCCTTTCGAAATGGCAAAAGAAAAAAAAGAAGTTAATTACCTCCATTCAAGCAGGCTCTCTCGGTCTATCTCTACATATGCTGAAGCATGTTTGTTTAGAGAAAAAAAGGGGTTAATTATCTCCTTTTAAGCATGCACTCTCGGTTTCTCTCTAAATATGTTGAAGCATGTTTTTGTTTCTTACCGCAGCTGGGGTTGTTAGTGTCACTCACCTGATAGTAACTTGGCCACCCCTCACTTTGTCGCTAGGAGGAGGAGGAGGCAATTAATTCTGGTTGCGCAAGCGACACCGGCGCAGACGTGCCATCGTTTCAGCGACCCAGGAGCGGATGGTCCAGGGGGGGTTAGTGTGGTACAGTGCCACGCATGCCGTTATCCGGAGAGAAGAGGAAAGTGAATTCTTTTATTTTCAGAACTTTTTTTAACTCTTAATACTTACTACTTGTCTGCTTTGAGTTTTTTGTTTAAAAAATTTAATCATTCGTCTTATTAAAAAAATAAAATTATTATTTATTTTATTTATGACTTACTTTATTATTTAAGTATTACTTATCCTTTTTATATTTGTACACATTTTTCAAATAAAACGAATGATCAAACGTTGTAAGGAAAAAATCAAAACGATAACTACTATAAGACGGAGGTAGTATTTTCTAGATTTGTATCTTTTTACTAAAACAACGCGATCACATCGGTTTAAATGGCGTGACAACGTTATTGACATCACTCTACAAGCCACGTCATTTTAGCTGGTGTGGCAGAATAAAATCGCCACGTCCTTTGCGAGTGGCGTGATAGTATTATTTTGCCACGTCAAATGTTCAGATTTTGGAAATTTTTATTTTAGATATTTGTTTTCAAAATGAAAGGTTTCAAAAAAATAATAAAAGAAACGAAAAATGGAGGGAGGGTTCAGTGGACCGGAGGGAGGAGAGGGGCAGAAGAGGCAGGCGAGATTCTCGGAGACAGACCGGTGAGGGGGACAATTCAGAGTTACGGGCTTTGAGGACGGGGAGGCGGGGGCCCCGCCCCCACCGGCGTGTGCAGCGCCGGTGATTGGCGTGGCGTGGCGTGGCGTGGCGCGGTGTGGTCACCGCGAAAATGACAGCGGCGACGAGGGGGGGGGAGGAGGTGGTGGTGGTGGTGGTGGATGGCGCCCTGCTTTGACCCACCCCGGAATTAAAAGGGAGGCGATCATTGCGTACGTTGCGCGCACCGCCTCGCCCTTAATGCTGCCGCCTTCACTCTTCTCGCTGGAGCAGCAGGAGGAGGAGGAGATAGAGTGAGGCCGTGACGGCGACGGCGAGGTCTGGGGGCGGGGCGCGATGGGAGACGGAGCGGAGGCGGCGGGGGCGACCGCGGCGAGCAGGTTCGGGACGATCTGCGTCTTCTGCGGCAGCAACGCGGGGCGCCGCAGGGTGTTCGGCGACGCGGCGCTCGACCTCGGCCACGAGCTGGTACGCGTAGATAACGGGCGGGCGCGTGGCGCGGCGACGGTCGAGCTGTCTCGCTCGCCGCCGCCGCCGCCGCCATCGTACTTTTCCATCCTTGGTTTCACACTTTTTTTTTCAGGTGCGAGCCGTGAGATTCTTCTCCTTTTTTTGTTTTTCAGGTGAGGCGGGGCGTCGATCTGGTCTACGGCGGCGGCAGCATCGGGCTGATGGGCTTGATCGCGCGTACGGTTCTCGACGGCGGCCGCCGTGTCGTCGGGTACGTACGCACGCAGCCAGCTTCGTTTCTGCGCCTGAGAGCGATTTCCTCATTACTTTTGCTGCCTTGCTTTCGCGGCTGCACCTGCGGATGCCTGTGATTCTCGTGTACGTGCTACACCACCATCTAATGCGGCGTGATAAAATTTTTGCTTGATTTATTCGCAGGGTGATTCCTAGAGCTCTCATGGCTGTCGAGGTCTGCAATCTCTTCGACTTCCTTTCAGTATTTCGTAGATTTTTCAGGGTTCAGAAGTGTCGTTGAATTCAGCTCTGTATTGGTATGTTTTAGCGTTTGCCATGTTGTGTTCTTACTTGGAGAACTTGCCGTTGGAATCCTGTGGTGTTTGGATCAGAATTCCACATTTGAAATGAACCCTAAAGTCTAAACGAAATGATCAAGCTAGACAGGGCTAGGATTTCCGAAAGTTTGGTTTCTGTCCATTTTTAGGTGGCAGGTACAAGCCGTATAGCAGCATACTTCAATTCATTGTTAGTTTTCAGCTGAATTAAATAGTAGGACCAGTACACTTGCTATCTTGAATTTGTCAGGGTGATGTTTATCTTGAATATGTCAGGGTGAAGTTACCTGATCCTAACATAATTGATAATAGTACGTGTATGCGATCATTTAAAAGAGATGTTTTACTTTGACTTGGAAGGACTGTACAGCTTTGTGAAGAATTTTGTAAAGGGAGTGGTTTGTGTTGACATTTGCAAATATTGCTTTTCTAACAGATATCAGGTGAGAGTGTGGGAGAAGTAATAGTTGTACAGGACATGCATGAGCGGAAAGCGGAGATGGCTCGGCGATCCAAAGCGTTCATTGCTCTTCCTGGTAATTGATAATTCCAATATATGTGAGATGGACTGACGATCTGAAATGTTCAGTACCTTCTTTCTAACATCATCTATCACACTAGTAATTGATAATTCAAATGTAACTTGGTTATTGATTTTTATCAGGGGGCTATGGAACAATGGAGGAGCTGTTAGAGATGATAACATGGTGCCAACTTGGAATTCATGACAAGCCAGTAAGCATAATTGAGATATTTGATACTAGATATATTGTAAACGGCAAAGTAGCATAATGCTTTGTTGATGGATTAAGGTCTCCATCACATATAAAACCTTGGCCAATTGAACAGGTTGGATTGCTAAATGTTGACGGTTACTACGATCCACTGCTCGCGTTGTTCGACAAAGGCGAGGCGGAGGGCTTCATCAACTCTGATTGTAGACAAATATTTGTATCTGCACCAACTGCAAGTGAATTGCTGACAAAGATGGAGGTAATTTGACTGACCTATGAACTCTGATGTGAGCATTTGCAAAGCCTGAGCGACTTTTTTCATGCCCCCATTTGGACTCAGCAATACACTCGGTTGCACCAGGAGGTGGCCCCTGCAACAAGCTGGGAGATCTCAGAGCTTGGCTATGGAAGAACACCGGGCGCTGATCAATCCTAGCCCCCCTCACTTCAAAAGTGACTAGTACAAGCTCTACTAATGCCTTTGCTTTTGTTTTCCCTTGCTTCTTGTGATCAAGTGTCAAATTAAACTCCTCACCATGGACATGGTCTCCAGTTGCTGTGTTCTTGATTTCCATCGATCCGGTGACGAACCAAAGAAGCCGGTCGTCACCGTCTACAAATTTATTTGAAGTTTGAACTGCTGCATGAATGCATGATCATGTAGTGGGAGTAATATAATTTACTAGTAATTTATGTTTTGATTATTCGTGGAATCCGGTATGGGAGCGGCTGCGGGAAAAGCAGCTGCAATTTTCTCGGTCGCCGACGTCACGGGTGGATCAGTGGAATGACATCTGATTGGATTTGTACTACTCATTTGAGGCTTTTCTTTTGGGGCTAAGAATGATGATGATGATGATGCGAGATCGCGAGGGTGATGCACTGGATTCTCATCGCTTTGAAGGTAGGCCGCGGGGGGCGTACTTTCCTCTGCTGGGTCGGTCGGTCTTTTTTGGCATTTGGTTTGCTTTACGGAGCGCGTCTTGTGTTGGTCTCGTCGTCTTTGGTTGATGACGGTCACGTCGGCACGTCCACGACGTTGTGGATGGAGATCCCTCGCTCCTGTGCTTTTCCTTTTCTTTCTCATTTTTCGCTTGGTTTGGCTTTGCTTGCACCCGATCGATCGATGTATCTGCACGACACGTCGATACGATCAGCGGCGAAACCAGAAATTATAAGAGAATAGGGCTAAGATATAACTCTAGAGCTGTATTTAATTCACACCAAAATTGAAAGTTTGGTTGAAATTGAAACGATATGACGGAAAAGTTGGAAGTTTGTGTGTGCAGGAAAATTTCGATGTAATGGAAAAGTTGGAAGTTTGAAGAATAACTTTAGAACTAAACACGGCTTAATGAAGCATTAGTTTTCTAAAAAAATAATACTACATGGTGAATTGAACTTTAAGCATGTTTTTTGATGCGGGCCAAAGACTCAAAGCCCTAGCTGCACTAGCCTGCCCCTGCCCCTAGACACGATCACTGATGTGCATCAACTCTGAAGCGAACTTCTCTGAAGAAAACGACATGCTAGTTCCATCGCTTGTCTTTTTGAGATAAGAGGAAATAAGAAGATTGAGAGATGCGTAATGAATTTTAAAAACAAATATCTTTACATAAAAATTATAAAAAAGTTTAGAAAATGTGCGCTTTGAAAAACCAGAGAATTTTCCATCTCCGGACGAACGCAGCTTCGCAGGTAGGCTGACGAGGGGCGGGCCCAACTTGTACGGCCCGAACGTACGTGATACTCCCGTTCCGTTCCGGCCCAACTATAATGGGCCGCAGGTGTTGTTCCGGCTCAATTAGAGGGGGCCTAAACAAACGAGAGCTCACTTTGGTATCAGCTGCGTCTGTGTGTGTCAAGCTACCACTACTCGTGTATCAGGTGGCTGCCGAGCCAGTGGATCAGTGGATGGATGGGCAAAAGATCGAAAAATACCGGAAACCACTGTAGCAGCAGTCCACTAGTGTGCAGGAAATTTGGTGGTCATCGCTACTACTGGCTGCACCTACGCTACTGTTGCATCGTCGTCGAATTCGTTCGTCTAGTGCATCTCAGCCGCATTCTCTGATCATCTCATCGTCGTCCTTCTCTGTAGACTGTAGTGTGTATAAATGTACACACGTACTGATCAATAGTAGTAGTGGCGGCATACAGTAGACAAATAGAAAAATACGATATACTGTACTAGCTACTACGATACACTTGTACACGTACATGTGTAGTACAGCCTGCAAACCGTGCACGTGGATTGATCTGTACAAGAACCTAACAATTTAATTTCTTTTTTCCCTAGCTTACTATCACGTGTAGCGTGTGCTGAAAAGGATTGGTGGTAGTATGACCTAATGTATAGAAGCAAGGTTTAGGAGAGTGAACTAATGTGACTTTTGGAATTGAGTTTGTTTAACAATTCAGATCCACTTGTATATACTAAGTAAAATTCATGCTTATAGTATGAGCATATACACCACTAGTACAAAAACGATGTCTAGTGCACTAGTATTGTAGGGACACTAGAAGACATTTTTCTAGTACTATAGAGACACTTTTCAAATGTCTTTACAATACTATAGAGGCATTTTAAAAAATGTCTAATAAGTGCCTTATGGTGAATTGTCTCTATAAACGAAGAGGCATTTTATAAAATATCTATAAGGTGGTAGAGACATTTTCTAGAGACATTAAATTGTACCACAACCATATGAAACCAGTAAAATGAGAATAAAATATTTTCCCTTGTTTTTGCCAATCCTTAAACTCATGATCTCTTGAACAAATCATTCTTATCTTCAAGGCACTAACCAACTCAACCCCATGTCATTCATTGTATATGTTTATGCCTTAAGTTACTTATATTTAGTCATTTAGTATATTTTTATTGTAAGAAGTGTCTCTACAGAGTTTAAAGTGTCTCAAGCAAACGTCTTTACATGTTAGACACATTTTAAAGTGCCGAAAGAATGCCTCTACAAGATATAATCTAATAAAATGTGTTGAAAATATTTCTAAAGTGTCTCTAGAGTAAAAATTTTCTAGATAATTTTGAAAGTGTCTCTATAAAGTGTCTCTACGCTATAAACTCATGATCTTAGAGGCAATTTGCAAAATGCCTCTACAAAAGTGTCTTTATATAATGTTTTTGTTGTAGTGGGGAGAAATTATGAATGGCGTATAAGTAATTTGTTAAACCACTAGCCTCAACGGAACCCCTCCTCTTGCCTCGTGTCGTGTACATTGCTGATCCCCTTCCCCATCATCCACCTAAGGTGGTGCTGCACCAGTGGCGGATCCAGCGCAGAGGCTAAGGGGCATAAGCCCCCTACTTGTTGGATCTCTATGGAAAGAGAGGGTTATCGTTTCACAACTCTAGCCTAATATATCACCATGGCAGTGAATGAAGGGGTCGTTCCTATGGATGTTGGTTCCGCGTGTGTCATCCGTAATATAGTTACAGCTTGACGGTTTTACTATAGACGTTGGGCCGTCATCTTACATCAATCACTGAAGGATGAAGTAATGGGCACAAAGTTCCTCTTCCCAAGCCTAACGCCAAGTCGTTCACCAGTTCCTTTGCTGAAGTCGTCTCAACTATCTCTAAGTCCAAGGCGATGTGGTTGCTCAGTGGAAACCTCCTCTACTTCCATTGCCATTCCCTTTCTAGCCACCAGCCCTTCTCCACCCGAGGTGATGTCTCCCTAAATTTTTTCCTATGTTTTGGGTATGCCAGTGCACACCGACAATCCATGGGTTCACCCTGATATGGGATAATAAGAAGTGGTGTCTTACCATCTATTACTGATGAGAAGAAAATTTATGAGAGGACCGTTCTCACATTGGCATGATACCGTTCTGGTATGCCGCTAATAACAACAATTAATATGTAATTTAGGCTCATAGCTCGATATATATATGGATCGGAATTAATTAATGTACCACACGTAACTAGAAAAGTCAGCTAAAATCAAAGATGACACGAGAAACTAACGTACACATGCTACCTTACCACTCACGCCATAGCTAAAGGAGTACTACAGTGTAAGGCCAAAATATGCCGCATACGCTTACACTTCCATCGCCGGCTAGCTGAGACAACGGTGCAATGCAGTGATTACCGGCCGGTACTGCGTCAATTCAAGCCAACACACGACCAAACATTTCCATGTAGGAGTATAAATTTAAGTCTCGTACATCTGATTAATTGACGGTCGTTATTCTAGCTAGCAGCTGGCTCTCAAATCTCATCGGTTCAATTAATTCGTCTACAGTATACTAACTACTCGTTGATCATGCATACTCTCTCCATACTTGTAAAGGAAGTCGTTTAGGACAGCGACACGATCTCCAAAACACAACTTTGACTTCTTATTTCTATAAAAATATTTATTAAAAAAATTATATATGTATACTTTTATGAAAGTACTTTTCAAGACAAATCTATACATATAATTTTTACATTTTTAAACTCAAGAACTTGAAAGTTATTCATGATTTATATTTTTAAGGTTTGACTTAAACATTGTCCTAAACGACTTTCTTTATGACTATGGAGTAGTATATATCTACTCGATCAGAGTCTGCATGCATGTACCTACTATATAGGAGTATATGTTAGCGGCTAGTCTCTCTAAAAAGATGACAGAGTGTTAGATTAATAGTTAGGATTTACGGCCTATCTTTTCGTTTATTCTTATACTTATCAGCTAAAATTTAAATTTTCAATATTAAATTTAAAATTGATTTTAATATTTTTTTCATCATAGTTTATTTTTCAACATCTGTTTTTAGATCACTAAGAATATGTATATAAAAGTTTTATTATAAATTATTTTCCGTTTGTAAATATGTTGTTTGACTTATTTCTTGAATAAGCCAAATGATGGGACTATTAGTTTTCTATGGGATGGAGGGTGTACTGGTCCATGCAGCTGCAACAGGAAACCGGCCGGTCGATCGAGCAAATAATACATGGGTCGCAGCGCTACTGTGCACGAGAGCGATTGAGCCTGCACGCATGCAGTAAACTGTGGTCCAACACGTCTAAAAAGAGGCCGTTTTTGCACGGCGCGACGACTGTGGCATTGCCTACCTATAGTACAGCCCTACATATGCTAGCTAAAGAAAATTTCGTTCCAAATTAAGATATATTATATGATACATCATCGACACCCAAGTGATGAAAAACACACACCATTCATACATATATATTTTTTAGAAATAAGGTGTTGTCTAATATTTAAGTACATCGACAAAACGATATATATACATGTATATATGTCGGATTAAGTACGGGTATAGAAAACAATTCAGTCTAATCTCGCATGATAAACCGTTTAATTACACAGCCACCTATAATCTATGGCAAGTGAAAAATCAATTGTTTATATAGTCGTAAAATCGATCGTCTATTATAGTCTTATTAGGCCAAGTCCTAGATTGACCTACTATTTTAAACCACATTTAAAACATGATAAAAAAATGAATACAATATTATCGACTCATAGGCTAACAACTCTGAAAAATTGAGTTGTCCATATATTCAACACAACTACCCTACCACGTGGATCGGTGGATGCTACAGTGCATCCGATAGCTTATACCACTTCAATTAATGCATATGCTTCCGTTTCCATTTGACCAAATTAAACGAAGTGTTCGTGGTACAAACGTACGTTCCTTCAATTAAATTCGGAAATGATTGCACTAACGGGCGTACTTTCTCCGTCCTAATTTAAGTGCAACCATAAGTTTTCGCGTCCAATTTTAATCATCCGTCTTATTTAATTTTTTTTATAATTAGTATTTTTATTATTATGAGATGATAAAACATTAATAGTATTTTATACGTAACTTATATTTTTAAATTTTTTAAAAATAGTTTTAAATAAGACAAACGGTCAAAGCTGTGCACGAAAAATTATGACTGCACTTAAAATTAGACGGAGAAAGTAATTAAGTTTACGTTAGGTGCTAAAGTAGCTGTCAGAACAACACGACAAGTCGGTACAATATTCCTATGAAGTTTGTCACGTCAGAGAGAGAGTTATGGATCAATACGTGTCGTCGGTTGCATTGCATTTGCAATTAACACGTCCATCAATATGTAACAGAGGTACATCAAACGTACTTAAAAACACATTACCTACAAGCCTAAAACTAGCTAGCCATCGACACTGTTAGTGCAACATGCATCCAACAGCAATGCAAACAAATACAACTAGACATGTTTAATACTTTATCTTGCATGAGTAACTAGAAGGTCGTATAATTAACCATATAAAAGTACATTGAAACATAAACCAGTAGATATCACTTTCTTCATTAACATATATGACCTTTCTATAAATGCAGCTATAGTGTGGACTTTTAAAGCTCGAAAGTTCTTAAAATATTATCACACATTCTAAATTTGGATAAAAGGATAATTAGCCACTGTTGTTTCCCTTCATCTTTTGAGGGATTTTCTCTGAAGTTGTTTTAGAAGGGAGATTTTCTCTGAAGTTAACAGTTACTACATGAACAACCATCTGAGATATATAGAACGCCAAGTAGCCACGTAGGATATATATATATATATATATATATATATATATATATATATATATATATATATATATATATATATATATATATATATATATATATATATATATATATATATATATATATATATATATATATATATATATATATATATATATATATATATATATATATATATATATATATATATATATCTGTGTGTGCGCGCGCGCGCGCTGATGAGGATTGAGGAGACAAGAGAAGGAGGAGATAGTATAACATCATGTCACCATTAACAAGAGAAGGAGGAGATGATTCACCTTATTCAAAAATTTATTTATTTATTACTTTGCTATAATTTATTTTGTCACTACAACTTACAAGTAAGGGTGGATCCATCGTGGGTGCTAGAAGGACTCGACTCTCTCCTATCTCGTTGGATCACCATTGATAGAATGAGTTAAGGAGGGGGGGCTGAAGGAGGAAAAAGAAGATGAGCCCTCCCTCTAATCATCTATTTTATTTACAAATGATCGAACGTTTTGTTTTCGCTGTGTCGCTGACGGACCTTCACTCACTTGTCACTTAATCTCTAATGGGTAACGAGGGCTCTACCGGTCAGAGATTATATATAGTCCAAGCCCGTCAGATGGACGTAAGTAGAAAAAAAATCGTCAGAAAAAAAATGGACTAGTAGATTGAGTAGAGACTCGTGGCATGCAACTGTCGGAGGCGGCAACCCACGTACCGGCGGCCAAGCTTCCGGACCCTCGCGCGGCGGTTGCGGCCGGGGCCGGCCGGAGAGACGTACCGGAGACGCGTCGCGGAGACGGAGCCCCCACCGTCTCTAAATGCCGCCGCCCTTTTGGTACTTTGATGCTGCAGACGTACGACTCCCAATTCAATTCTCATGCTGTTTCCATTTAATTTTCGTATACAGATTGCCAGGGATTCTGATTAATTAAGTTTGTGGTGATCTTAATTAGCCCCCCGCCCTGCTACTGCTAGATGTTCCTTTCAAATACAGAGAAAAAGTCGCCTAGTAGATGCGAATGTGATGGAATTTTGCCGGAACTGAATTTAATTATGAGTTGGTACGCTTGAGGGGGGGATGATGATCAAATGCTGTAAACACTGTACTTAATTTTGCATGTTGAGTGGTGCTGTCGAGTGTAAACTGTATGGTTGCTGTGCTATGCTGCAATGGACAAGAGCAGTAGGATGTGTCTTGTGACCACAGTTGGTACGTAGTACGTGATCCTTTTTTTCTGATGATATGCATGGCTGCAAACTGAGACTCTGACAAAAGAGATAAAACTGCGCATATGTTTGGAGTAATGTGCTATATATGTAAGCGTTATGCTGCTAATTAAGCTCGTGTGAAGGCACACCAAACATATGCATCTCAAGCAAAGGAGATAAAAATTACGAGTGCTCCTAGTATTCTTCACACAGGACACACAATAGATGATATTCAATTGACAAGAGCGTCATGTATGATCTATCTGAGTATATCTGACCATAGGTAACAGATATACATAGACTTTATCAGCTCCAAGGCAAGTAGCTAGCAGGCAACCAATTTGTGAATGATATATATTATTCGCTTGTGAATTTTTCAGTGGATTTCTTTGGGTCCAACTTGTGGTAGATTGGTGGTGGATGCATGTGTACCGGGAAGCAGAATTTTCATATAGTAATTAATTATAACCTGGAATTAATGAGAGTAGACAGTGGAAGTTCATTAC
This sequence comes from Oryza sativa Japonica Group, assembly GCF_034140825.1. Lineage (NCBI taxonomy): Eukaryota > Viridiplantae > Streptophyta > Magnoliopsida > Poales > Poaceae > Oryza > Oryza sativa. The sequence continues at coordinate 26,996,272 of NC_089039.1, forward strand.
AGTATACTAGTATAGGATTCAAGATCCATGCAAGCTCGATCTCTGTCTACTCCTTTTGTACTGAGATTTTCCTTAACTTTTCAATAAAAAAGCAGGGTTCTTAGAAAAAAAATAATAATGAGAGGGCCACTTGATTTTTAGTATTACAATTCCAAAATGGAGGGCAATATATGTTACCATGTGCCGTATGCACTAATTAATCTGAAGCTTGACTACTTCAGTGGTACTGGCTAACCTTTTCTTTTCTGAAAAATGAACGCATGCATGACGAAAAAACCGACATCTTGTTACAAAGAAATGTTCCATAGTAGCTGAGTACTGTACATCTATCATGGATTGTATTTAAATAATGGATGTAAGTAGACTTTGTGTTCTTATCTTGTCCTTTGTTTATTAATTCTTTCTGAAGAAATAGGAATTCTTATCTTGCAATCGATTGTGGTTACATATCCTCATCAATATGTGGTCCTCATCTTATCATGGATATGATGCATGTACATATATATACTTTGCATTGTGTGTGGTTCCTTCCCTTTTGAATCAAGAAAATAATATCAAAATAAGTATCTAGTAAGGACCTTGCTCTGCATTACCGTTTGCTTGTGTCACGGATTTGTCTTGTTTCATCTGTTTCAGAGATGTGTCCTGCCTTCCTTGTTATCTTGTTCTTTTCAAAAAACGGACAGGAAATCTTGATGTCTTCCTGGACCAGCTGCTAGCTAGATTCAGCTTGTTGTAGTTAAAAACTACTGCTACTGCTACTAAATGTTACAGAAACTATACAAGTTATCGTGCTTAATCATTAGTCCTGTCACATGAAGAAACTCCAAAGTTTCATGTGATGTAGTACCAAGTCCCAACAAAAAACTACCAGATACAGTACAATCCAGAGATAAGTTACCTCAACTCCTCAACCAGACAAGAAACAAGAAGACAAGCAGAAGAGGGCACTGGCAATAATATTCATCAAAGCAATAAACTGGAACCATTTCCACAGAAGTAAATTCAGAAATATTTTTTAGATAATACTGAGAATCTCAGAAATCTTAGCACAGTAAGATATATACGGTCTTTAATCTAACCTTGCAGAACAAAGAAAAATAGCTAGTACAGTAGTTATCACCTAAATTGACTCGACTCAAGAGCAGTCAAATGTAACTGTCAATTAGTAATTAAGCGAGTGAAATTGTTGTGCTAGTACTCTCTGCTGTCCCCAACTGATTGCGCCCCACATAATGCAAGAAAGAGATAGAGAGAAAATGACTTATCTTGCTTTTTTCTAAGGAAAAAGAACCAAATTTGGCCAGCTATATGGATTAGATTTAGCCCACTGCTAGCTCAGAGCCGCCTATAAAAGACGCCCATATGCCCAGCCATCCCACAGGCAGAGGACCATCCTAGCAAACGCTGCACTTGTGCTCAGTTCGTCCCCATGCTACACCAATCTCTTCAGAATCTATCTCAGATCGGCACTTACCTATAGCTGAAATGATCAGATATCCTCACTAATCAGGTACTCCCAAGATGCAATAAAACACTATTTCTTTCCTGTTTTTGTTCTTCTTCTTGATTTCTACTCCGTTATGTTAATCTTGGCAGCAATAGATTCTGTTGGGCTAGATATATATCTTGCGTATGTTGATCAGCATTTTTGGTTGGGAGTTAGATTCTGAATTTATTGCTAATCATGCAGTTGCATACTCTTGCATGTGTTTCTGCTGACACGAGCTCATTTAATTTGCAGTTAATTGCAGTGGTAGTAGCAGCAGATAGCTACAGGCGAGTTTAGCTAGCCAATTTGGAAGCCTCGCCGGCGGCGACCGCGTCATGTACATGGACGCCTTCGGGTGGAGCGCGCCAGCCGCGCCGTGCCAGCCGAGCTGCGGCCCCGGCGGCGACGACGACGACGACGTCCTCCTCGCCGCCGTCTTGGGCGCGAGCTTCGAGCTCCACTCCCTCGTCGACGGCGGCGGCAACGGCGCCGCCGGCGCCGTTCGCTCTGACGATGCCTACGGCCTCGACGTCGACCTGCCGTCCCACCAGATGAGCCTCCTGCGTTGCCAAGATGGTCTGAGTGCTCTTCACGGCGACGCGTCCCCGACGGCGGCGGCGGCGGCGTTCCTTGACTCGGTGGATGTGTTGCCAGTGCCGGCCATCGCCGGCGCGACGCACGACGACGGCGGGCTCCTCGATAGGTTCGCGTTCCCGAACGTTGCCGAGACGACGACCGTGCAAGCCGCCGCGTCGAACACCGCCTTCTCCGGATACAGCAGCAACACCACCGGCGGCGGCAACATCTCCTCCGGCGAGTCGAACACCTACACGGAGGTGGCGTCGACGCCGTGCGCCGTGTCGACGACGACGACGACGACGGCTCTGCCCCCGTCGAAGCGGAAGCTACCAGAGAAGTACCCCGTCGTAGGCACATCACCAACGACGAAGACCACGACGACGTCGGAGACAGCCGCAGAGCGCCGGAGCACCAAGAGAGGGGCCGGGGGCAGCAGCAGCATCACGTTCGGCGGCGGCTGCCACGGCGCCGGTGCGGCGGCGGCGCTGCTCGGCCTCGGCCGCGGGTACGAGCCGGACACGGAGGCGATAGCGCAGGTGAAGGAGATGATCTACCGCGCGGCGGCGATGCGCCCGGTCACCCTCGGCGGCGCCGCCTCCGCCTCCGACCCGTCATCGGCGGCGCCGCCGCCGCCCCAGCGGCCGCGGCGCAAGAACGTGCGCATCTCCAGCGACCCGCAGACGGTGGCGGCGCGGCTGCGGCGGGAGCGGGTGAGCGAGCGCCTGCGCGTGCTGCAGCGGCTGGTCCCCGGCGGCAGCAAGATGGACACGGCCACCATGCTCGACGAGGCCGCCAGCTACCTCAAGTTCCTCAAGTCGCAGCTCGAGGCGCTGGAAACCCTAGGGAATGGCAATGGCAACGGCAACCTGTTGCACCATGGCTACTACACTGGATCAAGAAATGCTACTGCTACTGCTGCTACTGGTTCTAGCAATAGCACTGTACTTGCATTTGGGCGAGATGGACTTGCTGGCTTTGTGAAATCCAATAGGAATTTGCAATTGTAGTACTGTGTACCATGCATGATTCATGCATGCATGCAAGGTGTGTATTCGTGTGAGTGACATATATATATTTTATACATGCATGAGACAAATCTCTTGCTGTTCAAGCTGATAAAAATTAATGCTTCATTTTTACCTTTTGATCGATTGAGAGGATTTTATATGATTAACAGTGTGTAACTAGGGCTGAGTTCTTATTTTACTTTTCCGACTCATCTCCCTCGTATTTTACACGCACGCTTTTTAAATTATTAAATGGTGTGTTTTTTTAAAAAAAAATTATATATGAAAGTTACTTTAAAAAATCATATTAATATATTTTTCTAATTAATGTTAGCTAATATTTAATTAATTATGTACTAAACGCTATTTTGTTTTGCATGGATCGATGCAGTAATAACGTATAGTACATGACATTGACATGAGTAAATTAATCAGTGATCTCTTTTTTGCCCAAGTACTTCAATTCCAAGGGTAAAAATGAGAGAGAGAAAAAGGTGTATGCACTTTCTGTCTGCCTGACATCGCCGAACTTTTTCCATGTTGGACGATGCAAAAAACCATCAGAAAGACCTGCTCCTTTTGTTGCTAAAATTTAACAGCCTTTTTTTGCAATGCATGCATGCAACGCAAGCAAGCAAAGAAAACACAAAGTAAAATTGGAATCATGATAGTTCTGATGATTGATTACTATAGCTACCACCCCTACACATCTCTGAATTGGAATCACGCCACATATGATGTGAGAAAATTGGACAGGAATTGATCAGACACAATTGGGACATGTACATATCCATGCTTTGTGTCCCTTTTGACATGATCATCTCTTCCTGGGTGTTGTTGCTGTCGACCATGCATCTGGGCTTGAAATGTGCCAATGTGCCATTGGAATTGGAATCGAAATCTTTGATCTTTTGCCGGCTGCAGGGCACTGTAGCATCTTGCATTTGCACGCCTTTAGCTCGCTTTTTTTTGTGTGTGTGGGTTAGCTAATTGAGCTTAGCTAGGGGAATAACAAGATGAGAAACGGAATGCATATGTTGGTGTTGGTGTATCGGTACCACCACGCTTTGGGCTGCCCAATGCCAAAAGACATTCCCTTTGGGCCTGACCCCCATGTGTGGCAGTGTACCCCTGTCCCCTCTCTCCATTCTGGAGTACTACACCTCGTTTGCTGCCAAAGCTTGCTACCTTGAGAACACCACCACTGTGCACTGACCAAAGCTGCTGCTGCAGCAGCATTCTTCAATTCTATTCCTGTGTGCTAATGGCAGTATGCCCCTCCATCTCTTTGTCTCTGAAGAAGTCTGAACCTTTTCTTTCTTTTAAACCAACCGCACCAAACGAGACAAATACGAGGTTTTATATATTGCTATAGTAGAAAAAATATAAAATTATAATCCTAATAGGCTAAATCATAAAAGAAAAAAAAACACAACACCACGAACTGATGTCTTCTATACGTCAGCTTGAGAAAAGAATCGACACCAAACCAACCATCGCTATGTGTGACCGATCACCAACATCTCTACAACCGTGTATAGGTGCACTTTGAAGTCTGAACTTTGAAATGTATGAGGAGTATTATTGTTCATGCTTCTCTCTATCTATCTCTGAAGAAGAAGAAGTCTGAACTTTCACCTGCAGTTTTTGTGGTGACATGAGGTGAGAGTTCGATGCAAGTTTCCATGGTTTGATCACTCGCATGCATCATGCACTGCCGGCACCGCGTTTTTCTGTGCGTAACAAACTCGTGGCGTCATGGCGAAATTAAAGGCCGGCGAAGAAATTGAAGGGGGCTGTTTTGACTGGAACGATCGAATCAGAATTCAGAGAGCTGAATTTTGGGCGTGGCTAGCTGTTCATGAGTGTGTGTATATGTATTCTTGTGACGGGAGATGCAGCTGTGTGGCTGGCTGGCTGGCTGGGCAGTTTGATGATGCTTGTAAACGGCTTTGCTATAAATTTCAGGAACAGATCGGCTTACGTTGTTTTGGTTACTTATTTATTTCTGTCCGTTGGAGAAAACGCACTGCTGATTCAGACCTGGATCAGAGTGATAAAATTAAACAACTGTTAATTTTTTTTATATATATATATGAAACTCCACAGCATATTAATTGATACTGTTTGTTCTGTGTAGGTGTTTGTTATGGTTACGTTTAAATATACAGAGTATCTTAGAGTATCAGTACGACTATATTCTTGTCAGACATGCTAAGTTACATAGCTGATGGCCTGATATATATATACACTGCTATTTTTTTTTAACAAAAGCTAGCTTGATGTATATATACAGCAAGCTGTTCACGTTTTGTACTGTTGAATACACTATTTTAGATTGTTGGCTAAGACTTTATTTCAAGTACACTGTGCAAAGGTCACAGTAGATTTAATTATAATATCCGTACCAATTTTTATATGCTTTATATATGTAGAGCCTGTTTATGAGGACTCTGGATATGCTGCTCTTCTAGGTGCACATCGTGGTTCATGAAGAATATAATCTACACTATCCGTATCGAAACATATATAGCAATTTTTAGATAGTGACACTTGTATATATCATGGAGGAGGTTAGAAGGACTTGTTTGCATTCTCATAGCAAGGTTAATAGTACCGGCGACTGCTGGCTGCAACCGAGTGCCACGTCCAACAATAGACAGCTAATCTACAATGTATACAACAACAGGCAACACTTCTTTATTTTTTTTAATCAAGCTAGTGTCTACTCCGAAGGAACCAGCCAGTATTTCACGTCCATATTCATTTTTCCATTGGTTGTTGTGAGAGCAGGTGGGCCCATGGTAGGTAAAATGCATAGGCTCGCGCGAAGAGCCGGCGACTAAATAGTCGCTCGCTTTTCTCTCTACAATTTTTCTTTCTCAGCCACATATACAAAAATCATCCTATGTAAGCAGGCTATTAGCCCACTGTTGTACCTGCTCTCAGGGTGGGTGTGTGGGTGGGAGCAGACCCGGAATTGGTTAGGATGATAATAAAGCTATAGGGTTTGTTCGACTGCCCTTATTTACACTGTGTTGCAGCTTATACGACGATATTTTATACGTGCAGCATGTGGCAACAAAGAGCAGCCGAACATACCCATAGTTAGTACATGCAGTTTATTAATAAAATTTAGAATGAAATTTAAATTCTAGAAGTTGTTATTTTTAAGACATGAAATACTCTATAAAGAATAAAAACATCTTAAGGAAGAATGTCTATATATGGAGATAAAGTAAAGTAGCAATTTAAACTAAAATTATATAAGTACTAGGTAGGTAGGGTTGTGAAAGAAACCATATATCTTGACCGATTATCGCCCCTACACATGTGACTCGAATTTTCTGATAAGAATCAAGCTACTCGTATACTCCTTGAAGGAAGCATAAAACATTTTGTATGCCCACACTAGCAGCCTACTACACTAGTGATTAAAAAACAACGAGCTTGTTCTAAGCAAATTTCCCATTGGTTCATTCTATCAAAATCCCTTACAAACAATGCTTTTAACTGTGATTCTTTAAACTCAGTTAGAAGTTACTGGAAAACCAAGATGAAATCACAGTGCTCTAATTATTTGTATCTTACAGATAGATGACAGAGCTTGGGCTTCTCGCTCTTGGAGAGGGGGAGGAGTTGGGGGTAGCCCACAATATCAGGCCCATCTACTGTGAGATGGGCTGGATATCGCACTATTAGGCCCATCAATGAAATCTTGCCAGGTTTCACCCATGGGCCTTCCACATTTTCTATTATTTATTTTTTTAGGCCTAATCCTTCTTCCCTACCGCCTCGCCGTCGCCGCTCGCCACCGGCGCCGGAGCCGGCCGCTGGATCCGCCAAACCACCGGCGCCAGAGCCTCGGCGGCCTCGCTTCCTATCTTCCTCCTCCCATGGCTCCACTGGATTCCGGCGGCGTCACCGCCTCATCGCCCCTCCCCCCCGATCCCCAAAGCCACCCGTCGAATCGAGTCCGAATAGTATGAGCAGCTGCGGCCTCGGTGCGATTCCGGTTCGGATTCCAGCTGCGGCCCGCGGCGGATGCTATCTAGTCGCGGCCGCGGGGACGCCATTGCGATCTCAGGGCATCAGATGCGCGCGCCAAACCCCACGCCGCCGCGCGACTCCGCCATGGCTAGGAGGAGGAAAGGTTCGTCCTATCGCCGCCGCCGCCGCCGCCGCCGGCGGGCGCCCGCGGCTTGCGGCGACAACCGCATCGACGACCTGACGGACGATCTGCTGCTGATCATCCTGCGGAGGCTCGACACCCGCTCCGCGCTCGCCACCGCGGCGCTCTCCAGGCGCTGGTCCGGCCTCGCGCGCGCGGGCCTCGAGGCTCTCGATTTCATGGTCGGCGACATCCTCCCGCCGCGCTACCACCGGTGCATCCAGCTCCACGAGTCCGCCAGTGGTGTGTTCGATGGCGCCGACGAGCTCAGAACCATCGTTGCTAGCATCAGGCGGCACGAGCGCCTCGCCATGCGAAACATGGTCGCCTCCATCAACAACTTCCTCGACGCCGATGATGGTTTTGCCCATGGCGACGGCGGCGGCGGAGCTCCACGGAGGAGGATCAGTAGGCTGCGGGTGGAGTTCATCGCCACACACTACCACGACTGCATCAACCGCTTGGTCGCCAAGGCTGTTGATACTTGGGGAGTTGAGGATCTAGAGGTTCTTGGTAGGACAACGTATTGGCGGCATCATTTTCAGGATGCCCACATCTTCCGTCGCCATGGTCTCTGCAATGACCCGCACAGATCCCGTTTGCGAAGCCTGAAGCTGGTGGACTGTGTGATTCCCCCATTGCAGGGGTTCCAAGCTCTCACCAAGCTGGTCCTGCAAGACTTGCGGGACTCCACACCCGCGGCAGCCTACGAAGCAGTGTGTTCAGCTCATGCCTACAGTTGCAAGAGGTGCACCTCAAGTCCTGCCCCTGCAAGCGCGGCAGTAGTGTTTTCGTTGATGCCCCCAGGTCAATGATCAGGCAGCTTGTTCTGGAGTGTTGTGGCGTCCCTGGGTTTGAGCTGCACGCTCTGCCAATGCTTGAGAGTATAGTTGTCATGCAGACCTGGGTACGGTACAAGCTTGGATCCTTCCCGCGCCTCGTGCGCCTGAACCTCAAACGCGATGGTCTCAGGCATAAACTTAACTTTTGCTTGCCTGCGAACTTGGATCTCAAGCCGCATCTTGGATTCACTCCAGACATAACTGACCAGGTTATACGATTCACCGGATATGAAAGATGGTTTCGGCCTTCGTGCCCTTCGTTGCTGTTACCAAAGCTTACCAGGCTTCTGATTGCCGATGTGCCTTCATCATGGGATATCTCTTGGCCCCGACTCCTCCTAGAAGCAGCGCCATGTCTGGAGAGCCTTCATATCCATATTACCCCTTGGGAAGGAGAGACTTGCAATGATATTTTGTGGCAGCCATCCAAGTTGCAGCACAAACGGCTAAAGGAGTTGGTGATCATTGGTTTTGAAGGAACAGAGAGACAGATTTACTTTGTTAACTTTGTCATTGAAGTGTCAATGGTACTGGAGCTTGTTTCCTTGAGTATGGCCGTGTTCAGGAAATAGGTTACTGGGACTGGAACATTGTGAGGCAACAACACCGTTGGTGTGATGAGGAGAGAGCAAAAATACTGGATCAGCTTGCTGATAAAATTTCTTGCTCAGCAACTCCAGTTCAAGTATTTCTTGAGTGATCTCTCATGTTTTGTATCCAAAGCTTAAGTTATCAGACCTAGTAACCTCAGGAGGCTTTTGACCGCTGCTGTGTCTTTTTACCATGGATGCCTAGAGAGTCTCTTGAATCCATATTGCCCCCTTGAAGTTGGCATGCTCAGCTAATAGAGTTGATGATAGTAGGATCTGAGGGAACAGAAAGACTGTTTTAGTTTGTTAATTTTGTAGTAGAAGTATCGATGGTACTGTAGCTTGTTGCTTTGTTAAAAAGTGAGCATGTATACATGGTTCATAGAGCCTGGGAGATGACTACTGATGCAGCAATACCAGATTTCTGATAGAATTTAGTGCTCAATTACTCTAATTCAAGTAGTTTTGGGAAAGCCTTCTCATCTATACTTTGTTAGTTACATGTGAAAGATGTCGAAAAGCGACTGTATATTACATGCATGATGTGGATATAGTTTTGCCTTTAATAAATTGAAATGTTGCGACTGAAATGAGTCCATGGTTTTAGTAGCATTATTGTTTTGTTTTGGTTGCCATCCTCTGTCCAAACTTCTGCTGAAGCAATTCTTTCAAAGGTAAGATGGAGAGTCCCGCTGCAATAGCATAAACCATGCTATGTGAAACAATTTGTTCAATGAACTGATAAAGTAATACCTTCCTCTGTTCTTATATATTTTTAATAATATTCTACTGAGAGGATGGATTCCTACATATATTTAGATGCTTGCAGAAATATGTTCTTACCTGGTGAGAGTATGAGACAAATTTCCACGGGATGTGGATGGCATCAATCATGAAAGCTCTTGAACTGACAAGATTCTAAGGTCTTTTGCGAGTAGATCCACCCCTCTGATCTTTTCCTCAACCTCCTTTGTTTTCCCTCTTTTTTCAGGGGCCGCGTCTTTACTTAGTCGCTAGCTGGCGTATGTATTCTCTCCCTTTCCCACCCCCAGTGCTTGGTTGTAAATTGATTTTTTTATAGCTTCTAATACAAATGACATGCAAAGTTTTTACGTGTTCGAAAAAAAAAACTACTATGTACAAACCTGAGTGGAATCACTATGCCTTCCTGTTCAATTCTGGTTGTTCCGATGGTTTTTAATCACATAATGACCATTTCCCGTCTATTTATTTTTTTGGTTGCTTTAACTGTCTATTACTGAATTGCCTGGCAGACTGCACATCTTCTTATAATCCATGATACTGCATTTCTTCTGTGAATGCGCAAAAATCTTACGCATCGATATATTAGCAAGGAAAAAAAAGATTTTACAACTATGATCTTTGGGGGGTTACAGGGAAAAGGGAGGGCACAGTGGACTAACTCGGAAAGATAACCGGACTCCTGAAAATAACAAGAGAAATGGAGAAAAGAGTTTGTGTCACATGGTACTGCATTTCTTACATGTGATGTGAGAACTCACGAGAACTGTATTGTTATTTATTCTATTTTTTTGTTACCGCTTGAGTGTCAAATAATTATTTGGTTCTGATAAACAATGTTGGAAAAAAAATGTACATTGCGAAGTTGTGGTTACTGGCATTTCATACAGTGATTGAGAAGTGTCATTTTGTTAACCATGCATATTGGGAAGGAAAATTCGGAAGACTAAACAAGAACATATGTATCTATTATTTTGCAAGGCTAAGGAATTAATTCACCACATGTATGCAACTTAGGGTTCAATACGGGTCCTAATCGCATACATCTCTTCACTATTAATTTCAGTAATGCAAGTACCAAAACTTACATCTTACATTAATTGTTTGAAACTTACAAATCTATTTCACATATAATAAAATTAACATTGATGGGTGCAAAGCCTATAAAAAGTTATACCTAAGAACTTAATAAGAAACATAATTCAATCTTGTTAGCACAAGTATAATAGCATACTATAAGCTAACTATAAACATATATGTGGAGGAGATAACATAGGAGAGAGAATAAAAACGGACTACAAATTTAATACGTTGTGTGTATGTGAGAGATGTTTTTTTAATGTGTATGAGAGATATGACCAGATATTAATAATATAATATATATATTTACAGACAATTATTATATGAATAGACTATTAGATTAGCAATAGATGATTTAGAGCTATTAGTTGACTACACTATTAAACTTACTAGCTAGTCAACATGAGAAATCACTCCCGGACTAACTGAACCGGAATATCTGTGCAAGAAACTCTCTCACCGATCTGCTTCAGTACATCAGCTCTGTCGTCACTGCTCCAACGACGATCTTCACGAACAATGTCGTAGTCCCAGTAAACACCTGCATATTTGCACAGACTCACAGACTTCAGAGCTAATGATACCTCCATCACAAAGTTAACAAAGTAAACCTGCCTTCCCGTCCCCTCGAAGCCACTCATCCCCAACTCCTTCAGCTTCCTGTGTCGCGACTCGCATCGCCGCCACGAGATCTCGCCGCGGGGCTCGTCCTCGCAGGCGGCGACATGGACGTGGAGGATCTCAAGGCATGGCGCCACCTCCAAGAGGAGGCGCGGCCATGAGACGTCCCACGACGATGGCACGACGACCACGAGCTTTCGGAGGTTTGGCAGCGACGGCAATGGCGATGATGGCGGCGCATCCATCGTCGCCGCCCCGCGTCCGGTGAACTCCAGGAACAGCTCTGTTATTTCTGGGGTGTACTCAGCAATCTGCATCAGGTTCATGCCCCAAGGCATGGAGGTGGAGTGATGATCATGCTTGTATCGAAAGATGAGGTTCAGGCGTTTGAGGCATGGCATGGAGCCACGCTGGAACCATACGCAGGTCTGCACCACGGCCATCTCCTCGAGCTTTGGAAGAGCGTAGAGAATGATCAGGCCACCGCCGCAGTGGTCGAACACAAGCTGCTCGATCGATGAACACGGAGCGTTTACCCGTAGAACGCCATCGAACATGCAGGATTTGAGGTGCAGCACTCGCAGCTGTGTGCAAGAAGTGAACACCGATTCGTAGTCTGCTGGACGCGTGGAGCTTGGCAGATGCTGCAAGACGAGGATCCTCAGAGCTTGGAACCCTTGCAATGGCGGGATCGTGCAGTTAGCCAGCGTCAGGCTTGTCAGAGTGGAGCTGCGGGGATCAGAGCAGATACCTTGGTGAGGGAAGATGTGGAGGCGGTCCAGCGGCCGTAGCTGATGCGCGGGCGTCCCAGCAAGAATCTCGAGATCCTTGACCCCCCAAGCATCAATGGCCGTGGCGATCAAGCGGTTGATGCTGTCGGAGTGGTGATTGATGATGAACTCCAGCCTCAGCCTAGTGATCCTCCTCCGTCGATCGGGGTCGTCGTCGTCCGGCGCCGCGTCGAGGAAGCTGTCGATGGAGGCCACCATTTTCCGCATGGAGAGGCGCTCGTACCTGCCGGCGACAACCTTGGCATCGTCGGCGTCGATGCCTTTAGTGGCGTGGGGGTGGTGGAGGAGGAGGTGGTCGCGGCACCGGTGGTAGCGCGGCGGGAGCACGTCGCTGACGAGGAAGTCGAGGGCGTCGAGACCGCGACAGAGGGAGGCCCAGCGCCTGGAGAGCGCCCCCGTGGCGAGCGCCGTGCGGGTGTCGAGCCGGCGCAGGACGAGGCGCAGCAGGTCGTCCGGGAGGTCGCTGATGCGGTCCTCGCCGCCGCCGCCGCAGTCCCCGGCGCGACCGACGACGACGACACCCTTCCGCCTAGCCACGGTGGCCGCGCGCGACGTCGCCGTCCGGAGGCGAGAGAGCGCGCCCTTCTTCTTCATCCTAGCCATGGTGGTCGGTGGAGAGAGCGGCGGCGAGCCGGCGAATATATATGGATTCCGCAGAGGCGCGATTCCGATTCCGATCGGAATCATGAAATCGAGTGGCCGAATCGCATCGGAAACGGCCGGGAATTGGATCACGGCAGGCCCACGGTACTCGGCCCACGTCATACGGCCCATGGTCCACGGCCCACATTCTACGGGCCATGTAGCGGCCCAGCCCATTAGTGGGAGCGAGGCAATTGCACGTTTTACCGCGGAGAGGAGCGCGGTGGGGCGATCTGGACCGTCGATCTGTAGATCAACGGCTGAGGACGGGCCAGCGAGGCGCTGATAGGATCCGGATTTGGTGTGCTCATCCCGAGACGGGTCGAGAAGTGGGGGAGAGAGAGAGAGGGGAGGAGATGGCATATAAAATGGGCTTCATCTTCTTCTTCTTCCTCTGGCTCTGGCTTCTGGTGGTGGGGGGGAGGAACAGGAAGAACACGGCCGGCCACAAAGGCGTCCCGATTTTCTCTCTCTGGGTTCCGTACTCTTCTCACCGCAGCCTGAGGAATCCATTTTGTCGGTTCTTCTCTTGATCTGTCGGTGTTCTTGAGGAGGAGGAGGAGAGGAGTGAGGAATCTTTGGCTTTGTCAGGTGAATTGGAGCGAGGTGTTCGCAGGTACTGCCCTTAACAGTTTGATTCGCTGCGTTTTTGGTTGTCTCTGTGGTGTTTTGTTTGGTAAAATTTTTGGTGGGGATTGGAGTTGGAAAAGTTTTACTTTCACAGTGATGGATAAATTTTCCCTTCTGAATTGTTGTGAGTTCTGGCTTGTGGTTTGTTCGAATTCTGGATTCTTCGGTTCTTGCTAATTGGTTGTTTGATCTGGAAGATTCAGTTCCCTCTTTATTCCCCCGGGATTAAATTCCTTTTTGCGGCTGCTTTTTCCTGTGCTGGAATTCTTCTGCCGTTGTCTGCGCCTCTGTCTGCGATTGGGAATGGAGTGAGGGATGATTCAGACTGGGTAATTTGAATCCAATTTCGCCAAGACGCATTAGTTGCATCAAGTGTGCTTCATATCTGAGCTGCCTAACTTGGGATTTGCGCGGTTGGGGGTTCTGATTGGGATCGACTTGATTTCGTCACAAATCTTGTCAGTTTTAATTTGGTTTTCCTTGTAGTAGGTCGATTGGAAAGAGGGAGCTGATTTTCCTTAGGTAGGATGCTGGTAATGATTTGGGTCATCCCCTGTGTTTTGCTTCTCTCGTGTTGATGATTTTGTATACCTCACCAAGTTAGCACATTTTACTCTTGTTTTTTCTGCTCCCAAATTGGCTTGTTCGTCTGCTCGCCGTTTTCTTGTTCTCGTCTCAAATTTTGTCCGATTTGTTGTCCCCTCTTTCTAACTTTTTCACTGTCCATTTCTGTGTTGAATTTTCAATATTGGTTCTCTACTGTAGGATTACCGAAAATTGTATCGTTCTGTTTTTTCTCCCCTTTATCTAGGTTGCTTTTTCTTTCCAGAATAGATGAGTTAAATTGAACTGAATATCTACCTTCATCTTAAATTCGATCTGTTAATTTGTCTGATTCTTGCCCGATTTTGAGTTCGTTCAGTCTGAATTTTTTTTAAGGTTTCAGTCTGAATTTTTGAAAGCAAAGTGGTCGCAAAACTCCCAAAAGTTTGCAACTTTATCTGGCTGATTTCCTCGGCCCCTTAAAATTGAGTTGCATTTTAGTGGTGTCTCATCTTGTTCCGGTCATTTGATCGGGCAGCTGAGAAGATTTTTTTTTTTTTTACTTTTGGGTGGAGGGTGAAATTGAGCTAAAGTTTGTTGAACTTGCCCTTCTCCTAGTTCGTACGGAGAATTAAAGCGGAAGATTTGTAATAAAATCTTGAGATTATTTTTAGACCAATTGGTCTGAGCTGAATAGCTGATCTGTCCTCAAAGCAATTTCCTCTGCAATTCTTCACTATTCCAATCTGATTGAAATTCTAGCAATTTCCCTTCCCACCATGAATCTTTCTTCCTTCCCTTCTGCTGCTGAATTTCTGTGTTTTTTTTTTCTTTTCTTTTTTTTTTTGTTGCTGTGACACGTGCAGGGCGAGCTCTGGTCCGGCAATGGAGAAGGAGGCGAGGAATCACTACCACACGCGGGGCTCCACCCGCGGCGGCGGCGGCGGCGGCGGAACGGCGGCGGAGCGCGACCTGCTCCTGCAGTGGGGCAACCGGAAGCGGCTGCGCTGCGTCAAGGTGCACCGCCGCGACGTCGACGCCGCCGCCACCGTGGCCGCCGAGAAGGCCGCGGCTAGCCAGCGCCGTGCGGCCGCCGCCGCGGCGGCTCACCACCACCGCCACCACACAACCGCCGGCCACGCCCACCACCGCGCTGTCAGGTAGCCATTTTCTCTCTCTTTTTATTTCTTTTTTTTTTGTTTAAAAATCATTTTTGGTATTTGCGATGTTGCCGTGCCCGTTGCGTGTGCTCTCTGACTGCTTTGTTGTTAAGCGTCAGTTAAACTAATGCGATAAGATTTGGAGTAACTGTTGCGTTGAAAGAACAACTGGCCGTCACGTGATTGGCTGCCCCGGGCACGTGACATCGAGCAGCGTTAGTGTTCTTGATCTGATTCGGTTTCACTTTGGGTGTCATTGCCGTTGTGACTGTATGATGCAGAGGTTACTAAGCACAAATAGTGGTTTATATATTGATGTAGGCACACATTATAAGCAATGAATTGATGGTTTTGGTTTGTAACGGGAGATGATTATGGTGTCCAAAATCGTTGGGTTTGTCTACGGGATGTGAAATGAAGACCATGATGTTTTTGTGGTCTTGACACTAATTTTCTTTGTTTGATTCTGGTGTGCTAGATACTGGTTTTACTTTTTATGGGTGATTGTGTTACTTTTTATGCTCAAATTGGGTCTTTGAAAGGCTAAAATATTGGACAATTTGAGGGATATGTTCTTTCAATAACAAGCAAGATGGTACTTGCTGAATTTTTTGGTCAATCTATCTCCAAGGTTCCAACTTAGCTGACTTGGTTTGGCTGTCGATCTCTATCTAGGTCAGGGCCATATGTGAATTATTAAGAGTTCTTTTCTGAAACGGAACTGCCAATTGTGAAGGCTGCTTCCGTTTCGGTTGCCTCATCCAGTGTATGCGGCTTTGCTACAACGATGTTCTTTGCGAAACAACTGTGTATGAGGTTGACGCTAATAGCTTATCATAATTACATTCGGTCTGCCTTTGGATGCTAGTCTCAGCTAATTTTCTGTCGACTAATTTTGGCTTGAGGGGGGAACACCATATTTATCTCAAGTCAGTCACAACCACTCGTAAGGTGGATGGTGACAACTTGTTCATTCATTGTGACGTTCTCTTTCTTCCTGTAATACTTTGTTTCTTATCTGGAGATGATGAAACATGACATAGGTAATTGCTGAAATTTATTGCCTGCTTACTTGTCCCTTCCCCCAAAATGTGATGAATCATGCATTTTTGGTGCTCCATTTCTCCCTATGTGAGAATCTAAGAATGATTTGCTGTAAGAAGATTTAGAGATAAAAATCTATTTATCCAGTTTTCACCGCGAAATCAGTCACTGTTGTTGAATGTTCATTTTGTTTCTAGCAATAGATTATCTGTCACCTTATTTTGCTTGACTAATAAGAAAAACACAGGACTGCCTACTGAAGATTAAACATACAGTTACTGTGCTTAATGGAGGTTAGATGTACACAACCTTTTTATGAAGAGAATTAAATGCACAATTTTGTCAAAGTGTTCGGTTTGTCTAATTCTACTACTCCTCGGATGAATAGGCAGAGCTCCAGCCAAGTTTTTCCTCTAAAAAAAATAATCATTTTTGGCTCTATGTTCTCCTTTTCGGCCAGACAAGCTTCAGAATCTAACATTGGTTGCTTGCAACCACAACCAAACCAAAATCAAAAGATAACATTAGCACGTTGCCATTTTTTCTGCATCACTTATAATAGCCGGTGTTCTGGATTGGTAGGAATTCAGAGGAGTCTGGAGCAATGAGATCTTCAGCGCAGCAGCATCAGATGAACGGGATCCGGGCAGTCGCCTCACCTGAAAGAGAACGCCCTGCAAGGGGCAGCAACATCATCAACAACAATGGAGGTCCGCCGACCTCCCCAGATGACAAGAAGGGTTCGTCGTCAGGGAGCGAGGGGTCGATCTGGCCCAAATTTGCAGTCGCCCTGACGAACAAAGAGAAAGAAGAGGACTTCTGGGTGTTCAAAGGATCCAAGCTTCCTCAGAGGCCCAAGAAGAGAGCCAAAGTCATCCAGAGGACAGTGAATGTATGCACCTTTCATCTTAGCTTTATATCTCATTAAATTCAATGCATTCCAGTTCACATCAATGCGCATAGGATTCTTATCTTGGGGCATGTTTAGTTCCCAAAAACATCACATCGAATATTTGGATACATGCATGGAGCATTAATATATTGATTTTTAAAAAAACTAATTGCACAGTTATAGGGGAAATCGTGAGATGAATCTTTTGAGCCTAATTAGTCCATGATTAGCCATAAGTGCTACAGTAACTCACATGTACTAATGACAGATTAATTAGGCTCAAAAGATTCGTCTCGCGGTTTCCATGCGAGTTATGAAATTAGCTTTTTTATTCGTGTCTAAAAACCTCTTCTAACATTCGGTCAAACGTCCAATGTGACACCAAAAAGTTTCCTTTTCGTGAACTAAACAGGCCCTTGGTGCATATGATATGGTAAATAATTGTGTATATGTTCCTTGCTTGTTGCACAGAGATTCTAAACTCATTATTGCAACATGCTATTAGCCTGTAGTTGTCAGCTCCTAACTTACTGTGCTATAGTTCAGTAACACAAGAATTTGCCATGACATACTGGCTATGCATTTTTTTAAAAATTTTAAATAGATGACATGAGATCACATGGAACATAGGGCCACCTCTGCGCACGCTGCCTGCCTTGCTCCTTAACCAAACAAGACGTGCAAATATAATACTGATATGCAGTGGATGCTTCATTTATTAAATTTGTTTGCCTAGAGGTGTCCATAATTCGGTATGCTTCTGTCTGAAGCAAACATAAGACAGATTAAAAGCTGATTGCTGATTTCCATTTGATTGCCACCTCAATGCTTGATCTGTACAGTCCCTACCATTGAGTGTGATCCTTACCTTCCTTCATTGAAGCAGCCAAACGAATTGCCATACTTTTCATCTTGTGACTACATTACAGTTTCTGTATCAATGAGCTGATCTGGCAGGCAATTTGCCAGGAAGTGCTGTGCTGTTTCAGTTGAGTTCCATTTCTAATATATGGCAGATCAATGATTAGTTAGTTGTGTCCTACGCAGGCTTAAGTTATGAGTCAGACAACCATTGATATCTATTGTTTTGTCGATATGATTCTCTTGAGGTTGCATATAACCCCGTCACCATATTATTCTTCCCTAAGTTCTGTTCATCTTTGGCAGCTTGTATGCCCTGGAACATGGCTTTGCGACTTGACACTGGAAAGATACGAAGTCCGAGAGAAGAAGGTTTCTAAAAAGGTGAGTTGGATTGGATTAGTAACATGCTAAAATCAATTTCAGTCTTGCAACTCCCTAGATGACATCCTCGATTAAATGAGCCTCCTTGATTGTTTTCTGGTTTCACAGCGCCCCAGGGGGTTGAAAGCAATGCACAACATGGACAGCGACTCTGAATAATAGGATCACTGAACACGAAGCAGCTGAACATTAGAAAGGAGATAATTGCGCATACCCATTTAGCTGAAGATTTTTCAGCTTTCTGATGGAACAATCACGGGCTCGCCGCTTCTCGCGCTTAATTTGAGGAGATCAAGATGACTGGACTGTCGTAATTTGGAAGCTGCACAGAAGAACACAGAGGCTGCAGGAAATATGTTTGCTCTGAACACTGTCTGCTGTCTGCCTACCAGCAACGCGGCTCTGAATGTTTTCCAAGTTTCTCATGTATACGTCTTGCTACCTAAAATGTGAAGCACACTGCTCAGGCCAGTCCAGTTTGATCGATGTGTAGCTTGCCCTGTGCATGACAATAGCAGTTAACACGAATCTGATAGTCTTCAATATTTTTATCACCTGGTGCTGTAAATTCAGAGAGTGAGATAATGCCAGGCGTAAATCTTCTGTTGTAATTCAGAGCAGACAAAACTGTCGAACGTTTCGATTTGAATGGCCATTGTATTCCATTGTGGTCTGAAACCGACTGACAGCTCTACGTCGAGCTAATTCTTCATGTCGCATTCGTGTCATTGCAATTTCATCGCTCGCTTTCACAGTAAGGGGGTGTTTATCTATGGGTGTAAAGTTTTGGCGTATCACATCGGATATAAATATAGACTAATAACAAAACAAATTAGAGATTTCGCCTATAAACTGCGAGACGAATTTATTAAGCCTAATTAATCCATTATTAGCAAATGTTTACTGTAGCATCACATTGTCGAATCATGGAGCAATTAGGCTTAAAAGATTCGTTTCGCAATTTACATGCAATCTGTATAATTAATTATTTTTTTCGTTTATATTTAATACTCTATGCATGTGTCCAAACATTTGATGTGATAGGGTGACAAATTTTACCAGGAAATCTAAACAGGCCCTAAAATGTACTGGAGTACTTCTGAACTGCTAAATCCTGTACATTTGCAACGTAGGAAACTGGAGATCCGATGAAAAATCCGACATCCGATTCATGTCAGAATTGCAACGCATGTCACTTGCAAATCTGCAACTATGGTATATACATTTCCTTTTGCCAGCATATATGTTAAACAATTCGAAAGGAATTCCAACATGTACGTGTACGCCTGCTGCTTTACAGCCATGAGATGGCTGCTTTACTGATCTGCTTTTACGCTTTATCCCATTTGTTAACCCCTTTCTATCCCAACTAAAGCTTCACCTTTTCTCTCTAGGAATGGGATGTAAATTGTATGAGAAAATACCAAAAAAAAAGAAAGAAAAGGAAGTGATATGTGCTTTGTCCAAACAGAAAGAGCAAAGCAGACTACGACACTACAGTTTTTTCTCTCTTTTTTTTCTTTGAAATAATACGCCACTACTGATTAACTATGAAAGAAAGTGATTTTACGTTTTTTATCAGTAGGTATAACATTCTCTAGTGAAAATTTTGGTAACTTAAAATATTATTTTATTTTATTTTTTACATCTCTGGGTACGCCAAAAATTTTCTCATGAAAGAAACATCACTCCAAAAGCAACATGTATCACCATCAAAACAAATGATCAGTCAAGCTCTTAGTGCTGAAAACGATGAAATACTGAATCAGATTGAATGAATGCTGCTGCAGGAATTGTCTCAACTGAATCGATAAAAATACATGCCACACAGGTCAGAAAACGAGCAATCTCAAACAGAAGAAGAACAAGAAGAAGAAGATATCACGCGATGCGTAGCACATCACGCATGTTTGACAGCAGCATTCGATTCAACTATGATCTTCAAGCTCATTGGCGGAGGTTGCCGAGGAGGAGCGCGACGGCGGGGCAGAGGACGGCGGCGACGAGCGACGACGAGACGGCGGCCGCGCCGGAGGTCGGGCTCGGCGCCGGGGCGTCGGCGGCGTAGGCGACGCCGGCGAGGGACGACACGGCGACGGCCGCGACGACGGCGGCTGCGTACAAGATCCTGGATGCCATGGTAGTAATAATAATACTGCAAGAGAAAGAAAAATTTGTGTGCTTTGAAATTTGAAGAGAAATTTGTGAGAGGGGTTAGAGGAGAGTGTGTGCCTTTATATAGGAGAGGAGGAGACTGGCTGTGGGCCCCACATTCAAATCAGACAGCTCATTGTAGATTTGCAACAATAAGTGGATTCTAACCATAGCTTAAAGACAGGAGACTGCTAACTGTTAATCACTTAATCATGCATACCAAAGCTATAATTAGCAGTTCATAATTTGGCGCATTAGCTCAAAAAAAAAGAAGCAAAAGCAATTAAGCAATTGGGGTTTAGTATGCTTTTAACACTTGACAGCCAATGCAAGAAAAAGATGCAGCATGGTCCAAACAGGGCCCAGACACAGCATACACACCTGTCAAGTTGTTATTGTGGGACTCACTGTCATTTGGGTTGCTTGAACTTGATTAGCTCTTTGATTAGCTCAGGACAGATCAGCAAAAGCTTTAGGTGGCTGTACACCTAAGATCAATACTGCTGCTACTACAATGTATGCCAAATTGCCAATGGAATGTGGTTGCCACTGCTGTTGTACTTGCTTCTCTGCAAATTGCCATTTTATTGGGTCAGGAGTTGAAGAGAATGCAATTGTTTGTAGTGTAAGCACCGGCTCTGACTGATAGGCCAGGATTCAGGAGAAGATGATGAATTGCACAGCCGAACCACTTCAGGAATCTTGTTGTGCAGTAGATGGTTGGCAAGAGATGAACCATTTGTGCTACTAGCAGCACTGATGCAAGTCTTGAATTGTATTTCACTTCTCTTTTTCTTTTTCTTTTTATGGAGATGAGATGCAAGTCTTGATCGGAGGCCTTATCACAAACACTTCAATCATTTGTCTTCAGACAAGTGTTTGATGTATACAGAAATACTACTTTCTTGAAGTCACAGAGAACATCATTGTTGCAATTTGCAAATGCTGTGAAGCCCACATCTGAAGTTAGAAAACGACAACTGCTGGTTGTGTTTTCAGACTTTCTGGATGCTGTCAAACAAGGTTGTATTGAACATTGGTTCAGCAGTAGTAGTACTCAATCCCAACTGGCCATGAATGGTATTTCTGGGCACCAACCCTGCGTAATAGGCATGTAATAATATGTGAGATAAATTGTGTTATGCGAATTTCATGCGTCCAATTTGGACTGAGTTTATTTCCAGAAAATTCAAAGGATTGAGTTGTTCAGTGGGGACTGGGGACAGACGAATTTGGAACGAACTAAGTTCTAGGAGTTACCTATGAGTATGAGTCCACTGTCTACATCTTCATTTCTGTTTTTCAAAGCACTGTAATGACATGAGGTACAACATTTGTTTCAGGTCTTTATCTGATGTTAACGTGCAAATGCTTATGAACTTGGAGTTTAAGTGAGCAATTCATGATTCAACATGAAGGCATTTTTTCTTTTTTTTTCTCGAATAGACAGGAGAGCTGCATATCCTTCCATATAAGAAGAAGAACAAAAATAACATGAAGGCTTTATTTTCCAAAATATCAAACTTTGATTTCTTTTCCCTAAAAAACTTGTACTACACTAAAGCTCTGCGATATGTAAATAAAAAATCACCAGGAGTGGTAACATTGAACTGAAAACTAGGTATTGGCAGGATCATGTTACCGGAATTTATACTTGGACTCTTGGAGAACAAAAACTTCCTGTACAATATGCTTAGCTTTCCAGAAAGCAGCGTACTGCCATTACAGCATCCGGTTCTGATTCCCACTTATCACCCAATTGCCACTGTGTGGTATTTTTCCTATATATCCTAATATTTCTGTTCTTCCATCTGGTTGTTTCCTGCAAACAAAAAAAAATCCCTATCCATTTTTATCTGTTAGCGCACTTGTTCTCTGAATAAGTTTAGCTGCTCACCTTACTACTTGGTGTAGTTCTTAACATATCTGAACCAAACATGGTATGCAAGTCATGCACTTCATTTTCAGTCTTGCAGAACAGAAAAATCATCTGAATTTTTCTATCCAAAAGTTCAGTGAGCAACTCATACACTTCAATTATACAGGATATCCCTTTTTTTTTTGCAGGAGCAGCAACCTCAGAAGAAGATGGTTGTGTCCAAGAAGATCATGAAGGTTGGGCCATGGGGCGGCACCGGAGGGAGCCCCTGGGACGACGGCGGTCACACCGGCGTTCGTAGCATCACCCTGTCGTACGACCGGTGCATCGACTCCATCGCCGTCGAGTATGACCGGAACGGCGTCGCCGTCGCCGGCGAGCGGCACGGCGGCGCCGGCGGCAACCAGACCACCCAGGTGCACACCCAATACCATCTGCACCTTGTAATGTTCTTGGCACAGCCATAGCTGAGGGCCTGTTTAGATCCCTGGCAAAAATTTTCAACATATCACATCAAATATTTAAACACATGTATGAAGTATTAAATATAAACGAAAAAAATAACTAATTATACAAATTTCGTGTAAATTGCGAGACGAATCTTTTAACCCTAATTGTTTCATTATTAGATAATGTGGTGCTACAATAAATATTTACTAATTACGGATTAATTAGGCTTAATAAATTCGTCTCGCGGTTTACAAACGAAATCTGTAATTTGCTTTATTATTATTATACGTTTAATACTTCAAATGTGTATCCGTATATCCGATGAGACATGCAAAAATTTTACATCCATGTATCTAAATACCCCCTGAGTCTGTTTGGCTGGGACGTAGATCAAGCTGGGCTTCCCGGAGGAGTACCTGACGGCGGTGAGCGGGCACTACGCGGCGGTGGCGCAGGGCGGCGCGCCGGCGGTGATCAGGTGGCTGGCGTTCAGGACCAACCGGAGGGAGTACGGGCCGTTAGGCGGCGGCGCGGCGGAGGGCACGCCGTTCGCGTTCCCGGTGGACGGCGGCGCCATCGTCGGGTTCTGGGGGAGGAGCGGCCGGCAGCTCGACGCCGTCGGCCTGCACGTCGCGCCGCTGCGGCCGGAGACCATGTACGAGAAGGCGCACAAGCTCGGGCTCATGGCGTACCGCTCGGTCCGGCAACGCTTCGGGCCTCAGCAGCAGCAGCAGGTGCAAGTGCAACATCACAACAGCTTTGCACTCTCACAGAGTGGCAGAACTTTCTAGAGCTTCCGCTTGTCAGAAACTCACAATGCAAAATCATCTCCCTCACGGGTTCACATTCTCTACCATAATAACATTATCATTGCAAATACTTCAAAATATTTGACACTATTGACTTTTTAGTACGTGTTTGACTATTCGTCTTATTCAAAAAAATTTAAGTAATTATTTATTCTTTTTATATCATTTGATTCGTTGTTAAATATAATTTCAAGTACACATATAGTTTTATATATTTCATAAATTTTTTTAATAAGACGAACGGTCAAATACGAGGGAGTATAAAGATATGACCCATGTAACATTATGGTAGGAAAATCACCAGGAACTTTCGAGGTATAAAGCAAAACTTGAAAAGGAACTTTCGATGGTATAAAGCAAAACTTGAAAACTTTTGATGGCATAGAACCAATTTTCCCTATGGTAAAAGATCCTCGCCCCGCTCTCACTAACGTATGAAGTGCTTGATGTAATAAGCAGAATGATTTGTCAAATGGCAACAGCACATTGATGCCATCATGCCACAACCCTACACAGCTTGATCAAAAATAGGTAATCTGGTCGCAGAAGCTACACGGGGATGTGTACAAAGCAAAACGGCACCAGCAATTTGATGACATTAGCTTAGCTGCTATTATCAAGTGCAACGTGAACAATGACACAGCAGACCAAAATTGTAGCGAGTACAAACTAGAGTAGATTTGTAGCATAGTTGATCCAATTCTAGCATAGATATCAATTCAAGTCTCAATCACTGTTACGAACAGAGGTAGCTGGAAACATGAACACCACGAGGCCCCTTGACAAAAAAAAAAGCGAGCTTTAAGCGATTTACAGCTTAGTTGGCTGCCTGTTCTTCTTCTTGGCACCAGACTTGGAAACCTGGAGGCTGCGGTACACTGAGCTAAGCCTCGCAAGAGCCGGCTTGGTCAGGTCAGGCCTGTAGTAGTTGTCACTCACCTGAAGGGCAGAATAACAGCAAATTAAAGAACAAACTACTGATGATTGTTCAGTAAGGTACATAAAGGAAAGCTGCCGTATAGAGAAGAAATACTAGAGGCAGATTCAGCTCAGAAGCCAAGCGTAACAAATATATTTCATCGAAGAACCAATTGATCGGTTTGGCCTTCTTATGTGTTACGTCTCATCACAGCTGCATCTTGCATTATCAATTTAACTCAGATAGGGCAAAAACTTGGTTATTAAAAAGCAAATACTTAAAATCTAACTTGCAATTCATTGTCAAATACCTGAATTTTCAGATAAAGTTGTATCAACTGCTGCTAAAACTGGTGTTTTAAGTATCAAAATGTTCCATTTGAAAATCTGAAGGTTTTCACAGATCAGGCACTTCAACATATCAAAAAGGCAGGATGCCAGTATAAGTCGCTCAGAAGCCAAGCGTAACAAGAGTATTTCATCAAAGAACCAATTGATCGGTTGGCCTTCTTACGTGTTACGGCTCATCACAGCAGCAGTTAGAATTAGCAATGTAACAAAAACAGGGAAAAAAAGATGGTTCTGAAAACGAAAAACAGGAATTCTCACAAACTAACTTGCAGTTCATTGACACCTAACTGCTTTTTTAACAGCAAGTTATACCAACTTCTGTAAAAAACATTGTATGAGTTTTAAGTGTTCCGTATGAAGATCTCACAGTTCCATCCTAACGTCTGAACCCCACAAATGAGAGCCACTTCAACATATCAAGACAATACAAAATGCTCAGAAGCCAAGCGTAACAAGAGTATTTCATTGAAGAACCAATTGATCGGTTGGCCTCCTTATGTGTTACGGCTCATCACAGCTGCATCTTGCATTATCAATTTAACTCAGATAGGGCAAAAACTTGGTTATTAAAAAGCAAATACTTAAAATCTAACTTGCAATTCATTGTCAAATACCTGAATTTTCAGATAAAGTTGTATCAACTGCTGCTAAAACTGGTGTTTTAAGTATCAAAATGTTCCATTTGAAAATCTGAAGGTTTTCACAGATCAGGCACTTCAACATATCAAAAAGGCATGATGCCAGTATAAGACGCTCAGAAGCCAAGTGTAACAAGAGTATTTCATCAAAGAACCAATTGATCGGTTGGCCTTCTTATGTGTTACGGCTTATCACAGCAGCAGTTAGAATTAGCAATGTAACAAAAACAGGGAAAAAAAGATGGTTCTGAAAACGAAAAACAGGAATTCTCACAAACTAACTTGCAGTTCATTGACACCTAACTGTTTTTTTAACAGCAAGTTATACCAACTTCTGTAAAAAACATTGTATGAGTTTTAATTGTTCCGTATGAAGATCTCACAGTTCCATCCTAACGTCTGAACCCCACAAATGAGAGCCACTTCAACATATCAAGACAATACAAAATGCTCAGAAGCCAAGCGTAACAAGAGTATTTCATTGAAGAACCAATTGATCGGTTGGCCTCCTTATGTGTTACGGCTCATCACAGCAGTAAATAAGAAAAGAGTAATGAAGCCAAAATATAGGATGCTTTATGTTCATAGCAGTGCATTTAAAGCTTCTAGCATCGCAAGGCATAACAAGGACAAGAAGCTATGCAAAGAAGTAGTTTCACGTGCTAATACCTGGTTCTTGACAGCCTTAGCCATTTTGCGGAACTCCTTGCGCATCACAGACTTGTGGTAGAGCTTCGCTGGGGCATTCTGCTTCTTGGTCTTGGTTGTGGAGAGGACCACGGCCGCGTCCTTCACGCCTGATGGCTGGATCGTCACGGTCTTCTTGTTCGCCAAGCCTTACAAAACACATCATCACCCAAGTCAGCACTTTGCAGATGCTGAATGAAATGCTTGGTTTCCATCAAAAAGCCAGCAATGTTGCAAGAAGCGACTACTGACCAGAGTGCTTGTAGGAGTGGACATTGTACAGGTTGTTGGGCTCCTTGGTGAACTGCACCTTGGCATTGCTATTCCCGAACTGCTTCACCAGGAAGCAGTTGTTCTTCTTGACAATCTCCCAGATCAAAGGCTCCGGAACCGTCGCCATTTCGCTTCGCCTACATAACCAAAACCAACAACCTACTGTAAGATCCTGTAACTAATGATCAGCAGGAAAAAGTGACCCATATATATGATTATTATAACGCAACATTTGCCCAGAATTGGCATCGATTGCAAATGAAATCTGGGGTACAACCTTTCTCGTGACAAGAACAGTTCGTGCCCCCACACATCAAAATCGCTACATGGCTCGTTTTATATTACCAGATCTAACCGAGCGAAACAAATAACCCGCTAGTAAACAAAATCTAAGTAGGTAACAAATCGTCTACAAGAAAAATCTCGAACTAAGCTTACAGTTCTTGCAGTAATACTACTGGACCAACAGCCGGATAGGATCGTAGAAGATATTAGACAACGAGCAGAACGAGCAAATGCCATCGAACTGACCAAAACTAAGAGCTATCCATCCATCCATCGTACTAGTAGAGATCATACGGTTTTAGGGTTCCGTAAGAGAAGGCGAGGGTGAGGGACGAAGACTCACCGGAGAAGATGGGGCTGCGGCGCCGCCTCGCTGTGCTCCGGTGTGGGGGTGGTGGTGGTGGCTGCAGGGAGGGACGGCGGCGTGGAGGCTCGCTTTTATACGCTCCGTGCTCATAAACCCTAGGTTTGCTCGGGTCTTTATGGACCTTATTGGACCCTGCTCTAATCTGCCTTGGCCCATGTATTACTGAATGGGCTGAAACACCAGACTAACTGGACTGTTGCGAAATAGGCGGCCCACGGAGGCCCAGCCCAGTTACCACTAATTGAGCCCAAGGGTTGGAGGAGAGTATTTGTACAAAATTGCACGTTGATTGCTAGACTGGTTTTCTTGTATTATCGCATAAGGTCTCCTAGGCTGCTTTCGTTTGTGTGATATAGGGTGAGAAAGCGCCTCGTTTTTCGCGCGCACACTTCCCAAACTACTAAACAGTGTATTTTTTGCAAAAAATTTCTATAGAAAAGTTGTTTTAAAAAATCATATTAATCTATTTTTGAAATTTAAAATAGTTAATACTCAATTAATCATGCGCTAATGGCTCACCTCGTTTTGCGTATCTTTCCAATCTCCCCGATCTCCTTCTACTCAAACACACCCCTGGTCTATTGTATTCTATCCTAACTCTGTCTAGATCCTACTCCCTCTGTTTTATAATATAAGAGATATTGTGCGGATGTGACACATCTTATACTACCTCCGTCCCAAAATAAATGCAGCCATGAGTTTCCGCGTCCAACTTTGATTGTCCGTCTTATTCGAAATTTTTTATAATTAGCATTTTTGTTGTTATGAGATGATAAAACATGAATAGTACTTTACTCATGACTTATGTTTTTAATTTTTTTTCAAAAAAAATTTAAATAAGACGAACGGTTAAAGTTGGGTGCGGAAAACCATGGCTGTACTTATTTTGGGGACGGAGGAAGTAGTACAATGATTCATTGTCCTAAGATGTATCACATCCACTCAAAATCTCATGTACAGATTTATTGTCCTAGGATATATCATATCCACTCAAAATCTCTTATATTATAGGACGGAGAGAGAATATATAATCCGCATAATAACTTACTCCCTTCGTCCCAAAAAAAAATCAATCTAGTATTGGATGAGACGTTTTCTAGTACAAAGAATCTGAATATAGAAAACATCAAATCCAATACTAGGTTGATTTTTTTTTTTTTTTTGACAATTGAGAGTATAAAGGTCTCCTAGTCAATTTTTAACAGAGTATATTGGATATGACATTTCACTCAGGCTACAACATGCCACCTGTGACGTGGAGGCACAACATATAATTCAACTAATTATGTAAGACAAACAAAACGGCAAGAAAGATCATGGGCGCGCCTCCTGTACACAATTAGATGAATTACTTGTGTTGGACTGTATGGGTGATTGTGTAAGACAAACAAAACGGCAAAAAATATCTTAAAGCCAATTATTGTACCTCCAAAATCCAAATACAATTGTCCTGAGATATATCCTCAGTTCAAAACATTCATAAAATTAACCAAACAACACATATAACGTTTCTAGTGATTTACTAAACCAAGACCCATAAGGTCATGCACTCATGCAATATAGAGAGTCATGACCACTGTATACACAACAAATTCAGGACTATTGATAATAGAAATAGCAAAACCACTAGTAGTGAATGTTACCTCTTTTTACCTCTTCTAAATTACACAACAAATGCTTACAGGAGTAGTGATTAAAAAAGAGAGGTAAAAACCCTCTCTAGATTTCAGTTTAACCCTATGTTTAACTCGAACCCTCTATATATGAGTAGATCTAGAGCATTATCCAATAACAATATAAGTTTCCCCCTAAATATATCAACCCGTGCGTGATGATACAATAATAAATTAATATTAGAAAGAAACATAATAAATTAAACCACTAGGAATATTGTACACTATAACAAATTCTCATGGTTTTTTTTAACGTATTCAAACTTGTATATTGCGTCGCGCTATCGTGATCAAACTTTGCATCACGACAAACTTATATATTTCCATAAGCAGTCGTCGTTGCACTAATAATGTGATCGAACAAGGAAGTTCAAAATTTTTCCTCTTCGGCACGAATAGCAAAGTGGCTTATTAACACATGATTAATTAAGTTATAGAATTTTTAAATTAACACATGAATAATTAAGTTACAGAATGAAAAAAAGGTAGTAGTAGTTCGGGAAGAATTTTTAAAATTAACACATGATTAATTAAGTTATAGGTTTTTTTGAAAAAAATGTAGTAGTTAGGGAAGCATGCTAACAGATTTGCAGTATTTCTTCCATCGCCAGAAACCAGGGGAATTGTAGATGAAATGATCTTTCATCTACAATAAAAAATGTTAAATTTAAATAAGAAAACAAGAGTAAGCTACTTCAGCTAGCTGGTGTGAACTATCGAGTTGCTGCTGCGATGATCCTCCGGCGGCGGCGCGCCGAAGCTGAGCTGCCGCACCAGCGACACGACGGACTTGGCCCACCGCCGGATCTCGTCCTTCATCTTCTCCGGCTCGACGTCCCTGAGCACGCCGCCGGCGTCGAGCCCGGACAAGAGGCGGCTGAAGCTGCCAATGCGCCCCTCCGTCTTGGGCGCATCGCCGGCGGCGACACGCGGTGGTTCTGAGCCCATCTGGTCGCCGGACATTGGCCGGAGCTCCGATCAGCCACCGTGTACAAGCTATGCCGGCGTCTCGCTGGCTCTTATACCTCGCGACAACGACGATGCTCCGCACGTCATCAAAAGAGTCTGGCACGACGGTTTCTTCCCTGATGCTCCAAGGCTTTGCTTCCAAGCCAGTACTGACTTCACAGCTTGCTCAAGCAAGCGTGGCCACTGACGATAGTGCTGCACACAAGAGAATGTTTGCCACAACTAATCTGCTGGTGTAAATCTTCACAGAACCAATCGGCACCAGCAATTTTACGATATAGGTTAAGGCTACCAATCAATCCACACGCTTTGCTTGCAAGCTCAAAGCTGAAAATTGCAGCATTAATTTCATTATGTTGAAAGTAAGTTCAGGTACAACACGATTATTTTGCCGATCACATGTAGTACTGTTTTCACACTGTGCTGGACATATGAATGGATGATCCTAATCATCTGGACTGGGAGAGGCTTCCCATCCGGAGTCAAAACAAAGAGAAATCGTTGCGACAACATTAGCAAGTGGAAAAGATGCCAAGTCACTCCTTTTTCTTGCCGGTGACGCCTGCAACAACCTGCAGAAGTACCAAAAATAGAAGGAATTAAATACTGGTGTTCTCAATGGAGCGGGGTTGATATTCCAGTACTTCAATAATGTGAATCTGGAGATAACCAGGTGAAGCATGGCAAAGTCGTCAACAAAGGAATCGGTAACATGGCACAATCTTTTAAAGGTCCTGTGCAATTCAGTCTAGGTTGCCAGTCGAATATTCAGAGTGCTCAATCCTGGAATTTTACAGCCTACTTGAAATAATAAGTAAGGGGCAATTGCAAATTTACCACTGGTTTTTTTAATATTGCAAGGATGCCACTCGAATGACAGTTCTAATGGCATTTTTGCAATTTTCTAGTGGCAGTTTTGCAATAACGATTCAAAGTAGTGGTAAATTTGCAATTGCCCCAAATAATAACAACGCCCAAAGAATAAGTTTACTTCATAATTTTCATAAGACTGTCTAGTGCTTGCACATATCTTGGGTGGCACATTATGAACATGACAAAATAAGGACATGATAAATGATGTGGTCAGAAACTAAGATATGGTTGCAGATCATTCTGATGTACTAAAAAACAGAGAGGAATCACATACATCATTCAGCGCAGGTGGAGGAACTTGTTTTGCTGTCTCCCAAGAATCCAACATTGGTCTGACAACTGCTGGAAGAAAAAGACCTGAAATTGCAAATAATAAGATCAGCTGAACCTATTTGATAGAAGCATGCAGAGTGCTCCTCTGATGAGCAATAATTCCATAGACCAATCCAATCATACCAGAAAATCTCAGGAATCAAATTTGCTCTAGTTTCTTGTTCAAATGTTTAACTAACATTAAAGCAGTCTGGTTAATGGCTTAATGCAACAAAATGGATGTTCTACACACTCATTTCTAGCATGAAGAGTACTGAGAAAAGTCTCAGGGAAGAATATTACAATCTTGCTAAAGGAAGCAAATCAGAGAAGACCTAAAACATAGAAATAACAATGCGCTACTGAGGAACTTCAATGAAGGCGCGATACGAAGTACAAACCAGCTAACCAAAGGCAGAAATTCTGGTAAATACAAGCAGAAAGATACTAAGAGCTAATCAAATTTTTTTCTCAAAAAACAAAACTAGACAAAAACTTGAAGCCTTAAAGGCAATTTCAGGAAATCGACTGATTAATGCTTCCATTCTCAACATCCCTAAAGCTTGATCACCAAATACATGTAGAACTATCTAAACTGGCTACGTCAAATTATATACTTAGATTTTACATTAAGAGCACTTTCATAATATTAAAATTTTACTATTATACGGGAAAGCTCCAGACATGTTTCTGAAATTCTGAATGATACTTTGCCTCAAAAAAAAATTCTGAATGATACTTTGCACAATCAGGGTTTCCTAAAGAAAATTTAGTGTGCCCATACATCGGGCAAAGTATTGAACTTAAAAATTGCTAATCATTGTAATTTTCAAATAGAACAAAACCACATGGAATCTAGCTAGTTCACTTTCCCAAGCCACAAAGCAACTCATTGTTCATGTGGCCTCAATGTATTCCTATGCATCAACCATTTTCTGCAAGCCAGTGATTAATAGAAGGCATCCAGTGCTGGTATTTAGGAAGAGACTTTAGTTAGTTCAGACAAAGGAAGACCCTCAACCTTTTCAACACCGTTTCAAGTTTCACCCCTGGCAGCATAATGCAAACTAAGCAAGCGTTTCAACACCAATTCAGAGTTACCAGGGAACCCCAGGGATACTACATTTCAGCACGAGATTCAAAGGACCTTTATCAGTCATTATTACCAACCTATTTCTCTACAACCTTAAAAGCAGAGTCGTCCTCCTAAGTCCTTCTGCCAATCTGCCCCCTCCTCCCACTGCACGCACCGCTTACACGAGTAGCGTTCATAGGTAACCACCGGATCCAATGTTTTATCCCTAATCTCGTTATAACCCATCCCTACTTATATGGGCCTGGCGCATTACAACGTAGAGACATATATTACTAGTAAATACCAGTGAAGAAAAAATGCAGCTGATAGAATATCCTTCTTTTTTTTAATCCAAATCGACAAGGTGCATCTTAGTTCTTACACAGGCCAACTCCATTTAGCTGAGCTAAAGAATGAAATTGTTTGAACAAAACACACTGCTTAACACTTGTGGCATTCAACAGACCAGACTGTTTGGCTGGGAAGGAACAATTGGATCTTATCTTTCCCAAAAAAAAAAAAGTATAGCTTATGGAGTATGAACTATGAGACTACTTGAGATCTTGAGCCACGCAGCATGGGGAACAGGCAGAGCTACTGGCTTGCAAAGAAGAACACCTCTGAAGCGATTTGAGAACCCTAGATCCAACAGAAAATTAGCAAGCGAAAAAATCACATCAAGGCGTTCTGAACCCATCCACCCCAGCCCAGAGAGTCCTAGAATCAATCCTCGGTCACCGAATTCGAGCTAAACAGAGGCGCCCAGTGCAAGGCAACACCAGCGTCCTCAATGGGGGCGAGGAATCACGACCAGGCCACTACTAGGGTTTCGGCCACGGCAGGATCGAGAGAGAAAGGGAAGCGCACCGAATCCGGCGATGAGGCAGGAGGCGGTGACGACGGGCTCCTTCACCGCGAAGATCTTGAGCTTCTCCATCACTCCCATGGTGGCTGCGCTTGCCTCCTCCTCCTCGATCCCCTTCTCCTTCCTCTCACCTCGCCGCCGCCGCCGCCGTCGCTGTAGAGAGAGAGAGAGAGAGTGGACACGTGGGCCCTCTCGAAGCTCTCATAAGCGAGGCCCACCTAAGGCCGATCAAAATTTAGGGCCCATTCAAATATGGGCCTTTGTAGGCGGTAAATTGGGCCTTGGATGGAGAGAGAGTCCAGTGGATCACGTGGTCGAACGATTTGACGCCTTCGTGAAAGGGAAACGTATAGGGCATATCCAGCATCGCTCGGAGGAATATTCGCTCGCGCGGTAGGAATATTTTGCCGCGAAGTGCGAATCTTTGTACTCTTCTTCGCTTTGCCTCGCTCTGCACGCACGGCCACCCATCGTCGTCTCCAGTCTCCACCCCTCTTCTTCCTCCATTGGTGGTGTACGCTTGCCTCCGTCTCAGCTTCGTTTTCAGATGTCTCCTCGTCGTCGAAGCCGGGAGAAATTAACCGTGCGTGTTTGCCATGATCGATTGTTTTGTCCAGGTTAGTCTCCCGTGCTTTCGCCGGAAACTTTCAGTTTGTTTCTGCAGCGTTTCTTACTTTGATCTGCAATCTGTATAATATGTAGCAATTTGAGCGAACAGTAAAGAATTACTGAGCCATGTCAGAGTGTGTTCTGAACTTCTTGTTGGAAGAGCAGCGAGGCGCTGTGGATGAGGATCGATTTTAATGATGAATCCATTATTATTGGCTTCGATTAATCCACTCGAGTGTGGAAGTTAATGATGTCCTCTTAATCTGTGACACACGTCACCTGGAACAGCCTTTCCACATTCAAATTTGGGACAATTTGCAACTTCAGAGTTCAGACTTCATGCCATGGAGGAGAAACGTCCAGAGGTATTCCGGCTAGTTTTATAAGGTGGTGGGCTAGACAACCTGAGATTAAATCCTTACCCCTTCTAATTATTTGATATTTTGTCATTTCCTAATATTTGCGTACTTCAGGTCATGAGATAATTATATAGAATCCGGCAGCAGTTTTTCGAGTTGAAAAATTGAACTAGAAATTCCTGGAGAGGCCACATTTTACGTGAGAGTGAGACACGGCGGCGGCGGCAAACCCCGGCAGGCCGGCAAAGCGGCAGCGGCGGCGAGGTCACCTACACCGTCCGATCGGATACGCGCGGTTCAGATTGGGAACAGTTGAGATTTTAGAGGTACGTTTAGAGTATAAACCCTTTATACTACTATATGGAGAGTGAATTCTAATCCCTCGATGTTTGCATGTCATTTAAATTATTATAAAAAGAATGATAATAAATTTAACAAGATGGATTAATATGTGATAGATCACTCTATCAACATGTAAGTTAAAATTCAATTTCTACTAGTTGTAATAAAAAACAAATTAAACTATGGCTAGTTAATATATATATTCATAGTTAAATTTATTATTTTCGTTGTAACTTGTAGAAGTTAAATTTGATGTTGTAAAGTTATTTATCATATATTAATTTATCTCGTTGATTTTTTTAATTTTTTCATAATCATTTAAATGGCATACAAATAATAAAGGGACTGTTTTTATTATCCTGGTCAGATCAGTTCGTGTAGCGATTGAAAAGTACGAGCCGTCCGATTGGGTACATGTGGTCTGGATGGTGATGAGGGGCTTTTCGTAGAAATTTGCCTTGAGATTCCGGTTGACAACCTTGGCGTCACAATATTGCTAACTAATGAACATGGATTTTGCATCGAGTTTACAAATTTGCGAAGTTCCTGTTCTAGTTTTATCTTGTTTTTGGTTTTTTGAAACGGTAAGGCGGCAAAAGCTCTGCCGAAATTTGTAGAAGGGTCCATAGCAGAGCTTTTACACGACGTAGGGTCTGTTTGGTTCTTGGCCACGTTTTGCCAAACCTAAGCTTAGACCTGCAGCAAGTACTTAGGTTGGTATTTGCTTTTCTACTAACCATAGGCTTGCCCTAACTTGATAGGCATGTTTCTGCAAGTTCGCTGTGTCTTTTTTTTTTTGCCAGATCTGTGGCGTTCTTTTTCTCCGCCACAAGTGCGGCTTACTTTAGGCATGGTAACTTTAGTCCCCAAACCAAACAGGCCCGTAGTCCTTTGAAGTTAAGAAGATAATCAGAAGTACAAAAAAAATTCAGATTACAGCTTAGGGAGGTTCAAAAATGAATTTTTGCTGGTCCATCCTTTCGAAAATCAGATAAAAGCCACCTGATTCGCCGACATGCTTTTATGTAACCTGGAAGATGTTTCTCTCCAGCCATACGTTGCACATTGTGAAGATTTGGTAACTTTAGGCTCTTTGGGCTTAATCATAGACAAGGAGATCCACCAATCCTTGTGTTCCAAAGAGGGATCAGGAACAAGTTAGTCCAAACCTTTTCATATACAGATTGTTTGCCAGACCGATCGGGTGAATTGGCAATGAATGAAAAGGTTACTGTTCTTGTTTTGTTAGACCAGTTAATTATGATACGATTTATGCACTCTTTTATAGCTTTTTGTGTCGTTCAGTGGGCGTTTACACATATTACTGTTACTTATAATTACATACATATATCATGCAGGGAACCAGGTTTATTATTGATGGGAATAATCACATTTCATGCTGATACAAAAGAATGGCGACAGCATAAGGCCGTGATACGGTAACAACATTTACACTCATACGGGTACATCAGTTTGTGCATTTCTGCCCTGGGACGCTTCTGTCCAAGGCGCGCACCAAATACCTCATCAATTTTCTTCCGTATTGTTCACTTATTCTGCTTAGAGCAGAAGTTTTCTCAGGAAGTCTTCGGAGATGCTATTCTAAAACCATCATCTCCACAGTACTGAGGAGACATGAAAATACCAGGTCTCCTCGACGGCTCTGAGAGTAATTTACATGAGTTTTGTTTCTGCAGATTAAAGCAACATAGCTCGGTTAAGTGTTTGCTACAATTTCAGAAACACTCTGGATGGTATTTTGATGTAGTTCTTGAAACCTACCTTATGATTCGATTGCTGCGACCCTTACTGGCTTCATTACTTTTACAATGTTCCTCATATGCTCAAACCCCATCAGTATCACTCCTATGACATAAAGAAAGCTTAGTTGCAGCTTGGCAAGTAAGTTATAGACTGCTATTGCGGCATTTCCCCCATCATCTGTTCGTATTGTGACGGAAACAGGTCTTGCAGAAATAAGAGCCCCGGTTTCTGATAAAGACGTAGCGTAAGAAGTGTGCCTTGGAACATAGCCTTCGAAAGAGATTTCGGGGGTGTTTGGCCTTTCTAAGCTCACCTGATGAATTCTCTGGCTGGGATGACCATTCCTCAGGTTTCATCATAGATTTTGTGGCTTTTATTAATTCCATTAGTGCATTGTTGACCTGCAATAGAGAAATACTCAGATGAGTCAACTTACAATTTCCTGCAACTCTGTAAGCGTGATGAAATAATGAGAGAAAAGAACAGCGATTTGGAGAAGGTATAAGCCTTAAAATAACTCTGTAAGTTACATGTTTATGATTCCATCTCAGGTTTGGGATAACCATTTCATTGGTGCCTAAAAAGCAGTTTCAGAGTTGGCCAAACAATTTTCTTCAAAAGTAGCATCTTCCCTTGTACAGTTTAGGTGGTGAATGATGCTTTCAGAGAACGGCCTGCCTTTAGTTCGGTTTGGCAACTTTGGAAGAATTTGTGCAAGTTGCAACAGCACAAGCATCTAGTAACGTTCTAACTGGTATAAGCAAAAGCATTCTTCCAAGTTTGGGCTCAAAAGTTACATGCCCATTAGTGCATCTATGTTAGAGTTTGATGCTTGCAGGGAACCATGATTTCTAATATTGCCTCGCTCGGTCAGCTATTTAGGAATATTTTCAGCATTCCAGCATAATTTCAGCTGCCTAACAATATAGCATTTTGTCAAAGTCCATGCTTACCTCCTCTGGTCTTTCATGGCTTACTAGATGCGCACCATGAAGTTCGACCATTCTAGCAACAGGAATAAGCCTTTCTGCAAGTCGTCTCGCATGACATAATTGCGCAATAATGTCAGACCTGCATCATTTTTAAACCAAGTGATGAGAAACAAACACACAGTGTGCTTGCGAACTGTGGGGAAGGGATGTGTGCTTTTCTCAAGTCGCCACTAACCTCCCATGAATAACTGAAACTAGAAAACCGGCAGACCGAATTGTATCTAGTTCTTTAGTTGTCATATTGTGAGTCCAGCATGCATTAACTTGACCTTCAAACCCACAGTTAGACTGCATCCCTGTCGATGATATGCCCTTCACATATTCCTGAAAATACATAGTACAGAATAATTGAAATTTGGTACATCAATGAAATAAGTAAAGCTTTGTTTTTTTTTCCGGTACAAAGGCCTAGTTGTAATGCTGTGATCTTGTGACTGTAATACTTTACAGTTTATACAGTTCAAAAGAACAGACATAGAGGAATCATTCTATGTGTACACGCAACTAATTTTGTCCAAATCAATTTTGGACTTAATCCTGCCCAGAATTTAATGTCGGGAGGTAATGAGTACCAAGGATCAAACCCTGGCCAGCGGCTTGCTCCTTGCAGCTCCTGCCAGCTGAACAACATACTGTTCTCCTTAGTACTCACCACCTCCCAAAATTAAATCCTGGGAAGCTCCTCCTCCCACAATTTTGGACTTTGGTGCTACATAAGTTATGATGAAGATTTAAATCTAGGTGATACACCATCAACAACAAACACTTTTAAACTCACTTGATAGAGGATTGTTCTCCTCGTGCATGATCCAACTTTCTCATCAAGATATTCCTGCATCGCAGCATGGTGCATTGGATGTTAACACTCAAAATGTCAAGGGAAAAAAATTACATCAATTGGCATATGACAAATGGATGCATTTTCACCTTTGTATAATGGGTTTCCAAATCTACCAGAGCTCTTTCTTCTGGAGTTCTTGCCCTTAAGAAACGGAATGCAAGCGAGAGCATCTGCCCATCTAACTGCAAATGCAGACAAGCTTCATTGATGAGAACTACAGAGGAAATTAGAGTCGACAGTCCTGCAAGGTCTGCAAAATTCCAGGTATAAACAAGCAGAATTCTCCATTCCGGTACCTTCGGGAAGCACTGGAAGCCACCTCCAGTAACATTAAGCAACGCCAACGAGCAAATCCTGTGCGGCGCCATGGCTGCCAGCTTGCAGGATATCATCGCGCCTGTGTTGCAAAGACCACCCAACATCAATGGCAATGCTTACAGAAACTCCTACTTACTACACAATTCCCCTCAAAAGAAGTCAATCCGCCAAAATTCTGATGATCATCATTCAGCGTCGCAGAGATGGAGACTCATGAACTCACCCATGGAATGGCCGAATACATGAGCTTTCTTCCACCCCAGATGGTCCATCAAGGCCAGAGCGTCCCTCGCCATGATCACCGTCCTGTCAAGACAATGGAAACATTCACATGGTCAGACAGTAACTAACACCAGTACACCGCCATTGCCGCCACTCGTCTGACTTTTCCCGCACAGCCGCGTCGTGCGTTCGAGGAAAATTATATCTCCGTCCTTTTCCTCTCCGTCACATATTTTCTCGTGGAAAGCAATCGCGGCTGGAATCGAGTAGAACGTGGATTTATTCTCATCGAAAGCTACATGAGACGCCAATCTTTACCCTCCTCCAGATCTCTCTCAAGATTGGGCGCGATGCTTCTACACCTCACGACGAACGATTTTGCCTCCTCGATCATGAGACAAGGTGGAGATTTGGATCTAGAAGACGACGATGAGAGGAGGAAGTAGAGAAACTCACGAGTAGTAGGATTTGTGCGGGAGCACGGAGCTCCGGCCGACGCCGCGGTTGTCGAAGCAGCAGACCTCGATGCCATCGCCGTCGTCCCCCTCCGCCGCCGCGGCGTCGCCGGACTCCTCGTCGTCGGCGGCCGGCTCCAGCGACCCGGTCAGCCCCTTGATCTGCGGGCCCCACGAGTCGTGCGTCCCCGCCAATCCTTCACGCCCCCAACCACACCCACCATTTCTCAAATCAGAACCAAGAAAACAAAAAGGCAAAAAAAAAACGCAGAAAATTTTCGATCGCCGGCAAAGGCGATGGGTTCATCGACGGCGTACGGACATACCGATGACGAGGAGCACCTTGGTGGCGCCGCGGCCGAAGCGGCGGTAGAAGAGGCGGACGCCGTCCCACTCGTCGCCGTTCTGGTACCTGTCCACC
This sequence comes from Oryza sativa Japonica Group, assembly GCF_034140825.1. Classification (NCBI taxonomy): domain Eukaryota; kingdom Viridiplantae; phylum Streptophyta; class Magnoliopsida; order Poales; family Poaceae; genus Oryza; species Oryza sativa. The sequence goes on from NC_089039.1 coordinate 27,035,264, forward strand.
TCGCAGTAAGGCATTGCTCCTCCTCCCAACAATTTCCTACAGCTTCGCTCTGGATTCCGGCGAGAATGGAGGAGTACGATTACTACTACGGTTATGGGAGGAGGGCGAATTAAGGCAGGTGAAAAATGGGAAAAATATGAGAGGCGGAGGCGGAGGAGCGGTGGTCGGGATGGGGGCGCGGGTTATTTATAGCCGTCGTCGGCGTCGCCGCGAGGAAGGAGGAGGAACACGTGGATGGATGGGCTCGAGCTCGACGATGACACGCGTACTACGCGGCCGGTCGCCGTCGGCTGAGTCAAACGTGGTTGCGCTCGCATCGTCGCGGCGCGGACGGGAGGAGGGAGAAGAAGGATGAGATAATTCGGAGTACTTGAGAGTCGTGAGCTTGAGGTCCAGAATTTTCGGCGAATTTCGGAGTTTCAGGACCGTGCTGTAAGCCTGTAATAGTGTGAGAGATTAGTACAATACTACTGGAGATTGATTGGATGGATCAAGTGGCTTACGTACTGACCTGGAGAAAGTTTGTGCGTTTTTAATTGAAGGAAGAGGAGAAAGCTTGCATTTTTATGAGGTTTTCCTTGATCGTGTTGGTTGGAATACTTGATCAGGAGAAAAGGAGGGCATTTGGTTTTGGACCACGTTTGGAGGACAGAGAGTTTGTTCGAACAGATTGTGAGTCAGTATCAAGAAGTTAAGAAGCTGGAGTAAACTGGTAGGATCTGCGAAGTTGCTCGTTCCAAAGTTGATTTTGTTTCGGCCCGGCGATAGACGTTCATTTTGTTTTGAGATGGGCACCCAAGAAACACTTTGTTTTTGTTTGGAGTGTGATTACTGTTTGATTTACTGTAGAGCTGAGCTGCATGAAGTTGAAACAAGTTCAGTTCATGTTTTACTTGAAAAGAAAAGGTTCATATTCTTATATGAAGATCAGTTTCATTATCACTCCAAGTGGAGTTGTTCTTCGATTTTTTTTATCACCTCTGTCCCCTGCTGAGAAAAGAAAGTTCGCCTTTTTTAGTTATCAAAAGCAGTCCAAACGGATACAATTTTCTTCGTCCTCAGATGACAAAGCAATGACAAAGACCGGCCCTTTTTCACCTTCCACAGAAAATTAGCTAAAATATCCACAACATCTTAGCCCACAGTAAATTCTAAGAAGTAATAAGTCAAGGAGTAACCATTGGAAGATAATCACCGGACCGGTGAAAAAGATTGTCAATTCAAAGGAAAAAAAATGTTATTTTGGATTGTTGTCAAATTATGTCTTACCATTTTCTTTAGAGGTTGTTCAGATTAATGTCATTTTAAATCATATACTAATTTTTAGTAAAATTCTAAAAAATTGCATCCATTTATTTTTTTTTACCAAACTTTGTTAAATATATAAGAAATACAAAATTTGACAATATTGCCAAAATGTAAAAATTTGGTAAGTCTTATTTTGGCTACAATTTGAACAACCCTTTTTTTTTAATAGTGCTCTCTCCGTCTCATTATAAGTGTACCCATGATTTTCCGTACCCAACTTTGATCGTCCGTCTTATTTGAAATTTTTTTTTAAAAAAATAGAACATAAGTCACGCATAAAATATTATTCATGTTTTATCATCTTATAACAACAAAAATACTAATTATAAAAAAAATTCAAATAAGACAGGACGATCAAAGATGGGCACAGAAACTAATGGTTGCATTTAAAATGGGACGGATGGAGTAGTAAATGTAATGGTTTAGTTTAGAGCCAAGTGAATGGTAATGCCTATGGTTAATTTGGCACCATTCTAAAATTTTCTCCACCATAACATAAATTTTGATAATCTAAACACACCCACTTAAAATACTACCCTTCAAAATATACCACACTAAACCAAACAAACCCAAATTCCCAACCACTCAGGAGGATTAGAGCAGGTACAATAACAGGCTATAAACCAGCTGCAAACATATTTTAAGGAGATAAATAAGAAGAGAGAAGAGCAACGGGCTACAAATTTGTAGTCGGCTATAGCACGGACTCTAAGACACAGTATGTGTATAACAGGCGGGACCAGGTATTAATAGTATAGTATGTAACTATTATATAAATGAATTATTAAATTGGCTATAGATGAATTAGAGCAAGTAGTTGGCTATCCAATTAATTTTGCTCTTATCACCTATTTCTTTCCACGTGTGGCCGGCAGCGGCTGCTCCTTGCCTCGGGCTCAGTGATGCGGTGCGGTGGCTGGGCGGGCCGCGGGCGCGACATAAAAATTCATGTGAAGCGCGTGTGCGCTGACGAGGCTGTGGCGATCGGGTTGGGCGTCGCCGTCCACCACTCGCCGCCACCGCCCCCTCGCCCCAGCGCGCACCGTCCCTGTCGTCCGCTGCGCCCTCAGCTGGGACCCCGCGCCGCGCTGTGCCGCTCCCTCCCCGCTAGTGCCATGCATGCTCACGTCTCGCTGATGCTACCAGAATCCTCTCTCTTTCTCTCGCGCAATATATATATATATATATATATATATATATATATATATATATATATTCATTAATATCAATATAAATATGAAAAATGCTAGAATGAGTTACATTGTGAAACGGAGGAAATACCATTAACTTTTTTTAAATATTTAATCATTTGTCTTATTCAAAAAAATTACATGTATAAAAATATTTTATGATAAATCAAGTCACAATAAAATAAATGATAATTATTTTTTTTAATAAAACGAATGATCAAACGTATCTAAAATATTCAATGACATCATATATTAAAAACGGAGGGAGTATTATTTATTTTATTTGAACTTGTTTTATTACCAAAGAAAATATAATCTTAACTTATACTTTTATGTATTTTAAAAAAATTAATAAGATGAATAGTGTAATATTATGCGAAAAGTAAGTAGTGTCGTGCATTTCGAAATTGAGGCGGTATTTCTTAAGATGCACTTGCATCGCATCGCCGTGTGTACGTCAGTCAGAGTCGCTTGTGTTTCGCGTGTGGAGTGATCTCTGCATCAGCGGTTCATGTCAACCACCAACTGGTGAGCTGAATCGTGTGTCTTCTCCAAGGGGATCTCTCTCTTGCGTACGCTGTTACTGCAACGGTTGCACGTTCAGATTTGAGAGATTCGATCTCCTCCGGTTTCAGGGTTGGCAAGGAAGGAATCTGAACTCATATGCCTATACGAAGAGAACGATTCAACTTGCCGGGATCGATCGCGTCGAAAAATGTGTCAGATTTTGTCAGGCAAAACCACAGGTTTGCAAAATTACAGCGAATCCGAACCATGTTTGCGATGAATGTTCTTGCCATCCTCCAAACCTCAGGTACGGAGCATATTTGTGGATGAAGCTATGCAGTTACGCAACATGAGGAAAAGGATGAGCTGACCTGCCGCCACCAAAAACATGGAGTTGTTGGAGAATAGACCAATGCAAACCACCATCTGAAATAAAAAAGCGTATGCTTGTCTAGCTTATAGCACAATGCAAACCACCATTTGTTGTTTATCTTGAGTTAGAAAATTGTGGCTTTAATTTTATCAAACAAAAATAGTTTATCCTTTTGCCAGAAAATTGTGATCCACCGGTTATATTTTGCCTCATGAGGTGTCAAAGCTACTACATGCAGATTGTTCCTTCCAGCACAACGACGACGGATGAGACGAGGATGAGATATCCAATCAGGAAACGTCTTGCGTAGGAAAAAGAAAAACGAGAAATGGCCGACAGATCAATTTTCACTATTATTTTTTCAGGGACGTGGACGGTGGAAAGCCTCTTGTTTTCGTAGCAATTTGGCAATATCTCCATTAAGAGCCTTGTGCATGAATCATCACAAGGTGCTTGAAGAGCTTGATGGAGTCTAAAGCGATGTGTACTTAATTGCTTTCCTAATAGTAAAATGAGCTAACCAAAATAGTATTACTAGTAACCGATAGCTAATACTATACTAGTAGTACTTAATTCATCTTTAATCATAAAGAGCAGGTGTGCTTTAGGAGCCTAGTCCAAGTCCGGGTAATTATCTCAACATCATGTGCTTAATGAACGACCAAGTACTGCAAGCCATCTCCTTTGACCATGACTTTGTGTGTCTCTGCTGAACAAAATTAGAAGTCCCAATTTGAGGCCGTTGCTCATAATTTCTATAGCCAATAAACACCAGAAATCATTAATAAACTACTGTTTGGCAGTTGAAGTTTCTGACCGAACAACGCTTCTAGAGATTGATTAGAAATCTTTCCAAAAAAAAAAAAAAAACTAGTAGCATTGCTGCACTACAAGGCAACGATACAGTTGCCATTTTCCCCCCCTTCATCTTCATGTGTTTTCTGCAGGTGTTGCTACCCTCTTTTGTGTGCAGTTGTGATTTCCTATCTGCGAGGGTAAAGAAGCTCACAGATGCAGCACTGTTCATTCTCGAGAGTTCAGGTATCTGAACTTCTGGAAGCAGAGTCAATTGCTGCACGACTGCTTCGATCACGGATAAGAACGAGAACGGATAGAAACTTGTCCTAGTATGGTGATGATGATTGCCTTGTGTGTAATGACGGATTTATGCAAAAATGAAAAATCAAGAGACAGGCAAAATTCAGCACGCCATCAAATAGATTCAGACCTAGCTAACAGTCTTCAGAGTTTGTCGCAAGTACTAAGATGCTTCCTGAATATATTATATATATTGGAGCGTTTTCTTTGGATGTATGAATTGGTCTAAACTAGTTAGGATTGCATGGCTTCCTAATGACGAGGTGAATGAAGAAATAAATGGATGGTGTAGGGTGGAGTAACGAGAGAAGCTTGTCTGTTTTGTGTTTCAGAAGAGGACGAGAGGATCTGCTGCTGCTGAACTACTGCAGATGAGTATGACTGCTCGGTTCTGAATTCAGCAGCTAAGGATGTCTGTTACACGTGAAATATTATCTTGTTTTTTTATCAGATATAAGAAGGGCACATTTGTTAAGAGAGAAGATGTGTTTCAGATTTTTTGCTACTGATATTCTTACATCTTCGCTGGCTGTGGAGGGTAATACATACAGCTTAACTGAATTTTACGAGCAACGCTCTCAACTTGACGAGTACTCTGAACATTCAAACTTTATACGGAGCCAAAATGCTCGTTTTATTCAAAACACAACCGAAGATTTGCAAACAAGATAGCTCACATATCTGAAGTCTCAACTTACAAAATGTCCTCAGTAGTTGTATTTTACCAGTTGCTAGTTATATAAGCACACACCTGAATACACGCAGGTACTGTCTAAAATGACCTGAACTCCATGCACCTGACCAACATATTACAAGGTAATTAACGACACAATAGTACCTAACAGTTCTGCTTAATTCTAGTACATTACAGTAAGATAGTGGTCTGGTGATTGTAGCATTTGGGATCATCTGAGTATCTGACTTATCTTTGTCAAGGTTTCAGTGTGGAGAAGAGGCGATTAGTGTCCATTTCCAGGCTTCTTACGTGGTTCATGTCTAGGGTTGGGTCCTCCATAGTCATAGTCCTGAACATCTGTCAGAACCCTCCTGCTATGTTTCTGAATTCTCTGAGGTGGTAAGGACATATGAAACTTAATTAGTACATACATACTTGACTGAAAACTGTAGTTTCTGTAAAGAAAACATCACTGATCATAGCACAGTTCTGATGATTATTGTGTCCAACAGCAGCCAGCACATGTATTTATCAGCGAACATTAGATAGTTTCAGAGTCATTTTTTTTATCAGCTAACACGCCTCTGCACATTTAGCATGCACAACAGGGCAAGTTATACAGTTTTCTTCTCGTTAATACTAAGTCAGCTGTCATGAATCATGTTGGGTCCTTCAAAAATTAAAGTCAGCTAGCATACGGAGTTATTGATTAAGACCGGAATCGTGAAAAGCACCAAGATAGATCTGAAATATATATTACCCTAACATCTCTCTGATGGTCACTACAAAGATTGATGGATAATTAAGTACATACCTCTTTCACTTTAGAAGTCACTTCATAATTGGTATATGCTGTCTCAGCTTGCCCTGCATTTAGACGACAGATAAATTAAAACTGTCCATTAATCAGTTACGGACCAAGCAAAAAAGAAAAAAAATCACTGATCAGTATTACACAGCCCGACAGACCAACACACAAAAGAACAAGAACATGATAAACAACATGCCTGAAGACGATGAATCGAACAGTAGCAGGATCACGAGGACGACAGTGACCAAGAACTTGAGCTTGCTCATGCTGGATGCAACTGAAACTGATGGCATGAATCAGGTAGCTTATCCCCTTCTTATGCAGATAGTGTGCGAGAGTGTGACTGCACTGTTGGTTGAGGAGCTGCAGTGCCATTGCCCTTGCTTATATACTACCGATGGCCATCCGATGAATTTGCATGATCTACAGCTGGAAAGGACAAGTGAACAGCAGCAGCCTTTTGTCAATGGTGCAATGGTGCATACCAACAATGATTTTGCTCTACGAGATAGCGATGATAGCGAAGTCCACAACTCCACAATCCACATGTATGCGCTACCTAGCCGGCCCAAATGCAGGGTCAACTATCATACATGCATTTGCATGATTTACCTGCAGAAAGATACCAGATCGACTCGATCTTCAGAAACTACTACCAGAAGAAGAAGTCACTTAGCCACTTATTGCTTATGCAAGTGCTCAACTTTTTCACTAACCTAGGACGAAAAGAGTAAAGAGTAATACTGACAGGATTAATCTTGAGCTAACTTCTTTCAGAGAACTGGTGATTAATTAGCTGCAATTAATTAAGGGGCAGTTTAAGTTCGTGCTTGTTGCTGTCTTGTAAGGTGTAGTGTAGTGTACTGTCGTTTGCACAATGCACATTCTAGTGGGAGCGCTATATATGGGGGAATCTGATAGCTAGCATTGGGTAGCTATCAGGTATCAGCATTCTTCTAAGGTCTTTGGATCATGGCAAGTACGAGTACAACCAGGCTTTCGGTGGTGAACGCTGCTGGTGGCGAGTGTAAGTCCACTATACCCTGTTTTGCTGCAGGTCATCGCTGATCGCTGATCAGTTGTATGGAAATTTGCTGATAATAGTTAGGCAGTTTTCCACAAATTCAACGTTTTAGAATGTAGATTGTAGAGTACTGTTTTAGCTAAAAGAAAATTATTTTTTTAGAGAAGGGTATTTTTTTTACTTGGCCTCTACATCCAACCGGATATATGCAGCCTTTTTAAATTAGGAACTTAGCCCTCAAATAACTCTATCTGAAATTCGCTCTTATGAAGATTTGAACTTAGGACCATGTGGTGTTACTTAGGTCACTGCAACCACTAGGCTACATGCCCTTTCACATAGTACATCACTAAATTATTTTCATTCGAATTCACCATGAAAAGAGGATTCTAACTTTCAAGGTGATTACCCCTTGTCTCTTGCATGTCATGAAAATAGTTGTAAAAAAATAGTAACTTAGATATATATATATATATATATATATATATATATATTTGTGTGTGTGTGTGTGTGTGTGTGTGTGTGTGTGTGTGTGTGTGTGTGTGTGTGTGTGTGTGTGTGTGTGTGTGTGTGTGTGTGTGTGTGTGTGTGTGTGTGTGTGTGTGTGTGTGTGTGTGATATGTCACTCCACAAATATACAAGTTTAAATATGTTCTACGAGTTGTAACAAAAAAAGACAAATTAAACTCTTACCTGTACGTGTATATTTATAGTTATTTTTTTTGTTACAACTTGTAAGAAGCCATTTAAACTCACATATTTGTGAAATGACATATCACATTTTAGTGTATCTCGCCAAGCTTTTATTTTTTTAATAACTATTTAGGTGATATGCAAAAGACGAGAGGACATCCCTTGAGGGTTTAGAATACTTTCCCTTCAGATATATTAAAATGTGTATTTATTTAATATCATATTCCCTCTGTTATATATTATGAGAGGTTCAAAGATGGACGCAGTTCATATATGTATGAAAACAGTTTGTATCAATATCATCTCTATAGAAATGATAGTCAGTCGGTCAAGGATTTTTTATTTTGTCAATTTAACTATTTAATGATGACTGCCATACGTCTGTGATAGAAATTGTAAAAGTTACTTTTTTATATAGATAAAATAAAAAACGGCCTGAAATTTTCGCCACCATTATATTTTCATCATCTATAATATAAGTGTCTTCGTCTACATAGTGCTTTCTATAGTGGAGCTGGTCCTGTTGGTTGCAGTTGCACTTACACATGGCAGGCCAACGTAAAACATATATAGTTGCATGCATTGTATCTGTATAGCAGTACTCCTACGTTGTATCTGTATAGCAGTACCTAGAATCGATGCTATGGTGCTAGTCGTCGACCCAAATGGAAGGGGACTACCGACTACAAGTGCAACGTACGTAAGGTAGCCAGCCAGAAAATACAATCCTCTAACTTTGTGTAGGTTGTAGTTACGTCACTTATCAGAATATCAGATGCACTTAATAGTGCAGTGGTAAGGAATTTATAGTTTTAAGGGTGAATAGCTAATATGGTCCCTGAAGTTTTGTTTCGGGTTCAGTTTAGTACTTGAAATTTCAAATCATCGAAACAAGTCCTCTAAATTAAACATTTGGGTTAATGTAGTTCTTGGACTCACAAAAAGTGCCATGTGAGCATATCAAGTCATCCTCACATGCAGCGATATGAATGAAATGACCATTCTACCCTTATATACCATATAGAAAAGAATAAAAAAAGAAAACAAATGTTTTCACGCGTGTATGATCGTTTTACAATTGTCACTTATGATTGCTACAACCAAGCACTGATCGTATAAATTCTTTTGTCGGCCACCCTCCGCAATAATATTGGGCATGGGCTGGCCTGTTTATTTTTCCTGTTTGTCTTTTCTTTCTTTTCTATATGGTATATAATGGTAGAATAGTCATTTCATTGAGGATGACTTGGCATGCTCACGTGGCATTTTTTTTGGTCTAAGGACTATATTAACCCAAATGATTAATTTAGAGGACTTGTTTGGACGATTTGAAATCTCAAGAACTAAACTGAGCTCAAAACGAAACTTCAAGGACCATATTAACTATTCACCCTAGTTTTAATCGCACTCGTGCAAAGTAAGTATTCCCTATGTCCCTAAATATAAGAGATTTTGGTTTGATGTGATATATTTCATATCTAGATTTATCGTATTAGGATTTATCATATCTAACCAAAATCCCTTATATTTAGGGAGGAGGGAGCACTACGGCGCACCGACTGACCGACCTATGGGGCTTACCCATGAGCCCCGAAGTTGGACGTGTCAGGTGAGATACGCGCGTGTACCGATGCCACAATATGTACGTATGGTCGATGCTGCACCGAGGCTAGCAGCACGAAAGGGCCTCCATAACCTACGCCTAGCCCTAGCACGATGGATGGCACAGTGCGTGCCCATCCTGCATCTGCATGGGTTAGTGCGTGCTACGCTGCGACGGCGACGATCGATGTAGCCTAGCCGGTGTGTGCAGTGCAGTGCAGGTCAGGATTGCCACTATGACCAAAGGATGCTTGTGTGCGATCAATAATGGCCGCTCAATGTGTCATCGTACGGTGACACACCACTCATCCTTTGTTGATCTGTGGTGATCGACTTGAGTTAATCGGCAAGGCCCAGCCCATGGTTTGAGGTCAGGGCCAGGCTGAATTTGGCCCAGTAATTTTGGTTTGAGAAGCCCACTTCGTCACAGCGTCAGGCCGAATTACTGGCCCATGGTGAGCCCATGGCATCCATTCCCCATGATTGACCTTGTCTTTCTCTTTTTCTCTCGATCTCGAAAAGATGAGCAGATACTCGTAATTAAACCGCAAACATCTGCCACCCATGTAATGATAACAATCGTTAACAATGCCATGCATCTCCCGAAGCTTCTGTGCCTACTCATTTGAGTGCGAGACCTTCCTAACATGTGTCCCCTTAACATTGTTTACTCCCTTTGCCGCCAAAGTGGTTACTACACACTCCAAACTTTTGTGGCAGAAGTACACTCAAAAGCGAAAGGTAGCAGAACACATCAGGCATCCAAATTAACAACAACACCATTTACAATCAGACCTGAACACGTTGATCGGCGACATCAGGCGCCGCACATGGCAACGACACCCGATCGATCACCAAGTGTAAAAACTAAAGCCGCATCCAACTTGTACTCGCCAAACAGCCACCGATCGATCGACGTTTCGATCGCCTGTATCGACACACTGATCGATCTGATCATGATCAGTTTCAACTCGCTGTGCCCACGTGTCGAGAGATCGGCACGTGCCTGAGCTCTCAGCCGCTCATAAATACACTTGTTTAGTAGCAACAGTATACTATAGTAGTCCTCTCCTGTTTGGCTTTTAGCTTGCATCGATGGATGGATGGATGGATCGCATGAGAGGGCTTCGCGAAGGTACGGAACCTTACACAACGCGTGTCCTTTCTACGTGGCCATCGTGTAGGCGTCTCGCCATGCTACGTGTCCCGGAGGATGTCTCGATGCCAACCCTTATAAATACTGTTCCATTCCAATCCCATCGCCACAGCCAGTGCAAATCTGATCGATCAAGATAATCGAGCAAAATCCATCAGAGTTCTAACATTCGCGCGTGAATTTCGAGGTTAATTTTTGAAGCTTAGGATCAATGGCTTCCCACCAGGACCAGGCTAGCTACCGCGCCGGCGAGACCAAGGCCCACACCGAGGTCAGCGTCAGCCACCACCGGCCGGCCATCTTCTCCAGCTCCGGCGAGCTTCCAGTTAATTTGTTGATCACTTGATTGTTCTTGGTGTGCAGGAGAAGGCGGGGCAGGTGATGGGGGCGAGCAAGGACAAGGCGAGCGAGGCGAAGGACAGGGCGTCGGAGGCGGCGGGGCACGCCGCCGGCAAGGGGCAGGATACCAAGGAGGCGACGAAGGAGAAGGCGCAGGCGGCGAAGGAGAGGGCGTCGGAGACGGCGCAGGCGGCGAAGGACAAGACCTCCAGCACGTCGCAGGCGGCGAGGGACAAAGCCGCCGAGAGCAAGGACCAGACCGGCGGCTTCCTCGGCGAGAAGACCGAGCAGGCCAAGCAGAAGGCCGCCGAGACCGCTGGCGCCGCCAAGCAGAAGACCGCCGAGACGGCGCAGTACACCAAGGACTCTGCCATCGCCGGCAAGGACAAGACCGGCAGCGTCCTCCAACAGGTACACACAGGATTAAAAGCAATTCTACCTCCTTTTTTTTTTTTTTTGCGGGGAGCAGAGGTACCGTGAGATAAAAAAATACGGTACCAGTTATTAAATTTACAATAGAAAAAGTAGTACCTTCTTAAGCACTGTAAAATTGCTCTTTGATTAGTTTCTCCTCGTCGAACACCATTGTTGTGGATCTTGAGGAGAATTGTTTGTGTTTCAGGCGAGTGAGCAGGTGAAGAGCACGGTGGTCGGCGCCAAGGACGCGGTGATGAGCACGCTGGGGATGACCGAAGACGAGGCCGGCACCGACGACGGCGCCAACAAGGACACCTCTGCCACCGCCGCCGCCACGGAGACGACGGCGAGGGATCACTAGACGCCGTGAATGATTTCCCTTTGGGTCTATTTATGTATGTTTTCACTTCAAATTCGGTGCAAGTTTGAATTTGTTTTTGTGTCGTTTTGAGTCTGTATCGATGCTGTATGAAGTGGTGGTCGTCGCAGGGGAGGATTTCTGACGGGTGTGGGTGATGTGTACTGATGATGTTCAGTTGTTTTCGTCAGAGTTTCTCGTCTGTGTTCTGTTTATTATGGCGTAACAATAATAAAAGTTTGGGCCTAAAGCCCGCATTTGTGGTTTATCATTTCGATGTGTTTACATTCACCGTATCATCTTCCCTTGTACTCGTGATCACAGAATTTTTTTAAAAAATACTTTGGATCATTCATATTTTTATACACTCGACCATAAGAGGCTCTCATCGGATGCCCTAGATGCCCTATTTATTAAGCCAACGAAAAAGCTAAAATTTAAAATTTAAATTTTAAGAGAAAGCTAAAATTTAAAATTTCAAACTTAATTTTGACATTGTAACATTGATTTTGAGATATTTTTAATGTATTTTTTTCAGCATTGGTATTTAAGTCAACGAGAACATATATAAAAGTTTAACCAACAAATTTATTTTTATTCTCTAATAAACCGTTTTGGCTTATTAAAAAAAAAAGCCAAACGATGAGGCCCTCCTAAGGGGATCAGGTGATTCCCCTAGTCAGCCGTTGGATCGACCATGGACGGCCGAGAGCAAGCCAGCACTTCACCACGCTTGGCACTGCCACGACCACAACGGTGCATCGGTTAATTGGGCCGTAACACACTTGCAGCTCTTCTCAGTCGGGCCTGGAACGGGGATTCCGGTCCATATATATTGGGCTGTAACGGGATTGCGGCTCATGTGAGGCCCATATGTACTAGGCCGTAACGGGATCGCTGCTGACGTGTGGCCCATGTAGTTTGGGCCTGAACTTCCGTTGTTTGTGCATAGGGAAAGGTCGGGAACTTCTCCAAACGAACTTAGCGCCTGCAGCTTCTCCTAAAATTTTTAGGTGCTAACAGCTCTCTCAAACAGTCCAGTTTTTTACCTAAATTCTCAAGGTTCCCAAATTTTGAGAATTTGTAGTTATAAAATCTGAAAAATGAACTAGAAGCGAGAAAAAAAAGCGAGAAACTAGGTTTTCTAGCTTCTTCAGATTCCCACAAGTTAGTTTTTCAACAATAGTTTCTCAAAATCTTAAACTCCCCTAAAGACCTAAACAGGCAGGCTCACAGTGGGGAACTGGTCGTGGATTAGCCTTCTCCAACATAGGGGTGGGGCCTAATAAGCGGGATTGCTGCTGACGTGCCAAATCGAAGTGTCACGACTATAGCGGCCCGTTTGGTTGGAGTGAGTTTTTAAGGAGGGATTGGGAGTTTAGAGGGATGGGCTATTAAGTGTTTTATTTGGTTGGGAGACATGAAAATTTTGGTGGGATAGGGATGGGGAATTGAGAAAGGAACTACCTCATTTTCAATAACTGGGTAGGGGCAGGTAATTAGGAGGGAATTCCTCCTTTATTTTGTCTAAGCAAATATCAGACATATGTTTTTATTAATGACCTAATCTCCAACTAAACTCCCTATCAATTTCCATCTCCCCTGTCAAACAAGATATTGGGATTAAAAATCAAATTCCCATCTTAATCTCATCATTAATTCCCTTGTGTAAACTCCTAATCCCTTTACGTCGAGTTACCAAACAAGCCGTAGCAAAATCTACTTTGAGGTAGGCCCCACCTGCAGTATCTGCCGGCTACATCAGACCAGGGCCCCACTTTGCAGCGAAACACGTAACAGAAGGCCAGGGAGCCAGCGGCGCAGCCGTCATCCGACCGAGAGGCGAGCGAGAGAGCCCATTTCGCACGAGAAAGAAAAAGAAAAGGAAAAAAAAAAACCGAGCTTCAAAGAGGCGCAGCGCTACAAGCCAAATCGAAGAGGCAAACCAAACCAAACCCAACCCCTCCTCCGCCGCGGCCCGAAACCCCACCGGATCGGCGGCGGCGGCGGCGGCAGGAGGCCGGCGGGCGGAGGAGATGTCGCTGACGGAGGTCAGGATCGGGGAGGAGGTGTGGCTCACCTGCCTCTCCCACGCCCTCACCACCGAGACGGAGGAGGTCATGGGCCTCCTCTTCGGCGACATCAAGGTCACCTGCTTCTCCTCTCTCCCCGTTCTCCTGCTCCTCCTCCAGCGCGAATGCGTGGCGCTTGCTGGTGTTGAGATCATGGTGGTTTTTTGCCTGCTTCGCAGCATTCGAGCAGGGGCGGGGTGACTGCTCTGATATGGGGGGCGTCGCCGCAGATGAGGTGCGAGCGGAAGAAGGACAGGGTGGAGGTCAACCCCGAGCTGCTCGCGGCGGCGACGGCGCAGGCCGAGATATCCTTTTTCCCCTCCATTTCTGTGATTTTGTGTGTTTGGTTTTGTGTTGAGAAGCCTAATGTTGGGGTTTCGGGAGTTGGAGTTGGACTTAACTCTGTTCGCACAGCTTGTCGGCCACCATCGGCGAGAAAACGAGGGTGATTGGATGGTACCACTCGCACCCGCATATCACCGTTCTGCCTTCCCATGTAGGTAGGTGGTTCAAGTTACCTCCAATTTGCTGTGCTTCACTAAGGCTGGAGCGCCTTCTGATAACCCCCTTGGTGTGCAGTACTTTGTCGCATTCCGTATTTGTGATGTCGTGAGATGATATGGAACTTTGCACGGTTTTGAAATTTGATTGCAATTGTGTTATTGTACTAATGCCATTTTGAATTTGAAGTGATGTGAAACCTTTCGTTATCCTATCTGATGTTTGGAAAACGAATGTTAATTATGCTAGAGCCCATTTCCTTTTTGTTGGTGGTAATGTATGCTTTTTTTGTATTTGGGAATGCTATATTTAGGCATGTGGGTTTACTCCATTTTTTCCGTTATGGCACCAACTTATACTTCCCTGAGTACGAAGGCAGTAGAGGGTCCATATCAGGACAAATTGACGATGACAATGTAGATCTAGGGAATTCGCTAGTGCATCTGCTTTTATGCTTTATTTGTCTCTTATGAGATGCTGCCCGTTTGCAGTGAGGGCTGGACTTTGCTTGTTATATCTGACTTACATGAGTCATATACTGCAGATGTTCGGACCCAGGCAATGTTTCAGTTGATGGAGCCAGGTTTTGTGGGTCTGATATTCTCTTGTTTTAGCGAAGATGCTCAAAAGGTATGATTCTTGTACTTCATATGCACATCATGTTTACTTCTAGTTTGGGGCACCCATGACATTTAATTAGCCCTGCTGAATTGATTTCTTTTTTGGTTCCCACAGGTTGGAAAAATCCAAGTGATTGCTTTTCAGTCACTTGGTGGAAATCAGCAATCTGTTGTTCCTGTTAATGATCCAGTCATTAACCTTGAATCATCTTGGAGTTCGTTGGATGATACCTCACATCCGGCATTGATTGAAGGCATTGAACAAGACACGGGGGATTCTAAATCTTCAAGAAATAGCAAGGTTTATTCTTGTATTCGTTGTACTCTCATGTCATGAAATTTCTTTTCAATTTTATTAAGAAAATATAGGGCTGGTCTCTAAGATAGGATTCCACAACCGCAATTTCTGTACTAAAAAAGTAAGCAATAAGAGTGAAAAGTGGATTTTAGATCTGGCTCTTTGTGGCGCTATAGAAATTATGTTTATGAAACTTAACAGTTCCATCTGTTTGGGCAATATATATAGACCAAGAATGACCTTTTCTCTTACATAGCAGTGATATGTGTCCTTCTAGAAGCCTCCCATGCCTTCCCTTTTGATGGGCAACATTTAAACCACACTAGCAATGTTCTACAACTACCTGATCATGTGGCAATGTTAGTCGTTGCACTGTCATAGCATAGTATGCAAGGATACCTAAGTGGCATTGTTACATTTTTTGGATTAAATAAAACATCTAATTAATGAATGAATAAAGATGAAACAGTTAGCTAAATAGGAAATGTGCAAAGATCCAAATCCATTTGGGCTTTGCCATTTATTAATAGCAACCTAGTTTGATTTTTTGAGAAATTCTATGTTTTGTCATTGACAAGTGATCAATCCTACGAATTGCCATCGACGAACGTGAGTTCTATGAAATACCATCGCACAAGAGATTTCCTTCCCTATTGCCATCACCGTTAGTTGACATCCATGAACCCCATACAAAAAGTCCATTTTACCCTTTGGACTCCATCCATCTCAAAATATTGCTACCTTCAGGTTTTTGCGGGAATATTAAGAAAGTAGGTGGAATTGAATAGGGGATGATTGTGATTGGTTGAAATGAGGTGGAGAGATTGAATGGGGGATGGTTTTGATTGGTCAATGTGAGGGGGTAGGTGGAGAAGTACCTATATTTTGAGACAAAATTTGAATTCCAAAAGTAGCTATATCTTGAGATGGAGGGAGTATATTCTAGGGGTAAAATGGACTGTTTGCACAGGGTTAATGGAGTTAAACTAATGGTCAACTGACACCGATGGTATTCTGTGTAACTTATGTTCGTTGATGGCAATTCTAAAAGCGATCACTTGTCAATGGAAAACATAGAATTTCTATTCTTTTTTAGGTATGAACATCATGACATGATGTAGAACATTTTGAAAACAAACTGAAATAAGCTCATGATATATATTTGTAGTCATAAAATATCCATCTGATTTTACATTGGGATATGATACTGTCTCTTATAAGTGATAAACATTATGTAATAAAGATATTGTATATGGGTTTTGTATCTTAAGTATTGACACCAATAAATCAGCCAAGCCCCATAACAGTTATGATTGTTATGCTCAGTAGTATCTGGCAGATGCTTTTTCATTCTTGAATATACACCAGCCTGATATATAACATCCACAGGATGACTGCTGACATTTATGACTATGACCAATTCTTCTGATGGATTATACATGTCCTGATATGGTTTTACATGAACCAATGTACATCAGATATTAACAGATAGCATGCACTACATTGTTTGGGCAACCCTGTCCACTGATCCATATCAATTGGAGACACATTTTACCTCTACTGTAATTGTTGTCTGAAAATTACACAGCTTTGTTGAATCTACGTAGCTTTTAGGTATCATTTAATGATAATTCCTTATTGTGATGCGACAGGTGTGAAGCATGGAAATTTCTATACTATGTATGTTAAAATGGGAGATGATAATTTTGTTTAGATGTCTATTTATGCAATACAATTTGTCTGTGTGCCTTCCTGCAAGTATATTAATATTGGTAAACTTACTGTGCTTGTGCTTATTATCTAGGTGTGGGCAAAATCTTCTGATGTGGATTTCTATCCTCATTTTGACGCCAATCACTCAGCAAAACATCAATCCAAAGAAAATGCTATAGTTGCATACGATCCCAATAATGCACCTGAGACCCCTGTTGATCTAGATGAATCAGATATGACCCCAAGCATCCAGGAGGCGTTGCACAGGTCAAACATGGACATTAGGTATTATAGTTGAAAACTTGTTATTCCCGTAAAATGCATTTATCCTTTTTATGCTGTAGAAATGTCAGTTGAATGATCAGGCTGACTTACTTTCTGTGACACCTGCTTCTATAGGATCTCTAAGTCCCTATCAGCTAGAAACATACATTTAATAAACACAATTCCAGTGACACTTCTTTCTCATGGAGCTATATCCACGTCACATATGTTCTGTTTTGAAACAAACCAATTGTAGCATGACTGATCTATGGTCTCTTAAGTTTGCCAAATGGCAGTGTCCTTTTTCTTTTTCCTGAGCAAAGCATGGCAATCCCTAAGATGCTATCTAATAGACTGTGCTTTATTTTACTTCTTGTCTAAATTCTAAGCATGTTCTACTATAAAAGAACAGCTGTAGTTTTCTGCATTTTCTAAATAGTGTATGATATATCACACCAGAAGGGCGTATTTGGATTATTGTCTTTTTTTATATATCAAAATTGTACATGCCAAACAGTTTAGCTAGTGTGGTGCAATATAATCATATATTAACTTCTAACTAGAATGTGTTGCCAATAGTGGTGCAGAATATGTAAGAAAGGAGGTGCCACTTTATGTATTTCCGACCAGGCATCTGCTAAAGCTGGACACCACATTAACTTCTTACTGTGATATGCAACATGTCGTTTTCGAAGAGGAAAAATCAGCATATAATCAAGCCATGCATCAAAATATTCGGTAACTAAAGTTACTTACTTTGCCTTATATAGTACTACGTGTTTATTATGTGGTAAAATGCACATCTTGTATGGTTCTTTTGCAGTGATGGGAAGATCCACCCACTTACATCTATTCACCATGCATCTACATACAACTCATCTCTCTGCAAATTAATGGAATATTGGTTAGTAGCACAATCTCTGTCTGTTAATTGGCTGATATGTTTATTTATGTGCAGCCCTCTGCTAACTTATCTTGCATTCTGCTATTCTAGTTTGAGCCCTGCTATAACTGTACTTCAGGATCGTCTGAAGGAAAATGAACTTCGGGTGAGTGGAGCCTGCATCTTATTACACTGCTCTTAAAGGGAGTTGCCACTAATGGCTACTTGGTTCTGTGAACAGTTATCTATGCTAATGGAGGAGGCTAAACAACTTGAGGCAGAGAACCAGAGCATGAGAAATGATTCTCCTCGTCGCTTGATGTATCATGGGACTAGTGGCACCAGTTCTCTGATGGCACAGGATAAGCAAATGAGCCCCAGAAGTCCTAGCGGCACCGGCCGGAGAAAGGCTTCCTGATTTCAATCTTGTTCACTTGACATGGTGAATATCGTGAGCTGCGGTTCCACCCCTTGCTATCTGCAATCCCCATTTTTCCGGTGTATGAAGGTGTGTACAGTGGCTTTGTACATACCTCAACTCCTCAGCACCAGTGCTGTTGTAAAAGTTACTGCGGCCTCCCTTGGCTTTGTACTGCTGTTCCTCGCGCTGCTGCTTAATTTGCGCCAAATCCCTTTCCCTTCCGAGGGCTTATTCCATGAGCTTGTAGTTTGTGCTGGGGTGGTTGCTTTCTTTGAGCTATTGCTAATTAAGATGCAATGCATTTCCCGTGCAGGCAAAGACGAAGCTTGTTTTTGCTTTGCTGTTGGAACAGATCATGTACTATTACCAATCCAAAAGCTGAAATGCTCAGGCACACTTGCTGCCAAAGTGTCAAGTGGGCGACATTGACTGGATAGGAAGTACTCCCTC
This sequence comes from Oryza sativa Japonica Group, assembly GCF_034140825.1. NCBI lineage: Eukaryota > Viridiplantae > Streptophyta > Magnoliopsida > Poales > Poaceae > Oryza > Oryza sativa. Next base: position 27,054,038 of record NC_089039.1, read on the forward strand.
CGTCCCACAATATAAGAGATTTTAAGTTTTTGATTGCAATGTTTGACCATTCGTTTTATTCAAATTTGTTTTGCAAATATAAAAAACGAAAAGTTATACTTAAAGTACGGTAGATAATAAAATAAGTCACAAATAAAATAAATAATAATTTTAAAAAAAATTAAATAAGACGAGTGGTCAAACGTTGCAAGTAAAAACTTAAAATCTTTTATATTATGGGACGGAGGGAGTATTTTGTGTATACAATGCATGGAGACTTCTGTTATGATCAGTATATCTGCAATTATCCACTGTACTTGAACCATGGTATTCAATGGGGTCTTTGTCCAGTGACGACAACATGCTGTCGACCTGCAGTTTCGACAGATGACGGATTCGTTTCAGTGGTGGTGCCATGGCATGGAAATGTATTTGGAGCTTTTCCGTGAACGAAACTGAATGTCCCACCTTGGAATGGAAGCCGGCAGAAGCTATCAGTTCCAAGGTTCACACTTCAAGCATCACATGGGCCAGTGTTGCCCCTGTTCTTTGACATCGCCACCCGGTAATGATCGAATTGGAAAGCAAAATCGATCGAGACAATACATCTCGCGTCCAAGTTACGGAGGATGCCAGATCGGAGCCGTGCCGTACTACTCATGAAAGCTTAGACGCCACCTAGGGTGGTGTTTGGTTGTAGGGACTAAAGTGTAGTCTATCTCACAAAAACATAAGTCCCTATCATAGGGACTTATATTTTTGTGAGAGGAACTAAATTTAGTCCCTACTTCCCAAACACCCCCTATATCCACGTCCAATCATTGTTTAGGCCGAACGAATCCATCATGAAAGCTGCAAAATGCAGCTCCAGGTTCACCAACGGTGCAAGTGTGCAAACACTGGATGGTGCTCGTCCGCTCGAATCACATCCGTTTTTCCCAATCTCCACTGCACACTACAGTGGACTAGTGCTAGAATAATTCTTCCCACACACACAAGGTCAGAATCTCTACTATTATAAAAACGTCAGCTTTTAGTATGTCATCCATGTTTGAATCGATTTTTAAATTCAATCGTTTTTAGAAATATAAATCTGTATTTGAGCCGGTTTTTAATTTTGTTCGTTTTAGAAATACAAAAGGAGTTGTATAAGAAATCTCTTTAAAAAAACTTGCATGCTAATTTGAGACAATCAGACCCCTAATTGCGGCTCATGATTTTATAAAAAGAATATACAAGCGAATTCCCACGGTGAATTTCACCTTAGCTAAACCGTAAAACAATAATAAGATTAAAATAGTCTTCACCCGTTGCAATGCACGGGCATTTTTCTATAAAACTAAAAAAAAGAATTAACCTCGTGGTTAACCTAACCCAAAACGGATTAGAGCTTGATCAAATCATCCATGCCTGTTCTTCTGGTCAAATATGAATGAACTACCTGCGGTGGAGTAGGTCCACGTTCTTGGACCAAGCCGCCACCGTTTATATCCATTTGCCCACCCGCCAACCAGCGTTGCCGATGAGAAAAAAAAATCCATTATTTTCTCTCCTTTTTCGCCTCGGAACAGTTGAGCTGATCGATCGCCGGATCAGAGTAGATTATCTCCGGAGCCAAGTGACCGGTGGCGGCCATTATTTTTCCTTTTTAGTTTATATTTTTTTGAATTATTTTTATTTTTACGCTCATCGTCATCACACGTCGCCGTCCCTTTCGGTTTCATCATCGATCGGTTTCATCCACTATCTTCCCCTCCCCAATAAGAATTCGATCTTTCGGTTCTCGGTGAACCACCCCCCGTGTTTTCTTCGTATATAGCGGATCTTCTGGGTCTCTGATCCTGTGAATTTCGGGAATTTTTGTGATCGATCGATCGATCCATGGCGGGGCTGCAGCGGTCGAGCGAGACGTTCCGGCGGTCGGGCTCGTCGGGGCTCGTGTGGGACGACAGGCACCTGTCCGGGGAGATCAAGCCGGCGGACGGCGGCGGCGGCGGCGCGGCGGCGAGGGTGGAGCGCAGCCGGTCGGCCGGGCACGGCGGGTACAGGGCGGCGGGGCGCGTCCAGCCGGCGCTCGACCCGCCGTCGCCGCGCGTCGCCGTGTGCGGCTTCTGCAGGTTCTTCGGCGGCAGCGGCAAGGGCGGGAGGAGCGGCGGCGGCGCCGCCGCCGCCGTCGCCGGCGGCAAGGCCAAGGCTAGGCGCCACTCGTCGTCGTGATCCGTCGAGAGCTAGAGCGACTCATCGTCTCATCATCTGTACATACATGCAATTCCCCATCTGATCGGATCATGCTCCAATCCATTAGTCCATTTCGTAGCCTTTTTATTTTTTCATATAGTTTCTTTGCTTATCTTGTAAATTGTTTCATGTCAAGTAGGTGATTAGCACTAGAAAACTATGACGTGCAAGCAACTATGAACTATTAAGTATTTTTCATGTGAACAGTGAATGTGTCCGTGGAGTATCATCTGCAGAGCTTGATAATCTTATTTCTTGTAATTAATCTATTCGGACGATATCAGATTTTCTTTTTCATATGCAACGACGTGCTAAATGTTGTGTTATCTGGGAAAAAAATTGCTCTGCAATATCCTTTTCCTCCACTTTTTGTATAGTTTTTTTTTTTTGGAACCTCATGTGCTAGTGCAGAATTTGGCAGGCGTTATGCCTGTGCTGCTTGAAACTGAAACTCATTTTTTCTTTCTGACGAAGGAGAGCTGAAACCTGAAGCTACCCAAGTTGCTCCTCAGCTGGTGTGAATCAACTTTTTTGTTTTCTGAATTCTCTGAAACTTGTTTGGCCTTTTCTGTAATTTGGATTAATAATGAATGGCATTTCTTCGTCTTTTTCTTCTTTCTTTCTTTCCTGTTACGCGTGGCATTAATCATCCTCCAGCACCCTTCTGAAGCACGGCACCTGCGATGATGGTGAGCTGCTTCCTTTGAAGATTCAGGAGTCAGAAAGCTGAACGTTTTTGTTCAGAATTTGCCATTTGCACAAGGACAGATCGTGTTCAAACTTGCCGGCCAAATAATTCGCAAAAGAGGAGAGCATTTAGCAATGCCAACCCTGGATATCTATGCGGCTCTTTATCAGCTAGTGTTTTCAATGCAGAAATGATTCTGTTCCTAGTAACAGAGTTACTCTCAGTCCTGACAGCATGAAGATGGATGCATTTTGACAGCATGAAGATGGATGCCGGCCAAATAATTCTGTGTTCTTAGCACATAGAACAGTACTGCACTGTTTGGTAGTTGAAGGTGGACTTTTGAGCGTGTGTTTGGTTTATGTCTGTAAATGCAAAACCGTACAGTAGCAAGTACGTACTGAATTTTCTTTACCTGATGCTTCTGCTTCTCATATTGTAAACGAAGGCTTCAGCTCACTAATAACATTTTTAACTGAGTTCAGTGGATCAAAACTAGAATCAGACAAATGCATCTCAAATACTCCGATTAGAAATTATGCAAGACGTCACCTACACCTAGATTATCTGACAAAAGCAACTGAGTGCTTAGATTCGCTTGAGCCACTCATTTAAGGTGCCAGAAGCAGGATAATGTTCTCATGTGGATGTTTTTATCATTTGATGCTTTTCAAGAGCTAGAAAAGTGTCCCTGAGAAAACGAGAGCTAGAAAAGTGGCTACTTGATTCAGAGGGAGGAAAAGGGCAGGTGTCTAATCGGTGCATTAGTAGTGGAATAATGCTTAGCAAGGACAAATCAGAATGGGATTCTGGAGAGGGCAAAGTTTGGTAGTTAGGATTTAAAGCAACAAACTGATTGATAGATAATAGAACAAAAGGTACAGACAGTTGACAAACAACAGAACAAAATTACAGTAAATTCACGCTGTAACTAGCTGTTTGGTTAGGTCAGGTCATAACAGGTAAATGCTTTCATCATTGTTTTATAAACTTCAGAAAAGAAAAAGTGAAATAAGAGGTGAAACTGAAGAAGAGCCGATCGGTCTTTCAGCTTCCAGCGCTTTCAGTTCCTTGACGCAAGAGCTCTAAACAGCTAAGCAGCATAGCAGGCATGGAAATATGGAATGCAACTCTTGCTCTGCTACCGTTTGAAATGCAAAAAAAAATAATATTAACATTTTACCATAACAGTGCATAAATTATTACTACATGCCTCATGTCATGCATGCAACCTTGCCAGTTGCCACCAAATGGCCCTGATTCCTTCCCCCATTTGGAGAAATTCTTACTACCTTTATGTCTATTTAATTACCTTGAAAAAAATCTCTAATAAATAGCACAAAGGAAATGACTTATGCAGCTGATTTATTAGCCATCACATTCAGTTACTTACCAACCTACACAAAGTACGTACACAAGCACAAAAGTTGGAATCTTTTAGTCACCAAATCAATCAGCAAAAGTCGCAATCAGGGTGTGCAAATGTGCAATTGCCCAATCCACAGACGGCCATGCAAAATTCCCCCCCCCCCTCGCTTTGCATGCTTAAATCTCGCTATCCATCGCCATGGATGGATGATTCAACCGCAAAAGCAACCTAGTTAGTACAAGGCAGCACATGCGCTGCTATTAGTAGCAGCTGCTAGGTGTCCTGCTATTTTGTTGCCCTGCTTCCTCTAATCTTCCTCTTCTTCTTCTCCTTCAATCGTGTCGTGTCGTCTCCTTGTTCGGTTCTTTGGTGCAGGAAGCAATGGCGATTCTTCGTGTGTCCGTGATGCGGCTGGTTGTTGCGGCCATGGCTGTTGCAGCTGGTGTTCTCTTCTTCTCCGGCGCCGGCGAGGCGCGCGTGCTCCTCACCCTCGACGACTTCGGCGCCGTCGGCGACGGCATTACCAACGACACGCAGGTGAGGTGTTCGAGCTCGGTGCAATTTTTTTTTTTGGTCGGCGAGAACTCTGGCACGACGGTGCACTCTGTCTTTTCGTGTCTAGGCCTTCTTGGACGCCTGGAACGCCGCCTGCGCCTCGACGGAGCCGGCCGTCCTCGCCGTGCCGGCCGGGAAGACGTACCAGATCTGGCCGGTGCGGCTCGCCGGGCCCTGCAAGAAGAAGCTCAAGCTCATGGTACGTACGTGCTTGCCCCGTGTCGCGCCGCGCGCCGGCGGCGGCGGCGGCGTTCGTCTGTTCGATTCGATGACGCGAGCTGCATTGTGTTTGTGACAGATTTCCGGGACGATCGCGGCGCCGGCGAGCCCCGACGAGTGGGCGGGGCGCGACCCGACGAAGTGGCTCTACGTCTTCCGCGTCGACGACCTGTCCGTCTCCGGCGGCGGCACCATCGACGGCATGGGCGCCGAGTGGTGGGCGCGCTCCTGCAAGCGCAAGAAGACCAAGGTAACAACAACAACCAATTCGCCATTGTTAACCATCAAAGCATCATCTGAACGTTTGCTCTTCTTGCGTTCTTGCAGCCTTGCAGCACGGTGTCTGCTCCCAAGGTGAGCGAGAGCGAACGCTCCTCCATTCCGGCCGCCGGAGTACGGTCGCCGGCGGCGACCGTGACTGATTCTTCTCTCTGCGATTGCATTGCATTGAATTGCAGGCGCTGCAGTTCGAGGAGTGCAGGCGGGTGAGCGTGCAGGGGATCACGATGCAGAACGGGCCGCAGTTCCACCTGATGTTCACCCGGTGCACGGACGTCAAGGCAAGCTTCCTCCGCGTCGTGGCGCCGGAGAGCAGCCCGAACACCGACGGGATCCACCTCAACGACACCACCCATGCCCAGATCATGGACAACCTCATCTCCACAGGTCAGTGTGCTGTGCATGCCAATGCCATGACAAAATTCGGAATGTACTTGCTTGCAAGCTTGGACTAATCTTCAGTTTCAGATGCTGACTTTCTGAGACAGTGTGTCAGTGTCTCTCCTACTTCTGGTCAAACTAATTCAGCTATCTGATTCCATTTTTCGCATTTTGTTATTCAAGATAAGATCAAATCCGCCAAGTCGGCGCCCAAAATCGAATAATTGACCTGGAAAAGGAATACTTGAAAGTTGTTAAATTAATGTAGTTGATTGATAAGAGATCAGGTCATACATTGCTGCTCTTGGTCAGAATCTTGGGCTTCCTTTGAAGTTTGAAGCAGGCAGTGATTACCGCTGATATTTGGATGATTGGTTAATTAATCTGCTGTTTAATCACTTTCTTCAGGAGATGATTGCGTGTCAATGGTTGGCAATTGCTCTGACGTCCGAGTGAAGGACATATCATGTGGGCCTGGACATGGCATCAGGTTGCAGTACTTTCCAGGATTCCATGCCAGTCTTTGCCCATGATCTCTGATCAGTATAACAATAGATTTTTCTGTTTCTAAAGAGGATTCTGTTACTGGAACTGCCAATGTCACTGACACGTGGCACTTGTTTGATTGACAGTATCGGAAGCTTAGGCAAGAACCGGACCACTGACAGAATAGAGAACGTGAGGGTGGACACCTGCTTGCTGACAAACACAACCAACGGTGTACGGATCAAGAGTTGGCAGGTTAGTTGCAGGACATCACACTTCTGAATTCTCACAAGAACAATCTGATGAGGGGAAAAAACACTTGCAGTTCTTGGTTCTGACAAGAACAATCTATTCAGAAAAAGGAGTAATTATATGACAAAATGCAACTTTGTGCTTGATCAGGGAGGGATGGGGTATGCTCACAACCTGAGGTTCGAGGGCATCGTGATGAAGAACGTCTCCAATCCAATCATCATCGATCAGTACTACTGTGACCAACCAACACCCTGTGCAAACCAGGTAATAATCTGCATTTTCACCTGCAAAGCATCGTATCATCTCTGAAACTCTGAACTTTTGCCATTGTTCAGAGCACTAGTTCATCATCTCTGAAACTTGGGAATTTTTCGTCTCTGTGGATGCAGACGCAGGCGGTGGAGGTGCGCAAGATCGAGTTCGCGGGCATCCGGGGCACGTCGGCGACGGAGCAGGCGATCAAGCTGGCGTGCAGCGACGCCGTGCCGTGCCGGGATCTGGAGCTGAGGAACGTCAACCTGACCATGGTGGGCGGCGGCGCGGCGTCGGCGTTCTGCCACAGGGCGTCCGGGAAGGCGGCCGGCGCCGTCGTGCCGGCGTCCTGCCTCGCCAAGGCGCCCCACAGGATGCTCGGCGACGCCACGCCGGCGGCCAGAGTCGGTTCTTGATCGCCGCCGGCAATGCCCGATCCTGGCAACGATCACCGGAAAAAAGCTGAAGTATAAATACCGTACACGTAGGTGTAGAAACTGTTGCCGTATTTGGGAGAGTGTATGAGTACAGAGAGTTGTAAGCTGTATACGACGTTTGTGTCAAGAATTTTTTAGAGGGCATTATGTGAAGTTAAAATGGATACAAAAAAACATAATTTTACCGGAGTTTCTGCTACTAGCAGTGATGGGCCGATGGCCCAATTATATTGGCCCCACGTAACGAAGGTGTCGGTGGCCCACGGCCCACGGCCCACGTGTTTTCTCGATGTCCACGTGGTGATGTGGAATTGTGGATCCAAGATTCTCCCAAGAAAAGAAAAAAAATAAATCGTGGATCAGATTTTCGTCAAAATAATATCTCGTGGACTTGGACACTTGTTGTCAGAAAGTCGAAGCTGCTGATCTTGGATGCCACCTAGTTCAAGGATGGCGCCGCCGCCGCTCGCCGGCGTGGTGGTGGTCGCCGCCGCGCTCCTGCTCCTCCTGCCGGAGGCCGCCGAGCCCCGCACTCTCCTCTCGCTCGACGACTTCGGCGCCGTCGGCGACGGCGTCGCCAACGACACGCAGGTGAGCAGCAGCTAGCCACTCCAGCTTCACTAGCTCAGCTCACAATGGCGTCTTCACTCTTTCTGCCGCCTCGTCCAGGCCTTGGTGGACGCCTGGAGCGCCGCCTGCGCCACCGGCGACCACACCTTCCTCCACGTCCCCGCCGCCAAGTCCTACCTCGTCTGGCCGGTCACCCTCGCCGGACCTTGCAGGGAGGAGATCAAGCTCTTCGTACGCACACACCACCACACACTATCTCCGCCTCTTCCATTTCTTGTGCCTTATCCACTTCGTTAATCGCGTCCGGTTCCTCAGATCTCCGGCAACATCGTCGCGCCGGAGAGCCCCGACGAGTGGCCGGAGGGCGGCGGCGGCGGCGGCGAATGGCTCCACTTCGTCGGCGTCAGCGACCTGACGCTGAGCGGCGGGGGCGTCATCGACGGCCGTGGCCACCGGTGGTGGGCCCGGTCGTGCAAGGCAAAGCACAACGCGACCGAGGTAACCAATGGTCTCCTCCATGACCATGATGTTGCCAATTGCAACACAGAAATATCTGAATTATTCTGAAGTTCTGAACAATCTTGTCTCTGCAGAATTGCACTACCCAGGCTGCTCCAAAGGTGAGATTTTCGCTTTAATTTGATCAGAGATCTTGGCTAGCTCGAGAGGATTTGGACCAAAAAGATGGAGAATTCATGCATGGATTGCATTTTCGCGGTGTTAATTTGCAGGCGCTGCACTTCGAGGATTGTCAGGGTATCAGCGTGATGGGGATCACGCTGCAGAACAGCCAGGAGAGCCACCTGACGTTCACCCGGTGCTCGCACGTCAAGGCCAACTACCTGAGGATAACCTCGCCGGAGGACAGCCCGGACACCACCGGAGTTCACGTCGTCAGCTCGCGCAATGTTCACATCATGGACGACTCGATCTCCACAGGTACTACACATTTTTTTTTCTTCTGAAGAAATGGAGCTTTGCTCTGAATTTCTGAATGATGTCTGTTGCTGAAACAGATGTCTCGTTTGAAATTAGTTGATCAGATATGTTTTGCAGGACAGTAAAAAGGCTCACAAAGAACATTTTCTTCCCCTTCTTTTTGCCTTTTTAAGGTCATGATTGTGTCTCGATTGTGGGCAATTCTACGGATGTTCGTCTAAGAGCCATCTCATGTGGACCTGGCCATGGTATCAGGTTAGCATTTTTTTCTCCATCTTTTCAGTGGAATTTGCATCAGATTTTGAACTAAATTCAGACAATGACTCCACCCAAACACACTCCACATGACCACATCCATTTATAGTAGCAGTTCGTAACAGAGCTAATTAACAGTTTGTGCTTGTCAGTATTGGAGGATTAGGCGAGAACCGAAGTTACCACAGGGTAGAAAAGATCAAGATGGACACCCTGTTCATTTCCAACACTGAAAACGGCGTACGCGTCAAGACCTTCCAGGTTAACCGTAAACCCAACGCCCACTTCTCACATGAATCTTCGTCAGAAACACCCAAGATTACACTGAACTCTGAACTCAAAACTGCCTAGCTAGCTAACTTCTGCTGTTGTTCTTCAGGGCGGCTGCGGCACCGCCCGGAAAATGAAGTTCGGTGACATCCTTATGAAGAACGTCAAGAACCCGATCGTCATCGATCAGCAGAACTCCTCGAGCAACGAAATTCCCTGCGGATCAAAGGTACAGTGAGCTCATGATCAGCATCTGATCTGATCAGCACATAGTAGAAGATCAACATCTCTGAACATTTTGCCTAACATCTCTGAACATTGAGTTTTTTGGGGTGGATTGGATGGTGTGCAGAACGGAAGCGCGGTGACGGTGGGGGAGATCAGCTACACGGACATCACCGGCACGTCGGCGTCGGAGCGGGCGGTGACGTTCGCGTGCAGCGAGGCGGCGCCGTGCAGCAAGCTGTCGCTGGAGAACGTGAACATCACCATGGCCGGCGGGCAGAACGCGTCCGCCTACTGCCACCACGCGTTCGGGAAGAGCGTCGGCGTCGTCGTCCCGGACTCGTGCCTCGGGAAGGAGGACTACCTCCGCCGGCAAGTCCCCGCCTCCGCCGCCGCCGCCGGCGGCGGAACGCAGGAGAAGGGAGGAGAAGATGACGATCGGTGAAACCGTGGCAGGTTAAGTCAGCGTGTGTAGTGGACGTGTTCACATCCTTTACCATAATAACGCTATTATTACATGTACTAACGTGTGAGGATAATAAAAGTTTAGAACCCACATACCATGTATCTATCGTGTAATCGTAAAAAAAAAACTTTTAATAAAACAAGAGAAGGACGGCCACGATGTTAGGATGAGATTATCGTGCAAGGAGGCGATGATTGGGTTGTTCAGATTGACTAGCATTTTCTCTACATTTACGCACGCTTCATCGTACATCTTGCTACTTCTACTCTTTTTCTTTCAAGTGCTTAGCGCGTTGAGCGGTAATTATAAGATATACTCACTCCATTAAGAAATGTAGCAACCTACCCATCTTAGAAATATGAATATGGACATGCCTCATGTCCAGATTCGTAGTTTTAGGATGGGTCTCATTCCGTTCTAGATTGCTATATTTTGTAACGGAGGTAATAGCGCTTATTAGCAGAAAAAATAATTTGCGAGTAAAACATTCATATTTGTTATCAGCAATTAAAAGCTAGTAATGCTGAAAAGATAAATTAAAATATTAGAAAATAAAACATCAAAATTAATGTTTTTAAAATTGAAACTTTGGCTGATGCGGATAAATCGAGAAACAAACTTTGGAGCTTATGGTTTCCTGATTTACACTACTGTAATTCTATATTTTTTGGGTGAATAGCCAAAGTAGTCCTCCAAGTTTCATCTGAGGTTCGGTTTAGTCCTTGATGTTTCAATCTATCCATATTAGTCTTTCAAGTTTTCATTTTGGGCAATTTTACGGTTCTTGAGGAGCTACTATGAGGTACCTTTTTTCTATTGTAAATTTGGTACCTCTTGGTACCTAGGTACTATGAGGTACCATGGGGTACCAAATTTTACACTAAATTTTTGGTACCTCATGGTACCTCCTCAAGGACTGTAAAATTGCTCTTTCATTTTAGTTCAAACTTATCCTTGAACCAACAACTCTCTTCATAAATGACACTTATATCCCTCATCATTCACATATATAAGAGAAAAATTGCATGCTTGAATTTTTTATAGATAATACATAGTATATTATGTAAAACGAAAAAAAATTATGCACTAACAAGTGTATA